>NW_026695222.1:26580000-27180000 GCF_021218885.2 Marmota monax
TGTGTGGTTGTGAGTGTTGATATCTTTATTGAAAATTTACATTATAAAAGTCTTGCATATGTGTAGTAAAATTTTATAGAAGAGTAAGTTTCCATCATACAAGTGGTTTCCGTGCCAAATGACAAAGGCGACACTGATAGGGGAAGGGCATCTTCTAGACTGTCTGCCTACCCTTCCCCAAACACACACGTAACTTGGTTTTGCCAAAACGGGATGATGTTTTCACTCAGTCGTACGTCTTGAACGACTCTCCCATTCATCCATGACTTCTGCTTCCTTTTTATAATAGACATTTGTTCTTTAACCTTTATTTTTTGGGACAGTTTTCATTGATCAAATCATTGCAAAAAAATACAGAGTTCCCTCGTGCCCCACACCCAATTTACACCCCTGTTAGTGCGTCTTGTTTGTATAATTAAAGAATCAACGAGGATATGTTGTTGTTACCGGAGGTCAGACCTTGTTCAGTCCCCAGTTCTCACCCGATGCCCTTTCTTCAGCTAAATCCCATGCAGAGCCTCACGTGTCCATCGCTCCCCTCGCCTCCTGAGTCTCCCCGGGCTGTGACCATCTCTCGACTCCCTGTTTTCCATGGCCTGGGTGGTTTGGAGGTGCACTGGCCGGGGATGTGGTGGGACCCTCCACTGCATCTGAGTGGCCATGGGTTTGGGGGAGGAAGGCAGGAGGGGGCATCTTCTCAACACATCACACCAGGGCACATGCTGTTAGCGTGAACGATCACTGCCGGTGTTGACCCTGATCACCTGGCTGAGGTCACCATATTTTAAACAGCTGCAGATGAGCATCCCATCCTGGGGAGGTGTAATTGCTTTTTTCACCAACTGAGATGATTTTTAACAATACTAGAGGCCACGTCCAAGTGCACATCTGAGCCCTCCATGTCTGCTCAGTGTCCAGGATGCTTCTGTGCCCTGGATCTGGGGGCCGATGGCCCAGTTTGGAGGTCAGCTGACATTACATTTTGCCAGATCCTGCAAACTGCCATGTGAAAAGCCTGCCCATCTGGTCCCCCTCACACGGGGGCAGCTCCCCCTCGTCTTCCCCAGCAGCAAGCTCTGCTCGGTGGCACAAAGAGGAGACAGGTGGGCAGAATCCGTGACATCACGTGACTCCGCGAGGCCCTTTGCAGCACCTATGTAAGTCAGTGCCCCAAAGTCTAACTTCAGAAAAGATTGCTGGGGACAGTCCTAAAAGAAAATGAGCCTAATGCTAAACACTTGGAAAACATTGGAGACGCATCGGGGTTAAAATCAAACTCTTCGGTTCTAACCAGAGTTTCAAAGCAGCGAATCCGTATTTCTTCTCTCCTCCAAGGGGAAGGCGTCTCATGCCTGCCTGGCGCACTCGGCCAGCCGGCACTGGAGGCCCCTTGCCTCCTCCCTCGGACTCCTTCTGAAAGGCCAGCGTCTAGAGACCAGGCCCTGGTCCCTGTGCAGAGGGACCTGATCTTCTACGTGTGCAGCCTCCATTTTATTTCAAAATTTATACAAACCACAGGGAACCAGCCCTTTCAGAACTGAGGTCTGACAGCTGTTTACATGCTGAGCGAGTCTGGTTCTACCTACTTCTCGATGTTTACATGGCTGGACAGCCGCTCCGGGGCCCAGGGATTGTGGGTACCCCCGGGTCCCGCCCAAGACCACCAGCCAACACCCCCTCTCTCCACGATCTGATGTGTGGCTCTGGGGGCACAAAGTGGAGTTCCCTGGGGCCCCCCAGTCCAGGCGGCCCTCACCTCTTTCTCCTGGACCATGCTCCAGGCTCCAACAGCGTCCACATGTCCCACCCAGGCTCCACTCCCTGGGGTCTTTCTTTACTGCCTTACTGAATAATATGGACTTGCTGGATCTATTTCCTGGTTTACTTGATCCCTACTCCATCATAAGCCCATGAGGAAAGAAACCCTGTCCTGCTCACCTCTGCCTCCTCCCTGCATGAACAGCACCTGCTGTGGGGGTGCTCAGGGAGCACTCTGTCCACAACGCTCCCGCACACTGCAGCCAGCGGCAACCTCCCAGGTGGAAACTCACGCAGAAGCTTCCTGCCAGGTCCAGCCCACTTCCCTGCTGCCCTGGGACGGACTTCCACCTCCTGAGCTCCAGTGGCCCTGCTGCAGGGTGGACCCCGGCCCCACCCGCAGCATCCTCCCCTCCCTCACCACGTCCCCCCCCACACACACACTCTGCAGGCACAGGAGTGTTTGGCTCCTTGCAGCATAAGGCCGAGGCTCTTCTGGACCTGGACTCTGAGTCCTCTGCCTGCACCTAACTTCTGCAACTAGATGCCAATTAGGTGAGGGCACCTCCTCCAGGAAGCCTTCCTTCTGCTCCTCTGTCTCCCAAGATGCTCCCTGCCAGTTGACCCTCAGCCCTCTCCAAATAACCAGTGTCACCAGGGGTCAGGAGCCAGGCTGGTGTCTCCCTGGGATGGTGGCTGAGATAACTGGACGTAGAGAGACGACACTAAACACCAGGGTCAGGATCTGTGAGAGCAGCTTAGCTACTCCCAAGGGCTTCCCAAATGGCATTCATCTTCCAAATGGGGATCGTGAGCTTTTCTTTGCAGGATTATAGGTATTAAGTTGGTTTTTTTTTCCTCACTTTTTTGATTGAAATTTTTATTGAGAGAACTGAGTACCCACACACAGATGTAGGAGAGGATGTAGGAGAGAGTGCAGTGCCTTCCCTGGTACCCTTTGCCAGTTGCCCCCAGTGGCAACCTTTTACAAAATCACAGCTGGATATTTTGTAACCTGGGGATTGGCTAGATACAATTCAGGAATGATTACACTGTGTCTCTCTTTCCTGCAGCACCTGCCACGCACAGGACAGCACCCCCCAGTACTACCCAGGCCCAGACACCAAGGAGCTAGGTGGTTGACAGGCCCCGAGCAGGGTGCCCCTGCAGCCCAAGGTGCCCTTCAGCCTGGAGACACGGGCCGTCAGTTAATCAAGCTCAACAGAAAAGATCAGATGAGTTCCAGCAAATGTAGTGACAAGTGGGACAGTGCCTCTGGAAAGGTCAAGACGGGAAAGGGCAAGAGTAGAGGCCAGTGAGGGAGAAACCTGGGATGACCAGGAGCAGGAGGAAAGAAGCAGGTCGGAGCTCTGGGAGACCCGGGGCAGGGCCCGAGGAAGGAGTCCTGGTCGGCACGGTCCTCTGATGGAATGGCTTCCCATGTCCTCCCATCAGGCTGCACAGGACCTGGATTAAACATGCAAGCTCCACAGAGTCAGAGGTCCACAGTCTTGCTGACCTCCAGCCTGACTCCACACCCCTAGAGCCACCCAACACCCGAAGCCTGACTTGCAGCTCTCCCGCCTTCTCACAGGGGTGCAAGATCCTGGTCACCAGGGGTCTCCGGGACCAGGCACTGCGACTTACCAGCTGTGCCACCTTGGGTAAGTCCCTTGACCTCTTGATCCTGGGTCCCTACTTGGGAATGATGATAACCGACCAGCTGGGGTCAGGATTCATGAAGCTTCAGTGAGTGCTACAGGAGAGCATGGTCAGGGTGCCGGCAGGCAGTGGGTGCTGGCAGGCAGTGGGTCCCCATTTGCTAACGTCTGCACCTGCCAAACGTCTCTTCTCTCTGTGTGTCTTTCTCCCTCTCTTGGCAAGATGGGCAGTGTCCATTTTACTTGACTCATTCATCTTTCTTCCCCCCCCCCCCGCTGTGGTCCTGGTGATTGAACCCAGGAATCTGTCACTGCTGAGCTATGCCCCCAGCCCTTTATATTTTTGTTTTGAGATAGGTTCTGAGTTGCCCAGTCTGGCCTTGAACTTGCAATCCTCCTGAGCTGCAGGGATCATGGGCATGCACCACTGTGCCTGGCTCGGCTCAGTCATCTTTATCCCTAGCTGGACCCTTTTCCCATAGAAGTGATTTTGATTTCTGAGACACCAAATGATCACACCTGCTCAGCCAGCACATTCTTCAGCAATTTGTGGACTGGGGGTCCTAAGAGTCTCACATAGGCTGCTTGCCTTGGTGCATGCCTGTAACCCCAGCAGCTGGGGAGGCTAAGGCAGGAGGATTGCAAGCTTGAGGCCAGCCTGGGTGACTTAGGAAGTCCCTGTCTCTGGATTCAGTAGGGGCTGGGGTGTGGCTCAGTGCTGGAGTGCTGGCCTCCCACAGGCAGCATGTGCCAGGCCCTGGGTTCCATTCCCAGCAAAAAGGGAGTCTTCCCAGGATTGCTCGGAACCTGGCCTGTGTGGTCCTGGGGTGCAGGTGTATGCAGGGGTGTGGGGAGCGGGGCTACCCAGACTTCCTGGGAAGGGGCCTGAATGAAAGGGGATCCCTTTCAAAAGCACAGGCCTCCATGGGAGCTCTTCACCCCATGGCTTCACACCTCTGCCCCTGATCTCTAACCTCGTTGCCTTTCAGGTAGGGCAGGACAGAGAGGGAGTCCACCCCCATGTTTGCCCCCCAAACCACAAGAAGTGGTGCACCCCTCATCCACCAGCCAAGCAGCCAGTAAAGGGGCATTTTCACCTGACAAGTTCCACAGAGGGAAGACTGTGCCAGGTGGGCATCATCTGAAGGGGCCTGGTGAGGGGATTCTCTGGTCTCCCTGGGGGAAAGGAGGAGGTAGCCTGGATGAAGGCTCCAGGTAGCCTCCAAGAGTCACATCTGGGCCTTGGTCCACCCCTAGGTCAGGCTTCCCCTCAACAACAGGGTAGGGACCCCCTGTGCCCTCCTCGATTCAACCCCAAATTAAGCCAGGAGCAACTGTGTACAAATGCAAGGAGAGGTGTCAACTGTGCCCCCCGGGGCAGGAGGAAATGCTGAAGCACCCATGCCAGAGCCTGCGGTCACTTGGCCAGCTGGCACGTTAGGAAGGGTGAGGCCCTCACTGCTGGGAGTACCAGAGCCTGGCCAGAAGCACCGAGCCCCAGCATACACCCTGCTGCCTCCTCCCCAGACAGTCCTTGAGCAAAGGTGCTAATCCCTTCCAAGAGGTGCAGAAATTACAAGCAGAGGCACTGAAGTCCTTGCAAGGGACAGATCCATACCACCTTAGCCACCTCTGTGACTGGCTATCTACCTCCATGAAAGCCCCCTCCTGTGGCTGGCTCCTGGGTACTGGCCAGTCGAGCCAGCTGCCACCATCCCCTTTGCAGGTGCCTAAGCGGAGGCTAGGGGGATTGGGAGGTGGGAAAGTGACCCAGAGAAATTGCAAGACCACCCCGAGGCCAGAGGTACACATCCCTCAGAGGAAACTGCAGATTTTAGGGTCACTTAGCAAGTAAGTGAGAGAAAGGGTCTCCTGGGTTTGAGGGCAGCCAAAGGGGCTGCAGGATTCTCCCTGGGCTGGAAGGGGAGCCTGGCTCTCATGGACTGCACTTGCAGGGGAAGCAGCTTTCACTACAAGCATGTGTCCATCCCCCAAGGCTTGGGGATTCCTGGGAGGCCCCAGCTGGTCTTACCTCCAGCCACCCCATGGCTTTGGCCTGAAGAGGCCAAGGCTCATCTGCCTACAACCAGGTGAGAAAATGTCCTGTGGCCCCATCTCTGAGCCATGGCCGTCAATTAAGAAAACTGGTGACTGGCAATGGGGGGGTTGAGAAAAGACAGACAGATACACATGAAGAGAAAAACCTGGGGCCCGGTGGGCCATCACCCCCGGATGGAGGATAAATGAGCACAGCAGGTTTGATCGGAAGGTTATTTGTGGGATAACGTAAAGGATGCAGCACTGGTGAGACAGTGGGGTCACCTTCTTATGCTCAGAATCCTCTGTCCCTGGGAACTGGCGCCTGAGCTCAGGGTCCTGGCTGACTAGCTCTGCACCTTTGTAATGCAGCCACGAGGTAGTCACGGAGACCACGATTCAAGTCACGGCTTTCCACAAAAGTTCTGATGTCCTTCACACAGAGAGGGGGGTCCCAGGGCTGCAGAGGTCACATGGCTGTCTTACGGCTGTCCCTGTGGCTTTCATTATCACTTTTAAGCCCCTAAAGAGCAAGGTGAAAAGAAACCAGTGCCTGCCAGGGTAACCCTGGGGGCAGCGCTCTGAGCTCTGAACTGTCACGCATGGATATGAAGTGTCCCCAAAGGCTCATGTGTGGAAGGCTCAGTCCCCAGCGCAGCAGTGTTCAGAGATGGGAATTGGTTGGATCATGAGGCAGATTCACCCACTGAGGGCTTCAGGGTTCAGTGACTGAGAGAGGTGGGAGCTGCTGGAGGTGTGAGCCCGGCTGGAGCACGTGGGTTGCTGGGGTGCCCCGGAAGGCTGTGCCTCGTCCCTGGCCCCTTCCTCCCTCTCTCTCCCTCTCCTCCTCCTGCTTTGCTCCCTCCTTCCTGGCTGCCCTGAGCCGAGCAGCCTCCCTTCACCACCCGCTTCCACCATGATGTCCACCTCGCCTCAGGTCCACAGTGGTGGAGCCGCTGACCACGGACTGAACCTCTGAAATCATGAGTGCAAGCGAAGGCTTCCACTTTGAGCTGTTTCTCTCAGGAGTTTGTCACAGAGACCGAAGGCCACCTGGCACCCGGCTGGCTGTAAAGCTCCCTCCACTCAAAATACTGATGTGTTTTACTTAGAGACAAAGTGACGCTGGAACTCCTCCAGGGCTCACACAGGGAGCAAGTTTGTGCCTCTGAGCTGCGCCAGCACTCTGGGTATTCTACAAGACAAATAGATCCACCAGCCCAAGTTGTAGCTTCAAACTTCTAGTTGTGATATCACTATTGCATTTTTTTTTAAAACAAAAACTGTCCCTCCCTCCACAAGGGACACCAAATCACGTAGTGGTCACCAGCCTCAGCTTCTGGGTGGAACCTGGGCACACGGGCCTTAGGGAGCACTCGTGGCAGTGCCCCCCGAGCCGTGAGCCTCGGGGGTCTGTGGCCTGACCCACTTGGCGTGTCCTTCCCAGACCTCTGGGCTGGTGCCTGCAGCGCCACCCCCACGCGGGCAGCAGTCGGCTCCCGTTAGCATTTCCTCTGCCGCCATGAGAGGCCCCTTCCCACTACACCGAGCAGGGAACAGGCGGATGGATCACTTCTGATTTCTCCCCCGTGGCTGGCAAATCCGAGTTGTCAGCGCCTGTCTCAAAAAGTTGCCCAGAGGTGGTTCACAGGCAGGCAGGTGTTGTCAGGGAGATGGGCTGTTGCCAAGGAGACCAGGGAGATCCCGCCCCAAAGCCCCCCCCCGGGGGGGGGGAGGTCCGGCCCTGGGCCCTTGCCCTGTGATGGGGGCCCAAGGGCGCAGGCGGACATGCTCCAGAGCCAGCCTCTTCCCCGCAGGAAATTCTTCCCCGTCGTTGGAGCAGAGCTGCGTGACCCACACCCTCCTTCCTCAAACAAATCTCTCCCAGTGTCTTTAAGTCTAAAAATCACATTTAAATATTTGATCCGCTGCCATGAGCCCAGAAGAAAAGCTGGTACTGACGGATGAGAATGTCCCCCAGGGCGAGCCCCGCCCCACCCCGCCCTTCCCAGAGGGCAGAGCTCGGGGCACGGTGGCGGGAGGAAGGCACAGGGTTCGCGAGGAAGCCACCGAGTGCTCTGATTTTGGGGGATTTTGTTGTTGGCTGTCAATATGGCGACACGGCAATGTTGTTTTTGCTTCTTTGTGGAGAAATGCAAGACATATGTAACCAAAAACATAAACTTGCTTATTTTTTTTTTTTATTTTTTATTTTTTTTGGCAGGGCATGGTGGCATAGGCCTAAATCCCA
Organism: Marmota monax; assembly: GCF_021218885.2. Taxonomy (NCBI): domain Eukaryota; kingdom Metazoa; phylum Chordata; class Mammalia; order Rodentia; family Sciuridae; genus Marmota; species Marmota monax. The sequence continues at coordinate 26,587,708 of NW_026695222.1, forward strand.
GCTTGCTGGGAGGTTAAGGCAGGAGGATTGCAAGTCTGAGGCCAGCCTTGGAAACTTAGAGAAATCCTGCCACAAAACAAAATAAAAAAGGGCTCAGGTGCGGCTCAGAGATAGGGGGCCTCGGGTTCCATCCTCAGTACCTCCAAAAAAATGGCATTGGAGAAACCAGAAACCCAGATGCCACGGAGGTTCTGGAAGCTCCTCGCCTCTCCTGGGACCAACAGTGTCCTGGCCACACACCCACCATGTGAGGTGGCAGTTGTCGAGGGACAACCCCTGGGTCAACCCAAAGACTCCACGAGAGACCTGGGCGGGCCGTGCCCTGTGGGGCTCCCACCAGCTGCACTCTCTCGGCTCTGTCCTGAGGACTGTGTGTGGAGCCCCAGTGTCCCCTGACAAGTGCAGCCCTGAAGCACTGGCACTGGGACACTCAGAAGAGCAGCTATTTCTTTTCCCCGTATTTGGCTGTGGCTGAGAGAATTCATCTTCTTGCATTTCGTGTGTGATTCAGTTAGCTGACGTCCAGTGAGTCCAGTAGTCGCCCTGTGCTGAGCCCGGCCTCACCCCCACCCAAGCTGTCCAGCAGGCCGAGCCCGGAAGGGAGGGGGAGGCGGCCTCTGGCACTGCCTTCTTGACCTGCGCCAGTGTCCACACCAGGTCCCTGGGTCGCTCCTGGACTGTGAGGTGGCGGGGTGGGAGCTAGGGCAGGGACGCTTCTGCGCAGTGTGGGCTCCTCCGACACAAGCTCGCCCTGGGATCCCTGTCGGCCGGCTGGGCCCAGAGCTGCCCTGAGGTCCCGGCTCTTCCCCCGGCCCACCTCCCCCTCCCCGCCCTCCCTTCCCAGGCGCTGGGCCCACATTCCAGCTGAAGGGCCTCCCCACTGCTGACCCCTTGGTTCCTCTGGACACTTCTACCAGGAGAGCATCTGTCTTGCTCCCTGTGTCTGGGGCATCTGACTGGCACAGACCTGCAGGTGGCCGGTGGCAGGGGTCACTCAAGCCTCCTTCCTGATCCTGCATATTCTATGTGCCGCGGCCACACTGTCTTTCTAGGGCAGGTCCCTGTCCCTCCCCTGACCTCACACTCTGGAGACCTGCCCCAGCCACACGGGAGCCCCGGGCTCATCCCACCCCACGCAGGTCTCCTTCCAGCTCCTCACACTCGTGGAGGGGGCTGAATATGGTCCCCTACAAAGGCATGTCCAGGTCCTCACTTCCACTCCTGTCCTCGTGGCTTTACTTGGGAAAGACCCCTGCAGGTGTGGCCGAGGGCAGGCCCAAGATCCAACACCGGCGTCTTCGTCAGAGAAAGAAGAGCCGCAGAGACACAGGGAGAAGCCTAGTGAAGACAGAGCCAGGGACCAGGGCGCTGCGTCTGCAGGCCAGGGAACGCCAAGGCTGCCCGCAGCCCCCACAGGTTGGCACAGGCAGAGCTGGGCTCCCCCAGAACCACGTGGGGCTCGGCCTCCTGACCCCTTGGTTCTCGACTCCCAGCCTCCTGGACCTTGATAGGATTTATTTCTACGGCTTTAAGCCACCAAGGTCAAGGGATGTGCTTCACCAGCCCTGGGGGAGGGAGGGACTGACACTGCGCCTGACCCCAGGCACCTACCGTCACAGACCCCTGTGCTCCTCCCTCCAGGAACTCTTCCCCTTGGCCTCGGAAGCCTCCTCCAGCTCCCCACAGGTCCCTTGGTCCCCGATCCACGTCTCCTGTCCCCCTTCCCCAGCTCTATTAAGGCCTAGCTGACGGCCGTGGCTGAGATGCCTCTCTGCTCCTTGCTGAGACCCGTGGCCGCTGCAGTTTTGTGCCTATCGACATCCTGATGTCTGCCTCCCTCCGTCTCCCAGACCAGAGTGCAGCCCCAAGGGCCCCGCGCTCACCTCTGCATCCCAGGACCCCCCAGAGTACCTGGGAGGTGACACTTGCACCCTGACGTGAATAACTACAGAACCCAGAGCAAAGTCAGCGGATCAATAAACGAGGAAACAGGAGAGCCCCGAGGTGCCCCAGCAGAGACCGCAGGAGGACAGGGGTGGCCGCGCCGGGCCACGTGGGTCGCCACGTTGGTCACCACGTGGGTCTGCCAGCCGGCTTCCTCCCGGGGAGCGATGGACGCGCGTGGGCCAGGTCCAGGAGGAGGCAGCAGGAGCACTGCCAAGGCAGGGCCGGCCGCTGCCCGTTGCAGATGGCGAACAGAAGCTCTCCGCTGCCCTCCCCTTGGGGCTCGCTCCTGGGCCAGACGGGCACCTGCCCCCCCAACTCTGGGAAGAAGGGTTTGGCAGGAGAGAGTGAGATGTGCGTGGCTCTGTGCTGGGGCTGTGGGCAGCAGGGACTCACTGGCTACCCTCCCAGCCCAGAGAGGGATGCAGAGGCCCATGAACACTTAAGGAAATTAGTGAACTACAGCTGGGATAAGGGTGTGTGCTGGGTGCGGGGTGCTGGGAGGACATGGAATTCCCAACCTGGTCTAGGGAAGCCAGTACTTAATGACTAGCCCCATTCTCCTCCTACCAAGGCTGAAAGGGTTAAATTGCAGCTGGGGTTGCCAAGGGGCAAGTGTGAAGCTGAGGTCTAATGGCTCCACTGTCTTCCTGCCATTACTAGGGTGGGGATGGCTGGAGTCAAGGCAGCCATCTTGTGACCCTGAGGACAAGGCAAGAGAATCCCAGAGATTGTAGTCCCAAATCACAAAACCAATACCAGAAACCAGCTGCCTCGAGATTTCTCGTTATGTGAGAAAAATGTGTCTGTTTTTTATTTAAACCACTATAACTTGTAGCCCAAAGGGTTTCTAACTGAAATAGGTCTCAAAGGCCAGTAAGTGTTAATTCAACAAAGAGTGGCAGAAACAGCGCTCCAACTAGAGACACAGCAGGTGCAAAGGCCCTCGGGTGAGAACCCCGCAGGCTGTCTTGTGGTGGGAGAGGGAGGGTGAAGGGGCACAGGCTGGGAAGTTGGCAGCCTTATCAAGCGCACTGAGTGGTTGGGACTTCACCCACACAGCACCCGAGGGGCCCAGAGGGGCTTTAGACAAAGGGTGACAGAGCTCGGCTTCTTGGTATCTTCTCGGCAGGCGAGTAGATTGACCTCCTGGGTCTGGTTTATTTCACTTGGCACAGCGTTCTCCAGATCCAGCCATTTACTAGCAAAGGGTGTGATTTTTTCCCTCTTTATGGCTGAATGAAAGTCCCTGGTGTACATGGACGTATTCTCTTTCTCACTCATCAGCTGACAGGCAGCAGGCTGTGTCCATGACTGACTCCCGTGGGAGGTGCTGTTGCGAGTGCAGTCTGCGTGCCTCACTGCACTATGCTGATTTCTGACCTTTCAGGATGGGTCCACCCCTACTTTTGAGGAGCCTCCACACTGATTTCCAAGGAGCTTGTACCAATTTGCAGTCCCACCAGCCTGAGGAACGTCGCTGTCCCCAGGTTCTTGGCAGCAGTTGCTACGTGTGTTCTTGCTTCTGCATCCTCACCACGGGAGCAGGAGATCTCGGGGTGGCTTTGACTTGCATTTCCCTGGTGACAACAGCGTCGACTGTTTTCTGATGTATTAGTTGGCCATTTGTGTTTCTTCCTTTGAGGGATGTGGGCTTATTCCTTCGTCCACCGGTTGACTGGGTTGTTGTTGGGGGTGTTGATGGTTGGTTGGAGGAGGGCTCTCTGAGTTCTTTATGTGTCCTGGATACTAATCCCCTGGCAGAGGAGCCCGCGGCTCTCTCCTCATGCTCTTGATTCCTTTGCTGGGCAGCAGCTTTCCGATTTCACTTCTTGAGCCTGGGGCGTCTTGTTAAGGGAGCTGGGGCTGGAGCCCAGGTGCTTCAGAGCCAACCCTGGGCTTTCTTCCAACAGGTGACAAGTTTCTGGTCTCATTCCTAGGCCCCGACTTCCTCAACGGGACTCCCAAAGCTCAAGAAATAAAACCGAGAACCAGTAAGTGGGATGCAGCAAATTAAAAATTTTCCGCTCGGCAAAGAAAACTATTAAGAGCGTGAAGACAGAGGCTGCAGACCGGGGGGTCCAGCTAAGAAGGCGCGCACAGCTGGAATGTTCTGGACCCTCAGGGCCTGTCTGCCCCACCCCATCCTTACAGGCCCTCACTGCCTGTGTGCCGTCCGTGGCCAGCCCTGGCCAAACCCAGCTGGGCGAGGAGTGGACAGCTCCCTGCTGGAGCCATCCAGCCTCTCCTGCGGTCAGCATGGCTAGCCCACTCCTGGGCTTGGCACCTGACTTGCTTCAGGGACCTTTGGGTCTAGGGAGGCCATCAGTCAAGGTGACCTTATAGGCTGCAGCTTCCGAAGACGAACTCCACGGCGGGCGCTTCTGGTGCTTAGGGCCTGGCAGACTGGCAGCCCCAAGCTCAGCCCGTCAGGCTCTCTCCCAGGAGCTGGAATTCTGAGTGGCCTCAAAATAGATGGGAAAGGCTGGCTTGTCTGCGGAGGTTTCCGAGGGACCACTCCTTGGCTGTCCTCTGGCAAGTACCAGGACGGGCCCTGGAACTCACTCCAGGTGGCTGGACGGCTGCTCCAAGCGCTTCTAATAGATGCTGACTGTCACCGTGCTGGCTTCCTGTTGGTAACAAACAGCCACACACTTCATGGCTTAAAAACCCAAGTTCACCACAGAGCTGACTGGACAGTCAGTCTCACGGGCTCATGTCACTGTCACCAGGGCTGCGTTCCTCCCAACCCTGTGGAGGGGGCTCAGCCTTTCCCGGCGTCTGTGGCCACTGCCCTCCCGCACGTGGCCCCGACCTGGCGTCCCTCCAGCCTCCCTTGACACCTCAGGGCCCCAGCTAATCTCACCGGCACAGCCCGTTCAGGGTGGGAGGGAGTGGACCCCACAGCTGGGGTGAGGGTGCGGGCATCTTTGAGCCGATGACAAGAGTTCTTTTCTGCTGCTTATAACCCCAAAATTCTGGCTGGTACAGCAAAAAGTGCCCAGCCAGGCCTGACGCCCTCTTGTTTCTGGCTTGAATCTGAAGGGGCTGGGGACATGGCTCAGCAGTGAGCCCGAGTGTGGCCCGAGGTTCTGTCCCCAGCGCTGGAAAGAAAATTGTACCTGAAAGCTTTGGGAGTGGCTTGAACCCCACTGTCCCCTTGGGCCGTCTTTTGCTTTGTTACCTGCCCAGCCCCCCCCCCCCCCCGCGGGCACAGGGCTGTCCCCCTTTCCTAGGGACGGGCTGTGGCTTCCGAAGACGACCCCCACGGCGCTGCTGGTGCTTTAGGGCTTGGCAGACGGGCAGCAGGATGGGTCCCTCCTAGCAGCTCCAGCCAGAGCCTCCAGTGAGCTTCGAAGGGGGAGATGTACCCGGATGGAAGGACGGACCGATGGATGGACGGATGGATGGAGGAGAGGGAAGAAGGGAGGAAGGACGGACAGGCAGACGGGTAAAAGCATTATTGGGCACTGGCCAGGGTGTGGTCTGAGAAGTAGCGAGGACACAGGAGAAAACAATCAGGACGTGTGGACGTGTGTCTGTGACAGGCAGCTTCCTGTCCTCAGGTGCACACAGGACGCAGGAGGCGGTGGCCTGCCCGGTTTGGCTGGTGCCGCAGGAACAAACAGGCCCCCACTTCCAGCCTTGTCACCGGGATGGCCCCCGCCACCCGCCCTCAGTCCCCCCCCAGGATCTGGTCCAATGATCCAAGAACCCAAAAAGGAGGGGGGGGAGGAGGCGCCCACCCTCTCAAACCGCTGCGAAGCACTCAGGGCTCAGGGAGAAAAAGCAATCGTCCCGCAATTGATGGTTTACTAATGGATTCTATTAATTTATGGCCATGAAAGAATCAGCTAATTTGTGGTTAATGGAGTTTAAAAGATAAACAACTTAGATCAAGTCTATGGAACCCGGTCCCTGCTCTCGGAATCTGTCTGCCCAGGAGAGGCCAGGCCTGGCTGGGCCTGGGGAGGACACCATGGCCAGTGGTCAGCTGGGCAGGAGAGAGACTGGAGGAGAAGACCACCTCCAGGTCCCCAGATGTCAGTCCCAGGGGAACCTCTTCCCCTCAGAGTGACCTTCAGAATGACCGTCCTCCCCTGCGGGACCCCACATCACCCACTGTTCTCCCCCAGGACCAGGCCCCCTAGCAGCCCCAGCCTGTCACATCTGTCCCCTCCACGCCAGCCCTTCCTTCTCTGTGAAAAACAGCAGTCTGTCGGTCACCGTCTTGCACTGGCGGCCAGGGCTTAGGGTTCACGGGGCCTCATCTCCAGGAGCCTCGGATCCTCAGTTTTTAGGGAGGAAAACTGCGCCAGGCCGGGGGCACGGGCTGCCCACAGTTCTCGTCCGAGGGTCTGCGTCCAGCACCTACACGCCGACCCGGCGTTCGCCAGCCCCTCCGTCCCCACCACGGCACTTGGCCCCTCAGCGGAGCCCCTCGCCTCCGAACCCCTTTCAGCTGGCTCCTCCTGGTTCACCTCGGCCCCATCCCAGGCCCCACGGACCAGGTCTGCTAAGCAAAAGACGCATCTGTTCCCAACACATTGGCATAAACACCTGGCGACCAAAACAAGCGTCTGCCTGCGTCCCACCTCGCAATCCTGCGGTCAGCACTATCCTGCTGTCCACTGTCCTCTGCCACGAGTGCGTGCCTGTGAGCCGCTCATGGGAGCCGGCATCCTGACGCCACATCCCTGTGTCTGAGGACCTGGATCAAGCCGCTCCTGAAACCTCAAGATGACCTCGGAGTTCTTACCCCCTCAACCTCCCGCGGCACAGGCCCCGTGGTCAGGAGCACTGCCCCGGGAGCCAGGGCAGCAGCCATGGGGTGTCACAGGTTTGAATGACCCTGGGTGAGTCACCGCATCTCGGGATGCTGTGTCAGAGGCCCACTCTGACCACTCGCCCTGCTCCACTTCCTGTCCCCAGCCAGCCCCGCCATTGTACACTGCCTTGTCCCTCGGTCACGTGTCTTGCTCACAGCTCAACACGCAGAGCTCAGGGCTGAGCTGGATGCAGGTGGCCCTGGGTACATTCTTGCTGCAAGGTCCTGCCTCAGTTGACCCCTGGGACCCTGGAGGGAGGCGCTGCCCCTTCTCACAGGACCCCTTCAGCAGAGCTGTGCTTTGCTTCCATTGCTGCTGCCCAGATGTCTGGGGACGTGGCCAGATGCCTCACACAAGGGGCCGAGTGTCTCTTGACAAACTACCTCCTACTCATGGGAAGGAAGTTTGACTGTTTTCTTCCTTCACTCCCTTGACCTGCATCACCTCATTAGGCAGAAAGTCCCCCTGATGTCTAATCCAATCTTTCATGCTGCAACTCAAGTCAGTTCCTCTGGCTCTTCTCAGGCCTGGACTTCAGCAGTAGCAACGTAGGCTTCCAACCACTCTGGGTCAAGCAGAAGCAGAACAGAACCAGTCTGAAGGGAGAAAATAAAACTCCCGCACAATGCTCCCATTTTCTTCCCATGACCAGTCTCTGACTTGTCAGAGGTTCTTTTCTTGTCTACACCTATGAACTAAGCCCTTCTGGAAATGTGGGTACAGAAATGAGCATTAAATAAATAAACTATCTGTTTAATCATCCTTAATGTCAAAACAATGGCTGGGCCAACATACCTATGCTCTGAGTCACCTGGACCCACATCTGAGGCGGGAGGTGGGGGCGGAGCCCTGAGCCCCGCCATGAACAGTTCTGAACCCATTTTCCAGATGATCTCAGAGGAGGCTGGAGCCCCCAGGCACTTGGCACCACCCCAGCAGTGGGGAGGCCGCCCTCCTGTCCAGCATGGCCTCTGTGTCCGGCCCAGGGTGCAGCAGCCCGTGCACCCACCCAGGAGGATCCTGCCCAGCACTGCCCAGCTGCCGCCTGCCAGGGCCCGGCGGGTGGGGGCAGGAGTCCCGTCGCTGTCCACTGGCACTGTCCGAGGTTTGCTGACGCGATGGCTGGAAATATTTATAGTTCCTGGTTTCTTCCTTGTCTCTCAATTCTGTGTGTGTGTGGGGGGGGGGCTTCTTGTCCTCCAGAAAGGGTTTATATGTAAGTCCCGAATCTTTTTGTCCTTCCTTTGGGGTCTGTGGCCCTAGAGATCTAGGAAGGGCTCCACGGTGGAGAGATCCTTAGGCCCTTACTCAAGGTCATAGGCCACAGTCAGGGGCAAAAAGGCAGATCGTCCATCGTTCCAGAGGTTCAGGAATGAGGAAACCAAGGCACCATGGTGAGTTAGGATCAGGCCCGGTCAGTGCCTCCTCTCCCTGACCAGGGCTCTTTCTGCTGTGCAGTGAGTCATAGATTCCTCATAAAATTAAAAAGAGACAGAGGGTCCTGGAGCTCCCCAGCTGTACTGCCAAGGGACTGCAGCGGCTCCCAAGGCCAGCGGCCCTTTTATTCCCCCATAACTAGTGTCATCTGGTTCTCTGAATATTTGCCCGACTGTCCCCCCCTGTGGCTGTGAGGTCACTCCTTGAAACCTCTCCTGGGTTAGGAGGCAGACACCACATGGGGAAGGGCAGGTGAGCATAGAACATTCTAGAACAATCACCTCAGGGAAGCTAAGAGCAGACAGTGGTTCCCCAGATGGGTGGAGGTGGGTGGGGAGACTGAGCCGTGTGGCTCCAGGGACACGAGATTTCCACAGGACAGGAAGAATGAGTTCAAGAGATGCTAACATGGCAACTACACTTAATAACAAAGCATCGTGTTCCTGGAGATGGTCGAGGAGATTGCAAGTGTCACCACAAAGAATGCTAATGTGCGCAGAAACGCACACGCTAATGGGCCCAATTTAGCCATTCCACAGCGGGGACACATTCCAGACCATCACGGTGCACACCATAAATAGATAGTTTTATTTGTCAATTAAAATTAATTAAGTAATTTGAAAAATTCCTGGACATCAAAAAAGCCCTCACTAATAAAACCAAGAGACATCTAACGACTAGGAACGATGCTTCCAACACACGAGACGGTATTGAGACTGTTCCAACACAAAACGTTCCTACAGAGCAATAAAAATGGCCAAAGAAAAATGACAAATCCCAGAAGCCAAGTCGCAAATGGGCAGATACGGTCGTGAGAAGAGTGTCCACTCACTGGTCATCAAGCCATTGGAGGAAGCTGCAAAGACATCTCTTTTTATGCCTCTCCGAGTAGGAAGATTTTAAAAGGATGGCAACTCAGTGTCAGCGAGGAGGAGAAACTCTGTGTCTGCCGACAGAGGACAGAGCCACTCTGAGGTCACAAGCAGACACTGATATTTATTTATTTATTTATTTGTTGGTCCCAGCACTTTCGATCCTAAGGAATCCTGTAGCAACTATGCATAAGGAAGGAAATGTATTCCCACATCTTGTCCCTGGGAGAAACCGGAAGCAGGCTCCGTGTTAAGGAGCTGGTGAAATACACCGTGGCACACACTCGTGGAAAAGAGTAAAAGACGAGGATGATGTTCTGTTAAGTAAAAATCAGGCTGCAAAACAGCATGAGCGCATCCCGCAGTTTCCCAAACATGTTCATACCCGTCCACGGGTCCCCGCACACACAAAGCAATCTGGAGAAAATGTTCCCTAAATTGCTAACAGTGGTTCTCCTCTGGAGGTAGGTCGATGTATGTCTCCCGTGTTTTCAGTGATAGATACCAGGACTGGCTGGGGAGGGAGGGGCCGGGAGAGGAGAGCCCAGGCTGCTATGGGAAGTGTCCTTTGTCACAGACTTGCCAGACAGATCCGACGCTGCTTATCAAAAGTCTTAGAATGTTGATTCATCTCACCAGTAAAATTTACTTCTAGGAATGTCCCCTCAGGAAATAAGCAGAGGTGTACACAAAGATCTAGGCATGGGGATGTCCACTGTGGCGTTATTTACAAGAGCGAACAGTTGGCATCAGTCTAAATATCCAATGACAGGGGATCGTTGAAATAAGTAAGTGAAGGTTGGCGTGTTCAATGGGGCGCTGGGCAATCATGCAGAGAGGTGTCAAATAATAAGTGATGTAAATAATCTTAATATAATGAAAGACACTGGGGGGCTGGGGTGTGGCTCAGTGGTAGAGCACTTGCCCAGCGTACTCAAGACCAGGAGTTTGTGGATGCCTAGCACCACACACACACACACACACACACACACACACAGAGTTGAAAATGGCATATGCAACATGACAGCAATGTTGTGAAATACTATACACTACAGAAAGCTATGTATGTGACGTGATGATAACCACAGGGGTTGGGATTCTGTTTTTTCTTGTGTTTCTGGGTATTTTGCAATTTCAGTATAGGTTGCTCTCATGGTACTCACGTTCTCTCTCTCCCTCCCTCTCTCTCTCTCTCTCTCTCCTCTCTCTCTCTCTCTCTCTCTCTCTAAGAAAAAAAAATCCCAGGTACATTTGCACTAAAAGAAACCAGTCCTTCTCCTCTGTAAATTCCAGTTTCCAAGCCAGGCTTCTTGGCACTGACAGCTGAGCTACCTGGAGAACCAAACGGCAGGTTTGTGATTAGAACCGAGGGTACGACCCTCTGGGCATCCTCTCTTGGTGCGCACCCCCATGGGTCTCCCTGGAAGCCAAGCCGGCCTATCCACCAACCTCGGGAGACTGGGAAGAAAATTCACCTGTTTTGGATGCTCATGAGGGAGGAGGCGGTTCCAGCTGGTGTCGGCCACCAGGCTCCTTGCTCGGTTGTCCTGTTGTGTGACAATGGAGGACAGCTGTGTTCTCAGAAAGCCTCCTGTCAGGACAGGACGGCAGTTTCTAAACATGTGCTCCAAGGCCAGTCCCCTGCTCCTCTGTGGGAAATCCATCATCGCTGAAGATGGTCCAAGTCACAGAAAGCCTGGGGCTGTGTCCCTGCAGTCTGGATCTGTGTCCAGGAGGCTCCCGGCCTGGATGGGTCCACTTGAAACTCAAGTGAGGTCACTGCTCACTGACCACAGTGGGGACAGGCTGCACAGAGGGGAGGGCCGAGCGAGGCTCCAAGTGACTCCCCCAAGATGGCACTCAGCCGTGGTGGAACTCAGGAGGGCTGCTCGGGGACCAGGTGCAGGGGCAGCTGCGAACCTTCCAGAAGGAAGGAGCTATTTGGGGCAGTTGTATTAAATACTGGGCGTGTGGGATCCCACGAGGCTTCTCAGCCTTTTCAGGGCAGCCCATGGGTGCCCTGCCCGCCCCCTCCCTCCTTCCGTACCTCCCGTGAGACTGTCCACCTTCCTGGTGCGACTTTGGCACTGACAAGCACCCCGGGCCCTGCAAGGCCAGGGTCAGTGCTGGGTCCAGGGCTCACGGGAGCAGAGCCTACTTCTCTGTGGCAGGGCCACCTGTCTGGGCCCCCTGCCTGAGGCTTGCCTGCCCTCCCTTGCCTGTCCATGGGCCCAGAGAAAGTCCAGAGATGTAGGTGGCTGTCCTCCCCCCACCGAACACCATCATGCTTTGGGTGGCTTGCTCATCGAAAGGGGACAGTGGCTGGATCCCCTCTGGGCCTAGGTGCTCTCTAGCTGTGTGGCAGTGGCCAAGTGAAACAAGACCCCAGCCTCCCCACAGGTTGTGAGCGTCACATGAGCAATGACGGAGCCCATCCGCCCACAGCAGTGTTGGGTGGCGTGGTCACAGATCAGAGAGGGAAGGGACGAAGTCAGAGGTTCCGGGCAGCGGTGGCAGCTGAAGCCCAGACACACAGTCCTGAAGGGACACATGTCACACACGGTCGTGTGGACGGAGAGACGAGAAGGACACTGCTTCCTCTGGGTTCTTCTATAATTTCTCATTTCTTTCACAATGAGTTTTTAGCAATCAGAAAAACGAAGACAAAAAAAAACTTCAAATCCACGACGACGATCTCTGAGGAGTCAGGGTCACTGTCACTGTCACTTTTTTTTTTTTAATCTCAGTTTTCTTCTGTCCAAAACAAATGTGTTGCTGACATAATTCTGAGAAAAGCTCAGTCAAGAAGAGGGACTGCGATTCAGAAAGGAAACCAAAGAGGGACAAGGTGACACCGGACAGGGGGTCTGGCCCCAGACACTGAGGAGAGGGGGCCAGAGTCTTGCAGATTCCAGGCAGATCTGGAGCGTGGCTTTGCATCTTCCGGGAAAGGGAACTGTTGGGAAAGGGGACTGTAGAGAGGTCCCTGCACAGTCCCCCACAGCTGGCTTCACCACACATTTACAGCTGCCCCTGCAAACGCTCCACCTGAGGTTGGTTAGTTTGATGGGCAGCTGCTCCATGGCCCTTGCTTGAAGGACCCCCGCTAACTCTCCAGGGCTCTGGGCAGCCTTCGCCCACCTGGGGGCAGATGAGCAGCTGCTGTGGGTGGAGCCTGCGCTGGGTGCCAGGCTGGCTACGGTCAGGGCATGAGGACTCTGCTCCCGGCAGTCCCACCACGTGGCTTGCTGTCCCCACGTCCCTGTGAACCCAGGCGGGCACTCTTGTCATTCCACAGATGGGGAAGTCGAGGCTCAGGGGCTGGACACACAAGGCTGTCGACACTGTGTGTCACCTGACTTTGTCCAACGCCAGGAAGAGAGTCTGCCCGGGCACCGACAGAGGCCACTGACAGATGGGCATCGGCCCACCATCCCTGGACAGAACACCCAGCTAAATGCCCCACGAGGGGAGAGGCTCACCTCCATTCTTGGCTTTAGAGGTTTAGTTCATGGTCACAGGGCCCCTCTGAGGGGAGATCATGACAGAAGTGTGTGGGGACAAAGCTGCTCACCTCACTGTGGCAAGAAGTAGAGGACAAGGGGCCCTGGTCCCACTGTCCCCTCCCGGGCCACGTGACCTCACTCCCTCCCACTAGGCCTACCTCCTGAAGGTGCCACCACCTCCTGACAGAGCCATCAGCTAGAGCAAGGCTTCAACACATGGCCTTCAGGGGACGTTTAGGATCCAAACACGGCAGAGATGCACCTCAGCTTGGAGATGTTAAAGTACGCGGGAAAACAGCCCACGGATGACCGCCACGTGGTGTCCTGGACTAGATCCCTGGATGGGGAGGGGGGAACTAATGGAAAAGGTGGAATCAGCTTAAAAGGCTAGTAAGCAGCTCACTAATAATAACTCTGTGCCAGTGTCCATATGTCATCTCTGACCAAGCTCCAGGTGTGATAAAGGTCAATATTAGAACAAGCCGAGTGCTGGGCACGGAGGCCACACCTGTAAGCCCAGGGACTCGGGAGGCTGGGGCAGGAGGATTGCAAGCTCAAGGCCAGCCTCAGCAACTTCGTGAAGCCCTGTCTCAAAATTAAAAATATAAAAAAGAACTGGGGATGTAGCTCAGTGGTAAAGTGCCCCCTGGTTCCATCCCCAACCCCCAGTACAAAAAAGAAAGAAAGAAATAAAAAGAGTTAGCGGGGCGGGTAAAATAAAAAGAATATGGGGGGGGGGTCTGTATGATCTTCGCAACTTTTCCTGCCACATTATTCCAAGAGACACTTTCCAAATAAAATTGTTCCCAAATAAAAGTTTGTTTTTTTTAAAAAAAAAAATGTTCCAATGTTGGAGTTGGGGCTATAGCTCCGTGAGAGTGTATTTGCCTGGCCTGTGTGAGACCCTGGGTTTGATCCCAGCAGCACACACAAAAAATGCAAATTTAAAATATGTTAGGAGCTGGCACAACACGGCACTCACCATATGCAGGCACGAGCGGGAGATGGTGGAAAGAGACACGTGGATCTGTGACAGAGCAGAGTTCAGGTGGGACATCCCTGGTCTGCAGCCAGTGTCCAGGACACTCAACGAAGAAAGTCCTTTCAACAGAGGATCTGGGACAACTGGACATCCACATCCACACGGAAAAACGAACTCCGGCCCTCACCCTCCCAGACACGAAGCAAATCAGTAGATCCTAGGCCTGAATGAGAAGCTCCCAACACAGGACTCCCAAACGAGAACAGGGATTCTTTCTGCCTTTGGATAGACGCATGGCGTTTGGGGGGACAGGACACAAAAATCCCAAAGCATAAATGAGCAAATCGGTAAACTGAACTTTACTTGATTTCTTTTAGCTTCTGCTCTTCTAAGGACGCTCTGACCAACTGATCAGGCACGCCGCGGGCAAGGAGCACCCGCCAGACACAGCTGGAAAGCAGTGGCACCTGGCGCCTTCCAACAACCTGCAACGTGTCAGAAGAAACAGCAAAGACGAGCAAAATAGCCACCCTTCGCCACGGGACATCACGGAGGGCAACCCATAGCAAGGAGGCTCTGCCGTTAGTCCCCGGAGCTGCCAGAGAGGAGCAGCTGGACCAACAACCAGACGCAAAAGACGCCTGACCGGATCAGGTGTGAGCGGGAATGCGGAAGAGGACGAGGGCTGTGGGCTGACAGGCCCTTTATAGGTCACCGTGCGTGACCGCTTAAGGGCCCTGGCCCCCAAACTCAGCTCTGCCAACCCACACCAGCACTGGGCACCTCACGCCTGTCCTCCTGCAGGGTGTGCCCAGCTGGCTCTGGAGGAGCAGGCCCAGCCCACATGCACTTCCCCTCCACGGGGGATGTCCAGGGTTTCAGCTGGTCAGCGTCCCCCTCCCCTGGGTACGGCACCCTCGTCTGCCTTAGGGGAACAGCCCCTTCCTCACGCTCAACGCTTCTCTTCAGAAGGGAGTCTGCCCCCTGCTCCAGAGTGGCACGTGGCACAGACTGGGCAGCCTGTCTATTCCACTGTTGACCACAGCCAGGCTCAGGGGTGGACATGTGGCCCAAGTCTGTCCAACAAGAATCAACCCTAGGATTTTTTTTTTTTTTTTTGCTACTTAGGAAAAGACAAGTTCCCTTGCACTGAGATGGCTGAGCTGGTTACGACCTGGAGGTGCTTAGGCTGCCGGGGAAGGAAACCAACCCACGGAGAGCAGGGGACAGAGCTGGTAAGAGGGGTGTCAAGCCCTCAGTATCTCAATCACACCCAAGAGTGCACCCTGGGGCATCGCTGGGGGCTCCAGCAGCTGCTTTTGCTAGACAACGTACAGCTTGAGTCCTGCCGGTGGGGCTTGGGGAGCTGTGCCCCAGGACTGGCTTTCCAGGGCCCTAAACCAGTCTACTCCCCTGCGTCCACTTGGCTAACCGGTGGAGTTCACTTCCTGTCACTCACATCCAGGAGCCCCGACTACTACTTCCATTCTCTCTGCAGCCTGGCCGCGACCCACCACTTCTTACGTGAGAACCAACCAACAGGCTCTTGGATACCCTTTAGAACCTTTTTCTGGACTGAGCGTCAGCTATCCACCCTGGTACGAGGGAGGGGATGGAGCGGATGTGCCAGGAGGGCCTTTCTCTAATG
The DNA here is from genome assembly GCF_021218885.2 of Marmota monax. Lineage (NCBI taxonomy): Eukaryota > Metazoa > Chordata > Mammalia > Rodentia > Sciuridae > Marmota > Marmota monax. The sequence goes on from NW_026695222.1 coordinate 26,602,926, forward strand.
CCCAAGGGAAGGTCAGCCACCAGCATCCGCAGCATTAGAGCAGAGCAGCCCGGACCGTCAGATTCCCTGGAGGAGACTCTCCCGGGCAGGAGCAGAGAACTCGCAAGCAGCAGCGGGCAGCGTGTGAGAGGTCACTGCGCAGACCTGCCCCGACAGGCTGCCACTCACCCAACACTGGCCTTTTCAGGCCCTGAACAGGGCGCCTTTCTTCAGGGCTGCCGAGGAGGACACACCCTTTCCTTCTGGCCGAGCCCATCTGGGGGAAGTCCTTGGCCAGCTTCACCAAGGGAGAAGTGAACAATTGTCCTGGGATTTGGCCGGCCTCTTCTGGGATGGCCGGAAAGAGGAGACTGATATGTGCCACATCATCCCACGGCGACCCAGTCACGGCCTGGAGAACTGCAAACTGAGGCCCTGGAGTTGGGTCGAGGCCTCAGCCCCTGTCCAGATGCAAGGCCTCCCTCGGATCTTCTGGAATCAGCATCTCCAGACGTGAGACGTCACACAGCAGAAGCCCCAGGACACTGAGCCTGCCTGCCCACCAAGCGTGTGCTCAGCCACCAGCTGGGGCTGAGGAAAGCTGCTGGCCTCGGGGCCAGAACACACGCCAGCCCCCGACCCCCCCCCCCCCGCCTGCTCCGCCCGCCTCCTCTTCCTGCCTGGCCCCTGGAAATAGGTGTGGGGGGTACTTGGTCTTGAACCCGGGCACTTGACCTCTGAGCTACATCCCAGGCCTTGTTTAAATTTGGAGACGGGGCCTTTCTAAATCCCTAAGGCTGGCTCTGAACTTGACATCCTCCTGCTCAGCCACCCAAGACCCTGGGTTTGCAGACGTGCACCACCACACCCGGCCCCTGTGGGGACCAGGACCTGTGGCCCAGCCCCCCACCTGCCAGGCTCAGTCAGCCTCAGCCTCTGCCAGCTCCAGGGCCAAGGCACGTTCTCCCACCAGGACTGCTGCCCCCGAGGCCTTCGGGGGTCCGCGCGCGGCCTGCCTCAGCGCCGCTCAGAGCAACAGTCTTTCCTTCCTGCTCCCCTTTCCTCCCACGGCTTTCTTTTGACTTTCTTTTTCCTGCCTTCTTTCTCTGCCTCCCTCTCTCCTTCCTTCCCCCTCCCTTCCTCCTGGGCCTCACTATACACATTTCCATCGCTCACATCAGCCCCCCAAGGACAGACTCAGCCACCAATAATACAAAACCAGCCCACTCCGCTTCGTAAACGAGGTTCCCTGTGCAGAGCTGTTGGCGACGTCCACACAGTGCCCATGCCCTGCATCCTGGCTTCTGGACCTCAACAGAGGGAAGGCCTCCCAGACTTCCAACCCCCAAAAGAAGGCAGTGAGTGCTCGTGTCCCACCTTCCTGCCCTGCACCCTGCACCAGCAGCAGGCCTCACCCCAAAGGAAGACTGTCCATCACTCCCCCTATGGGCATCGTTTTCTTTCTAATAATAGCATGTGTGGCCCTCAGCGGATCTCCTGGTCTCACCTCAGGAGTCAGAGAAGAAGATGAGGTTGGCGTGGGGGTCTCCAAGAGTGGAGCAGGGGAACAGGGGGGAGGTCTCCTTTGCAACTGTGTTTCTTTTACTAAAGGGTGAGTGGTTGCCTCAGGGTTTATCTCATACTAGAGGGTAGAAGTGGCCCTTCCTCTCCTAGCCACTCTCCTCCCTCCTCCTGACACCCCCTCTGGGCACAGAGGCAGGAAAAAACTGGAGAAGCTTTGTCCATATCAGAGCGGGCTTGGCCCGGCCCGGCTTCAGCCTGGTCTGCACGCTCTCCGGCTGCCGGGAAGCCAACACCAGGCTCAGCGCCCCAGCACGTCTCTGCTTGCCCTCGGTGATAAAACTCCAATCTTCTTTTCCAAGCTTTAAAGGAAAGAAGTGCGCGTGCCCGCAGTCCCCGCCTGGACGCAGCCTGCGCAGCCCGGGGACCTGTCCCCACTCCTTGGAGACCGGGGGGCGCTGACCTGTGGGTTCCCGGTCCTCAGGGGCCTCAGCTCCCTGTCATTCCAGCCACCGGGAGCACCCACCGGTGCACCGGGCCTGGGTTCACCCACCAACGCCCTGGCCTGGCACACGCCAGGACAGCTCAGGCGTGAGTCACGCACGTTCAAAGAGCCGCCGCGGACGCGCTGCTCAGAGATTTCTCAGAACTAAGCAAGAGCTGTTGTGACAGCTGCCCGTGAGCACCGGGAGCAGAGAGCTCCTGTCAGCAGTTCCACCGAGGCTGGCTGGTTCAGGGCCCCAGCTGCAGGCAGTCCTTTCCTGGGTCCCACTCCTCTGTGTCAGGGTCGTGGGCTGAACAAGGCCCCCTCTGAGTCATGTCCACCTGGAGCCTCAGAGGGTGACCTTATTTAGAAATGGGATTTTTTGCAGATATAATTAAGGTAATGATACAATGAGATCATCCTGGATTAGGGTGGGGTCTAAACTGAGTGGAGTGTCCCTGTGAAAGACAAAAAGGACACACAGAGACAGAGAAACACCACATGAAGATGGACCCACAGACTGGAGGACAGTGGCTAACACAGAGCACGTAGTACGTGCTCACTAAAGGCTTCCTCCAACCCAAGGAGCACCAGGAATCGGCTGCAGCCGTGGGAAGGAGCAGCAGGGCACGCAAAGGTTTCTCCCTCCGAAAGGAACCCACCTGCCAATGTCAGGACTTCGGCTTCCGGCCTCCAGACCTAGGAGAGAATAAATTTTTGTTTTATTTTAATCCACCTGGTTTATGTAACCTACTATTGTGGCCACAGAAGCAAAGACCCTCAGGGAGCAAAAGAAGAGAACTTCATACTTTCCTGTGAGGCAAACTGCCCTGTTAGGAGGTGAGTGAAAGTCAGCAAATGTGGAGCTGAAATGAGTCCAGTGATTTGGTATCACCACCACAGTCATCACCACTATCTCCAGCACACCATCATCACCACCATCACCACCATCACTGTTATCACCATCACCACCATCACTGTTATCACCATCTCCACCACCATCATCACCACCATCACTGTTATCACCATCATCACAAACACCATCATATGACATCACCATCTCCACCACCACCACCAGAACAGCAGCTTCACCATCACCACCACCATTACCACCACCATCATAATCATAACCACCATCACCGTCACTGACACCACCATCACCACCACCATCTCTGTCATCACCATCACTGTTATCATAACCACCACCAACACCATCGTCATCTCCATCGCCGCCACCACCACCTTCATCAGCTCCACTGTCAATATTATCAGCTCCGCCGTCATCAACACTGTTGTCACCACCGCAGGTATTGTGCAAGCAGGTTCTGCCTGCTGTGTTGGCCCCTGTACACCCTGCTTCAGTTTCCCCAGGGATGCCATGAGGTAGCTTTAACTGTTTCCATTTCCAGACCAGGAAACTAAGACCTGAGGGATGCAACGGGCTTCCCCGGAGTCTGCCCTGAGGGCCACCACGCGTGGTTACCCGCTCAGCGGTCGGTGGTGAATTCCTTACGTGGATGATCCTCAAATCCACGCTAGGACGTGTGTGGAAGGGCGCCCACCCGCAGGGCTGGCATGGGGCAGAGGAGGTGACATATGTGAAGCACTTGCTACTCGGTAGACAGCCCCCGTTGCTGACTTCTTTCCCATCAGCTCCCGTGGAGGGAGGGCCACCTCTGCCTCCACCCCACCCCAGGCCTGTCATCTCGTGAGCACAGGAACCAGAGCAGGAAGGTCGGCTAGAAAACCATGTCCCCTCCAACTCTCTGCTCACCTCAAGCCCACAGTGGCCCTGCTGGCCCCTCCAAACCTGAAACCCCACCTGTCCCAACCTCATGGACAGCACATGACGTAGAGAGTCTGGTAACAAATGAAAATGCTAAAACAATGTTGAGAACTTGGAGACACTGACAACAGCACTAACCACGCACAGGGCCTTTTCAAGCAGGGGACCCAGGTGACTGCCCCAGCACACAGGGTGACACAGACCCCGCCCAAGACCCCACGGGGCTGCAGCACCCACCCTGACCCAGGGCTGCTGCCTGGCACCGTGGGCTCCTCCTGCCTCCTCCTCGCACACGCAGGCAGCGGGCCATGCTGCCGAGCCCTGGTGCAACAGGTGAGAGCCAAGGCCTCGGGCGCCTGCGCAGGGACAGTGCCTGAGGCCCAGCCGTGCCCTGAGCGCAGCCATGCTCGGCTTTAGAAGGAGCAGGCTCCGAGCACAGTGTCAGGAAGACCAAGGAGAGGCCCAGGGAAGGGGAGCCAGGGGAGGGTCCGTGCAGCAGGAAGCAGGGTGATTCACACTGCAGCTCACGCCAGCCTGCAGCAGGAGCAGGAAGGCCTGTCTCTGAAGAGCTGGACGGCGGTGCCTGGGGCTGGGAGGACCCACGGCCTGCCGCAGCTCACCTCTGCCATCCGGAGAGGCCGTCTCAGCGCTCAGACAGTAAGGGAAGGTGCGGGCGAGACTGTGTTCCAACAAAACCTGCTGCGCAAAGCAGGTGGCGGGTCGACCTGCTCTGTGGGCTGCGGTTTGCCAAGCGGCAGAACAAAAGATTTAGGTGCAGCGTGTCATTCAGTCATCAACCACGGGTGCTCCACCTGGTGACTCTCAGGTACTCCCCTCCCAACGCCTCAACTGCCTTATGGCTCAACTGCCTGTTTTTCCCATTAGATCGTAAATCCCAGGAGGTCAGGGACTGAGGGTCTATTTTCCCACCCCAACCCACAAAGTCTTACTAAGTTACCCAGGCTGGCCTTGAACTTGGAATTCCCCCGCCTCAGCTTCCTGAGTAACTAAATGGGTGCCACTGCACCCAGGTCAATTCTTACATGTTGACAAGCATTTGATTTCCCCCGCCCACCAAACTCTGCGCTGTCCAAAGTAAACGTGCCATTACTTTGCAGCCTCTGGCGTAAAACTACTTCGGGCTTTCAAAAGTGTTGTGCATTTAACCTTCTTCATGCATCCAGGGTCTCGATGCACGGCCGGCCCTAGGACTCTCAGATGCATTGAAGGTGGCAACGAATTAGAAATTGGAACAATGTTGAGCCATTTGCTCTAGAACATTCTCCCACTCTTCATCTTTAAACACACAAAGGAAGCAGAACCGACGGTGCTCTGGCCTGGGAAACGGGCTGCCTTTTCAAATGCTTAGCATCCTTCTGAGAGATCAGATCAGGTCCCCCGACACCCCCTGAGCTAGCTGGAACTGGGCTTAGTCCTAGGAAACCCAGAAACTCTGTCTGCCTCCCCAGGTCCACCGGTTCCAGTGCTAGTCCAACTCCAGCCTGCAGAGAAGTTGCCTCTCGGTGGAAATTAGCCTCTGGACAAGCACTAGAGAGGGAGATGGCCGGCTGTGTCCCTCTTCAGGGTTTCAAGAGCACAATGTGCCTTCACACGCAGGTCCACCTGACCACTCCTGACCACAGAGGAAGAGCAGCTGGTCTGAGGGGCTGAGGCTCAACATTTTTTGAAGCCTTATGTTTCAACTGAAAAAAATCTATGAAGAAGTTTGTCATGACAAACGGATAGAGTGACACTTGTCTCAACTTGCCTTAAAAGGACTTCCAACCAGCTGTGACAGACCTGTCTGTTTAAGCAACACCTTCAAGTGTCCCTGGCCCTTCACTGCCTGCCCCCGACAGGCCGTAGTCGCAGAGAAGCGACCTTCAGGTGTGATCTCCAGAGCAACTCAATCTGGCCTGCACCTGCTCGTGACACTCAGCCCTCCCGCCAGGTCCACTGGCATCGTTCAGTGGAGGCAGCCCGGTGACAATCAGTATCTTCTCGAAGGTGTGTGATGAAGGGTTTCGGGCTCCATCTGTGGCCCAAGCTGCTTATCAAAACATTCCTTGCAAACCCGAGATGCCTGACGGAGTCTCTCAGAATGGAAGGCCAACAACATGGTATCCTCCATCTCATCACCTTGCCCAGCGACAAGTCAATGCTCAGGGAGGACAGCAGCCCCTGCGCTAGTACCTGGCCCAGTCCTGCTCCCCAGTGACCTGTGTGCCTCCTTAAAAAGGAAAGAGTGTATTTCTTTCTTCTCCCCTTCAATCAGAACTGCAAACCCAAAACTCCATCAGAGGCAGTTATTGGGCACCATCTCCCTGAGTCAGAACGCCATTTCCTAGAGATGCAAAGGAACTGGACACTGGTCACTAGTCATGCTGCCCAGGGAACTGCAGCTGCAGCCAATGGGGTCCTTCTGAGGATGCGTGGTGGGGACAGAGCTGGTGGTCAGCGCTGAAAGCCCACAAGGCACCAAGAGGCCCTCACACCCACTGGCTGAGCACTGGACATGCTGGGGGGCACAAGATTTGGACCTTGGGTGGAAGGTTTCTATTCTAAAGCAGCCAGAATGCTTAGCACCTCGAGAAGCTCAGGATCTTTCCATTGCAGAGAAATACTGGCAGGACCAAGTCTCTGCTCTCAGGAAGAATATTTTGTAGCATTAGAATAATAATATACTAGCCAGGCTCCGTGGCGCACACCTGTAATCCAAGCTACTCGGGAGGCTGAGGTAGAAGGATCGAAAGTTTGAGGCCAGCCTCAGCAAGTTAGTGAGACCTTGTTTCAGAATATTTTTTTTAAAAGGGCTGGGGATGTAGCTCAGTGGTAGAGCACCTGCCTAGCATACAGGAGGCCCTGGGTCCAGTACAAAGAAGGAGGAGGAGGAGGAGAAGGAAACTAATAGTACTAATATAAGTCTTGGATTCAATACCCAATAGAATAACAACTAGATAGAGTGATTGATTGATCTTAAAAATATTACTACTAATAATACCTTAACACTCACCTAGTCTCACCCTTCACTAAAACCAGTTCTAAGTTTTTATCCATTTAATCTGTATACTAACCTTGTTTTGTGATCATCTCCATTTTGTAGATGAAAAACCGGAGGATGAGAGAAGTCAAGTAATTTGCCTAACATCACACAGATGATAAGTGGCAAAGTCAGGTAGCTGAGCTCAGAAAGTCTGACTCTGAAATCTACCATTCATCACTACTACCACGGGGGATAATTACGCTAATGGCTTACACTTCATGAGCTGTCTTCATGGGACAGATACTGAGCTGAATACGCATTCATGTATTCGAGGATGTTTTCAAGCATGTACTGAGCATCTACTACTTTCCAGGCAAAATAATTATATGTGAATAGTTATTTACATTTTTCAGCAAGTAGTCTGCGGCTCATAGAGTAGAAAGAACTTAACCAAATTCCCAGAACTGGTGAGAGGTAAGTGAGGCCAAAGCCCCAGCTTTCACGACCCAGGCCTGGGCTGTTGAAATACGCACTTGGCCGCCACCCTGGATACAATTGTGGTTATCTGGAATGTTTAAACAGACCTAATGAATATTTAAACAAATCATCCATATTAAATTCGGGGTTTTTTGCCCCTCAATTATTGCATCTCATCTCGGAAACTGATATTTTCTTATTTGCTTGCCTGGAGGGCCACGAAAACCAAGATCAACACGGCTCAGAGAGCAAATATCAATTTTCACTTTTGGAAAACAACCTGACGTTGCCTCCGGGAGAAGGCGGTGCCTTTTGCTCTGAACTGGAAAGAGGAAGAGAAAGAAAAAAGAGAGCGCTTTGTAAGTGCCTCCACAGGCTTCCTCCACAGGGCCTGCCCTTCTGCCTGGCCAGCCGGCTGAGCTGGCTGTGAGCAGACCAGGGCCACCGGGGGCAGGCTCTAGCACCGGGTAAAGATGACCCCAGGAGCCCCGGGAGGAGAAAGGCATTCTCACTGCCACTTCCTTTCCCTGCCTAGTGACATTTTCACCCACAGCCCCACCCTCAGCAGGCCCCAAAGACTATATTCCTTGGCCAGTGAGGAGACCCTTGGGTCACCAGCTAGAGAGACTACTGGAGTGTAGACACATGACATCATAGCTGAGTTTCACAGGCTCAGGGACATTCCAGGCATGACAGGTTTTCTTCTTGCGGGGACATCTCCCCCATCCCATCTGACCCCTGGCTAGGCTTGCTCTCACCCTCCAGAGCTCAGCACCTGCTGCTCTGCCGCCCGCAACACTCTTCCCAGACACCCCCATGGCAGGCTCCTTCCCATCATTCAAGGCTCTGCTTAAGTGTCCCCTCCTCGGAAGGCCCTCCCTGATTGCCACCTAAAGTAGCGCCCCCAGCCCTCTCCCCCACCCCTGCCTGCCTTCTTGTCTCCGCAGCGCTTGCCTCTGGCTGCAGTGATCTTGACTTTCCGGTCTGCTTCTCCCCAGAGTCGGAGGGCTTGGGACTGGCTCCTCCTGGAGTCCCAGGACCTGCCTCTGCAGAGCTTCCCTCTGCTCTGGCCTTCCCGTCTATAAACCAAGAAGAATCAGGGCTCCAGCTTGCCAGGGCCAGCTCACTGCCCGGGAGAATCCTGGGAGCAGGAAACCAAGAACAGTAAGTCCCCTCTCCAGCCGGCCTAAAATCAGCCACACATGGGGAAATCCGAAAACCAAGAGGGGAGGCCCCGCCTGCCTCCGGCCTTCAACCCCAAATCTTACTGGGTGACCCTCAAATCCCTGAGTGCAGAGAGGCCTTGGAGCCTTTTGGAGAAAGCTTAGTGACTGCCACAAAGCTGGCACACGGTGCGCTGGGACCAGTCGCCTCAGCCCTTATCTCCTCCTCTGTAAAACGAGGCCATTACAGAGGATGGCAGGTGGTGAGAAGGCACTTAGCACAGTGCTCAGTGCCACAGGTCCGGACAGTCGTTTAAATCTTTCCCTCTGAAACTGTGGGGGGCTCTTCCTTGGGAACCCCACGGCTCCCTTTCCCCTGGTGGCCTCCTGGAAGAACCTCTCCAAGTCTGGTGCCTTAAGAGCCATTGGAAGTACAATTTGCTGCTGGAGTTGGGATCTGAGCTTTTATTTTTTATGAGACTTTTTTCTCCCTTTCTCCTCCTCTTCCTCCTCCTCCTCCTCCATCCCTTTATTTTCTTGGAAAAGAGAATTCATGTTTTGCCAAGGAGAAAACAAAAAACGGTCTGTCCTCCAAAGCAGCAGTTAGGGCTCCCTGAGCCCAAGAGGAAGGTGTGGGCTGGGAATGTGGCATAAACCTGGCTCAGGGATGCGAGCTGGGTGGGCAGAGGGGCACAGGTGCAGGATAGAGCCTCAGGGCTGTGCCCAGGAGGAAGCCAAGACAGGGCCCCCATTGCTCCCACAGCCCCGCACGGGAGGTGCCGAGGCCTTCCTGCGCGCCCAGGGCCTCAGCGCAGCGCCACGTGGCTCTCCCACCTCCGCAGCCCGATTCCACCACCGCGGCATCCTCCTCCCGTCTACGCCAATGAGTGTGCGCGCTCCCTGCCTTCCACAGCTATTGGTTCAAGTTATGCGGACGTGAACCAATCAGCACGCGGCGTTCCTTGGCCACTGGCGTTGGTCAGGGGTGGTCCAATCAGAATCAAGCTTGGGGCTCCAGTTACTAGACTGGAGAACCTCTTTGTCTCCCTTTTCTTCTGCCATGATTACTTACTAAGAACAAAAGAAGCTGAATTCAGACCTGTCTCCATCTGCCTCCAAAGCCTAGATGCCCCAGGCCACCCCAACCCCAGCACCACCTAACTACACTTGGCACAGAAATGCTTTGGGACCCGGATAACAAGACACCCCCCCCCACACACACACACACAACCATAGCAGTTCTTGTATTAACTTGGAGAGAGAGTAGGTGGTGATGTGCGTGTGTGTGTGTGTGTGTGCGTGCGCATGCATGCGTGTTTGTATTTTTCTACAGAGTTTCAAAGAAACAGTTCACTAGCAAAAAAAGAAAAAGAAAAAGTTGGAAAAAATTAGAGACTTTACAATTAAAAATGCCGAAAGGAGAAATAGTTGTCAGAACAACTGAGCAAAATTCTCTGAGGTGCTCTTTACTAGCTCTGTGCTTCTGAATGGGGTTCTGTCTTGGGATTCTCCTTGGGGAAAAGCAGCCATCTTTCTCTCAAAGTTGTAAAGCTGAGAAAGCTCTAGGAGCTGTTGAAGCCATCTCACAGAGAGTCAAGAAAGCAGAAAGGACAGAGAGGAGCAAAAATAAAAAGCACGCCAGAGGGTGGGAGAAGGGAGACAGGAGGAAGCCAGAGGGCAAGGAAGGCTATCCCTGCCACCAGACACACGGGAGTGGAGACACCCCCTGATCTACCAAGGGATTTATTTAAGCCAATTTGGTTCCAGTCAAGAATTTAAAAAAGAAGGCTACCTGAGTGGACACTATGGGGATTTTCCTTAGCCAGTTACCGGGCACCATAGGTCATGTTCCCAGCGCACGGAAATGATAAATATTTGAGAAGATGGAAATGTTTATTACCCTGATTTGATCATGACATGTTATACACATGTATCGAATTTATCATCCCGTACCCCACAAATAGGTACAAATATTATGTGTCAGTTAAAAAATGCAAAAGGTCGTGAGTTTTCATGTGTTTGTATGTTGTATTTTTCCAGTCACTTATAAAATGTGACTTAACCAGTTTTATAACAAAAACACATTTTTAAGGGTAGAAACTTCCCCCTCTTTCAACAGCTGGCTGTGGGTTCCTTCCTGAAAGCCTGAGGCTTGGAGTGTTCAGAAACCAGCCCTCTGATACACCCCGGGGCCTCTCCGGCCTCAGTTTCTCCTTCTGCCGCCGAGGGTGTGAGCAGGCGGGTGCGACCGGAGGCTCAGGAAACCTCCTGGATGGAAATTAATTAAAGCGTGGAGCAAGCCACAGATGAAAGGCGCTTGGAGAACTCTTTAACAATCCTAATAAAGAATTTCCCCTTCAATTATAGGATCATTTTCTTCTCACGGCGTTGCAACCGTGGCCAGGCAGTTTCCTGGGCCGCTTTCCATGCGGCTGGACCAGTCTTTCTGGAACCCCTGCATTTTTTCCCTCAGAGACTTAGGAGAAGGCAGCGGGATGAGAAGAAAGGACAGTGGGTGCATTTTAGCACTGGCTGTTTCATGGGATTTAAGAAGTTACTGGAAACAGGCTGCAGCAAACGAGGCAACAGGAAGAGCTGTGCCCACAGCCGTCTGAGGTCCTGGTGCAAAAGTTTCTTCCTTCGTTCTATGCCGCCCCTCTGTCCTCTGCCTTACATTGTCACACGTCACACACGCACACACACACACACTCACTGGCTGGCCACGTCTAGACAACACCACGATCTTTCCCTCCTCCTGCCCTTTGCCTTGTCTTCTCTGGACTAGAATGTTCCACCCTCCCCAACACTTGTCACCTGGCTAACCAGCTGCGCCAACTCCTCTGCTTCGGAGCTCAGCTGACCTGTCCTGGGCCCTTCCCTGGCCGCCCAAAAGAGGCCTGCTTCCCCGCATCTAAATTCACAGCACCCCACACTTCTCAGAGCAGGAAGCACAGTTGCAATTTATAAATTTCTTTCTGCTGTTCCTTCTCTCTGCTCCTATTCTCCGTGATCCCTGCGTTTGCAGGGTGCACGTGGCAAATGGCCGGCAGGTGCTTGAACAGGTAAAGCTTCAAAGGTGTACATACGAGTGTCTAGCACCTGCACCATTAGCTAATATCCAGGCATATCCCCGTGTCCCCAGCTGTCCCAGTAGTATCCTTTGCTCTGGGCTTAGCTGTCCTGTCTCTTCAGCTGTCCTCTCGTCAAGGACTGCTCTGCTGTCACTTTGGCTCTTGTCTTTCTTGACGCTGACTTTTTTTTTTCAAGAATCCACATTAGGTTTTTTTTTTTTTTTGTAGAGAATCTCTGAATGCTGATTTATGCTTTTAAGAAGCCGGAGTCATCCCCAGCCTTTCAGAGTCTGATGTTCCTTTCCCGTTCTCGGGGCTGGGTGCATTGAGAACTGGGGCCACCTCCCACGCTGCAAGATCTGAGGGGCCCTGGGCAGAGTTGGGCTTTCTGGGGATCCCAGGGTGCTCCCACTCCCCACTTTGCCTTCCCCAGCCCCTCTGTACCCAGGTGGAAGCCCTGCTTTAAAGGAGGGGCAAGCACAGGGAACACAAGCAGGACCTGGGGTCTGGGAGGCCCTCTGCCTTGGAAGCAGGTGGCTGAGTCCTGGCGGGAGACACTGGGGCTGGCGCCAGGAATAGCTACAGAATTCCTCCAGGCTCAGCACAAAATGAAAATGTGAGACGCCTCATCAAGAAAGTGAGAATGAGGAGCCCCTTATCAAGAAAAATGAGGGGCTACAGCTGTAGCTCAATGGCAGAGCGCTCGCCTAGCCCATGTGAGGCACTGGGTTTGATCCTCAGCACCCCATAAAAAGAAATAAATTAATTAAGGTATTGTGTCCATCTACAACTAACAATATTAAAGGGAGGGAGGGAGGGAGGGAGGGAAAAGAAAAGAAAAAAGAAAAGAAAAATGAAAATGTAGTATCGTAGGCTCCCTAGTCAAGGGCCCCTGAGAGTTTCCAGACAGCTGCAGCCAATCATGAAACCCAGCAGAGCACCCTCTGACAGCAGAGGTCTGTGCGGACTCCCAGGCCACAGACCCGAGAAGCCCCTGGGGGACAGACAGTCAGTGGGCTCCAGGAGCAGGCTGAGGAGTCTGGGCTTCCTCTGTCTCCAGGTTGGGGGTGGGAGTGCTCTCAAGGAGCAGAAGAAAGTGTCATCTTTGCAAACCAAAGGAGACACAGGATGGCAGCAGCTCAGGAAGCAGGGCCCCTGCAGTCAGAGCCTCAGCAGAGGGCCAGCTGCTGGCTGGGAGTCCCCAGGGTCTCAAGGCCCGGCTCCTTCTGGACACTGGAGGATCTAACACTGACCAGATGTGTCCATAAGCCTTTGGAAGGCTCTGGAGATGGACAGACTGGGACCCAGGAACAGGAAGGGATGGCCAGAGTCTCACTGCTGAGCCCGGGGAAGATGCCAGGCCTCCTTTCCCAGCCCAGCAGCGGAGGCCTGGACCCTGGTCCTCCTGGCCCTTCATAAGGTTTCTGGCTTCCTCTCTACTCACACTCCCTTTTCTTGGTATTTTTATTTTAAAGTGATAAACTTCAGTGACTTGACATTTCAAAAAGAGCTTACATCCCTGCCATGAACCAGCCTCACCTGCTGTTCCTGGTGACTGTAAAACAACACAACAAAAAAACAAATGATCCTTTAAATCCTGGATGGCCAAGTAGTGTCTGCTGGAGAGACGATGCTCAAGACCTTTCTTCTCTTTTCTAAAAATAATAATAAGTTGGGCTGGGAACATGGCTCGTGGGTAAAGTGCTTGCCTTGCAGGCAAAAGGCCTTGGGTTCGAGCCCTAGCACCACAAATCATAATAATTAGTAAACAAGGAAAGGGGTGAGCAACCACTAAGAGCACACACTGATTCCTTTTGCAATATTCTCTCTGATGTAATCAGAATTGAAAACAATTTGCAAGTGGGGACCTCTCTCTCTGCACACGCAGCATCAAATGTTGTTGGATACACCACGCCTGCCAGACCCCCTGAAATGATCTCGGAAAGACTCAAAGGTGCTCTTTGGGCAATGCTGATGGAAACTGGTAGTTCTCAAGGTGCAGTCCCGATCACCTGAGAATTGTGGGAATTCTAAAGGTCAGGCTGGGGCTCACAGGGATGTGCGCCTAGCAGTCTCTTCTAACCAGTCCTCTAGGTGGACTGGAGTTGCAAACCCACCACTAAACCCTAAAGGACAGCAACGACCTAGCTACATGTGACAGATCTGGACCAAAGCCCTACCCCAGTAGGAGGGGGAGAAAAAGCTCTCCATGTTTCCTTGCCCATAAACTAGAAGGACAATAAGATCACCTGGCACAGAGGACCCCAGGACTGCAGTGAGTGAAACACACTGGCCAGGGCTTACCGCCCACCTATCCATGATGCCAAGAAAGCTTTAAGTGTCATTAAGAGCAGTAAGAGGAACAGAATGAGTGGGACCCAGAGCTGGAGGGAGAACTCCCGTCCTCCACAGACCTCTGCTCTGCTCCCCAGTGAAGAGATGCATCCATTCCTTTTGAAATATTAGAAAAATCTATTGAAATCCAACTATAATTTAAGAGGAAAAATATATATATATATATATATCTGACCATGTGTATCAAAATTTAAAGTGATGTGCATGTTGTACCGTGGGTCTGTTTGCATAGAAAAATCTCTGTCAATCTGTGCATTGAAGTGGAATGGTCTCTGGAGAGCTCTTTCTTCTTTACAGTCCCCTAGGATATCGAATATGGTCTTTGCTTTTTGTTTTTGTTTTGTTTACAACAGTCTTTGGGGTTTGTTGTAGCTCAGCGGTGTCAGGGGTTAGAGGTACTTTGCCCCCAGGGGCCAGCTGATAATGCCTGGAGATGTTTTTCTTTCTTCTGTAGTTGCGACTGGGGGGATGGTACTGCCAGCAATGCAGCAGGTAGAGACCAGAGACAGCTGAGCACCCTGCAGCGCACTGGACGCCCTGCCCTCCGCAGGACACCCGCCGCAGGACGCCACAGAAGAACACTCCAGAGGGAAACGGCAGGACTGTCCCCAACCCTGCTCACTGTCAGAGGGAAACCAGTGGAGCTCTTTCCCCTTTGCAGTCCTTCCCACCGCCGCTCCCCCAGGGGGTGTTTTGCCAGGACTCTGTCCATCTCCACCCAACAGGCTGACCGTCCCTGTCCTGTCGCAGGTGAGGAAACCAAGGTTCGAAGACTTCTATTCTTTGTTCCAGTCTGCCAGCTGGGACTTGAACCCAGCTCTGTCTGGCTCCCAGTGTGTCCTCCTCCTGACCCCACACAGGACCCATGCAAACCTGGGCTCCTGGCCTTTCTCTGAGCCCTCCTTGCAGCCTCACGGTGCCCAGTCTGTCTCTGTGGAATTCTTGCAGACCCAGAGGCGTCCCTAGCCCCTCAGCAGGCTCTCTGGTGTCCTTTCTTGTAAAAAAGGAGCCTTTGAAGTCTGCTGGAGGGTTGTGCATCAGCCCCACCCACCCCGCATCACAAATATTTCTCCATCTCTGTCCCTGCAGCCTCCTGAGCATCAGCCTAAAGGCTGAAGGCTGAGTGCTCCTCAAGCTTGGCTGGGGGTTTGGTCTCCTAAAGATCAAAAGTATCTCTTGCCTCCTTCTTATTAAATTTATGTGATTTTTGTTTTGTTTTCTTCCACTCCATTGTTCTTCAAAACCAGGGCCAAACTCCTGGCATCAAAAATTAAATGCCGAGATCGCCCAAGTAATCCATTTCCACACTGCCACAGCTCCAGGCTGCAACCCCAGCCTCAGCTCCATCTGCAGAACACCGAGGGGGTTTTCCCCTGTGGGCTGGGCTTGCTCTAAGTGAGCACCCCCCACCCGACAGTCTATCCAGGATGACTGACCGCAAGGAGCCCCCCAGAAGATAGGGCCGCTTCCGCAAGCAACCAGGGACCACAGCAAGCTCTGCCCAAAGCCCACCTGATTGGCAGCAGTCAACACCCACCCCCAGGGGAGTTTCCAGAAGAATAAAAGGGGAAACAGGATGAGACTTCAGTGTCTCTGGGCTCAATGTGGAAATGATCATTTCTGGGAAAAACAACAAATTAAAAATTTTAAGGAGCTTCCTGTTGCATGATTTAAGATCTGGTTTGGCTGGAATCACATCAAAAGACATGAAATATAAACATTTCACAGAGCGTCTCCCCCGTCTCCATCCCACCCACCCTCTACACACACACATACACACACACACACACACACACCCCAAAACTGAAAAACAGCTTCCAAGTCACGTGGACCAGCGGACCAGGGTGGGAAGGTGGGGTGGCCACAGGGTGGCGTGACCACAAGTGGGCAAGGGACCTTCCCCCCCAAAAAAGGTGCAGCTGGCTTTGGCAAGGATGAGGACAGACCCAAACAGCAAACGCCGTGACAGTAGCTGCCATGGGATCAGCACTTGAGAGTGACAGACCCTTTACTTCTCCATAAACCACAAAATGGATTCTCTCCTCACTCCTCTTCTACAGATGAGGAAACTGAGTCAGGGAGAGGCCAAGCACCATGCCTAAGTCACAGGCTTGGACAACAATGGTTTCCAGGGACATCTGCTTCAGGACCTGAAGCCTATTGGCTTGCCACTCGTGTGGCACAAGGGGATTTACAGATGGGATTAAATTAAGGGTCTTCAGAGGGAGAGAGGATCCTGGACTGTCCAGGTGAGCTCGTGATGCAGCGGAGTCAGGGAGGTTGGAGGCTGTCACGTGGCTGGCTGTGATGATGGAGGCTGGGCCCTGAGAAGGGTCAGGGCAGCCTGGGTAGCTGCAAAGGCAGGAGCCCCCCACCCACACACACCTGAGTCCCCAGGAGGAATCATCCTCACCTCTACCTTGATGTCCACCTGGGGAAGCCCATTTCAAACTTGACCTCCAGAAGGTAGACTGTGAGAGTCTACGTCTGTGTTGTTCTAAGCCACATGTTGGTGGTACTTTGTTACAGCAGCCAAAGGACACTGGGACGCACGTCCCAGGCCCAGGTGCAGAGGAGCACAGACTAGGGCTCCCTCCTCCTCTGCCACTTCTTGGCTGTGGGATGGTGAACAAAGGATCCTCTCCTTGTCCATAACATGAGTATAGGAAAAGCAGTTTGTCACTGAAGTGTGCTTGACATAATGGTGTTCACCAACGCCACGGACTCCACCAAACACCATCACCTACTGTGGAAAGAATAGAAAACACAACCCGAGGTCCACACCATTCGTCCATCTGTTTATTCTTTGTTTTTCTGCTTTGTACCAGGGATTGAATCCAGGGGCACCTGAGCACTAAGCCACATCCTCAGACCTTTTTATTATTTATTTTTTTCCTCACGGGGTGGCTGAGGCTGGCCTTGATCTCCTGATCCTCTTGCCCCAGCCTCCCAAATTTCTGGAATTACAGGTAGGTCATTTCACCATTTCACAATTACAAGTGTAGCATTTCGAGCTACACTTGTAATTTAAGAGCTCTTATCACTGAGCTGAGCAGATAGCTCCCATTATGTCACAGTACCCTGGATCTACCCCTACAAGGTTGGTGTTTGAGGATACTCATTTTACAGCTTAAAAAACTGAGGCTTGGAGTGGCTGATGACTTCCCCAAGCTGCGCAGGGGTGTGCTTCAGTGGCACATGTCTCTGAGCTCAGTCCTGGGTGGGGAGAGCCAGGCCACACTCAAACCAGACACGGGGGCCCTGCAGCCTCCCCTGCCAGTCTGCACTGGCCTGGGCTGGGGCCCGTGACGGCAGCTGGCGTGCAAAGTGAGTGGGGCAGCCTGAGCCCCATAGACCCCAGCTCAGTGGGGACCACTTGGAGGAGGAGGCCATGATGCTGTGGGTGACAGGTTCTAAAGTGGCACTGACTCAAGACAAAGCCCAGTAGTTGCATTCCCAGAAACCCATCAACAACCCAATCCACGCAAGGATGCTCCGTGCTCCCATGTTCTAGACTGGGTTCTAGACTGTTCTTGCCCACAGGAAAGGCCGAGGGACATTCCAAAATCAACTGGGAAGCAGGGACACCTCTCCCCAGAGGACTGCTCTCTGTCGAGGACATGGATGCCATGAATGCCAGCTGCTCCCTGGTCACTGTGACCACCACTGACTGTCCCACTGTCCCTATGGGTACATGGCTGCTCCTGAGCAAAGGTGTCCAGAGTTTCTTTGGAACGAGGAAAACAAGGATCGTGCCACAGAGGTATGGACATTTGGGATCTGTGTTTTCGTGAGAATGGTCCTTCTCACGAAGTACCCACCAGTAGGGGTTTAGTTTAATAATCGTTAAAAATCCAAAATGATGAATCTGGTATCAGTCCTTGTTCGGTGCCTATGTGTGACCGCTGCATCCCGAGTGAAACGCCCGTGACAAACGATGTAGGGTAGCCCAGGAGTCGGCCCCCCAGTCCCTCTCTCAGAGTGTAGCTGTTTAAATAGATCCGTCTGCGTCACAAAAACCCCAGCTGGGACTGCGGGCTTTAATGGAAAGTGGGAGGAACTTGAACCTGGAGAACTTGTCCAGCCGCGTTCTCTCCTGGGCAAGGTGGGAGGTGGGGGGCTCCCAGCGGGTCAGAGCGGCCCGTGAGCGGCTTGAGCGGCAGGATCTCTCCTAACCCTCCTGCAGCGAGGTGTCATACTGTCCCCGTCACACAAATGAGAAGACCAGGGCACAAAGAAGGGACTACACGGAGCCACAGGGCGTGGAGCCCGGGGATAGGCGGGAGCCTGCGCCCTGATCCCCTGGGGTGCCTGTGGCTTCGGAAGTGGTGCTGCGGTCTCCGAAGCCTCCAGAATAATATGTGGATGCTGCTGTGCGAAGCAGGGTGCTCATTGTCTGTTCAAGTTTTCTGTGGCACTTGAGGGATAAAGAGGAGCTAAACCCTTCCCAGTCCAGCAGGCGGGCGGCTCACACAGGCAGATGAGGGGTGGGGCCAAGGCACAATGGAGTCCCAGGGGGTGGTGGGGGTCTGAGGGCAGCCTCCATCCCTCATTCAGAAAGTGGTTTTCTAGGCGCCTCTTTGGTGTGGGGCTGAGCAGGAGGGGTAAGCTCCACGTCCCAGAGGCTCTGTGTGGGCTTTAGAAAGCTCACCCCTGCTTGGGGACACTAATGGAGTGGGGTAGGGAACGTCAGGTTTTAGAGATGGTGGCAGCAGGGATGGGGGCAGGTCCAGTGGCCAACCCTCTCCCCCATCTAACTAGCCCCCATTTGTCCCCTCGGAGGGCATTTGCACTACTGAGAACACCTCCAAACCTTGGAGCACCAACCTGCAGCCTGGCAACATGAGAGCCCGTCAGAAAGGCAGGATCCTGGCCCCCCGGGCTGACCTAAGGGCCCAGAGGACTCCAGGCCATCGCTCACTGGACAGATGCTTACCAAGTGCTCACCAGGTACCAGATGTGCAGGACATGGGCTGGGTGGGGAGAACAGGTCTGAGAGCACAGAGGGCAGAGAGCTCAGGAAGAGGTGACACTGGGCGACTGGAGAGTTAGGGAGTCTTCTCAGCAGAGATGATATTTCACCTTGAAGTTGAAGGTCAAGGCTTGGGGCAAGGGTGCACCAGGCAGAGGGAACAGCACATGAGAAGGCTCCCAGGCTGTGTGGGGCTTGGCAGTGTTGGGGGAACTGCCAGCCATGAGGAAGGGGAGAGGGGAAGTGCTGCCCACAGACAGGGCCGTCCCCAGTCTGTCCCTATCAAGCCCAGGTCTGACCAAAGCCTAGTCCAGGTGCTCTCCTGAGAGCCTGATTGTTGGTGGTCACAGTCACAGAGTCTCGGCCATCTTCTACCCTAGGGGGACACTTTCCCTAGCACTACTTTGTTTAATCCCACAGTGACCCCCGAGGGGCACACAATCCACATCCCCACTCGCATGAGGAGACTGAGGCTCGGAAGCGCCTGCCCCCTCCACCCCCACTGCCTCTGCTTGACTTCCCCCTGTTTCTGCTTCAGGACCCTACAAGTGGACATCCAGGTCCTGGGCTCGGGCCCAGCCAGGTGCAGGACTCGAACCAGTTTGGGATGGAGCCTGGGATGCTTGCTGAGGATTCTCCTAAAACTGCATTTTTGCATCCTAACATGTTAAAAAAAAAAAAAAAAAAAAAACAACAACCTGGGTCTTGCATTTCATTTCCTAAAGAAAAAGCTTTAGACCAGACCTTCCTGGTGCACTGAAATTAGACAAGGAAGGGAGCCCGGGAAAGAGAGGAAGAGAAGGGCCATTGTCTTTTCTGGCTCTTTGCTGCCTTCAAACTGGGGGGGGGGGGGGGTTTAGCTGGCAGGTGGAGTACAGACACATTAAAATCACAAAAGAAAGGCATCTTCAAAGCCATCTGCAGGGTGGGTTTGTAAACTCAGGTTATCAGGGCCTCCTCCTCTGCCTTTTCATCCGGTTTACGCCCAGAACCCAGCAGCCAGCAGGACCCCACCCCATCTCCCAGCCCCACCTCCAGGCCTCCCAACCACAGCCAAGATGCTGTTGTTAATTCCCACCTTCCTGCTCGGCCTCCAGGCCTGAGGGAGTTGGCTGCGGGGCCAGAAGAAGAGGCCACTGGGCTAAGGACTGACAAAGCTGCCCACAGACACGCATCAGGATGTGAAGGGTCCACATGGCCAAGTACACACCAGTAGGGGTTTAGTTTAATAATTGTTAAAAATCCAAAATGATGAATCTGGTATCAGTCATTAGACAAGACATGGACGACTGTATACTAGTGTCACTGTATGCTCCTACTGATTCATTGATTGATTGATTGATACTGGAGATTTAACCCAGGGGTGTTTAAACACTAAGCAACACCCTAGTCCTTTTTCTTTTTTATTTTGAAACAGGGTCTCGCTCAGTTGCTGAGGCTGGTGTTGAACTTGCGACTCTCCTGCCTCAGCCTCCCAAGTTGCTGGGATGAGAGGTGCCTGGCAACTGTTACATGTTTAAAAAGAATGCAGGTTGCCCAAAAGATGGAAAGTCTGGCTCCATTTTGTGAAACAAGCATGTAAATATAAACATAACTTAGAATGTTGAGCTAAAATGTCACTTTTTTTTTTTTCTTTTTTTTGGTACAGGGGACTGAACTCAGGGGCACTTGAACACTGAGTCACATCCCCAGCCGTATTTCTGTATTTATTTTGAGACAGGGTCTCACTGAGTTGCTTAGCACCTTGCTTTTGCTGAGGCTAGCTTTGAATTCACAATCCTCCTGTTTCAGCCTCCCAAATGGCTGGGATTACAGGCATGCGCTACTGCACCTGGCTAATAATGGCCACTTTGACAGCACCCTTACTATAATGCTATTATTACATCTAGAGGAGGAATCAGGCTTTGCAATAGCAATATCTTGCCCAAGGTCACCAAAAAAGATAGAGCTTCTATTTATGTGAGTTACGTAAATGGTACAAAATAAATTTAGACCTCCTAGTATTTTAATTTTAAAAATTGCCAGGAATTAAACCAAATGAAAGTGCAGATATTGGTCTGTATTGACCTACAAAAAATGGCAATTTCATAAGGTTCAACCTATTGCATGTATATAGTTTATGAATGATCTACAGCTTATAATTCAATAATAAAAACCATAAACAAAAAGAATCTATTGTTAAGTTGTGCACACATCTAGGAGGTAAGTGGTCAGAAATATCTCAATGGAATGAACGATGAACCAAGTATGGACAGCTGAGCTCACTCTCTAGAGCCACGGGAGCCTTCCCAACACCCCTTCCCCCATCTAGGGAATCGTCTTTCCTTGACCTCGCTGGATCTGACTCTGCTGTTTAAACACTGTTTGCCTTTGGACAGTTACTAAGCCCCTCTGAGCCTCAGTCTGCTTAGCTGTAGGATGGAGATAAGAATGGAACCTCTCTGAGGGCCGTTGGGAGGATGAAATGGTGTCAGGGACACAAACCACCGAGCACAACACCTGTAACAGGTCACATGGGCCACGTGGTGGGCATCAGTGCCATTTCTAGCCACAGTGGGTGCCTCACCTAGCACAGGGAACCCAGATCAGAGAGGTTAAATGTGTGTCTTAACTCGCACAGGTAGCAACAAGGAGTCTCCTGTTGACCTGTCTGCTGTGCCCGTGCCATGGTCTCCCGACCATCTTGTGGTTCTAATATGTCCTGTCATATTAGAACGGCTTCTGGTGGGTACGAATCAGCTCAGCTCACCAGTGCCAAGGCAGCAGGGAGCCTCTGCAGCCTGGCAGGTGGGGTTTGAACCCGAGCTGTGCAAAGCTGAAAAATCCCCGTAGACCTTGACCTCATCTGCTCTCCTGCTTCTGTCTCCAGGAACTGCCTTGTCGGGTTCTAAACAGGTGCATAAAAAGAACTGGCTGTGGTCAGTTCTAAAAATCCCGTAAATCAAGCACAAAATGCAGTAAACAGGGTTTGTGTGTGCAACCGTGCAGGGTGAAGGACAGAATACAGACAGGAATGCACGGGGATTCCACCCCTTATGGATGAGGCAAGAATAAAGTGAAGGAACAGAAGTCAGTAACTGAGAGTTCCTGGGAGCAGCGATTCTCCCCACCTAGACTGCACTAGTTAGATCTGCAGTTAAGTGTGCACTCCGTGGAATTTTTTGGTATTTTTAAAATGCTGGTGTAAATATGAGGATTAGGAAACAGAGGTAGCAACCCAGAGAAGCCCTGAGGTGGAGATAACTTTAGATGTGTGTGTTTCTAAATTACCACAGGGTCACAGTCTTCCTGCAGTTTTGCACTCGGGAATCCTCACCTGAGAATCTCACACACATTTTCTCCAACCACCAAGCTCCATTCAGTCTGGGGACTCAGGCCCAGTAGGGACAGGAGAACCCACAGAGGTTCTAGGCCTGTGGCTGCAGGAGTAGTGGCTCAGTGAGAGTTGAAGCAAAGACGCACACAAGCCAGACAGGCCCCTGCATGATCCCAGTGACCGGATCTGAAGTCCTGTGGCAACAGAATCCTCCCCAGCCTATGTGTCACCCGGGAAGGCTAGCCAGGCACAGCCAGATCCACCCAAATTCAGAGAAGATCAAAATCCAGATAAAGCTTTGGATTTCAAATGCTGGCAATTAATTCAAATCTTTTTTTTCCCCCCCTTTTAAGCTGTTTGAGCCAAACAGAACACATCTGGGCTGAATTTGGCCCATAGTCCTCCAGTCTGCAATGTTTGGGTTAAAATTCGGAAAGGGATTCGTCACAGCAGCCTTTGGGGCTCTCTATTTCATGGGACCAAGTGGCCAAGATTCCTGATCCTAATCACATTTCAAGATTCACCAAAATTGAGCAGAAAGGGGAAGAAAGTCTCACCAAGTTCCACGTCAATATGGCTAATCAGATAGAACATTCCAAATCCAGAGATTTGGAGATTAGCTAAGAAGCCAAAGTTCAGTCTGGACTCCTGTAAAGCAAACCCGGAAACCTGGGGTGGGGTGGGGGTAAGAAAGGGCTGGAAGGAAAAACAGTAAGGTTTAGCACTACCTGAGGAGGTAAGATCACAGGAAGGACTGCCCATAACCTGCTCGAACACAGAGAGATGCTTGACTTTTGTCTCTAGGAAAGAAACTGAGAAAACACCAGACATCCAGAAATTTCTACTTATATGGTCATTATTAAGTTAGTGCGTGGACCCTAACTGTTGCGACTGCTCAGACTGCTTGCTTTCCTCTGTGAACTGAACCCCAATCTGTCTGGACCAGGATCTGGTTCCCATGGGAACCTCTGGTGACCAGGTGGCGCAATCCCTTAGTCCAAGAGGGGTCACCTGACTTGAGCTGAGCCAATCAGAGCCTCCACCAAGTTCCAGGACTTGAAGCCATTGAGCAAGTGGAGGGCCCCAGTGTGCAAAGATCTATCTTGCCCAAGTTCCCTGCCAGGAGAATGCCACTGACCCATCCCTGGTTCCAGAGGGCGAAAGCAGTCCTCCCCTTGGCCTGGTCATGCGGCCCTTCCTTGGGTTTAGAGGAGCCTTGGGGCTGGGTTGCCTCTGGGGTTTTACTGTCTTCCGGGCAGGACAGCTCTGATGAAGACACTGGGCAGACGGTCATCAGGCAAGGACAACCAGGCTCCCACGACCTGCTCGCTCGCCAGCCACACCATCTTCCTGGGAGCTCCGTGGGGGCCCAGAGAAGTCACTTTGCCTGTCACCAGGCACCAAGTGCCTTTTGGAAAAACCCTCCCTCCAGGCTGTCCAACTACCCAGCAAGGGACGCTTCCCTTTCATAAACACATTCCTCAAAACACTCTCTCTTCCCTGTGAGTCCAAGGGCCTTCTCAAGGCAAGGAACACTCAGCAGGAGGGAAAGTTATCTGTCTTAAGTGAAGAATGCAATATTTTTTTTATTTAGCTCAAAAATACCTTGGGGGAGGGGGGACAACGATGGAGTTGTTGGGGCCTCCAAGGGAGGGTCTGCGGGCCGGTCTGCGGTGCTGCAGGGCAGCTGGCAGCTCAGTTGCTTTGGGCAATGAAGGTATTTCTAAAGCACACTCCTGTGTCCACAAGAGAACTCAGGAGTTCCCACCATCTGGATAACACCCCCCACCCTAAATTGGAAAACTGGAAACTTAAGAGAAATCTACTTCCTGCAATAAGTGATTGAAGTCCGGATGTGGCCATCCTGGAAAACAAACCAAAGCTGTTTCCAGATTGTCTCCCGGAGAGCCGCGGAGCTGGGCAGCATGCGCCTTCCCTGGGGACCCATGCATTTGGAAGATGAGCCTTTCCAGGAGACTGTGTCCCAGATGCACTGCGGTGATAGAAGGCTCCATCTCACGCTTGAGTCCAAGGTGGCATAGCGTGGTGTCATGGTCCTCTGTGGGCCACAGGCACAGCTGGGTAAGAAAGGACTGGATACAGAGCAGGAAGGGAGAGAGGGCCCGGCAGGAGAGAGCCCGGCCAACACCGCCTCAGCCAGATGCCAAGGTTCCAAGGCCAACATCACAGTGACAAGTGTGCTGATGGCTGTGTGCCCTTGGTATGTTGTGATGAAGATGGGCCTTGCCCTCCCCCAACCCAACACCTTTCCATTTGTGAGAACAACACCAACAGCTCCATAGTGAGGGACAGTCTGCCAAACCCCTGCCCAGGACTCTCCAAAACTGCCAAGGTCACCAAAACAGAGCCACTTGGAAATGTGGGATCCTAGCTGGGATCTTGGACATGGAAACCACGAGGGAAAGCAAAGGACATGGGTAGGAAGTGTGGGCTCGGGTGAATAATGGTGCGTAGATATTATTTCATTAAGTATAACACTATACAATACGAACGTAAGACCTTCGTAATACAAAAACCTGGCTTGGACATCATTCTCTGCACTATCTTAAATTTTATCTTATTCTAAAATTTGAAAGTTTATAACAAAAATAAGTAAATATTGTAACTTTATCTAATATTTTTTTCTATTTGCTTGAAGGAAAAAAGTTGTCAAAATTGATTTAGAAAGCCAAACACTCCTTGTTAGATTTTAGACTTTGTTTAGATCATGATTTATGAGTGTCCTAAGTCCAGCATATCTTATTTTCAATGCTATTTCTTATCATATGTTTAGGGCTCTTGACTTAAACGCTGGGTAATGCTAATTCTATCTTTACTTTTTCTATTTATGTAACTTACTACATGTGCTCTTTTGTAATCGACCCATTGTCTTTTTCAACCTCAAACACCTGGCTCACAAACATTCTGCGTTTAATGCTGTCCATTGGAGTAAGATTCGTGTGGCTTCCATGTTCCCAACTGCACCTGACAAACTCAAACAAGTCATTCAGTCTACAGATAGGGCCAAAGCTGCTATGGAAGAGGGGACACGTTGGAACAAGACAGCCAGAATCCCTGGCGAGAAGCTTCCAGTCTGCTGAAGGACAGTGGGCATGAAACCAATAAATAGCTTCCAGGTGCAGATCTTCCATGTGAAGGCAGGAGGGGGCCATGCCCTGGAGGGAAGCTCAAGGTGTCTGGGTGTATTTGGGGTCCTGGGTGCTGTTCAGAGACCTAAGGGATGAGATGTCTAGCCTGATAGCCTGCAATCCCAGCCACTCCAGAAGCAGTGGCCGAGATTCCCAAGTTCAAGGCCAGTCTGAGCAGCTTAGCGAGACCATGTCTCAAAACAAAAGCTAAAGAAAGGACTGAAAATCTCGCTCTGAGGCAAAATGGTCCAGAGTTCAATCCTCAGCATGGAGGAAAGAAAAGAAAGGAAGGGGGGGAGGCGGAAGAAGAACTGATCTGAGTGAGGAACAGGAGGAGGCAGGTGTCTAGACAGCAGGGAGCAAGGTGATAAGCAGAAGGAGGTGAGTTCAGAGCCATGCAGAGCTGAACATGGAGGTCTTTGGGGCCAAGGTAGGATGCTTGGGTTTTGTTCTCTCTGAAGTGGGATGTCGCTGGAGGATTTAAAATTATCAGTGATATGATCTGGTTGACTGGACCGTGGAGAAGTTGGGGCAGTTTGGGTACAAGGACAAGGTCAAAGACTGGTTAGGATCCATCAGTCCAGGCAAGAGATGACGAGTGTCAATCCTGAGGTTCAGGATGGGTGTGGAGAACAGGGGGCCGCTGGGGTTGCCTTCCACGCGCAGCACTGAGGGTATCAAGGGCCTGCGGCAGATGGGGTGCCAGTGGCCGTGCTGGGGCAGCAGAGCTGGGGGTGAGCTGGTGAGGAGGGACGTGGCTCTGACCCGATGGTGTTGGATCTGAAGGAAGCGACTTCAGCATCCTGGTGGAGAAGCCACAGGTGTGAAGTTCCGGAAGGAGATCCCGGCAGGGGACCTGCTGGAAGTCCTCTGCCTAGAGGAGGTGCCCGAAGACCCCGGGGCAGGACACCACGCAGCCCGTGAGCACAGGAATGAGAGGGGCCTGGGTCGCAGACCCCAGGGTGGAGAAAGAGCCAGCAGAGGAGACTGAGAAGGAAGAGCCAGCGGGCTGGAGGAGCACAAGGGGTGCGGGGGGACACAGGTGTCCAGGAGGTGTTTCAAGCAGGAGCTGTCAATCACGCTTGCTGCTCTGAGAGTTCAGTGCACTGAGGACGGGGAGCCAGCTCTAAGGAGGAGGGCCACCCGTGCCTCAGTCCTCTCCCCATAGCGACAGGGCTCCAAAGAGAGAAGGAGATGGAAAAGAAGTGGGGTCAGTGAGTTCCAGGCCCAGAGAAGTGCCCTGGGGTGGCGGGGACCTGGGGTCGGCGGCCCCTTTAACACCGCGAGCTGGATGCAAGTGTGAAATGCCATAGCCGTGGTTTCCACTGGGTGCTTTGGTCCCACAGGGACATTTGGCAATGTCTGGAGACATCTGTGGCTGTCACCCTTGAGGGGAGCACCCACTGGCAAGACAGGCCAGGGACGCTGCTCAGTGCCTCCAACCCCAGGACCGTCCCTGCTTGGGACCACGTTACCAGTGCCCAGCACAGAGAACCACGGTCTGCAGAAGCCATGGGGTGGGGGACAGCACAGAGAGGAGAGGAAGGGGCATTTGGGAGTGAAGTCTCCAGAAGGTGCCTGGCAGCACAGACCAGGAGCAGGGCAGGAGTTGGCCCGAGGTGGGGACAGGGCATCCATCCAGGGTCAGGAAGGAGGAAAGCTGCGCTGGTGAATCTGCCTGTCCTATGCCTTCCAGAGAACCAGAGTCCACTGCTCCTATGTGGTGACAGAGGCCACGTGGCCTGCCACCTGGACTCAATGTGCCGGGCTTGGGATGGACCCTTATCTGGTTGGGTTCCATGCTTCCTCCTGGGGACTGGAGGGGCCATGAGCTCCTGGTTGCCTCCCGGGGCCGTGATTGAGAGGCTGCAGGAGCTGCCTCAGAGGACCACGCTCATCTCCAGCATAGAGAAGCCCTGAGAGAAGGGGAGGGGCTCCACCACCCGCCCTTGACTCCCAAGGGAGCCTTAAATCCTTCTTGTAAAAATGTTTCTGTAGCCAGGGACAGTGGGACACGCCTGTAATCCCAGCAGCTTGGGAGGCTGAGGCAGGAGGATCACGAGTTCAAAGCCAGCCTCTGCAAAAGCAAGGTGCTAAGCAACTCAGTGAGACCCTGTCTCTAAATAGAATACAAAATAGGGCTGGGGGTGTGGCTCAGTGGGCGAGTGCCCCTGTGTTCAATCTCTAGTACGGAAAAAAAAAATTTTGTGTGTGTGCTTAAGCTAGTTTAAGTAGGTGTCAATTGCTTGCAACCAAATTATCCCTGACAAGAAGACCATGTTCACTGTTGGAAGTCTGGGGAGGACTAGAAAGGGAAACTTTTATGAAAAGAATACAAGTACATACGTGGATGTCAGTTGACTGGGTGATAACTAACACAGCATTTTGACCTGTCCAATTGGCATTTGGTCTGGACTTCTTAGGGATAGGATGGAAGCTTGAAATTGGTGGTGGATGTTTTGCAGGGATAATCTGCCTTAGAATGAGGCCAAAAGAGGAGAGCAATATTGAGAAACGAAGAATGACTCCTGACAGCTTCTTTTAGCCCCTGGATCTAGCCATGCTTGAAGCCACTGACCTTTTCCATAATATGAGCAACAAATTCCCTCCTTTATCTAAGTGACGTCACACAGGGCTTCTGCTCACTGCAGTTAAACTGCATGAAGCTTGAGAACCTGTGCGAGAGGATCCTAACAGGGCTCCTGTTCAGCTTTAGCCAGGGTCAGCGAGCATGCTGAGTGCGGGCTGGATGGTGCTGGGGAAAGAACACTTGGAGTTTTACCTGCACTCCGAGGATTAAGAGAGGGGCCAAGAGGAGAGCCCAGGAGGAAGACGGAAGCTTCTCTCTGAAGAACGGGGACATTGTTGGCACCAGAAAAGCCTGGCCAAGAAGGAGGGCCGCGTTGACAGGGCTTGGCGAGCGGCTAGTGTCCAGTGCCAGGGTGAGGGGCAGCTTGCCACAGCCCACGGGAGGGGGGGCAGAGGCGGGATCTGCACCTGGCCAGCTCAGCTGGCTTTCTCTTGGCCGCAGTAATATCCTGCTTTCAGAGGGAAGGAACCTCGTGAAAGACAAGTCCCCACGGGTTGCTGCTTGGCAGGCGCCTCACAAAGCACTGTCGTTGCCCCATTTGGCGTGGGTGAATCCAACACCAGAGTGACGCGAAGACCTTGGCAAGGCCAGCCGACGTCACTGAGCACAGAGGAGGGACTGAATCCCACCACGATGTTGGAAAACTCCCACGCCCTGGTGTCTCCCATGGAGGCCGGCCACCTGTGGCTGTGGGCTGCCTTGCTGAATGCAGAGCGGCTGTGGCCCATGACAGTCCCCTTGCAATGAGGTCCCTGCACAAGGCCCTCCTGTTGCGGAGCTGCCCAGCCCTCCACCTGCTCCTTCCTGCTCCCACCAGACTCCCCTCGGACAGAGGGCAGCATCCCACATGGGGACATTTTGTTTTTTTAGGTACCAGGGATTGAACCCAGGATGCTTTACTACTGAACCATACCCCCAGCCCTTTTTTTATTTTGAGACAGGATCTCACTAAATTACTTAGGGTCTCACTAAGTGAGATGCCACCTCAAAATTAAAACAGGGGGTTCTGGGGAAGTAGCTTGGGGTAGCACGATTGCCTGGCACGTGGAAGCCCAGGGTTAGCCCCCAGTACCACAGAAAGTAATAATAATAATTCCAACCTGTTCCCAGCAGTCAGTTTGGACCAAATCCATGGATATTGCAGGCACCTAAGTGAGGCCCCATGTCTGTCTGAGGGAACTGACCGAGGACACTGGACGGAGGCTGTTGGGGCCCTCCTCCTCCTCTCAGACCCAGCAGTGGCCAGAGCAGGGCTGCCCAGCCTTGGCACCTCTGGGGCTCCAACTCAGCTCAGTGGACTCGGGATTTGCCTGAGGGTTTCTGGCAAGCCAGCTAGGCCCCAGAGAGTGTCCTCCATTCACATGGCTGTCCTGTGAGAATCATCCTGGCTGTGAGTGGAACTTGGCCAAGAGAACCCGGACACAGGGAAGACAGACTGGTCAGCAAGAGGGTTGCCCCAAACCTGGTACACAGTTCAGGTCTATTTGAGGAGCACCCCTCTCATCCAGTGCTCCTCAACAGCCGATGGCTTTGGGGACTTGGTTGTCACAACTTTCCTTGGGGAAAGGGTTACTGGGGCAGAGGCCAGGGATGCTGC
This sequence comes from Marmota monax, assembly GCF_021218885.2. Lineage (NCBI taxonomy): Eukaryota > Metazoa > Chordata > Mammalia > Rodentia > Sciuridae > Marmota > Marmota monax. Next base: position 26,632,369 of record NW_026695222.1, read on the forward strand.
TAACATCCCACAGGACAGTCCTCGCCCAAGGGAGCTGTCTAGTCCAAATGTCAGTAGTGCAAGGCTGAGAGGCCTGAGCTAGCCACAGCTGGGTCTCGGAGGAAGGCTCGGGGCTGCTTCTCAGCTGCGGTCTCTCAAGAACCCAGCAGTGCCTCAGAAGGCCACCGAGGAAGCTAAACAGAGGGCACAGGGTCCTCACTGGCTCCCGGCCTCACACCCTCTAAGACTGGCAAGAATGCTGGGACCCTCTGCTGTGTTGGTTAGGACTGTCTGGGGCCGCATTCAAGAGAACACCTCGAGCACCTACGTAACCCAGGCTTGTTCTTTCCCCATAACGGGAAGATGTCAGGAGTGTAAGGAGACGGGTTCTCTGTGGTTCTCTTGGCTTCTGCTCCTGGTCACCAGATGGCTGCCACACGTCCCTGAGCCTCACTCAGCAACTTCTCAGCCTGGAAAGAGGGTGCGCTCCCCTTACCAGCCTCTTCGCTGCTGCCAGAGAGGAGCTACTTCGCCAGAGGCCACCAGCAAACGTCTCCTCACATCCCATTGGCCAGGGATAGGCACATGGAATTCTGGGGCGGTGGGCTTCTGGTGTGGGCTGTCTGGTGAAGGTGGGCTCTGCCTGCATGAGGCCTGGGGAGGAGCAGAGATGGGCTGCCACCAGTTCAGCCACTCCTCCCATGAAGAGATGGGGTCTGTCTCCCCTCCTGGGTCTGGAGGCTCGGAGCTGTTTCCATGCATAGGGTCAGAGGGAGCTGACCCTGCATGACTTGTGTGACCTGCAAGAAGCAGTAAAAGGTCAGACAGCTCCTGGCAGGTTCCCTCAGGATGGTCACTCTTGGGAAAGCCAGCTGCCACTAACAGGTATCAGCACCTGAGGCCACACGTATGGGCACCGGTCAGCAGTCACAGCACATCAGCTGTCCAGCCACCCTCAGCAAGGCACCACGTGTGTGATGGAGCTACCTTGGACCCTTCAATCCAACCATCTGCCAACTAACCACCACCAAGTGCCCTGGACCGATGCCCCAGGAGGAGAAGAGTAGCCCTGCCGAGCCCTGTTCAAAGCCCTTCCACATCATCCATGGGATGCGATAAGACAGCTGGGCTCTCAAGTCTCTACATCTTGGGGGACTTTGTTATGCAGCAGTGGATACCTGCAGCGGTAGCCTGCAGGTCTGTCGGTCACAGACCATCTGTGGGAGCAAAACTGTTGCAAGTGCTTGTAAATAATTCCCAGTGACACTCAGACACCGTCGGGGTGAGGCACTTCAGGGAGTCTGCCGAGCACTGTTGGGGCAGCACTGAAAATATGGCCTTGTCTTGTCCTGGCTATCCTCCTAGTCGTTAAGTAGCATGGGGAGGTGCTGGCAGCTGGAAGCTCCCAGCTAGCAGAAGAAAAAAATAAGAAATTATATGAGTAACAGGTTGAGACCAACAATTCATAATGCATCAAATAAGAATACAAGTAAAAACGGTGTTGCTATACCGGGACGATCGTGAATCCACGCTCATCTTTACTCAAGTAAATTCTGCTTTAAGAACTTCTGTGATTATCCCTTTCTACAAAGTTTTAGGCAAGTGATCAAGAGAAAAGCCTCCAGATTAGACCTGCCTGAACTCCAAGCCGTGGGATCGACCCTCCTGTCCTGGAGGCACGGGTAGTGTATGTGTGCTTCTGTAGCCTGCTCAGCCCCTGTTCCCTTCTCCTAAAATGACACCTTGATTTATCTTTTTAGAGAATGTGGTTGATCAATCACAAAAGTGACCCAGATCTTTAGGCCACGTGTCCGTGTCCCTTTGCAGTGTAACTTTACAGCCCTCCCAACAAAAGTGGCGCCTGTTTCCCTTCCTCTTGAGCCTGGGGGGGCCTGGGTCTCACTTTGACCAGCCAGATTATTCCGGCAACGGGTGCCAGAGTCAAGCCTGTTCCCGAGGGCAGGTGCTCTCCTCCCCGCTCTCGGCCTCTGAGGGACGTGGGAGCAAGCCCAGGCTAGCCTGCTGCAGGACGGAGGCCCATACAGGCAGAGCCAAAGTCCCCAGGCCGACAGCCAGCCAGCCCTGAGAAGACCACTGCGGTGATGTGGAACGCATGAGGGCACCCAGCGGGGACAGAAGGACCATCCAGCTGAGTCCTGCCTGCATTACCAGCTCCTAGCATCGCTAGGAATGGCTCCTCAGTGTCTTAGCACATGTGGGGCAGGCGTGACCGTGCTGGCACTAGGGTCACGTGTCCGTGTCCCTTTGCAGTGTGACTTTACAGCCCATCAAAGTGAAAGACGAGACCTTGGCCACCGTCATCAAGAGAGAGCTGCTGGGATGCTGAGAGACCAGAGCACAGCCCAGCTGCCCGCGTCCACCGCCAGCGAGTGGAAGTCCGAGAATGAAACCACCACGGAGGAAAGAGCACCAGAGACCAGAAGATCCCAGCTTTTAGTTGAGCCTCTCAATCCAACCGAGCCTGAGGCCAGGCGGCCCTGGTCTTGTGACTCACATAAATGAACACATTCCACTGAGTTTCCGCCACTTGAAACCAGAAGAATTCTGACAATCGGGCAAGTGATTCCTACCACCACAGCCTCGGTTCCTCCCTCCACAAACTAGGAATAGCAGTAGAACTGGCACCCAGGGTGGCCATAATGGTAAGTGATCTTCACGATGGGAAATGCCTGGTGTTGAGTAAGTTCTCAATAGACGTCATTGTCACTGCCAGTGATCAACCCTATTGATTGCAATCTGTTTTGGGTTGGTTTTTTTTTTTGGGGGGGGGGTTGTTTGCTTTGTCTCAGTGCTTACCCACTGAGCTACATCCCCAGATCCTTTTTCTTTTTTGAGACAGGATCTCCCTAAATTGCAGAGGCTGGCCTTGAACTTGCGATCCTACAGCCTCAGCCTCCCACTCACTGGGATTACAGGCATGCGCCTCCACGCCCGGCTCTTTGACTGTAATCTGAATGCAGGGACTCTGGAATTGGAAGGCATTTCCCAGATTTCAGGGGCAAGGCTTACCTCTGCACTGTGGTCTGATCACGCCTTAGATTAAACCACCCACCCTGGGAGCAGATGTGGGACAGGTAGATGGGAGGATCTGAGCCCTTGATCTTGAACCTCTGACATCTTAGAGACAGCTGGGGTAGTTAAGATACGTGACTCATGGATAATAGGGTGTCCTTTCTCCAGCCGTGGGATCTTCTAGCAAAACTCTGATCCAGTGACTCTCCAATGTTTAAGACCTCAACAACCTGTGGCCAGCGCAGAGACACAAAAATGAAAGCTAACTGTATCTCCCTTCCTAGGAGAGGCACGCTGACCTGAGGACATTTCCTTCTCCCTTTATCATCATTATTATTCCAGTTATTGTAACATCTATCAGATCCCATGAGCCACTCCAGCATTGTGGTTTGGGCCTGGAATGTTCCCCAAAGACTCAGGTGTAGAAGGCTTGGCCCCAAGGAGGCCATGTTCAGAGGTGGGGTGTCAGGTAGTGATTGGATCGAGAGGGCTCCGACCTCATCAGTGGGTGGATCCATTGATGGACTCGTAATTTAACAGCATTATTGGGAAGTAGTGAAAACCGTAGGAAGTGGGGCCTAGTTGAAGGGAGGGGGCCCTGGGACATGCCCTTGGGGGATTATGTCTTGTCCCCAGCTCCTTCCTGTCTCTCTGCTCCCTGCCACAGTGGGGTGAGCAGCTCTGCTCACCACATTCTCTCGGCCATGATGCTCTGCCTCACCCGAGGCTAAAGCTATGGACTGAAACCATGAGCCCAAATAAAACTTTCCTCCTCTAAGTGGACTTTCCTTCTCAGGTGTTCTGTCACCCGGACAGAAACGTGACTAACAGAGCACGTCCTGACCTTCTGTTTAAGAACCACAGCAATCATCTCTGGGGGTTTTATCACCAACAATGGGCAAACCCCAGGAAGGACCGTCCTGGCCTCCACATGGAGAGTTGGGTCCTCTCACCAAGAAATGCTCCTTTGGTGGCAGGGGGAGAAGGGCAGATGAAGGCGCACCACCAAGGACTCTCCCGTTGGCCAGAGGCTTGCCTCCTGTGTGGAAGAAAGAATTCTACCTTTAAAGCTCAGAGAACTAGCTCCAGCCAAAGACAAAGCCTGTCCTATGCACAGAGCCTCTCTGGAACCCAGTCAGTAACCACGAGTCCTCGTCTCTGCCCAGTGGACCTGGGTATCCATTGGGGGCAGTTCACTAATGGAGTCTGTGGAGCACCGTGGCCGGGGACTTGAGCCGTGGAGAAGGATGGACTGTGAGAGGGTGCCCTGGCATGGCTGGTGCTGCCTATGTGACCCGGGCCAAGAGTCAGCCTCACCTGCAGCTGCGGGAGCAGGAAGTAAGGTGACAGCATAGGCACAAACGCCCGCCTGGCACGCAGCAGACGCTGGACACTGTCACTTAAAATAGTCACTCATCTGACCGGGATGTAGCTCAGGTGAAGAACGCCCTGGATTCCCTCCCCAGCACGGCAGAACTAAAAGCACATGTGTGTACACACACACACACACACACACACACATACACACACACCTGGAATGAATGTGTGAATAAATGGTTGTATCTCTTCCTCGAGCTTGTGTGTGCAGTTAGGGTGCCAAGGAGATGGAGAGGGGACACCTGGGCCACCTTGTCCTCCTTCAGGGGCATCTCCCTGATTCATACAAGTGGGACTTTGTTGTTCCCACTGGTCAGGAAACCCACCAAGGCCCAGGCCCCCACCTGGTCATTTTCGAGGGTGCTGCATCCCACCAGAGCCTCACAGGCTCTTCCCACCTGGGCCTGGGGGGGGAACCCTGGTCTGCTGGGAGAGGCAGGTCCACGGGCCCTTCTCCCCTCGCCTACTCTGCCCGCAGAGTCCAGGCTGCCCTCAGAGTTCTCCTGACTTCGCATCTGTCCTTTACAGTCAGCCTTCAGCAGCCAGAGAGCTTGGCTACCCCTGGAGGCCAAGGAGACCCCGCCCTGGAGCACATTAAATAAAATCCGAACCCCCCCCCCCCAGGCCAGCTGCCGGGCCCTGCTCTCCCAGCCCCTGCGCTCCCTGTCCCCCTTGTGTGGCCCCGTTTTGCTGCTCCAGAGGCCAGGCTGTCCCTTCCTCAGGGCCTCTGCTGTCCCTGCAGCCTGGAGGGCTCTGCCTGAGCATCTTTCCTAGCTCCTCTGGTCACACAGGTCGCGCCCTCAGAGAAGCCCTCCAGCTGCCTGGCCCATGCTGCCTTCCCCGCCCAGCTCGCTGCCCATTTCACTGTCCTGTTCAGATCCTGAGCCGGATCTGGACTGACCCGTACAGTCATGTTCAGTGTCCATCTCGGCTCTGAGATTGCCACCTCCACCAGTGCGGGGAGCCAGGACCCCGGGGGCCAGACGGTGCTGGGCACGCAGGGAGCTCACCACAGCTTTGGTGGGTGAATGAGTGACTGAGGGACGTGGCCCTGGCCGTGTTCTCCTAATCCTAAGCTGTGACGGGCCACAATCACAGTCGGGATCCCAGCATTTCGCAAACCTGCATGTGACCTTTGAAAATGCAACGGAGGTGAAATTTAAACTCTTTGAGGAATTTAGAGTCTTGCCCTGGAATTTATTTTTTAAATAAATTTGGGTGTTTGGGCTAAGAAGCATGACAGACAAAGAACCCGACCTCTGTTCCCAACAGGATCAGCTTACTTGGCTCTCCTTAAAAACTGACAAGTCACTGAAGCAAGATGTCGTGAGTCACAGAGGAAACCAGGAGAGAGAAGAGACAAAGAAAGATGGAGAAAAGCAGAGACAGAGACACCCGGCCACGCCAGGGGCCAGCCGCCGCCGCCCTCCACCGCCTGCTCCCTGAGGCTGTTCCCAGCCGGGCGTCCAAGGGGTTCCATGGGACACACGGCTCGTGGGCCCCTGTGTGGAATCTCCCTCTTCCAAGATGACACCAGCTTCTCCTGGGAACCCGTGGGACCATCACACACAGGTGACAGATAATCAAACCCCACAGACAAGGAGCCACAACGCCTGCCGCGTTCTAGTCTAAACCCAACCCAACAGCTTAGGCCCCTCGGTGGAGGTGAAATAATAACAACGCGTAACGCCAAAGACACAGACAAGAGTGCCCAGCAGTCGCCAGGTTTTCATGTTTAAAAACAACAGGGAGAAGATCTTGTCTTTCAACTGAGTCCTTCCAAAGCCCTTCCTGTGTGTTAGGTGCCGTGTGCAAGCGCGAGACCACGGGGCGCCCCAGACCCCTCCCAGTAACAGCAGGACACACTCCCAGACCCCGGGCGGCTCATAGGCTTTGCCCTGGCAGCGCCCGAGCGGTATTTGCTTGAGCTTTGGTCCTTCACTGGCCTGGGTCTCTCTGTCCACACTCGGTCATTCATTATTTCACTTGACTGTCTGAAGTGCAGTCCTGCTCATTCAGCAAGTATTCCTGAGGCCCTACTGTGTGCAAGAGGCCATGGAACCACGGCGGGTGAAGAGCCCGGACAGAGCAAGGATCCTGGGCGAGGAGAGCAGGTTTTCCACACCAATGGGTGGAGGATGCCCACCCCACTTGGGGGCTGCAGCTGGGTGGCCTGGACAGAGCACTTTCACCATGGCGTTTCCACCTGCTTGTGGGCTCCTCAGTCTCCCCTCAACCCCCGGGGGGGGGCATGAGAATCAAAGGAGATGACGCAGGAGAAGCGCCCTGGACCACCGGGAAAGAGCCTCTGTCCCAGGCCACCAGCTGAGCACGTGAGGCCTGCCCTCTCAAGCTTCAGTGTGCCCAAGATCCCCTGGGACCCAGGCACAGGCAGGTCCTGATCCGGTAGCTCTGGGTGGGGCCTGAGAGTCTGGATTTCTATCCAACTCCTGGTGACCCAGAACCTGCTGTTTGAGGACCTTGCTTAAACAGCAAGGGACCAGGCGACGGGTGGGTAGTGCTGAGCACTGTGCCAAGTGGACCCTGGGGAAGGCAGTGGGCGGGACAGGTGTGATCCCCATCCTTATCCACACAGGGGACAGATGTCATCCTAAAAGCACGTCTAGGTGGAGCTCTGTGTGCTTCCATTACCTCTGAGCAGGTGGCAGCGGGGACTCAGACAAACCCGCTAGGTGGCTTTGGTCACCAGCACAGGGAGTGAGAACAAGTCCCACCCAGCTCCAAGCCACACGACGGCTCCATGTCTCACCAGTCAACAATCAGGGAAGGCTCCCTACAGAAGGGTCCACCAGTGCTTCCACCCACCCACCCCGACCTAATCCCACCCACAGGGGCCCCTGGAAGGGAGGTCAGGGAAACCTGCCCCCTGCAGGCCCAGGGGCAGCCCAAGTGCATGCCTTCTGCTCCATGCAGCCTCTGCGCGTCCCAGGCTGCTTCCTCTCCCTCCTACAGATGGTGGCTCCTCTGGTTGTGTCACTCACGGCACCAGTCTAGATGGCAGTGCTCGGCACCCGCCAGCCTCCCTCGTGCTGCCGCCGCCTTACCAGACCCAAGGCGAGCTCCGAGGGCTCACGTCTGACAGGAGCCCTATTCTGCAGGCTGCTGTTCTGTAAGGCCAGCCAGCCCCTGCACTCCTCTAGCAGAATGGTGCTTTTGGAAACGAGAAGGGAGTTGGGAGATGAGATCCGTCGTGGGGGACTGGTTAAGTGGAACTGTCTGTTGTGTCACATGGAGGCCAACCGTAGCCTCCCCGTGTTACAGCTGAGGGTCCCAGAGGGTGGGGAAGTCGGGGAGGGAATCTTTAGATAAACACTGGCTAGAGTATCCAGGCTGACCTCCAGACACCGTCCTGTCCCTTAAATCCTGTTCACCCGTCACCATCTGTACAGGCTCCAAGGAGGGAGTCCTTGCAGACACAGGGGCACATTTCCTAATGCCTCATGGTTCCTCTAACATGCATGCTCAGCAGCCCCACTGGGCCTCTGCCTAAAGCATGGTCCCCTCTCCCGATGCAGACCACAGCCTGCCCTCTGCCACTGAGCTACATCCGGCCCTTTTTATTTTGTTTTGTTTTGAGACAGGCTCTTGCTATTTTGCCGAGGCTAGACACATTTTTCTTCTCCTGCCTCGGCCCCTAGCTGGAATCACAAGTATGTGCCAAGGTACCCAGAGCTTCTTCCTTGTTCCTTCCTGTGTTAGAAGCTAGAAAACTCCAACCTTTTATCAGAAGGGAAGGACAGTGCCCTCTCCCAGCCATGGTCAGCCCTTGAAAGGCCAGCACTATCCCTTGCCTTAAGCACAGCCCTCTCCAAGCCCAGGAAAAGGATGGGTGTGATTGACTTGGGCTTTGCAGCAAATGGACCCTTCTGTCTGTGGCAGAAGACACTAGAAGTTCCTGGTGTTTGTGGAGAGCTGGAGTGGGGACAGCCCAAGGAAGGAGCAAGGCAGGTGGTGGCTGAAATGGCTGGTGGCTGTAATCATGTTCCAGGAAGGATTTGCCCCAGAGGGCCCCTCTAGGAAGGGCCCGTAGGCGGGCCTGCACCAGTCCCTAGGACTGAGGAGTTTATATGTCCATCAAAACGCAGGCCACGTGGAGTCAACAGAGGTTCTTTAGAATGCCATCAACGTTCACGGATGCAAAAGTAAGTGGACTGCTTCTAGTGTGCGATTCTCTCCCTGCTTTGTGAGTGCATGTGTGCGTCTGTGTGTGGGTATGTATGTGCATGTGTGTGTGCGTGTGTGTGCATGTGCATGTGTGTGTGCATGCGTATGCATGCGTGTGTGTGTGCATGGTGCTGCGTGCATGCACTACAGGTTCACCTGCTCTGCATGGGCCCAGTTACCTGCTGGGTAGCCCAGGTGATCCCCATGGGCCACCAGCCTTCTCTAGAGGAAAACGTCCCACACCCACATCCCACGTGGCATTTTCACTTTTCTTCTGTCACCTTCTGATGCGTTCGGGTGAGGGGGCCAGAAGACCAGGGCTTTGTCTCTGGCTCACGGCTGTGTGCATGTGGGCACTCCGTGTGTGTGTGTGTGTGTGTGTGTGTGTGTGGCCACACGAAGGAGATGGTGGGTGAGTGGATGGAGAAGGCACTGCCAGCCTGGGGGCCTGTGCCAGACACAGAGGGGGTGCAAGACCCTGGGGCGCTTGGCGGGTGGGGTGGGAAGCCCTTTGTGCTAGCGATGCCCTATGCCATGTTGCAGGGAAGGTCCCTGCCTGCCTGCCCTTCCAAGGCAGGACTGTTTTCCAGGCCCACCATGGCCCCTCACACAGTCCTGGGTACTGACTTGTCTTACTTCTGGAAGCTTCTCTCCCATCTCATCGCCCTGCAGTTACCAGCACCTCTTCAGCCCCTCTCTGAGATCCAGCACCTGCACACTGGGGGCCCTGCTCCTGCTGAACCACAGCTGAGCAGAGCACTGCAGTCCAGGGCAAAGGCCACGCCTGCCTCTCGGGGCCCTGGAGGCCCTGGGGGTGCCAGACCGGCTGGTTGAGGTATTTTCATGGAGCATGCAAACCAGTGGCACTGGAGGCCCCTGCTCCCATGTGTTACAGCAGCCCAGGCCAGAGTGGCTGTGCTAGAGACACTGCTGCTGCTGTTTGTCACCCACAATTTAAATTAGGAGGAATTGTGTATTAAGTTCATTTTTTTAAGGCCGAATCTCCTTAAGTGCAAGGCTGGCCTTGCACTTGTGGTCCTCCTGCCACAGCCTCCCGAGCAGCTGGGAATACAGGTTGTGCCGGTGTGCCCAGCTTTGTATGAAGTTTGAATCACGTGGAATTGCCACTTTTGTGGGTCAAGAATGGTCAGATGCTGGCGATTTTGTAAGATGGTGTAGTGCTAGTCAGCCGTGCGTCCTCGTGACGAAACACCAAGCTAAGCCACCTGAGAGGAGGACATTCAGCTTGGCTCATGGTGTCAGGGTTCTGGTCCAGGTTCCCTTGGCCCTGCTGTTCTAGGCCTGTACTGAGGTGGTTCATCATGGCGGAGGCACATCAGGAAGGAAACCTGTGCACTCCAGGCCACCGGGAGGCAGGCAGAGGGCGGGAGGGGGTTCCCCCATTCCCCCCCAGGACCACCCAACCTTCTCACTTCCTCCCACCAGGTCCCACCTCTTGAGGGGCCCACCCCCTCCCAGTAGCTCCACAGGCTGGGGGCTAAGACTTTAGCACATGGGCTTTGGGGGGTGTTTAAGGTCCAAACCATAACACTGTACTAATGTGGACTGAGATTTTTCTACTCAATCCTGAAAAGCTGGAGGCCTGCGGCAGTGGGCTGGAGTGGGCAGTGGGTGTCCCCTTGGGACCCTATGTCCATGCCTTCGCCATGATGAACTACCTCTGCACAGGTTTACCCCAGACTGCCCCACGCCCTGCTATCCCAGCCCCAGAGGCTGCCTGCCCACTGCCAGCACCAGCCCGGCCCTTCTCAGGGCAGCCCCCTCTCTCTCTCTCTCTCTCTCTCTCTCCCCCCACCTTCCTTTTTCTTTCTTTATTCCACCTTTCCTTTCTTCCTTCCTTTTATGTGTCTGAACGTCGTCCATCCCTCCCTCCCTCCTCCCTCCATCATTCCCCAGCACTCAGCTCCATCAGGCCCTGCTTGGCACTGAGGGGCCAGCAGGGAACAGACAGCAAAAATCACCAGGAAGAGCAGACGAAGAATTCACAAACACAGGAAGCGCAGAGTCTGTGGATGGTGATGGGAACTCAGGAGGGACCGGAGGGGAGGAGTCCTCACTGAGAGGTGACATTGGGGACCTGCCGGAGGTAGAGGTGGACAGGGCTCCCTGGGGAAGAGCTCAGCAGGGCAAAGGTCCCAAGGCGCAGACCATCTGCTTGGTGCCAGTTAAGGGTGAAGAGACTGTTCCCTGCATCCGTCAGAGCACAGAGGGTAGAGGGACCAGAACAAGGGTCTCGGGTAGGCAGAGAGCCTCTTCTCTTATGCCTCCATGTCTATCCCATGTGGCCCCCCAGGTACCTGTCCATGGTGACCCCTGAGTCCCACCTAAGACCCCCTTGTCCCACCTAGGACAAGAGGCTGGGAGGCCAGAGGGAATAGAAGGCCCCTCCCTCCCCAGGTCCTATCATTAGGGTGATCACAAAACCACTCATTTAGGTGAGGATACTCCTGCCACTGAGCCCACGCCACATAGCCCAGCAGCTCCTCTGTGTCCAGGGGACCCCATGTCAATGCCCCAGCTTCTCAGCTCTCAACCCCCTTCCTGTCCACACTCAGCAGGCCCAAGTCTGAGATGAGCTACAGGGACAGGAGATCTCTCTTTAAGAAAGAAGGCGAGGGTTCAGGGACCCAAACAGTCTCCCACATCAGTGAGAGGGGTAAAAATCAGGACCTTGCTTCTAATGGGAAATCAGGCATGGGGGGCTCTACAAAAAGAGTGACGGGTGAGTCAGCATCAGGATGCAAGAAATCTGTCCTAAGAAATGATCCTGGATTGAGCTGAGCCCAAGGGTCAGAGCTCTGTTTACCATGCACGAGGCCGTGGGCTCAGTCCCAGCACTGGAAAGAAAGAAGAAAAGTGGTCTTTCTATGAGCATGCAGTCTGGGGCTGGGGATGTGGCTCAAGCGGTAGCGCGCTCGCCTGGCATGCGTGCGGCCCGGGTTCGATCCTCAGCACCACATACAAACAAAGATGTTGTGTCCGCCGAAAACTAAAAAATAAATATTAAAAAAAAAAGCATGCAGTCTGCCCCAAGGATATCGCACAACATAATGCAACATAAATTTTAAGTGGAAATAACCTAAGCTGCAGGCAGTTCTCCCTGCTAATGAAACCCCGTCCCCACACTGCAGAATGGGAAATCACAAGAGACACTTTCCACTGCTGTGGCAAATACCTGAGAAAAACAACTTAAGGGAGGAAAGATTTAATTTGGCTCTTAAGTTTCAGAGGCTCCATTGCATGGTCAATGGGCTCCGTTGCTGTGGCCCCAGGTCAGCCAGACATCATGGTGGAAGGGTGTGGTAGAAGAAAGCAGCTCAGCTCACCGCAGCCAGGAAGCAGAGGGAGAAGAGGCCAGAGGCAAGATGTGATCCCCAAGGCACGGCCCCAGCGACCTACTTTCTCCAGCCATGCCCCACCCGCCCACCATTTCCAACACCTCCATTCAAACTACTGATCCATCAAGTGGATTAATCCATGATGAGGTCAGAGCCCTGGTGACCCATCCTCTGCCTAAAGCCTCACCTCTGCACACTGCTGTGTTGGGGACCAGCCTCCAGCACATGAGAACTTGAGGGACATTCTAGATTTAAACCATCACAAAGGAAATTCTGAAAAATAGAAAAAAAAAATTCTCAAAAGGTCATATACTGTATAATTCCATTTTTAAACATTCTTTAAATGACAAAATGATAGAGATGGGGGAGAGATTAGCGGTTGCCAGGGGTGGGAGGTGGTAGCACCAGGTCTCTAGGATGGAACTTGCCATGGGCTGAAGTTTGTGTCCCCAGAGTTCATACGCTGACCCCTGCTCTGCAGGTGGTGGGGTTAGGAGGAGGGGCCATGAAGCCAGAGCCTTCATGTGTGGGGCAGGGGCCTCCTGAGCGGAGATGAGAGGTGGCTTTTCTTCCAACGTGTGAGAACCAGGAGACAGCCGTCTGGTCCTCAGCAGGCACCAGATCTGCCCGAACCTTGGTCCTGAGCCTCTCGGCCCCCAGAACTGTGAGGAATAACTGTCAGAGCCACCTGGTCAATGATCTATCATAGCAGCCTGTGGGGACTAAGAGAGAACTGCCCTGTTCCTGGCTGGGGGACACGTGGCTGCTTTACAGCAACCAAGTGCACACTTGAGTGCAGGTGGAGCAGGTGACCTCTGCCTGGGCTGAGGACAGCATCGTGTCCGTTTTCTGGTGTGACACTGAATTCTGCCTGTGCATCATCCTCCGCTGGTGGAGATTTTGCAAGGGCCCACGGGGTCTCCGGGTTATTCCTTACAATGACATGAGTCTGCATGTACTTCAAAATCTTCTAAAGGTGACACGAGAAAGCAGAGGCCAGCACATCTAAGTGTGCATAGAAATCAGATGTTGCCCGGAGCCAGAGCCGGAGTCGGGGAGCCAGGCACCAGGGCCTCCACAGGGGTTGCTGCACCTGCTGGTCAATCCACAGCTCGGCCCTGGAGGTGGGGAGGCCCCTCCGTGTCTGTGCATATTTCCTTCCAATAAGTCTGTTCTTTTACATAAAGAAAAATGTGGTTTTTACACAAAGGAAAAAAAAATACATGTTTGGGGAGAGAAAGAAACTCGTAAATGTCTGATGAAAAGGAGGACTATTACTATACCAGGCTCAAACCCTGTCCCGGGATGCACCATCCACCTCCTGATTCTCCAACACACCCCGCCTCGCAGCTGCCCCAGAGCTTACTCCATTCTCTATGCTCCCCCCAACCTCTTCATGGCTCAGCTCAAATCTCACCCCAGGAAACCGCCTCAGGACCTGACCCCGGGTGGCCCCCAGCCCACACTCCCCATCAGGAATTCCTCCAGGATGGGGACTGCTCCTTCTATCACGTGGTCCCTGATAGTTATCAACACGGGGCTCCCTCCATGACCACGGAAGAACGCAGAAGGGTTGGGTGAGTGGAAGATGAGACACGCCAGGTTGTCCACCGACTCCCCTGGCTGGCTGCAGGACTGGGGACAAGAGCCGGCCTCCCGGAGACTCAACCATAGCTGTGACCTTTATAGAGATACCACGGTGTGCGACGTAATGGTGATTTCATCAGTAATTGCTGTAAAATTTGAAAACAAGGCATGTTAAGTGCCCAGTGCCACGGCTTGCTCCGTCATTGGTTGTTTTTATTAATAACAAAGAACGACTGAAAAGCAAGCTGTGGGTGTGGCACGTGAGACATCTCCACACCCCTGCGAGCCGCGCTGGGCAGAGGGAGCAGGCCACCATCAGAATCCTGCGAGGAAGCTGCCTTGGAAGCAGGAGCAGCAGCGGAGGAGGAGGACAGGAGGGTGGGGAGAGGAAGGGCGAGGGGACGAAGCAGGGGAGAAAATACCCCCAGAGCAGGTTTGCCCCCGGCCTCCCCGGGCTCCACGGTGTCCTCTTATTTCATCTTCCAAAAAGCTGTGAGGTGGGAGCCTCCCCTCCCAGCATCCAGCTTCCAGCCAGCGTGAAGGAGGGGAGGGACGCCACCCAGAAGGGCACACGGATTCCTGTATGTGTCCCATCGGCTAGAACTGAGGCACTGGTCCCGGCAAAGAGTCTTTAAGTAAATGAGCCTGTGGGCAGCTAAAGGTCGGAGGGTCTTTTATTAAAAAGCAGAGTCTCAGCGGGGTATCATGGCACATGTCTGTAATCATGGCAACTGGGGAGGCTGGGGCAGGAGGATCACAAGTTTGAGGCTATTCTCAGCAATTCAGTGAGACCCTGTCCAAAATAGATTTTAAAAAAGGTCTAGGGGTGTGGTTCCGGGGCAGAACATCCCGTTCAATGTTCAATCCCCAGGACGGCAATTAAAAAAAAAAGAGAGAGAGAATCTATGCTACTTATATAAGGTGAAACCGAGGCACAGAGAAAATAGGTAATGTCCTCCCAACCTGTAAGTAAAGGCGCTGGTCACAAGCCGAAGAAAGGTCCCGAAGACAGTCAGGTCACAATCCCTGGAACCTATGAAAGTCAACTTATAAGGTGAAAGGGCCTTGGTCTGGGGATGCCCCGTCAGTGGTAGAGCACTGGCCTAGCACCCGTGAGGCCCTGCCCCAGCACTGCCACAAAGGGGGACTTTGCAGATGTGATCAAGGACCTAGGGATGGGAGTTTAGCTTGGGTCATCTGGGTGAGCCCTAATACAATCCCCTGTACGGGCCAAGGAGACAGGGAGAGCGGAGATGCGGGCCTGGAGGGTTGGAGCAGAGCCAGCAGCTGGATGGGTCAGGAACAGAAGCCCCCGGGGAGCCTCGGGAAGGGGCTCCACCCGCCCAATGCCACTAACTTCAGACGTCCAGGCTCCAGAATTTTGAAAGAATAAACTGCTGAGCTCTATATGTGTAATATGAATTGCAATGCATCCTGCTGTCTTCTAGAAGAAATTAAAATTTTAAAAAATTAAATTTTTTTTTAAAAAAGAATAAATTGCTGTTAGTTGAGCCTCAAGTCCATTTTACAGTGTCACAGCAGCCCCAGGAGACCCCTGGGGACTCGGCCAGCCCAGGTAGCCTGGCCCCAGCATTGTGCTCTTCAGCCCTAGGAGCCAGGTGAGCCACAGAGAAATGCCATGGGGGGACGCTGGGGACCTCCCAGCACTGTGAATCAGAGACCTTGACCCTGAACACCCGCTCCTGCCCCAGTGTCAGGCAGTGTCCCTAAACAGCAAGGGGGGGGGGACACGGTCCCCCAGCAGGAGGCAGTCACCACCACAGGGCCACAGGGTGTCCCATTACATGGCGTTGCCAGCTGTTTCCCTGGTGCAGGGCGGGGGAGCAGGGAGGGGGGACCTGATTGAGGAATGAGCTCACTGGAAGGTCATTTATCTACAGTGGTCATCAGCAGCTTCCCCTGGTGCCCACGCACCTTGGAATGTCCCTGGGGAACTGGCCGGAGCTGAGGGGGGGAAGCTCTGCCTTCTTCTCCCTCCTAGGCCCCGTGAATTGCCCTCCCTGATGACAGGCCCTGGGGGCACCCCTCCACCCGCCACTCATCACCGTGCCATCCTCACCGAGTCCTGTTGACTCTGCCTCCTGAGCATCTTCCAGCTCCATCTACTTCCTCCGCTGCCCCGTCCCCACCCTGGTCCAGGCCTCCTTCCACCCTCCAGCCTCTGCGCCCAGCTCCTGTCCCACACTGGCCTCCTTCAAGCCCGCCTACTCCTGCCAAGTGGAAATCGTACCAGGCCACAAACATGGATTGAACAAGGTCCTCCCGAAATTCACGTCCACCCAGAACCTCTGAATGTGGCCTTATCTGGAAGCAGGGTCTTTGCAGATATAATTAGTCTAGATGGGTTCACACAGGATCCAATGAACCCTAAACCAAACGGCTGGTGTCCTTATGAGAAGAGGAGAGGGGCATGGTGGCTGCACCCTGTCACCCCAGTGACTCGGGAGGCTGAAGAGGGAGGATTGCAAATTCAAGGTCAGCCTTGGTGAGATCCTGATTCCAAATAAATTTTTAAAAAAGGGGTGGGGATGTAGCTTAGTGGTGGAGCATCCCTGGGTTCCATGCAGGGATCCCTTCTGCCCCCTGAAAAAGAGGACCATGGGAAGATGGCAGCCAGGATCAAAGGGATGCAGCTACAAGTCAGGGATGCCCCGGCCTTGCAGGGCCAGCAGATGCTGGACAAGGCAGGGAGGGCCAGCCTTTGAGCCTTCAGAGGGAGCATGGCCTGTCCACACCTTGACTTCCAGTTTCTAGCCTCCAGACAATGCCAGAGCCCACCTGCCCTTCGATTCCCTGTCCCCAACATATTAGGCATGGGAGACGATGACAGAGCCCCCTCCCTGGCCTCCAGACTCCCTCAGCTTGGGCCTCACCCACCTCCCACCCCCAGTGCCACCTGCTGTCCCCCGCTCTCTGCCCAGCCTTGTTTCCAGTCTTCCTCTGCCTAGAACTCTCCCTCAAGATGGGGTCTTGGTGGCAGGGGAGGAGGGGGACTGAGGCCGAGTCCTGGTGCCTTAGGTTCATATTGAGGGGACCCTTGCAGTGAGGTGAAAGCTGGAGGGGTCCTTGGCTCCCATCAGGCACTGATTTTTCTAGAACCTTCCATGTGTGCTCAGCTTCTAAGTACCCAGCCAGGGTCCTTTGCTTCAAAAAAGTGCCCCTGAACGCTAGCTAGCCTTATATGGGCCTTTCAGGACGTCTGTTTCAGCTCCCACTCTGAACACGACCTGCTGGGTGTTTTCCATCTGGCACCTCGACAAGCCAATTCTGTGACTTCCAGGCCCCCGCAGGTACTTGCTTCACCTTCTCCTCGTGAAAGGCCCTTTGTTGCTCTCAGGAAGTGTCACAGAAACAATGGACAGTTAATTCCACTCCTCTCCTTGGGCTGGACTCAGACCAGGAGAAGGAGGAGGCTCAGTCTCCAGCCTCCAGGGACAGGGAGGAAACGGTGTCAGATAAGGGTCCCGCTAGGAGGCAGCTCCCCAGGGCCCAGGCCCCGCCTGCCCCCTGTGGCCTCCAGAGCCCAGCCCCGAGGTGCAGAGCTGCATATGGTGGACTTCTCTTGCTCTGCACCCAGCATCCCCTCGACTCTGTGTGTCCCCTGGTTTCCTTGACTTACTGACCCTCACCTCACCTGGCCCCTAATTTCTCTTGCTCAGCTCTTGGAGAACATGGAGATACTGACCCTCTGTTTCCCAGAGCAGGGGTGAGCAGGTGACCCCATCAGAGCCAAAAAGTCACTGCTGGGAAGCACATAGTGCTCCCTGTGCTGAATCAGGGGCCCCACATGGTCCTGGAGTGCTGGCACCGTCTCCCCAGACTGAAACAGAGGAGCCAGTGGGGGAGAAGAAACCGAGTTCTGTCCATTCCAGCCTGGACCTGGCCTCCCTAAAGGCAGATTTCCTCTAATACCCGGATGTCTATTGTACCTAAGTCATTCATTTCACTTCTTTTTCCCTTTAAATTGGGCACACACAACCAGATTAGAGCTGCCCGAGACATGAATGAATGGATGAACGAGGACCTGAGCCCCTGCTGAAGCTGACCGATACGTTCAGCACCTGCCCAGACACCAGGCTGGGCTCAGAGGTTCCTGGTCCAGTGCAGCCAGATGTCCAGGGTCCTGGGAAAGTTCCAAGTCCTCCCCAGGATGTCTGCGACTTCCAGTGCAGGTGACCTTCCTGAGACCCGATTCCGACCCCTCTCCCCTGAATTCACAAGGCAGATGGGTCCTCTTGCCACCTCCGTGTGCCTTCTCTCCCACTCCTCGAGGACCCAGATGTGAAGAGCAGCCCCTCCACTAGCATGTGCTACTCCCTTCTCCCGGGACAGGGAAGCCAAGTGGGTGGGGAAGAGGTGGGCTTAGGTCTTGGGCCTACAGCTCGGAGCTTGATGCATAGTAGTTGCTCAGAAAATCTTTGTCGAATGAGTGAAGCCATCAATCAAGCTGAAGAATGAAAAATGCCAAATGTTAATTCTCTACATCTCTACTT
Organism: Marmota monax; assembly: GCF_021218885.2. Lineage (NCBI taxonomy): Eukaryota > Metazoa > Chordata > Mammalia > Rodentia > Sciuridae > Marmota > Marmota monax. The sequence goes on from NW_026695222.1 coordinate 26,650,403, forward strand.
GGACCTAGATCGTGGAAGGGCAAAACTTTTCCTTAAAGTGTCGGGTAGTAAAATGTGAGCTTTGTGAACAATACGGTCTCTGTCATCAGTACTCAACTGTGCAGCCTTAAATATGTACATGAACAGACAAGGCCATGTTTCAATAAAACTTTATTTAGGAAGACGGTGGTGGGCCACTGGAGCAGTTTGTCCATGGGGCCTAGACTTGCATGGGGATACTGAGTGGAGGCAGTCAGGTGTGTGACAGTGGAGACCTCAAAGGCTAGGTGCCCAAAGGGAGGATGGCCAAGCAGCTCCCCTGGCTCTCTGTCCCCATGTCCCTCTTCCAATAGGAACAAAAGGAAACTTCCTGTGGCAGAGCTGTTTCCTTGAATTTTGGTGGTGTTTCACCAACCAAGGAAGGAGGGAAGGAGCCCAGGTTCCCCCGGTTTCCAACCCTGGCCAGGGCACAGAACCAACCCTGGGGCCAGGACTCGTGCCCACAACCGGAGCCCATGGTGGGAAGCAGGGTAGCGTTGAAGCCTGGTGCCCTTCTTGTCGCACTTCGCCAACGGGATGTGGGGAGCCAGGCTGGCTCCACTTCCTGGGGCTGCTGGAAGCTGGTGAGAGGGGCCTTCCTGCCCTCCAGGGAGCCCCCGGCCCGGCTGCCAGGTCCGAGAGCCCTTGGGTCACACTCTGACCCTCTCTGGCTCAGGAAGTCAGAGCTGGGGTGTGCCAACTCCGAGAGCCTCTGGCCTGGAGCAGGACCACAGGGACCTCCCCTGCCTGGTCTCGCAGGGACAAGGCTACCCAAGCGAGAGGTGTGGGATTTTTAAAAACGCTTCCTGGGGTGGGTGTGCTTTGCAGCCGTTTGTTTAACTGGCACGGCTGGCGTGGTGCTGGGCGAAGGGACTTTCTTGGTGGTGAAGGCAGCCCTTTGTTCCATGCGTCTGCATCGGGGAGCAGCTTCCATTGTGGCCTCAGAGGCAAGTGGCCTGAGGCAGGGAGAGAAGAGGAGGGAGGACACCCTAGACGTTGGCAATGGGCCCGCCCCTAGCTCAGCCAGCCTACACCCCCACAGGGTGATAACGGCCCTCAGAGGGCACCCTCAGTTGTCCTGGGGCAAGAACAAGGTCCAAGTCAGGGGCTTCCCTCCCAAGGGGTGGAGTCGCGGCCCCACGCAGGCACAGGGCTGTGGCAGGGCTGGCAATCACCCCCCCCCGGCAGGTGGGGACTTTGGCTCAGCCCTGGTGGACTCGGGCAAGCGCCATCACCTCCTGGAGCCTCAGAGTCCCCATTGATAGATTAGGAAACTCTTGCCAGAGGGTGCTTCAGGGTGCATTCATGCCGACCTTCCTAGGGATCGTCCCGTACATGGGGTCCTTGCTCTCCTAAGGGCCTTCCACTGTCCTTACTTCTCGTGGCCAATCAGCTTTGTTGTCTCAGATGAGTCTCCTGAGGCTAGCGCCATAGCCACCGAGTCCAGCTTCACAGTCTTGACCAGAGATTGGGGGAATCCCAGGGAAGGACTCTGACTGGCTTAGCTTGGGGCAAGTGCCTGGACCCTAGTTGAGCAATTGGTCCAGCCTGGCCACCTGGCCAGCACTAGGCTCGAGGAGACTACTGTGCTGAGCCAGTCCTACCAGAATCACAGACATCAGTTACCCCAAAGGATGGCAGCACTATGCAGGGAGGATGGCAAAAGGTGCCATCCCTTGTGGACACCTCATGGGACGGTCTGCACAGCGGCCTAGGGTTGGGACAGCCATCCTCCAAGCACATTAGGAAAGCCCAGGGACAACCGGAAGCTGCCTTGGTGATGATCCAAGTGACATCTGGCAGGAGGAGGAGAGGGGCCATGGAACTACGTCAAGGTTGCCAGAATACTCTGGAATTTTTAGGTCCGTGGAATGATACACACCTTTTATTTTCCCTGTGAAAAGTGAATCAGAATTTAGATTCTGCCATTTCAAACCCAGATGTACATTAAAGTTCAAAAATGTCCAGATTGCAGAAAGATACGTCGCACATGCTACTTAATAGGCAGCAGCTGTGAAGTCTGCGGAACGCTACTGCTTCTAGAGCGAGACTGAATCCTCATGCCAACTGGGATGGATGGAGGCTATAATGTGGCGCATGCCTTGTGGAATCCCAATTACTGAGGAGGCTGAGGCAGGAGGATTACAAGTTAGAGGACAGGCTCAGCAACTTTGCAAGACTGCCTCAAAATTAAAAATTTTTTAAAAGGAGTTAAGACATACCTCGGTGGTTAAGTGTCCCTGGATTCAATCCTTAGTATCAAAAAAAAAGGAAAAGAAAAGAAAAGAAAAAGGAATCTTAAATAACGTGGTCGTTTCTGGGGAGAGAATCAGGTGGGTTAGCAGAACACCCACCCAATCCCAAAACGCCCAAGCACGGAAGTGGAACATCAGGAGCTTGCTCCCCGGGGAACTGATTCAGCAACTGCTGCTGGTGGCAGACACAGCATGACTGTGACAGATGTCTCCGTGGAGAGGGAGCTGCCTTTGATGGGAGACACTATGGAATTGGCTGGGCTGGAGTATACACGCTTAAGCCCCCTGAGCCTCTGCCTGAGGGCCACTGGGGGCGGGAGCAGGAACAAAGGCCCTGCTGTGGTTCCCTGAGGACCTGCGACCCCGAAGAGGGATGCACCATCAACCCGTGGAATCTGAGTTTCCTGGGCCAGTAACACCTCTCCCCAGCGACGGTGAAGGGTGTAGGTGAAGGTCACTCTGCCCCGGGGACAGCTGAAGAGTCCGCGCACGGGGCAGGCCGTCAGAGTTATCCTGTGGATGTCGCAGGGTAAACCCGTGAAGCCTGGCCCAGGGCTGGCAGGATTGCCAGCTGAATTCTACTCTTGTTCTCCCTGAAATCCACCACACAGGGTCATCTTCATAAAAGAAACCTCACAAGTTAGATGGGAGTCTGTTTTGGTCTCTTTCAACAGAGAACTATTCAAAACAAAGTTTTACTCAAAACCACCCTGAGACACGAATACCAGCCCCGGAATGGCTGCACCATGGACTCCAAATGTCCCCCAGGGTGAGGACATGGAGCAAGAGGGACACCACGCACAGCCTGGGTTGGGGACGGGTGTCGTGTGCTTTGGGAAGCTGTCTCTCCACTCAGGTGAGACATGGGTACACCGTGGCCAGGAGTGCTCATGATTCCAGAAGCCAACACTTATACCCGCCAAGCAGGGTACACAAAAACGTTCAGGGCAATGTTACTCATAAAAGCCCGAAGCCGAGACAAGCCAGGGCTCCCTCCGCAGGCGCCAGGCCCGGAGGACTGACAGGCCGGGAGGCAGCGGCAAAGCCCGGGCTCCAGTCTGCAGCATCAGTTTGTATCAGTTCCCAGCTGGAAAGGGTGGGGAGACCTGGGGAAGAGGTGACCCCCCAGGCACCACATGGCAATGTTGGCAAACTCTTTCTCTGCCCAACAGGGTTGGGGGCGGGGAGGCAGGATGCTCAGGGCATCGAGGGGTTAGAGCCAGGGGCGCAGCTGAGCATTGTGCGGTGCATAGGTCAGACCTCTGGAGAGAGCACTGGCCAGCTCAGAGTGTCACAGCAGTGGAGCCTCCCAGTTGTGAGGGACCTAAGCTTCAGGAGCTGTAAGCGGGAGAGGAGACAGTGATGGGAACGGGGCTGCGTTCGGAGAATCTCTCCTGGCAGCAGTGTGGGAAATGGAGAGTGTAATCATGACGCTGAGGATGGGGTGGAGAGCTTGAAGATGGGGGGAGCCGCTCCCTCCTGCTGAGTGCCACAAGACGCCCTCCTCCAAGAGGGGTGAGGTGAGCAGGGGTGGAGGGTGCGAGTTCTGCACCTATGGCCTCTCACCTGGAAAGCCAGGCGCGTGGGGCCGGAGCCTGGGCTGACCTCGGGGACCTCACGAGGGTTCTGCAGATGACAGGTCCTTCCTCCTGGCGTGCGGCAGAGACATGTCCCCATCTGGCCTGGCCACAGCTCAGAGATGCTTGCCCCACCCTTCCCGAGGACCAGAGGGCAGGCTCCTGGGAGGCTTCCTGCCTTCGAGCCACACACTGTTTGACACCAACCTTCTCCCTCACAAATGTCCTGAGGAGGACAGGGCCATCCTCGCCTGCCTCGTGGGATTACTTTGGAAAGTAAACAGGTGGAAACCCTCTCCTTGGTCAGTTAGGACTGTCCTCTCATCCTGCCTGCATTGTCAAACACACTCTATGAAGACCACATTTTTTTTGCAGGAACAAAAGAGGAAACTCAGTAATGGAACCGAGGAAGGGCTCCTGGCCCCTCAGGCAGGCGTCCTCGGCCCTCAAGGGACTCCGCTTTCCAACTGTTTTGCCCCCTCTCTGCAGAGGGAGAGACAGCCCCCAGCACCTACCAAAGACTGGGAGGCCCCCTGGACGGCAGCCCAGTGGGAAAAACTTCTCCCAGGGAGGTCAGTGGGCTGAGGACCAGGTTCTAGAGGGACACGGAGGCCTTCTCTGGGATAGTGTCACCTCAGGAAAGAGGAGGAGGAAAATTGTTGTGGGTGGCCCCTGCACAGCCCTCCCCTTTCTTCTGATAACAACACCCACATTTTCCTCTCCATCACTTTCAGCCCTTATCCTCTCACTCCACACCTCATGTGGCCAATCAGCACCTTCTGTGCCAGGCTGGGGAACCCTGCAGTGATGGTTCCTGCAAGGGCAGCCACCCAGGATGCTCAAGTCAGATGGAGTTTCTCTGTCTGTTTGTTTGTTGCAGAAAATAAAATTCTTTACTCTGGGATTCCTAAATGGGGGGGGTCTTCGTTTGACCAGGGATCACTCAAAAGATAGTCAGCCTGGGAGTGAAACAGAGAAGCAAGTAGAGTCCTGAAGGCAGAAGCTACATCCAGAAAAAAAATCCCACCCGCCCATCGGTGCCTGACGCCTGTGTGCTCTCTGGGACTTTGGGCACACAGAAGCCAATAGATTCCACCTGGGGCTTAAGCTTCTTTGCCCTAGAGTTTCCGACAGTCACCACCAAGGAGTTTCAGTAGGGATCCCCGTCAAGTTCTAGGCACCTGCTGCATGCCCAATCACTCCAGACACTGTAGATCCTCCAAGTGAAGTCAATGTAGGGTCCTCGTCATGAGGGTGCAGTGGGGCAATAAACAGAATCAGAGGAAGAAGAGGAAGTGGTCCAGCTTCTTTTGGTTGTGGTGAAAGTAATCTGATCCCATGTGCTTAAGAAATAAACCATATCCTAAGAAGCCCCGATGCCATCTTCTATTAAAATTCCAGAATGGAATGGTCCCTATGAGGCCATTCATAGGACAGCATCCCATGAGGCCAGTTGTGATAAATTCTGAGATGTGGCCTGAGCCTCTCTCCACGGTGTTGCTGTTGGAGAGGGGCCTGCTTGCCATCTTTCCCCAGCTGACAGAGGCCAATGTAGAAGAGATGCAGAAGTCTCTGACATTATCACATTTACAGAAAACCCTTGGTCTGGCCTCCTGGAGGAAGTTTTAGACATCAGACTTGCAACTCCAAGTTCATCATCCATAATGTGTATGGTGTTAGCAAGCAGAGTGCAGTTACTTGGATGACAACTCAAAAGGACGTCCTCGTTGGTGCTGGCAGCTAGGAAGGGTTTGGCCAGGCAGAAGCACTAATACACACAATATAAAAGACCCACTTTTAGTAAAAACCTGTCATAGCATCCAACAAACGTGCAATAGAAGACATAGTAAGGTGGGGGAAAGGAAGAAAAAGAAGAGATTCCTGAAGCATCTTGGAGCACCTGGGTTCAGCCATTCCTGAAGTTGATTTTATTGTTAGATGAGCCTTTATTCAGGAGCAGCTCACCAGGAAGGAGGGAGGGAAGTCCCTTCACACCCCCAGCCACACAGAAATGAAGCATCTGCTTTGTGGAGAGTCAGCCCAGCATTGCATCGAAGTTCTGTGCAACCTGTTGCCAGTCCCTAAGCCCTGGGGAGCCTCCCTTTCCTCATTTGTAGAAAGAAAGTGGAATCTAGCCCCCAGAGACCTATGGGGGACTAAATGAGACAAGGAATTGGGCTGAGCTTTCAATTCAAGTTCCATTTTAAAGTGCATCTTAAAACCATTTTCAAAATTTAGCAAAAATTAGCACCTCTGTGTCCTCTCTCCCAGACTTAAACCACTGGAGATACCCAAGGTATTCCCTGCCACAGGAAGGAGGGTGGTGTGGCTCTTGGGTCCCAGCCTCTCATGCCACCTGCTCTGTGGTCCCAGCACTAGTCCTGTGGGGTCACCTCAGATACTCTTAAAGCCCTGTGCCAGGCTGTGCCCCAGGACAATGAGGCCAAGACTCCGGGGAGGGGGCTTAGGGATTCCTTTATGCTCCCCAGGATGGGAGACAGCAAGCTTTTTCTGTAAAGGACCAGATGCTCAGTACCCTAGGTGTGAGCCTCTAAGCTCTCCAGTGCAGCTATTCAACTCCACCCAGGCAGCAAAAGAGCAGTCGTAGACCAAATGCACCGAGTGGGCCTGCTGCTTGCCAGTGAAACTACTTACAACAGCAGGCTGCCTGGATTTTAGTTCACCACCCCTGCCCGGGGTGAGCCAAGATCGAGAACTGCTGTATAAACAAGCTTAGAAAGACCTGCTGCTACTCCTGGTGACTCCAAACCCCCTGTTTCCACCATCAAAGCACAATCAGAAAGATGTAGAGCAGGGCGGTGGGTGTGCCTGTGGTCCCAGCATAGGGAGACTGAGACCAGAGGATCCCTCGAGCCCAGGAGTTCAAAACCAGCCTGAGCAACATAGAAAGACCTTGTCTCAAAAGAAAAGGAAGGAAGGAAGGAAGGAAGAAGGTAGAAGGGAGGGAGGGAGGGAGGGAAGAGTGGGAGGCAAAATTCCTGAAAACCATCTGTCAGCGAGGTGATTCTGTATTCCAGTTGAATGGGACTGTCCCTCTTTCTACCTGTTTTTCCAGCATAAATTAGTGAAAGTGCTTAGTGTGGCATTCAGAAATGTGCTGGTATTAATGATGAGTTAATTAGTTGATGACACTCGGAAAACTCCTACTTTTTGTCTGGTTCGTTTTGCTTTTGGTACTGGGAACGGAACGCAGCATCCCACTCGTGTTAGACAAGTGCTTTAGCCCATCCTTGAAAACGCCTATTGTAATTGTCTGTGCTACCAAAATGACCTCTGTTCTTTCTGATCAGTCAATAAAATGACTGATGTTAGCAAAGGGAACTTATCAATTTATACTAATTGCCTCAGGAACACTAAAGCGGAAGCCGAGGAAACGCTCAGCGGCTGCAGGGCTGGAGAAGGAACCAGTGTTCAGGTGCTGCTGGCTTCCTGGAGGATGGTGTGGTCAAGACCACTGCCAGGCTCAGAGCTCCTGCACGTGGGAGGAGACGCAGAGGGGCATGAGTGGACTTCACCCGGCTCGGCCAAGCGAAGAGAGGGCAGCGGTGAGGCACACTCGGAGGGAGGGGCGTGGTGCCCACTGGGAATCGGAGCCAGCTGGCTCACCCGCCGCCACAGGGAGGGCATCGGCCCCAGGCCAGCTTGGATGGAGACTTTGGACAGGCCCTGGCTCCGGGACACGAGGAGGCTACAGCTGCCAGGGTCACTTGGCAGAAACCAAGTGCTTCAGCTCCAGGGAGTCCTCTTCCCCTAAGCTGCCAGGGACAGCAGGATGAGGAGCCAGGCAGCCACATCCCAGGTCCCAGTCATTTCTCCCAGGAAGAGAAAAGCCCACTGGTCATAAGGGAAGGAAACACTCGCGTGGCTCAAGCACCCAGTGGTCCGGGGCCAGTAGAAGGTTGTTTCCTGCACCCAGAGTCGAAGGCTGGAAGGCTCCATCAGAACACACTGGGGACCGTCCCTTGTCCCTGCTCTCTGTGGCTCCCCTCGGCTCTTTGCATCGTCTCTGCACCTCTGAGCTCCTTTTTCCACGTGAGATCCTGAGACTCCAGAAGCCTGGTTGGATGCTCAGGGAATGGCTATGGCTTATCCATCTCGGGGCCTCCCCTCAGGGTGCAAGGGACCAGGACATTTTAGTGGGGATGGAGCCAATGTGGGCACCCCAGGACTCTCCTCTTCAGCCTGTTGGCCTCTCCTGAATGCACTTCCAGATTTTACCAATAAAAAATTACAATATTTGGGACATGTTTTTGCTAAAACAAACAAAACAGAACAAACATCTATTGCTTATCTGAAATTCGAATGTTAATGGGCATCCTGTATCTTAACTGGCAGGCTACCTGAAGACTGCTCCAGACGTGGACCCCTGGCTGCCAGCTTCTGGAAGTTGCGTTAGGAAGGACCGGCATCACACTGCTTAAGTAACGGACTGTCCCACAATTCAACGTCCAGCACCAGGTAGGCTGGAACCTCTGTGTTCAGGCCCCCAGTGCCAGCCTGAAAGGAACCCTGTGGATCATATGGAAAAGGGAAGATGCCCAGTCACCCACCACCCCAAGTGATGGGAAGATCTGGGGTCCACCTGCCCCTGGGAAAGACATAAGGAACCCTGTTTTCCTTCCTACCCCAGAAGTTCCTGATTACTGCCCCATTTCTGGGCTCTCTGGCATGAATGTGCTCACTTCTCCCCAGCCCACCCCACCCCCCAGTCTCAGCTGTGGAATGATCTAAATGCCAAGCCTGTTGTCATTTGTCATCAGCTTTCCTGCTTCCAAATTGACATCTCTGTATGCCATGGTCTCCCCTCCAGCTCCTGCCCTAGGAAGCAGAGACCACCTGCCCACCCCTTGGCTGCCTTGTGAGTCATGATAACCCCACGGCTCTGCCTGCCTTGCTGTATCCGAGGGCGGTTCCTGCTTACCTCTGTCCAGGAACTTCCCTACCCCGTCACACAGGGCACGAGCATGCCACACCAGAGTGCCCAGGCCAAGCCAGGTGAGTCCTGCTCCCACAGATAACTGACCTGGTCTCCATATCCAGACTCCAGATTTCCAGGAGAGAGGCTCTGCTTGGTGCCTGGGGAACAGGAGGCTGCACCTGCTCCATGCGGCCGTGCAGAGGCCAGGTCAGCAGGCACGAAGGAGGGGGTTGGTAGAGCCAGCCAGAGTAGTGTTCTCAAAGCCCAGATCTGACCCTCCAGTCATTTGCCTCACACCCGTCTGTAGGCTTCAGCTGCCCACAGGAAACTGCTCCAACTCCATCACCGCCCTCTCCCCACCACCACGGCGCACCCTTCCAGCACTCCACCTCCACCTCCGGGGACAGAATTGTCCATACCCCAGCCTCCCGCCAGCACACCAAAAATCTCCGTGACGCTCTGCCTATGACATGCTCTCCAGAAACACCCCCTTCCTCCACCCCATCTTTGAAGCCTCTTCTTTTTTTGGGGGGGGGGAGGGGAATTAGTACAATTTAATCACCATATGGATGATATATTTTGACAGTAAAAACAGTAAAAAACAAAAACCCATAGCATTTTACAATTTAAATGGTACCTATTGGAGACTGAAACAGTCAAAATTTGAGACACATATTCAATCCTTTAAAGTTCATGGACAATGAATTAAAAGGCACTTTTAAAAATTATAGATTTTTACTACCACTTGAAAAAAGTCATGGTAGCAGAGTGAAACCCATATCAGTCGATAAGGAATGATTAGTGTTGGCAAAGCCTCTTCTTTATATCACCTCCTACCCTAAATTGCTCAGAGTATGCAAACTCACCCACTATTGCCTTTGCTCCGCTGTTATTCTGGCTGTGTCTTTATGGCTTCACTAAGACCTTTACACAGACTTGCAAAATACAACATGGTACGACCAAGAAGCCACTGAGCTCCTTTAGATGAAAAACCCTAACCAATCGATACCTTAAAAACAAATAATCAAAACCAACTGGGTCCCATTTTCAAATGTAGACCTCAGAGGTGCCTGGATTGTAATTGATCTTCCATGAATATTTGTCACTCGATTTCAGGAAGCTGATAAATGTAATAACAGAGCAAGTGATCAAGGAGGTGAAAAATGAAAAATAAATATCATATATATATTTTTTTTAAAAAAACAAACAAACAAACAAATAATCAGCCAGGTACAGTGGCACATGTCAATAATCCCAGCAACGCAGGAGGAGCCTAGGCCAGCCTCAGCAACTTAGTGAAGCCATAAGCAACTTAACAAGACCCTGTCTCAAAATTTCAAAATTTAAAAAAAAAATTAAAAAGAGATAGGGATGTAGCTCAGTAGCAAAAAACCTGGGTTCAATCCCTGGTACCAACAACAACAACTCAATAGAAAATAGAAAACTAAGCCACAAAGAATATAAATAAGAAGCTCACAAAAATTAAGATACGTACAAAAAAATCTCAACCTCATAATCATAGAAATGTCAACATAGGGGCTGGGGCTGGGGCTGGGGCTACAGCTCTAGAGTGCCTGCCTAGCACACCCGAGGCCCTGGGTTGGACCCTCAGTACCATGAAAGAAAGGAAGTTTGATGGCCCAGTGGCACACACTCATAGCCCCAGCTCTTGGGAGGCTGAGCCAGGAGGATCCTTTGAGTCCAGGAGTTGGAGACCAGTCTGGCAACTTAGCAAGACCCCATCTCAAAAAAGAAAAAAAAAAAAAAAAAAACGGTTGATAACGTACAACCTTTATAAGACATGGGTGTCATATTCATGAGATTTGTGGCAACACATATTGATGCCGTCTCTTAGGTACTTTGGCAGTACCTAATAGTTTTGAGTGGACATGCCCTTTAGGGTATCACCCTACTGTCGAACGTATAAGATTCTATGACGGTCGCACACACTCAGAAAGGCGAGCACGTGGTAGATGCTTTGCAGCATAATTTTTGTTAGTAAAAGAAAAGAAACAGTAACACACACGTGAACTCAGTCATGATGCTCGTGCACAGTGAGATATAGGGCGGCCGCAAGGACAGGTGCCTCGGCAAGGACTGTCGCATTAGGGAGGGGAAAGAGGTAAGGCACAAGGCCACTGGCGAGGAGGGGGCCTCGTTCCCATGCCCAGGGCTGGCAGACCCCGGCGGTGACGTTGAACCGTCACCGGGGCTGCTCCACGGGAAGGCTTGGGGAGGAATGGGAAAAGCTTACTTCCTGACAAATAGATTCCTGCTGCTCCATTGGAATGTTTTCATCTGGCTGATTTTTTTAATCTAGTAATTTTAAAATTTGAAATAAGGATCCAGTACGGTGCCTCCCAACCGCGACTGAGAGACCCCTTAAAGGTGGAGACACTCTTGCCCTCTCTGGGCCAGGGCCTCTGTTCCCGAGGAGCCTGGCTTTACAAGCTAGTGACCCCCACCCCAGCGGAAGATCCCCCGCCCACACCCTGCCTCCTCTGCACCCAGGTCTCTGCACGTCGCAGGAATGTTAAGCCAGGAGCTGGAGGGCAAACCTTGGCAGCCACAGCTGCTGGCACCGACTACCCTCTGGCCCCAGTGCTGGGCTCTCAGGGCTTTCCTGCCGCTCCCTCCTCACCGTCCCCACGGTCCCTGGGAAGACCTGAGAGCTCCCAGAGAAGGTCTGAGCAGACCCTCCCCTTCTGCCACTTCCTGGCCTGTTGACTTGGGTAGGAACGGCCCTTGAGGGCTGTGGCCCAGTGGCAGTGCACTTGCCTAGCACACTCAGACCCTGGGTTCAATCCCCAGCACTGCAAATAAAGAAAGAAAGAAGCAGCACTTAATTTGATAAATATCTACAGTAGATAATCTATAGATTATCTGAACATGGGTCGGGCACCCAGGAGACGCCTGGCTCCGTGCTACGTTACGCACGGCAGTGAAGTGGCCCTGTGCTCGGGAGCCTCGGGTCTGTCGTGGAGGATGGTTCTGGCCCCTGGGTTTATGTGGAAGGAATGAAGTAAGAAATTGTGTGCAAGAGGTGTCACCTCACGCCTGGCCAAAGTGGGTCCCAGCAAAACCCAGGTCTCCACTCCACCTCCTCCTCCTCCCACGGCCCCAGCCCTCCTCCAGGCATGGAGTGTGCCTTCCCCTTTTTCAGACCCTGTGGTCCCAGCCAAGGGCAGGAAGCGACTCCATGTCCTCAGAGTACGTGATGTGCCAGTGAGTCCCTTCATCAGGAAAACTAAGAAGGGACATCTTCAACATTTGATTGGGTTTGTGAGCATTTGGGGGCGTCTTCCTTAATTAAAAGCAGACATGTTAGCCTCTCCCGTTAGTCAGCTTCTATTTTTAAAAAGCACCGACTGTGAGCCTGGGCTGCACTCAGGTGGATACAGAAATGGCATGTGTTGCCCTATCTGGTGACGCCAACCCCATCACTTACTTTTTTGGGGGGTACTAGGGATTGAACCCAGGAAGGCGCTTAATCCTTGAGCCTCTGCAGCGGAACCCTCATGACTTGAGTTGACCCATACTCCCACCCTGCAGGGCAAGACCCCGGCATCAGTTGATTCTACATTTGAGCGCCAGTCACTTAGTGACACAAGGGAGTATTTTTAGTAATATACTAATGACTTTTAATTTTTACCTTAATAGCACTGTTTAATTTAAGGTGAATTAGAAAAAGTTCAACAATAAGCACACCAGGCTGGCCTCCTTGGGCACTGTTGGCATGCCAAGGCAAGGACAGGTGAGCTCCAGCGTCCTTAGCCCCGGGTGAAACCTCTTGGGTGGAAGTGGATACGTGTAGGTATAAGGGGGCTCGATTGACAGACGTGGCAACAGCTCTGGGCTGATAATGGAAAAACCGCTCGCCAGCTGCTCCTGCACACAGTCAGCTTCCAACCAAGGATTTCTGTTCCTATTTCTTTTTCTTTTAACCCGTTGAGTCCTTTGGTGCCTCCCCCAGGGTCCCGTCTTCTAATGTCAAAGGGAAATCTCTGGCAGGATTCACTCACAGCAACAAAAGACGCCTCTTGTTCTGCTGGCCTGAGTGGGGCTTCAGGAAGAAACGCTGGCACAGTGCCCCTCAGGCAGAGGGAGCAGGGTGCATAGGCTGGGCCTTCCAGCCCTGGGGGCAGCTGCGCTCCAGGCTCACTGGCCATGCACTTGGCTGGGCTCCAGGCTCACTGGCCATGCACTTGGCTGGGCTCCAGGCTCACTGGCCATGCACTTGGCTGGGCTCCAGGCTCACTGGCCATGCACTTCGCCTGGGCTGGAGCTCTGGGCCTAGGCTGGGTGTTAGGATAGGGGCCACCATTCCACACACCACACCCACTAATGTGGCATCCACCCGTGGTTCTGGCCTGGATGGATGCTGTGACAGCAGTTGCTACCTGCTGATGTTGGCCTCTGACACTGTCTTTGGCTGCATTACTTGTCAGCGTCCCCTGGAGGAAGAGCCTCCTGCTCCTCGGTCATTGATTTGCACCCAGGGGGATACGTCCATTCTTATTTTATTTAACAGCTTTAGTCCTTGACTTCCATATTTGTTTTGAGCTCAGATTTTTGCCAAATTTGGGTCCGCACTCTGAGCCATGGTTACCCGTGGTCCCTGAGGAGGGGTCCCTCGGGGCAGGAATGGGGGAAGAACAAGGCTTCTCTCCTGAGTTTTGGGCTTCCCCCCAGGTTGCTCCAAACAGGCTGCTCCCAGGTGCCGCTGCACCTCCCTCCCGCAGGAGTGTAACCTGAAAACAGACCCTGCAGGCTTCCCAGCGCCTCTCCCAAGAACACCCAGACCCCAGACCTCGACCTTCGAGGTGCTGCTGATCCAGGTCTGTCCTTGTCCAGCCTTGTCCCCCCTCCTGGCCGCTTGTGCCACCAGCCCAGACACCCTGGCCCCCGCCCACTGTGCACCTGGGGAGGGCTGGCTTGTGCTTTTCCCTTCACCAGAAAAGCTCCGCCCACCCCCAGTCTTTGTCATCCTTCCAGGGTCCCCTGTAACTCCTCCAGGTGGCCCAGGCTCCTGGTCTGCAGTACCCGGCCCCACCAGCAGTCTCTCCATTTCCTTCTGAGGACTATTTGGGGACCATAAATCTCTATGCAGAACTGGTGCTCAGATGGGAATTGTTTTTCCCCTGTACTGGGATTGAACTCAGAGGCCCTTTACCACAGGGCTACACACCCAGCACCACCACCCCCTTTTTTGAGACAGGGTCTTGCTAATTTTCTGAAGGTCTCACTAAAATGCTGAGGCTGTCCTCAAACTGAATCTACAACCCTCCTGCCTCAGCCTCTGTCCTGAGGATCGATTGCAGGTGTGCGCCACTGGCCTAGCAGGATTTTCGTGACTTATGCACGTGGGCCCAGCCCCACCCTGAAGGCGGGAGGGCTCTCCAGGTTTCTGGAGAGACTGACAGGGGCGGCCCTCAGCTGCCAGCTTTGGGTGCACGCAGTTCCGCTGCTGGCCTCAGTGGCCGTGGAGGCCTCCTAGAGTGGGGACTGCTTGGTGCCACGGGCCCTCCACGGGAGGCAGGGCTGCGTGGGACCTGAGCTCCTACCCACCAGGGGATGAGGGCACCTGGGAAACGGGAACCTGAGGGAGCCTTCCTCAGGGGAGGAGTCTCTGCAGGACACCATGGCAGCAGAGGCAAAGGGCAAAGGTGCAGCCTGCTCTTCACAACTTGTGACCATGGTCACCACTAGACTGTCTCCTTCGCTATAGGGACCAGGTCTCTTACTCATCACTATCTCCTGGAAGGAGCTGGCACATAGTAGGCGATCAATTAATACTTTATAAATGAAGGGATGATAACATGGTGTCTAGAGAGACTTACTAACTGGTGACTTCAAAATCCCAGGATCCAGCAGGATGACCGCAGGGCAAGGATAAAGGCTTGTCACAGAACTGGAAAGGGACAGGGGAGGGGACAAGAAAAGCAAGTCCTCTTCAGTGGGCTCTAACTCAGCTGGGGCTGCCGGGGTCCCTGGAATCCCAGGGCAGGTGCTGGGCTGGCCCAGAGGAGCCCCCAGAAGCTTGTGCAATGAGCCAAGGGGGAGGAGGGAGGGCAGGGCCCAGCGGGCATCTCTCCAGGAGGCCACAAACTGCAAACCCCCTCCCATCCCACAGTCGGTCATTCTTAAGGAAAGGCACCTTCAGGGTTTGGAGGCGGTTTGGAGGTGGAAGGGAATCGCTCATGCGCACTGGGGAAGGCCAGCCAGCTTTCCTGTGCTCTAGAAGCTCAAAGCCGAGGAGGGGTGGAGATCTGTGAGGCTGCATTTGGGATTCATAAACTTGGGATTTCACCCTAACGGGTAGGCCGACCCGTAATTAAGGTCTTCTTACCTCTCTCCAGGGATGGTTTCCCGAAAGGCTCAATTAACGTAATTGTCACTCCTCAGAAACCACCCTGAGTGCAGGCCAACCGCACAGCTGGCCAAGCTTCTGGCCAGCCACCACCGTGCCCCTCGGGGAGGAGGTGTGGATCCCATCAGCTCCGCTGGGCGGGAGTTCAGCCACCTCCGCCTCAAGTCCCACCATGAGCGGGAGAAGTTCTGTAACTCCCCCTCCACCTGCTCCTCTGGAGGTCCCCAGACCCCATGTGACTTGCAGAGGCTAACAAGACCCTTCCCTGGGCCTGGGAGAGGGCTGCTTGGCCCTTCTCTCTTCTTTGTCTGTTTTGTGGTGGTTTTGAGCTTGTTTTATGTTTTGGTTTTGGTGGTGCTGGGGACAGAACCCAGGGCCTCATGCATGCTAAGCAAGTCTCTGCCACTGAGCCATACCCACAGCACTGTTTGTATTTATTTTGAGACAGGATCTCCCAAAGTTGCTGAGGCTGGCCTTGAACTTGAGATGCTCCTGCCTCAGCCTCCCAAGTCACTGGGGCTACAGGTATGTGTCACCACATCCTGCTTATTGTTGTCTGAAACACCTTTATTGGGGTATAACTTACACATCCCACGTTTCTTCCACTGTGAGTACACAATTCTGTGACTTTTAATAACTGTTGGAGTTGCAGAGTCATTACCACAGTCCAGCCTGTAAATATTCCCACCTTCCAAAAAGTTCTTGAGTTGAGATTTTGAAAGCCATTCACTGGCTACCGTGACTCACGAAAGCAAACTCTGAAGACCCCAAGGTAGATGTTCTGAAGAACCAAATAGGTTCCTGTCTCCTTCCCTGGGAGAGAAGGAGGAATGAGCTATTTAATTTGCACAACGGGTGATATTTAATTTGGATACCCTGCCCTTGCCTGTGAGATAGATAAAGAAATGTCCAAAAGCCCTTGAAGTCTGGGAGAGACTACTTTATCATTTCCAAGTGAGGAATGGGAAAAAAAGAAAAAGAAAAAAAAAACAAAACTTGAGACTTAAAGGAACAAGGCAAGAGGTGCCACCTAAGGGAGGTGGCTCCTCTCGTGGGAAGACAGCGGTGTGGGGAGACGCAGGCTGGGCATGCCTGGTGCCAACTACTGTGCCTGAGGCTCTGTGTTGCTGTGTCTACAGGTAGCACAGCAACCCTGCTTCACTGAGGGCCATGGTCTGAAACTGGAGCCCTGGGCCACTAAACCAAATTAGCTTCCTCCTTCTCAGGGAAGGCACAGGAAGTACTCAAAAGTGGAGTGCTCTAATGTGGACGGAGCCATTGCAGATGGGCTCCTTCCTCTAAGCCCCGGAAACATGTTTAACCAGCTCTGGGTAAATAAGATGGTCCATGCACAGACTGAACAGCAGGGTGGTACACCCCTGTCATACCACAGGCAGGAGGGTCCCAAGTTCAAGGGCAGCATGAGCAACTTAGAAAGACCCTGTCAAGATAAAAAGGTCTGCAGATGAGGCTCGGTGGGAGAGCACTTGCCTAGCATGTGCGGAGGCTTGGATTCAGTCCTCAGTGTTGAAAAAAAAAAAAATATTTAAACAATTAATTCCCTGGAGGGTTGTTTGGAAGATTGAAATGAAACAATGGACGTAAAACATTTAGCTTGGACCCTGATGCATAATAATTGCTCAATAAATTATATGTTCTTTTTTTAATATTTATTTTTTAGTTTTAGGTGGACACAATATCTTTTTTTTTTTATTTTTATGTGGTGCTGAGGGTCAAACCCAGTGCCTCGCGCATGCCAGGCGAGCGCACTACCACTTGAGCCACATCCCCAGCCCCTATATGTTCTTATTTTAATTCTTTTAAATAACTATTTACCATGGTGGCGCATGCCTGTAACCCCAGAGACTAGGGAGGCTGAGGCAGAAGGATCGTGAGTTGAAAGCCAGCCTCAGTGATAGTGCAGTACTAAGCAACTCAGTGAGACCCTGTCTCTAAAAAAAATACAAAATAGGGCTGGGGATGTGGCTCAGTGGTCGAGTGCCCCTGAGTTCAATCCCTGGTACCAATAATAATAACAACAACAACAACAACAACTATTTACATCACGCAGAAGCAATTTACCATCTGCACAGTTTTTCCCAAAATCAATGCTTAGCCAAAGACCTGTAAGGTTCCTCCCAATGTTTACAGTCAATACAGTTCTGAGCCCACCCTTGGGCTCACCCCTGCCCCACCTCCCTGAGTCACCTAAACTCAAGAAATTTTCTTTCAGTCCTGAGCAAAACTGTGCCAGTCCCACCCAGAGTATCACTTGCCTGCCCAGTCCTGGAGTGGGGGCCCCTGCAGGAAGCAGCCTTCACAACCAACAGGGAGCCCCTCCTGGCCCTGGGCCAGCCACCGGGCCTTACCTTAGTGACTTGGGTCCCAGCTCCCAGATGCTGAGGGCAGCTTCCATGGGAAGATTTTCCTTCCCCATGACTCACCACAGGGCCTTGGTGCGGAGGGCTGTGTGCTGAGTTCCCCTGTCACCTTGGGTTTTGCCGAGGCCCCACCCTGGCAGTCTTCCCCGCCCCTCCCAGCTCCTCATCCCACCCCAACTCCACCCACCACATCAGCAACTTCTGACAGGGGGCCCCAGCTCTCTGCCTCTGCTCTGGCAACTGGCCAGCCACCAGCCTCCCAGCACCTGCGTGGCCTTCTACCTGGGCCCCCAGCTTCCACCCCTATCCACTGTGGTCCATTCGCCACATAACATGATTTTTTATTTTATATATATATATATATATATATATTTAGTTTTTTAAGTTTTTTTAGGTGGACACAATATCTTTATTTTTACATCTATGTGGTACTGAGAATCGAACCCAGTGCCTCACACATGCTAGGCAAGTGCGCTACCACTTGAGCCACACCCCCAGCCCACATAACATGATTTTTAAAAATGGTGATCCATTTGTGTCTCTCCCTGCTGGGAACGCTCCGATGGCTTCCCCAGGCTGAGGAAGCTGGACCCCATGCCCTTCCCAGGCTGACCAGGCCATGATGTGCTGAGGCTCGGACTTGCCCAGCAGCCGGCAGCCCTGAGTCCTGGTCCTAACCCTGGTCCCTGCCACTCTTCCCTTCTCTGCTCCTTCCTCTGCCCAGGAGTCACCTCCTGGAGAGGACCCCGAACACCCCCAGGGAGCACGGCTCCCAGCAGGCCCCTTCATGAGGCTGCAGCACTGCGGACGGGGACAATGAGAAGAGGCACATGGTGGGGTCCCCAGAAGCCGAGTGGAGCTTCAGCGTCTAGGGGTTCCCGTGAATACTGAGAGACGCCACCCAGGAGCAAGCAGGCCGCCGATACAGCACAAGATGGGCCCCGCGGAAGCCCATTGGACAGGAGGACAGTCCAGCGCTCCTCGCCCACACAAGCTGCTTTGTGCAAACTGCTAAGGAACCGTCAGTGCGAGAAGCCAAGCAAACGAGGACAGTGGCCCTAACATGCATGCAATTGCGTGACTGTGCCTGGGACTCTCTCTGCACGGCTCACTGGTCAAGCCCTGACTCCAGGCCAGGGAACCGGCAGCTGGGAGCCGGCGGGAGGGCAATGCCGCCGTCCCCACACACTGTCCATGCTGTCTGAAGATCCTATCGTGGACTCCAGCTTATACAAAACGAATAATCATCGCAGATGCCCGTCGTCCTGAGGTGGCCTTGCTTGCTGATTTCAGGGCCCCTCCTGGCTTGGCCCTGGGGCGCCAGCCTGCCTGCACAGTCCGTGTGTGAGGAGGACGCCCAGGTCCCTCCCATTCGCTTGACGGGAAGGCAGGAATTGCTAGAGCAGGGAGCCTCATCAAGGTGGTCATGGCATCCGCCCCACCCCCACGCACATCCATCCCCCATGGGGAGCCGAACTCTGAGGAGTTCTAGAACACTCTCCTGCAGCTGAGGCCCACTTGCAGCCCAGCACCTCCTGGGCTCGAGCAGGGTGACCTGGGTCATCCGATGCAGACTCAGGGACAGGCCAAGAGGAAGAATGGAATCACCTTTCCCAGGAAGCAAAGGCTTCCTCGGGGTCAGCGCCACCCAACACGCCTGGGTGGGCGGAGCCAGCCTGCACAGCCCCGCCCAGCAGAGGGGAGACTGGAGCCCCGAGAATGCTGCCCTTCCTGCGGAGCTCTACCCAGCGTCCTCTTCCCCTCTGATGCAGTTTGGTGGCCCAGGAAACAGCACCTGCTCATGGTGACCAGTGGGGGCTGGTGGTCCCTTGAGGGCACCTGTACACGCAGGACATTGTGGGGACACACGGGCGACTCCCAGTTCTGTCTGGGATGAAGGGTGGGCTGCGCCCCAAAGGACGTGACTTTAGGATAAGTAGCCACGATGTCATGGGTGCCAGAACCCTGCCCTGGTCCAGAAATGAAAATAAGAAGGTCTCGGCAGCCCTGATGAATGCCACCGTTCAGGGTGCCTCTGTTGAGAGACCTATTGAGGCCCCGCCCTTCGTGGTCGCTGTCCTCTCCCCACATAGCACGCACCAGGCTGGGAGTCATGTAGCCTGTGACTCGCTGATGGGCTCCTCAGATAGAGCCGGGGCAGCGTTAGTTCACTGTTGGAGTAACCAAGGACCAGCATGGTGGGCAGAGGGGCCATGTGTGGATGGCTGGCTGGTGGGAGGAGGGAGGAGGAGGGAGGAAGGAGGAGGGAGGGAGGAGGAGAGAGGAAGGAGGAGGAGGGAGGAAGGAGGAGGGAGGAGGAGGGAGAAAGGAGGAGGGAGGAAGGAGGAGGAAGTAGGAAGGAGGAGGAGGAGGGAGGGAGGAGGGAGGAGGAGGGAGGAAGGGGGAGGGAGGAAGGAGGAGGGAAGAGGGAGGGAGGAGGAGAGAGGGAGGAGGAGGGAGGAGAGAGGAGAGAGGAGGAGGGAGGAGGAGGGAGGAGGGAGGAGAGAGAAGGGAGGAGGGAGGAGGAGGGAGGAAGGAGGAGGAAGGAGGAAGGAGGAGGGAGGAAGGAGGAGGAAGGAAGGAGGAGGAGGGAGGAGGGAGGAAGGAGGAGGGAGGAGGGAGGAAGGAGGAGGAGGGAGGAGGGAGGAGGAAGGAGGAGGGAGGAAGGAGGAGGAGGGAGGAGAGAGGAGGAGGGAGGAGAGAGGAAGAAGGAGGGAGGAGAGAGGGAAAGGGAGGGAGGAGGGAGGAAAGGGGAGGAGGAGGGAGCAGGGAGGAGGAGGAGGAGGAGGAAGAGGAGGGAGCATGGTGAGGAGACGACCTTAACTGCATTCTCTGCCTCAGCTGCAACTTGTCATTCTGTAAACACCTTCATTCTGGGGGTATTTATTGAACACCTGCTAACAGTCTGGGCTGTCCTGTCACCAAGTGAGGGATGTGGAACAGCAGCTCACCCCTCCGTGACTCAGTTTCCCCTCTGTGAAATGGGTTATAATAGCCATCCCTGCTGGGAGGAGTCGAGGAGTTCAACATAAAGGGTCTACAACAGTGGTTGGTGGGTTCCAGTGCTCCAGGATGTACGTGTTGCCATTGGGGGTCACGAGCCCCTGGAGGCAGCCTGAGGTCCTCCTGAAGCCAGCGCTGCCTCACCAGGTTGGGGAGCTGGAGCTGGTCCCTGTCACAGCTCCAAGCCTGTCTGTAAAGTGGGCTGGGACTGGTCACAGGGCGAAGGAGGGTACATGGGGGCAGCATGGTTTCTGTTCTGCTCTTTGTGTTTTCGACCTCAGGTGTTATTTCCCGGGTGTTATTTTTAGTGTTTTCACCCTATCAAGTGCGCTCCTAGGTTTGAGAGCTGGTTTCATTGGCTTTGGCAGCACGGGGACCTTCCAACTGGACCAAATGAGGTGCAGTGATTGTCCTCCTCCTGCACAAGCCGTCCCCGAGGGCGTCCTGACCAAGGTGCTCAGGCCACCTCACCAAGATGCTCAGGCTGCATTCGGGCATGTTACTGCAGTGGACGGTCAGGGTAGAAGACATTGTACGGCTGAGCCCCCTGTCACCAGCTTGTCACCAGCCAGAAACAGGTAGCAGAAGGATGGGGAAATAGCAATAAAAAGAAACAACTGAGAAAGTCTCTACATTTTTTCTGGCTTGTGGGAAAAGAATACTAACAAATATCAGCCCTGCAAGTCTCCTGCTTGCAGGGACTAATCAGGATTTCTGGGCCCAAGAGACAAGAAAGACGAGTAAATGAGCCCAGGCTCCAGGCAGGGTGGGGCTGTGGGAGGGACGCCTCCTGTCCTCCCTTGTCTCCAGAAGAGGCTGAGGACAGGGATGAAGGTGGCCCTGCACCTGGGTGCCCCCACCAAATGGGGACCCCCCCCACTGCATGAGTCCCATCCCGTCTCCCCCCAGATCCCAGCTGGGAAAGAAGAGAGGAACTTCAGCCGGTTCCCTGGCTCCACCTGCAATGGTCCCTGCTGGGTCCTGAAAACCTCCATCCCCAGATGTGCGAGGAGAACAGGGCTGGGCGCTGCTTTCCTTGCTCAGAGCTCAGTGCAGGCTCCCCGTTACCCTTCCAATGACATTTGGGGGTTTTTTGAGACAGGGTCTGGCTACATTGCCTGTGTTGCAAAGGCTGGCCTTGAACTTGCCATCCTCCTGCCTCAGCCTCCTGAGCAGCTGGGGCGCTGGGTTGCCACGGCATCCAGCTTCATTCCTGAGACATTTATTCACAGATAAAGACAGTTTTTGAGAGTTGTATCGTGGTGGTGCTGGGGATCCAGCCGTACCACAAAACTACATCCCCAGACCACATTCTTTTTGTTATGAAACGGACACGCCTTTCTTTTAGATGTTTTGAACATATAGAACATGTCCAGCGAGGAGGAGTAAAGCTGTTAAGGGTTTGGGTGAAACCTGCAGGTGTTGTGTCATTGTTCCTCTGCTGCTTGGCACCCAGGCCTGGAGCCTGGAGTCCAGTACCCTGAAGCAGAGCTACAGCCTCGGCCTGACAGCTCCTGTTTCCAGTGGCGTTCCTCAACCGCTGGCTGTGGACATGGGACAGGGGCTTCTTTGATGCAGGGAGCTGCCCGGCACATGACTGGATATGTGGCATGCCCGTTGTGGCTTGTGCCACAAAAATCATCTACAGACATTGCAGCTGCACCCAGGGAGGTCCCACTTCTTCCAGAGACCTGGGACTCGAACGTGGCTCCGCAGGCTCCTGGCAGAGGACTTGTGGTGAGGCAGCCAGGCCCTGGGGCAGCACCCCACCTCCACCCCAGGACAGGAGGAGGAAGACATAGACGGGCTGCAGAGATGGGGACTGGCTGCCACTGCCATCTTCAGCGTCTTAAGAGAAACTGTGGCCCTACCCTGTTCTCCTGCAAAGCACTTGGGCCGGGAGACGGGCTGGTCATTTTGCCTGAAAGAACATAAATCAGTAGGCCCTTCCTGTCATCCCCAGAGGCCCAGGAGAATTGCCAAATTCCAGAAGCCACTGTATTTAGTTTACAACTGCTTGCAAAGTGCTAAAGGTGTCTCTCACCCCACCTGGCAGGAGTCCCGTCAGCTCCAGCAACAAAACACATCAACACCCACACTCTCTCCCGCCCCGTTAGCACCGCAGACACTGCCCCCAGCTCCTTGGGTGACTGGCAGAGCCTCCTCACTGCCTTCCTGCCCCTCTGTGACCAAAACAGCCATCTCTCACAGCAGCTGGCATCATCTTCAAGCTAAGTAGGAGCTGGCACAGTGGTGCAGCCTGTGACCCCAGCTGGTTTTGACATCCTTTATTTATTTATGTTTGGTACTGGGGATTGGACCCAGGGGTGTTCTCCCACTGAGCCACAGCCCCAGCCCTTTCCCATTTTTTTTTTTTTAATTTTGAGACAGGGTCTTGATAAGTTGCTCGGGCTGTCCTTGAACTTGTGATCTTCCTGCCTCAGCCTCCCTGAAACGACAGGTATGTGCCATTGCACCTGGTTTGCTACATTTAAAAAATAAATTTTATTAGTTACTGATGGACCTTTATTCATTTATTTGTTTATATGTGGTGCTGAGAATTGAACCCAGTGCCTCACACATGCTAGGCAAGCGCTCTACCACTGAGCCCCAGCCCCAGCCCTACATTTTTTAATAGTTGAAAAAATATGGAAATGAGAATATTTCAAGACAGGTGAAAATTAAGTGAAACTCGGCTTCTTAGCCCCCCTGACTCATTTTACTGGGACGCAGAGATGCCTGCTCGTTTCCATGGTCTCAGGACCACCTGACGCTCTATAGGAGCAGCTGGCCAACCTTGGTTCTGGGCTGGGACATGTGGTGACACAGGGCACCTTCTCAGAACTTATGCTCTGGGGCAAGAATGGCTTGTGCCACAGAAAAACAACAAGAGTCCCCAGGTTCTGACATCAGCTCCCGTGAGACGCCGGAGATGGCTTGGGAGGCGGCTGCACCCATCACTCCCGTGCTCCTCCCTCAAGGCCTTCCATACACAGGGGCCAGGCTTCTGAGACAGGACGGAGCTGGGCCCAGCCTTGGCAAGGAGGCACAGGGTGAGCAGGGTTCATGAGCAGGCGGGGAAGAATCCCCACCTCATTCTGGGTGGAGGAGCCCGCAGCGAGCCTGGCTCCCTTCCCTAGGATCCCCAGGGCTCCCTTGGAAAAGGTGCATAGGAGGACCAGAGAGGGCAGAGAGCACCAGGGATATGGGACAGCCAGGCCAGAGAGGTGGCGCGAACTGAGACAGACTGAAATGGGTGTGACTGGGGTGGTGGCAGTTGTGCCTGATGCAGGCCCTGAGGGGTCCCAATGAGGGCCCTGGGCTGACAGCCAGAGGCTGCTGGGACTTACATGGTTTCACCCCCAGCTCCCTGTCTCAAGCTCAGGAGCCCATAGCACCCCTCAGTGTGTCTGCGTGGACCTGGACGGTGGAGGATGGTAGAGGCCGTCCAAGTTCAGGAGGACGCCATGGCTAAGTCACTGCAGAGTGGACAGCCACTGTGTCCACCATCAGTTACTACCATTGTTCTGCCTTTAAAAATTCCTTTTGCATAACCAGGTGTGGTGATGCATGCCTGTAACCCCAGGTGATGGCCTGTAACCCCAGGTGCTGGTGGGGGTTAGTGCCTGAGGCAGGAAGAACACAAGTTCAAGACCAGGCTGGGAAACTTAATGAGACCCTGGCTCAAAACGAAAATAAATAAATAAAAAGGGCTTGGGAGGTAGCCCTGTGGTAGAGCACCCCTGGGTTCAATCCCAGCACAGGGGGGAGAAATCCTTCTTCATTCTTTTTGGTTGCTTTTGTCCTCCTCCTCAGACATCCCCCTGCCTCCATCTCCCCTGTCTGTGCTCTTTTTATTATTTGAGCTTCTTGGCAACTGGGTGAGGTAGGTATTTATTAGTGAACTCAGAAAAAATAAGCACAGAGAGGTGCCAAACTGGGGAGGCCCAGGACTTGCCCACAGTCACAGAGCCCATCTGGGACAGAGCCAGGGCTAGCACCCAGGCCTGGGCCTCAAGCACCCAGGTGAATGTCACCTCTGATGGCCCCGCCTTGTTGCATGTGAGAAGAGGAAGGTGGAAAAGCAAGATGCCCGACTCCAAGTCGAAGTCCCCAGGTAACAAGATGAGTCTGACGGTGAGCTGGGGAAGCCTGGTCAGCCCGTCTCACAGCTCCCAGGAAGGACACATTCCACGCAGGCGCAGGCACTACAGCCACAGGCCAGAGGAGTCAGCCACCCCAGTCCCCAGAGGTGTGTGCACGGCTGTCCTCAGCTGGAAGCACCCCAGATGTCTATCAGCAGGGGGTTAGAGGAACAAACCGTGGCACATCCACAGGACGCAGGTCTGTGTGGACTGCGGGAGCCCAGGGAAAGCAGCCTCCCACGACGGTCCAGGCAGAGCTCTGGAAAAGGCCAAGGGATCCCAAGGAGGAAGACAGGTGGGTGGCCAACCCAGTGCCACAGTGAGGAGGGGGCAGAAGGACACAGGAAGTGCTCTTGGGCCCAGGGACATGCTCACATGGGTGCAATGATTTCACAAACACTAAATCATACACTCGGGATATGCACTGGAGACTCCACTCATTCCAAATTTCACACTTAAAATAGGATGTGTAGACTATACCCCAACAAAGCGGGGAGGGTTTTTTAAGAGGAAAACAAAAAGAATTTTTTTTTGAACAGCACAAGCGCTGGATGTGAGGTGGGTCTGGGGCGACGCCCCTCCCCAGCACTTCAGGTGGGAGAGAACCCCGTAAGCATCTGCCTGTACAGAGCAACCGTCAGCCATGACCACAAGCCTGTGCCAGGGATGGACACCTTTCACTTCCTTAGGATGCTGGAGTCCAAGAAGTAAGACTCATGCCAAAGTGGTTCATAATCACTCGAAGTTGGAAACAGTCACTGTCCAGGAGAGTGAGTGTGCATGTTCACGCAGCTAAGCAAACGTTACAGGCCAGCTAAGAAACCCCGCTAGGCTGCATCACCACCGCAGCTGAACACAGCTCCTGCCACACACCCAAACCGAGGGGCCGCTTCCATGGGCTGTGGTCAGGAGGCAGTAGAAGCAGGTTGAACCAAGTCAGTCCTTTTTAAAGTCTGCCCACTTCAATCACTGGGCTATGCTGCTTCCAATCTGGGCATAGGAATGAGTCACTTTGAGCAAGGGACCTTACAGAAGAACATGAGGACGGATGGGCAAGGGGGTGACCAGGGGCCAGCCAGATGGGATAGTGCTTGGTGGAGACAGCAGTTAGTAAGGGTTCAATAGACAAGAGCTATCCACTGTGTGCTGTGGGCATGACATTTGCACACCCCTGGGAATTCAGCGACACGCTGCACACAAGAAGCGGTTAGACCTTTGCTTGACCAGCTCCTTTCTGCCAGGCAGGGCTGAGCCCAATGTCACTTCCTCCTGGAAGCTGCCTTGACTGCACCTGTCTGAAATAAGTTTCCCCCATCACTCCTGTTATTTTCTTCACTGCTTCTGAAAAACACTGCCTTTAATTTTTTTTTTTTTTAACAGTACTGCAAATTGCAATACTGGGCACTTTACCACTAAGCCGCATTCCTATCTCTTTTACTTTTTATTTTGAGTCAGGTTCTCACTAAATTGAACTTGCAATCCTCCTGCCTCAACCTCCCCGGTCCCTGGAATTACAGATGTGCACCACCATGCTCAGCTCTAAGTATTTTTTGTTCATTGTCTGGTTCCGTGCCAACAGAGCCAGTGCCCATCCACCCTGTTCACAATTCTGCCATGTTAGAACAAAGCCCAGCATTAATCAATATAGGTTGATAAATGCAACCAGAACTGGCAGCCTCTACCCGTCCTGCACCTCCACATCGAGCATAGACAAAGGTGGGCTCAGCGCTTCAGAGCCAGAACGACACACATACATCAATCTATTCACCACTTGGAAGCTGAGTGGCCCTTGTAGAACACAATACCCAGAAAATCTATGGCTTGAACCCCACTGGCCTCTCCAAGTCACTATAAGATTCCCATGCTCCCCCATCTGCTGGGCACCACCCCCCTACTGCATTCCAACCCTGGGGTCTTCTCTGCTCTTCAGTGAACTGACAAAGCACATTCTGCCTAGGGCCTTTGCATACACTCTTTTCTTTTTGGAATTTCCTCCTCCCAATATTTGGTGGCTTACCCTTTCATCTTACCCTCCAAACATTTGCTTAATGTTTTTTTTTTTTTTTCAGTACGATTTCATCTGGAATATTTTTTTCTTTTTATTTTTCCAGTCATTCAAGAGAAACAGATCCTGGAAACCAAGGCACATAGGAATTGTGGAAAGAACTAGAAATCATTGGGTACGGAAAAAGATGGAGACTTTGTAAGAGTGAGAAAGTCCTCTTAAAATGTTTGAAAGGAGCTGGGCACAGCTGGCACATGTCTGTAATCCCAGCAGCTCAGGAGGCTGAGGCAAGAGGATCCTGAGTTCAAAGCCAGACTCAGCAATTTAGCAAGGCCCTACCTAAGCAACTCAGCAAGACCCTGGCTTTAAATAAAAATACAAAAAGGGCTGGGGATGTGGCTCAGTGGTCAAGTGCCCCCAAGTCAATCTCCAGTATCCTCCCCAAAAGAAATGTTTGAAAGGGGTCATCTGAAGAGTGGATGGGTTATTCTGCAACGTCATGGACCAAATGGGCTCCAGTAGTGCAAGTTCTGAGGCCAGCTGCCCTGAGTTTCGCTGCCCTTGGGAGCCACCAAAGAGCTTCAAGGACAAGATGCCGCCCCTGCCTCCAGCACTGTGCAGCCCCTCCCTTC
This sequence comes from Marmota monax, assembly GCF_021218885.2. Lineage (NCBI taxonomy): Eukaryota > Metazoa > Chordata > Mammalia > Rodentia > Sciuridae > Marmota > Marmota monax. The sequence goes on from NW_026695222.1 coordinate 26,677,728, forward strand.
CCTTCTCATCCCCCTTTCCAAGCACTCACCCCCTCCCGACAAGCTACCCCTGCAGCTGCCACCTGCCCACTCTCCAGGGGCTAGCTCCATACAGGTAGAGGGGTTCCACCTTTTTCTCCCCCAGCACCTCAGCCATCCCTGACCAATCGCAGGTGCCTAGAGACAAGGCTTTCCCAGAGGTAGGTCCCAGAGCAAGGTGCGATGGTGAAGCTCCACCCCGACCCTTCTGAAGGTCTACACAGAATAACAGGGCAGGAGGAGCAGAATCTGGGGAAAGCCCCTCCCCTGGGCCTCTGTTGACCTGTAAAATGACACAGCGAGACAAGTTTATCTTGGATTGGCAGTCAATTTGCTTCAGTGGAAGAAAGAGGCACTGTGAACGTGGCCAGATGCACACCTTCCCCAGGAGCACCTCCCCTCCTCCACGCCACTGAGCTCAGGAGGCGGGATGAAAGCCCTTCTGGTGGCCGGCTCAGAGGCAATCACCCCCGAGCAATGAGGAGGTTCGGGCAGGGCTGGGGACCCCCTGGCCCCAGTTCAGCCCTGCAGCTCAATGTCGTGAGTCTACGCTGTGCTGACATCGAGCTAGCTGGGGCATTGTGAGACCCTGGAGGACAAGACACCCATGGCCCTTCAGCCCTGCCCTTGTGAGCTCAAGGCCTGCTGGAGGGTCCAGCAACATGTCCCAGGTGCTGGTGGCCACTGGGTACAATAGGAGCCCAAGAGCAGGAACACAGCACCTAGGGGATGCCAGGGACATAGCAAGTCACGTCCCCTCTATTGAAGGATGAGATCCAATAGAATTTCAGAACTGAGAGGTCCTGGAAGTCAGTGAAGTTTGTTTTTAATAAAGTACAGATTCCTACATCCCATACCCAGAGTTCCCACCTCCACAGGCCCAGGACAGAGAGGAGCATCAGTGTTGTAAGTGCTCTGATGACCGACAGGCTCAGGAATCAACGTTGGGACATGCAGAGGTGCCCAGTTACAAGGAGCAAGTAGAGGGAGGAGGGGGAGGGCCCTCCGAGTTCAGGTTTTCTTAGGACAAGGACGCTGACTGCTATGGAAGAACCAGCCTCCACATGGATAGGTGGGCCAGGCCTGAGCAGCAGGACCACATTCTGTGCAGATGGGAAAGAACCCACGGGAATAAAATAACAAAGGAAACGTCCTTACATAAGAACTTGCGTAAGTGACCTAAGGCTGACATGACACAGTGCCACAAACCGCATGGCTCGAAAACAGCAGAAACTCACTGTCTCACAGTTCTAGTGGTCAGAATCCAAAGTCGAGGTATGCACAGGGCCGGGCACCCCCTAAAAGCCCTAAGGGAGGGCGCTTCTCACCTCTGCCAGCTCTGGCGGGGGCACATCTACATGTCCCTCAGCTTGAGCTGCACCCCCAGCCTGCTTCTGTCCTAACGCAGTGCTCTCCTTGTGGGTCTTTTGCCTCTTCTTGTAAGGACAAGAGCCATTGGATCAGGGTCACCCTACTCCAGGATGACCTCGACTCACTTACCTGCAACAACGCTGTTTCCCAAGGTCACACTCTGAGGTACTGGGGGTTAAGACTTTAACATGCCTTTTGGGGAACACAATGCAACCCATAATGCATTGTGTCTAGGACTGTCACCTAGAAGAGAAACCCCAGGTATACTAAGACCGTCAAATCCCAAAGGCCTTCAAGCCTCAGCAAAGGCCAGATGCCAACACACCTCAACCCACTCAGCTCTGCTCACTCAAGAGGCTGCTCCTAGGGCTGAGAGTTCTCCTGGGAAAAAGCTGAGAAGCCAATCAACACCACGTGGCTAAAGATTAAAAAAACAAAAAACAAAAAAAGCAAAACACTGAGACAGACACAACCTTGTAAATATTCTTAACAAAGCCGCCCTGGAAGTGGACCTTTCAACTCAGTTTCCACACTTTTCTTCCTCCCATCTCCCCCACGGAGATGTTATCTAAAAGCAGCAAGGAAATCACAGCGCTTCTGACAGTGCCAAAAATAATTGAGCATTCCATGTAACAGGGGCTGTGCTGTGAAAGCAATTCTAGGACGATAAGGTCAAGTTTGTTTCTGCAGAAGATCGTGTTCAGCGTTACTGGCGGACAGACACTCTCAAGGTGTGAGGTGTCTTGCATCAGAATGGACCTTGGGCACAAGGCCAGCCCAGGCTGGCAAAACCAGGAAGGCATCAGGTTTTGATGACTCCAAGTGTCCCCAAGGCTCCAAGGGAGGTGATCTGCAGATTTCAAAGGAGCAAATGAGGACTGTCACCTAGAAGAGAAACCCCAGGTATACGAAGACCTGGGAAAGGCAAGTCTACATCATCTGCTCTGGGAGGACACACCCACGTGTTGCAGCAGCTAAGCATGAAGAGTGGACCTTCCTCTATCTCCAACTAGGGGACAGCCCAGGCCACCCCTGGGCCTCGAGGGCCAGAGACAACTTCACTAAGGGTGGCCACCACGCAGGGCCTACTGTGAAGAACCACAGTCTGTCCTTCCCCTCTGAGACCAGGTCCTCCTCCTTCTTGTAAAGGCAGGAAATGTAACTGCCACCTCCTGAGACCACTCTACCCACCTGCAAAGGGGAGAAGACTGGAGAAACACCTGGAAATGACAGCAACCTCTTTAGCAAAGTGTCAGCCTCGTTTCCCCAGGGAACTAGGAATGGGTTCCACAAAGCCAACCTCTACCGAGCCCCGTGGAAGTTCCTCCTGGCCCCTGACCCTACCCTACCCTGTTTCATTATGGTTTTCAACATTCAAGTCCAGGAACTCTGGGTCTCAGAGCTCACCCTGGGCTAGACTCACAAAAGACGATGACAGTCATTGTTATGAAATCATTTCAAATGAAGAACAGACTAATACACACGCACGCAAAACACTCTTCTCTGACCTTCCTGAGAACCTACAGGTGTGCCATCTGCAGGGCAAGATGACACCTTTGAGGCACTAGGTCCCTGAATGCCAAGTCTCCAGCCCGCAGATGTGCCTTAGACAAGTGACAGGGCTTCCTTCAGTGCAGCTGGGGAAAAAGGAAGCCCCCTGTTTCCTCGCCCAGAGGGCAGTGACATCAAGTACCTTAATAGAAAGCAAGCTGTCTGTGGAACAGCCAGGGTGCAGCCATGGGTCAGGGACAAGGGACGAGAGGGGAGAACATCTGTGCTCACACAGGGCTTGCGACAGAGCCTATCCTGGCCCAGGAGGGACAAGGTCCAGCAACCGAATGCCAGAGGGCAAGCCTGGGCTTACTGCAGGGACACAAGCATCCAGTGGTCAGTAGGGTACTTGGTTCTGTTTCCCATGGCACCATCTCAGAGATGTTAGGCAGAAAAACCTGTTATTGCTGTGCACCATTCCCAGGGAGCCTGGCGGCCACCTGCCACCAATGACAACCAAGATCAGGGAGAAGCCAGCTCAGAGCCAGGCACAGGGGCCCTGCTTACAGCTCTTCCATCCCAGGTTGACTGGGGCGTTTCCAGAACACTGTTCAGCACAGCTCCTAAAATCCTGCCTCCAGTTCAAACACAAGCTTGCAGGTAAGGGAACAGCCCTTATTCCTTGAGCCCTTTGCCCCGGTGACTTCCTCTAACACCCAACATCTTAAGCCTTGATTGAGAAATAACTACTCACCTAAGACCTCTTTTTGCTGCTCTAAAGGAAAGCAATTGTGATCCTGACATATCAACCAGATAAAACCAACATAATGGGAACATTTGGTGGCCAAGGACAAGCTGCCAAGAGAAAGTACTGGGTTGGCAGAGCTTAAATTACTTAATAATAATCACTGCCAACACCAAGTGGAAGGGCTGAGCGTGCGGTGGAGAATTCCAAGTGAAGGGGGATGAGCCTGGGGTTGCAGCAAGGCCTTATCCAATGTGGAAAATCCTTTTGCTCCCACTTCCTTTGAAGCCTGGCCACACATGCCAAACCACAAACATATCACTTCCTGGCGGATACGCCAGGCCACTTCACCTTGAAGTTGAGTGCCAGCAGTGTGCATCTAAGACCTCTGCAAACACCCAGGGAGGACACAACCCTGCCAGACTCCTCCACTCCCCAAGAAGCATAAAGACCCAGTCTCTGGTTTGCCCCACAGGCAGAAAAATGACTAGGATGCCCTGGGCAGAGGGCCACATTCCCAAAGATGGAGAATTTGGATTCATTTAAAACACTGACACACTACACCTCCATTGCTTGCATTTGGCTGAACGCCAAGTCCTCTAAGCCACATCTGCCCAGGGAATACCTGTGAGCTCATGTCCCCTCCTGACCAGCATCCAGTGTCCCAGCATGCTGAGCACAGGGCAGGAAGGCACCCATCCTTAGGAACTGATGTTCTGGAAACCTCTGCCCTGGGCTGGGGGTGAGTGGCCAGTGGTAGAGCATGTGCTCAGCATGCCTGCCTCCCTGGCTTCCATCCCCAGCACCAAACCAAAGGGGGAAAAAAAAAAGAGAGAGAGAGAGAGAGAGAGAGAGAGAGTTAGCCTATGTCTCTCAAAGTCAATAAACTATCCCTCACACACTTCCTGTCACCGGAGTGGGGAGAATGGTGCCATCTGCTATGGAGACATTGGTGTTAGTGCAAAGACCCGAGGCAGTTGAGAAGTCTCACTAGGGAAAGAAAACAAAACTCAAGATTCCTCCCCGACAGACACAGCTCTTTTGCTCAGTCTATTACATTATTAAGCCACAGTCAAGTCATAAATTAGCTATGCACTCTTCCACTCATCCTAGAGACTCAGGGGGAAAAAATCAAGTTAGAACCAGACTTCCACAGATTCTATCCAGAATACTTTTATTATACAGGTATTATATGCACACAATGATTGGGGAAACATTTACAGGCATGGAGTTCAATTCTAAACCTCCATTTCACCCACACCAACTATAACACACATTCACTGTAGGGTGAATGAGCCCCACAGGAACGAGATGCCAAGTTACTGCTTTCTGAACAGAGGGCTCCGATTAAATAGAATCTTCCAAACCAAGAACAAAGCCCTGTATGCTTTTTAATTCTTCATACCCTGTGTACAGATGAATAAAATCTAAAAACGTGTTATAGATTACCCCACCACCATTAAAAGTTAATATTAAAATCGAATCCTATTTCTCAAAAACTTGTAAGAAGTGCACCTGTATTTACAGACCCCATTAAATTATGCATAAATAAAATCTGTACACTGAACACACTGTGCCTCAAAATACAGAGCCTCCACAGGGACTTGGGGGTGACAGGCGGCAGCAGACGCTTGTATTCACCCTTTTCAAGTTTACTCAAAAATCAAGATCTGAAATAAATATGCAAATAAAGCTTCAGTACCTCACAGGAACCTGTCGTTTCAAAGAGTCACCCACTTAAAGAGTTAACTTTCAAAGTTAAAAAAAAAAGACAAAAGAAAAATGAAATCGTCAGCAGGCATTGTTTCTACAAGTTTCCTACAAACCAGAGGCCCCTGTGAGCAGGGTTTGCCCCACCCAGCACCTGCTCACTGGCCGCCAAGCACGCGGTACCTCTGCCTCCTCCTGGAGGGCACGATCGCCGAAGAAGGTAGATACAGACTGATTTTTGAAAACAATATTTAGTGGACATAAAAACCAGCCATATCTTAACACTGAAGGAAATAAGTTATCGTTGATCTGAATCGCATCAATCGGATGTTTCAACAGCCAGGCGCATGGCTTCTTGTCATCCCCGGGGAACTTATGAGAAGGTTCTAAAACTCGTAGCACCACTTTCAGAGGAAGGAGGGATGGGGTTCCAAAAAATGAACGCTCAACAAGTAAAACAAAAACCACTACTTGTCACCTTGGGATCCTGTGTCCAAGGTCAAACACTGCAGCGCTGGAGAAGCCAAAGGGATCCAGGAGGGCAGGTCAAGATCCTGCAAGCCTCAAGTGACAGAGGCCTTTGGATAGGTGGGTAGGGGAGGTTGGAAGCTCCTCCCCCAGCAGGAGGGGCGTCCTGGTCTGTCCCAGTGGAGCAGGATTCCTCAGTCCTTTCCCTTCCCGCCTCTGCTCACCCCCATTTTACTTCCTGTGCTTCTCCATTTTCTCCAGGGTCTTATTAGAATCTGCGGGACTCTGGTCTCCGGGGTTCATATAGGATTTGTCAATGACAATCAGGGCTTCTTTGATGTAGTTCTGCACCGCAGACACAGCGGCGCAGATGGCCTGGCTGCCAAACCCGTGGGTAATCAGGCTGAAATGAGACAAGCAGTTCTGTATGTTCGTTTCCAAGACCAGGGAGGGCCTGTTGTTGCCATTGGGTGTTCGGTCTTGATTGAGGAGGTCCGTGAATTCTTTACACACTTGCCTGGGAAGACATCAGGAATCCAGTGAGTGACTCCCAGCTCTTCAGGAAGGGAGTGCAGGACAAACCACCCTGAGGATGACCCCTGGAGGCAGTGGGTGGCCTGGCTGAACCAAGCAAGGGAATGGAAACTACCACCAATGGCCAACAACTCCACTTAGCACCTATTAAGTGTCAGAGACTGAACTAAGCTCTTTTCCAGAGCTCTCTTATCTATCCTCACTGCAATTAGAAGTAACAGGATTAACCCTGCAACTAGCCAAGGTCACCAGGACCCTGAGGTCAAGGCAGTTTGTTTTGGTATAAATGAGTTCCAATAAATGAACCCTAATCAGGAACCCAGAGAATCATGCAATCCCCTGAAACTCCCAATCTCTGCCCAGGCTGGCTCACTGCACTCCTGCCTCCTTTCCTGACTTGACTGTTCTGCTTCATTTAACTTGATTTTAAAATCAGCCTCCTTTCGGTTTCCATGAGAAACTCCACAGCTGCATTTAGTACCATGTGAGACATTTAATTGGCTCAGGACTCCTTCAAATCACCCTGAACTTTGCATTTAAAAAACAAGTCTGTTATCAGGAGGCAGAAGATACACAATCTCTTTACTGCCTATGATAAAACAAATTTTTATAAGCTATGCAAATACAGAAATGGAAGGGGTCTGAACCAAGTTGAGCCCAGTAACCAGGCAGCCCAGAGAGCTCATAAGCAACACACTCCGGCGACCCTTCCAAACCCTGCAAGAAAGTTCATGGCTTTGACTCAGGAACCAGGGATCTCTTGGCCTTTTCCTTCTCTGCACCCTGTTTCACGACTGGTTCCTTTTCTGAGCTGCAGGGACTGCACGCCTGAGCTCCGAGACAGTATGGATACTCACTGAGCTGCCAGCAGCGTATTCTTCCTCGTCGCCATCTCATTCCGCCCTCCCAGGTGAGGCCTGGTTAAATATTCAGCCACTGGCTTACTAGGAAACTCCGCTTCACAGACGTACGCAAAGTCCCGGGCCAAGTGAACAGCTTCGCCTAGAATCATCAGCAACAGGCAACAGGTTTAGGTTTTCGGATGGCTGCAGGGAAATGCCAGCAAACTGCCCTTTCTCTTTCCCAGAGACTGACTGCCAGTCGCTCTGCCTTCTAAGATGAAATCACGCAGGGCAAAGGACTCCAGGGCAGACAGGCAGGCAGGGCTTCCAGGGCGCCCTCCAGGTGTGGAGGGTGAGGAGGATAGTGAGGGCCAAGCACTCGAAGTCCTTCCTGTGCTTGAGAAAGTTCCTGTTCCCTGCTCCGTGACCAGAGGTCCACACTTCCTCTTGATAGTCAAAAGTTTTTGAGGGGCAGCAGGAAGATGAAGGGAGATAAGCTCCTCTGTCAAGTGAAGGGGGCCTCGGGAGGAGACCAGTGGAGTCATCACCCACCAGAAAGGGGCCTTTCCTGGCCCCAGGGAGCAAGACAGGAGGGCTTTGCAAAAACCCCAGATGGTAGAGGTGCCATAAAGGGGCCTAACCGCTAGGGATCAGAATCTGAAAGCCATTGTTCCAGGAGCACATTCATTCAAGCCCCCTGCCTGGCTGGTCAGGAAACCCCCGCAAAACACCAGCACTCCTACTGCAAAACCCACACTTCTTCCCACAGGGCAGCTATTCCCAAGCCAGCAGCCCTTACTCCTCACCCTGACCTCTAAGCCACTCGTAAAAGGGTAGAGAGGGTCTGTGCCAGGTCTCAGCACCACCGTCACGCCAAGAGGCCAGGGACATACAGTGTTCAAAAGGCTGTGCTGCCTTGGAGCCCACTTCTCATTGGCTTCCCCAGCCCAGAGCCAGAGCCAGCACCCCGTTGCGGGTGAGGGGCCGAGGCCACAGTGCATTCTTGGGAAGGGTCTCCCATCCAAGAAACTAAAACACCACACACTATAATCTAAGAACTGGGAAGAGAATCACTGCTCATCCCTGGGTTTTTTTGGTACCTGGGATTGAACTCAGGGGCCCTCGACCACTGAGCCACATCCCCAGCCCTATTTTGTATTTTATTTAGAGTCAGGGTCTCACTGAGTTGCTTAGTGCCTCGCTATTGCTGAGGCTGGTTTTGAACTCTTGATCCTCCTGCCTCAGCCTCCCAAGCCACTGGGATTACAGGCATGTGCCACTGTGCCCTGCTCCTTAACCCTTTTTGGAAAATTTTATCTTGAGACAAAGTCTCACTAAGACTGACCCCAAACTTAAGCTCTTCCTGACCAGCCTCCTGAGCCACTGGGATTACAGGTGTGTTCCCATTTTGATGGAAGGAAAGGAGTTGACCTGGGCGCGTCCCACTGTGTGTGTGCACTGAGTACAATCCCAATAGTCCATAGCTACAAAACTATTTCAGAAGTGCTACTTTTGACCATCAGTAAGTAAGCTGCCTTTTTTTTGGGGGGGGGGGGTTAGGAATTGAACTCAGGGGATGAGCCACATCCCCAGCCCTATTACATATTTGATTTAGAGACAGGGTCTCGCTTTTGCTGAGGCTGGCTTTGAACTCGTAATCCTCCTGTCTCAACCTCCAGAGATGCAAGGATTACTGGAGTGCTCCAAGGCGCCCGGCTAATAAGCTACTTTTAAAAGCTGTAGCAACGGATCAGCTTTCAAAAAACACATTCATGAAAAAGGAAATTTTCTTCACCCCTATGGCATGATTTTTAGACTGGGAAAACCAATTTCTTTAACATTGACTTTCTGGGGAACCCAGAGCAGAGTGCATGAGCAGTCATACACAAGTGTTGGCTTATTTAATAAAATTATGATTCATTGTAATGAACATGACCATTCAAACTGCTTTCATCTCTACTTGTAACTGAGCCTTATGAATTGTTTTCTGCCTCTTTGTTGACAAAGCACTAAAGACAGTGCAAACTTAAAACACCACAGAACAAGAATAGCACCGACCTTCCACCAAGGATGTCAAGAGGGTCACGTGAGCAGCTTTCCGTCTCCCAGCCGGAAGATTCAGCCCAATCTTGTCCAACTTCTCCCGCAAAGATCGGCCTCCATTTTTGGACTTGGCTCTGGGAAAAGAAAGTTGACTATTGTCAAGAAACCACGCTTTGAAAATTCTACAGTCCCTATGTTCTGTTGTCAAAGCTGAAGTCCATCAACGCCTACATGATGAGAGTCGTCATCAGAAGTGATACCTTGTTTAATTAATCCCCTTAAAATTAAAAATCAAAACCCTTCCAGAGAATCACTTGCCTTCTGCTTTGGGGATTTTGTTGTTGTTTAATCACAGAACACAGCAAGTTGTACTGGAGAGTAGACGAATTTTCTCTTGTAAAATTGCAACAACCTCCCAAAAACTCCCTGGGGGAATGAAGCCCACACAGCCCCCCTTCTCCTAGTACAGATGCTGCTGCTTCATGCATAGAATCAAATCCCAACCAAACGATAATTTGTTAGCGCTGTTTTAGCACTTCCTTCTGCATTTGGCACTTTCTAAAAGAAAAGAGAGAAATGTACTGAAAACTCTCTCTTAGCCCATTACAATTCAGCGTTAGGTATAAAAGTTATATAAATGTTAAAAATACCTCCAAGCCCTTTTATACATTCACCTTCCAATCCCCAATCTCAGAGCCCAGTACCTTCTGAGAACACCTCCCAGCAGTGAGGCATTTAAACATTCAGGCGGTGACAATCGCCTCTGCACTTCAGCCACCGTCACTTTATATTTGGACGTGGAGCTGAGGAGGGACAGTCTTCCCGGAACCGAGCAGAAGACTTCGCTGGGATTCATCACGGCTCCCACCAGCTCCTTCTGACAGGGGAGACCTAGGGGGTTCTTAGTCATGGAGATGGGACCTGAGAGACAAGACCAGGACTGATGGTCAGGGTTGCATCTAATCAAGAGACCTTTGGGGGAAAAAAAACCCCAGGAACCAAAGCTAAAAGCAGTCTTCAGACAAACAGCTTCACATGCTGTATCACAAATTGCAAGATCTTCCCCACGGGCACTGGGGATGGAACCCAGGGCCTTGCACATGCTAGGCAAGTGTTCTACCACTGAGCTACAGTCCCAGCCCTTTTTTACTTTGGACAGGGTCTCACTAAGTTGCTGAGGCTGGCCTCAAACTTGCCTAGGCCTTCTGAGTAGATGGGATTACAGGCGTGTACCACCACACCCTGCTCAAGCCGACTTTTTAAAGCCATGTTCTTTCCTCAAAGATAAATCTGAAATTCACAAGATAACACCTTGGAAAATCAATTAGTCAAGATTCCAAGCATAGAATCTTTTTGTTTTCAGAAAACTGCTTCAATATTAAATAAGTGGTGATTTGTTCCCCCTCAATCAATGAACAACGAAAAGCACAGTACAAATTCAGATCCTTTGCCAAAACCCTTCAATGCAGCTGATCACAATAAATTTTAAAATACAAATTAGTCCTTTTTTGTTGTTGTTGTTAAGTTTACTGGGAAATTCTATTTTCCAATTTTTCCCCAAATACCATTTCCTCACACTCCCTAATCTACTCAAACACTTCAAGTTCAAGTAACAAACCTTGACTCTTTTAATTTAGGTTGACTTCACTTCCCAAAACAGCCAGATTGGAAATCCTATCAGTATGTAACTTAAATTTGCAAGCCACTCAAAGTAATCCAATTTTCTCCATCTCCTCCCTCCCCTGCAAAAACCCAATCTCTGACTGATCACGCAGCTCTTTCCCCTTTCAGGTCTGTTTATTTGGTAGCCCAAACTGTTTCAAAACTTTTCTTGCAGGTCAGAATTAACTACTCCTCCCATATGCGTGTTTGAAATTCGAAATAAAAATCACATCAACTCGTTCCACAATTAAAACTGTCAACAGCACCAATAACTAAGGTTCCAGCTTCGTTTTTTTTCTACCCCCGGAATTAATCACAATACCAACTCTGGGAGACTTTTCCGACTCTGTAAAACACCCTCTGGCATTCAGAGGGGCACATTTCCCTGAGAACACTAAGGAGTAGCAACTCCAGAGATTAAGAGGCAGCTCCTAAGAGCTCCCTTTTCAATCACGTCGGGGTAAAAAAAAAAATCCAGTCTTGTCCCTCCTACAAACCTAGCCTCCCTCAGTCCCCGTGGGTCCCCTCTATCACAGAATGTCCCATGATGACCACCCAGGACCCCCATCCTGGCAGCAAATTGGTAACTTCGCAAGTTGGGCTGCCTGCGCAGAGCCAGAGGAGGAAAAACCTCTCGGTCACGATTTACCTTTGCGGATTACAGTCTGATCGGGCCCCAGCAAGTGTGGGTCGTCAACGTTCTGGGGGGGAGAAATGACAAAGTTTCCTTTCAGTTTGGGGTGAACGTGGCACGAGGGGTGGCTGTTAGGCAAACGAATCCCAGCCGAGCCGCTCACCTGCACCTCTTCCATCTGGTGAGCCATGTCGTGGAGCCCCAGGTTCTCGGCCAGCCCCGCGGCGTCCAAGGCGTGTGCGTGGGGCAACAGCAGGTCCGAGCGGCGATAGGCATCCCTGCGGGCGCCCACGGCGCCGCCCTCCAGCCCGGAGAGGTGGGGGAGCAGGCTGGCCGGGCGCCCGTGGTGCGAAGGCAGGCCGGCGCCCTCCTGGCTCTGGCGGCCGGGCCAGGCTTGCTGCTGGCTGCCGGCGGCCGCAGGCTGGTGCAGGGGGTTGATGGCCGCAGCGTAGGCTTCGCCCAGATGCGAGTAGGGATCTGCCGACTGAGAGTAAGCCAGCTGCTGGTAGGGCGGTGGAAAGTAGGGTGGCGGCTGGTATTCGGCGACTCCAGTGTGGGACAGCGGCGGTGCGGAGCTGTAAAGATGCTGCCCGGCCGAGGAGAGGTGGGGGATGCGCGGGTTCCCGTTGCTACTCGCATCGTGGCGATCCTGTAAGAGAAAAGCAGAGACCCGGTTAGTGCGAAACCCTGCTACAGCGAACCGGCTGGCGGCGCGAGGAGGAGCCGTGAATCCCAGGGGTCCCGCTCCGGGTCGGACCCCGGGATTTCATAGTCAACTGTGAGTCCAGTGACTCTCCGAGGGAGGAGAGGCTGGTTTAAGACCTGGAGGGATGAGTCCGCCGAGCCCGGCGGCGAAGGTCTAGGCGCTTCGGTGGCCACGACGCTCAGAGGCGCCTGCTCAGGACCTCGGGTCCCAAGCCAGGTAAGTCCGGGGTAGAGGCAGCAGCCTGGGATCGGGGGGTGAGTCGGTCTGCGGCAAACGCCTAGCCAAGCGCGCTCGCTCTTCAGCCCGCACATGTTGGAGTCGCACGGCAAAACGGAAGCAGCTGACACGGATAAAGCGCACAGCCCGGGAGGAGTGCATCTTCCCCGCCCCAGGGACCCTCCCTTCCACGCCCTTAGGACAAAGACCTCCGGGCAGGTGACGCCCCCAGGCAGTGCCTGCCATCCAACATCGCCCGAGGATCTAGGGAAGGAACGCTCGGAGGCCAAGGCTATCCTCCCTGCCAGCCAGGCCGGGCCAAGTGGAGCTAAGATTAAGATCGGCCTGCTCGTCCAAGGCCAGTTCCCACACATGCCGGTGCAGAGGGAGAATGAAAAGACCCTGAAAATTGGGCAACCTTGCCTGCTCTCGTCCCCTCGCTTCTCGGCGGCCCGATTTAATTCCTAAAAGATGTGTTTCCATCTGTCCCGGGGTCACAAGGGCAGCAAGGAAACAGGAGAAACATGGTACTGTCGCCCCCTAGCGGAAGTGTCCGGGTCTGCGAGCAGGGGCAGCCCCTCCAGGTCCGGGAGACAGCGTGCGCTCTAGCGTCCGGGCCGCCTGGACTCCCCTCTGCACGCGCCCGGGTGCTCGACTCCCGCCGCCTGCGTCTTCTTCCTCTTCCCGCTCGCCGCCTCCCTCCCTCCTACTCTCCGAAACTCTAGCTCAACCTGTCCGACAGGCTGGAGCACTCCCGAGCGCTTACGGCCCCATGTGGCCTCAGCACCCCCCCCCCAACACTCCCCAGCCCCCACTTCTCCTGAAAGCCAAGCTTCGGCTGCTTTCTTGCTTCCCTGAGGAGGTAGCGGGGCAGGTGACAAGCCCTCCTCGGAGGAGGCTCTGCAAAAAGTGTCGCCGGCAGGTAGTCTCACTTGATCCCTTTAGACCAAGACTTCCTGCGGAAAAAGCCACGTCTAAGGGTTGCAGACGGGCGCTCTTCCGTGAAAACGGGAAGAAGGGCTGTTCTCTTCGGAGGAAACTGACTGGTAAGCTTTGTGGGTGGGAATCTGCCGTTCTCCTTCCAGGCCTTGTTCCCTAGGGCTGGGTATTTAGGAAAAGACCCGGTACTGGAAAGGGGACCCGGAGAAAGGGGCTCAGGGGGTGTCGGGAGGACCGAACCGGGCTCCGCCGAGAGATGAGGGCTCTTGCGCACTCGTCCCGGACTCCGGTCTGGTGTCCCTGCCTCCGCAACTGTACTCCAGCGGGGCTGGGCTGCGCCCCTGCACCCCTGAGCCCCGCTCACCTCGCAGTCCTCTTCGTACTTGACATTATCGGTTATTTTCCACAACATGGCGTCCGGCGTCCCCCAAAACAGTCGCCAGTTAAATCCAGACTCCCCCCACCCCCCGAGCGGTAAATCCAAAATTGGGGTCACGGTGACCAGGCGCCTGCCGCCGCCCCGCCGAGCGCGGGCCTTGCTGTCCCGATCACTGGACGCACATCGGCGGACGTAAGAGCGTAGATTTTGCCGCCGCGGGTGTAGAGACCGCTGCCGTGGACCCGGGAAGCCGCACCCGCACTGTGTCCCGGCGATAGCCGCGGGACTCGAGTGCCTTAATGAGAAGGAAATTATCATAACTCCTCCCCGGGGGCCGGCGCGGAGGCCCAGGCGCAGGGCGGGGCGGCCCCCAGCCAGTCCCAGCCTAGCTCCGCCCCGCACCCGGACCTGGCGTCGCGCCTGGCCCGACGTTGCGAGGGGCTAGAAGGGGAGTCAGTCTACCGTACCTCGCTAAGAACCACACACCAGCGAGGCCTGAGAACCCCACGCGCCTTCCTCGTCACTCCCACCCTGCACACACCTGAGATTGGCAGAGCTGTGAACCAAATACCTACGAGCTGTTCTCTTGTCACGTAAAGGGCCTTTTCACGATTTCCAAAAGACCGAGGTCACCTGGAAGTGGACACTGCATGCGGAGTGTCTCAACAGTTGTGTCCCCTTAATCTAACAACACACCCTCACCCCACCTGCCCTACGGAGACTAGACTTAAGAACTAGGCTGGGGTCGTGCAGCTGGAGCCCCGAGATCGGCCCCAGTCACCCCTTGTCCTCTCCCAAGTTAGTATGCCATCCTGACGCAGAGGACGGGGTGAAGAATGGTTTCTTGAGGAGTCCGCCCTAGCGCCTAAGAGGCAGCACCTTATTCTACCTGCCCAGAAGTTGAGCCAAAGGTGTGTTGCCGCTGGTGTCCGAAGCTGCACCTCCCACCGCTGGCTGCAGCCGTGGGGTACCCGCGTTCCAAGGCCCAGACCCAATTCCCTGCCCTGTCCTGCACCCGATCCGCAAATGCCTCGGGCGAGCCATTCAAAAGGCTCTACTCGCCAACCAAGAGGTGCCGGGTACAACAAAATCGAAGCGCCACGGGTGGGTGGGGTAAGGAGGTATGGGGAAGAGGAGGGGGCTTCAGAGAGGCCACCTTTAGAGAAGTGGGCATGCCCGTTCCACAGGTGGAGGGAGAAAACGAAACTTTATTCTACCTAAACTCTGCCTCCTTTCCTTCACATGTACTTGATGCCCACACTTGAAAGCAACGTTCAGTGTTAATTTTTAAAATTTAAAGAAACGAAATTCATTAACTCAATTATTATAATTGATTTTTTTATTACAAAAGGAAAGTTGTTAATTCTTGAGGGCAAAATTTGTTAGGACTCCCAATTGGCTTCCGGGTCTGGATTTAAATATTCTAAGGGGATTGGATGAGGAGACTATTTCGATTTGACTCCTAATCCAATTTTGCAATCATCAATACTGATCAGTACAGTGCCCCCTTCCACCCCAAACACCTGGAGTGGACTTGATTCTCCCATCCACAACAGGACGTCTTCCTCCACCTTCCTGCTCTTCCTCGGGTTTGTTTGAGCATATCTTTAGACCCAGTTGGGCCTCAAATAAAGTAAGAACTAAAATAAAAATACATGTCCTCCAAGGGAAACATTACCCCTCGCCTTAGGGAGCAGCCAGGTCCGAGGTGATTTTTCGACCAAATGTGAGACCAAAAACCTGAAAGTTGAAATCACTGGGGCTTTGGGGGCCAAAGATGTCTGCGGAGCTTTGAACTAAGTACAAAGCACAATGAATCTAAACGACATACCCAACCCTGACGCCTCACTTCCAAAACAGGAGCCTGGGGGGTTAAATAACCGCAGAAACAGCCAGCGCTCCTGGTATTCGCGGATAGGGGAACCCCGGCACCTGCTGGATGCCAGTATTGGACCCCAGCGCCGCTCGTGCCCAGGACTAGGAAGATCGGGGTCCCAGGGCTCTCGCGAGAAGGAGGCTCCAGCGCCTCCTTCGGGCGCCCCAGATTCTCGAAAGGGTGACGCTGGGCTTTCCACCACTCTTTGCCTTCTAGCCTCGCGGTTTCCTCCAAGAAAACCTGGGGTGCAGCATGAGAGAAAGTAGTCTGGTCTGTGCCTGCAACTTTACCTGCAGGCTGGCGCCAGGAGTGGGAAGAAAGGTGCTTACTCCATACCCCAGGCCCTAGCTGTCCTTGTTTTCCGCGGCAGCTCTCGCCAGAGCCGCTCCGAGGAACAGAGATTCCTTTCTGCCTGGGAGTGGCAATGGCGGAGGCGGGGAAGTCGACGGACACCTAGGGTCCACTCGCCGCCTCTCTGGAAGACCCAAGAGAGCAGACTTCGGAACCACTTGGCAAAGGCCATTCATTCGCGCTCGCGCTAGAACGCAACCCGCGATGGGGGAGGCGACTCAAAAAAAATCATCCTCCTGTCTCTGGAAACCCTGCCCAAACCTGCACACCATCTGCTTCGGGCCGGAACCTCAGCGCGCGCCCCTTGTCAAGGTGCCGGAAGCCTCAGCCTTCGGTGAACTCCACCACTTAGCAGAGAACTACTGTGAACCGATTGCTCTGGCCCCCACAACAAACCTCACTCCGAAGCCCCTGCCCCTTGCGGCACAGTGGGGCTGCGCCCTTAGGCGGACAGCACCGAGGGTAGAATGGCCACTCTGGACCCCCAGAGGCCTCGCAGCAGCGAAACCGTCAGGATCCACGCCTGGCGGAAGGGATGCGGGGGTGGAAGGTTTCAGGGGCTCCGCTCTGCCGCCCCCTAGGGAGCCTGTAGTCACACACACTCTCGCTCGGGAGCCTCGGGATGGCCCAAGAAAGCACAGACCAGGGACGACCAGGTGTTCGCAAGAACAGCAGCACCCCAATTGTGAACCACCTCGGAAGAGGGTGGGCGAGTGCCTCTTGGAAACAGGGCTCCAGGCCCTAGGCCAAAATCCTCAGCCGCCCAATCTCCACCCCCACTCCAGGCAGAACTAGGCAGCTCCGCGGGTAAAGTGGATTGGGCCCCTGGGAAGAGGCGTCCGAGCTGCAGGTGGAGGCCTCTAAGCGATTTTGCGGACCCCGCGCCGGACCTCTGTCCCACCCCTTGCAACAGCCTGACCTCAGTAAATGGCTAGCCCGCCGAAGTCGAGCAGGCTCAGAAGCCGGAGGCTGCTGCTAATCAGGGAGAAGAGGGCGGTGGTCGTGCTTCACCCTTCTTTCGCGGAACACTGGACACACACTGGGCTTCACTGGAAACCCAGAAGTATGTAAACCCATTAAGCCGCACCCCCTCCAGCGCTACACACATCAATTCACAGGCACTCCAAAATATTAACAATCTTGATAAAAATAAATAACTGAGTTGTTAATAGCATGCAAAGCGACCGCTGCGCGCACACACACACGCCTCGGGTCTAGGTCCAACCTGGCTCCTAGCGAATTGCGACAGGCCGCATACTGGAAGCGGCTTCTCAATCCTTAGTCTTCCTCCCAAACAACGCCTCTTTACAGACAAGCAAAGCGACGCGCCAAGTTGAGGGTACTTGAGGTTCCAAGCTTCCGAAGGGGGCCCAGTCAATTCTGTCCCAGACCTGGTACCAGCGCACATTTGCACCGCGCTCTACAAACCGAGACCTCGCGGGCATCTGTCCCATTTGATAGCAGCAAAGGTGGGTTTTGAGTTGTCCAACTACCTCAAAGTCACAGATTACCTAGTAGTATCCAAAGCCACTGTCTAACTGCTCTCGAGGTCCCGCTAAGAGAGACAGTCCTGGTTCTCCCCAGCCCTTCGCCTGGGGACCCCAATCAGCCAGAGGCCACTCAGCTTGGAAGCTTGCCTGTCACCTCTCCATTAATGTCCCGGGGCTGGTCGGTGCGCGACCTAACCGCTCCGAGCGCAGGCGGGGGCCCCTGTACCTGGAGGCCTTCCCCGCTCGGTGTCCTAGGTCACCATATACCTCCAGGCCAGCCAAGTCCGGAGGCTTTAACTCACTTATCTTGTTCGCGTTCGGGCGAAGAGAAGGCCCACTATGGCCAGGCGCTGGCGGCGCGCACCCGTCTTCCTGCGCCAGTACTGGGCAGGAGAGGCAGCCACCGCAGAGCGCGAGAGCCACCCTGCACCCGGCAGGCGCCCTCTGTCTAGCCGCTAGCCCTCAAGCTTAGCAGCGGTCCTTGAGCTCTCCTCTCCCCCCAGCCGGAATCGGGAACTGCAACTGCCCTCCACGCAAACGCCACTTCTCACCCTTAGGAACTGGAAATTCATGTTGCAGGCCTTCAACTCCGGGAGCTGAGGTTTTAAGAGCAGGCGCAAGGGAGGAAACAGCTCCCCGAGGGCCGAGTCGTGTGCTGTAAACTCACGCTCGGAGCGTTCATTTAATTAACGCAAGAGGGAAGGGGTGGGGGGACAGATTCATAGCCAAAACCAGCTATCGCGATTGGAAGACACACCTGGAAGGTCCTCCTTACTCCTCCCTGCCCGCCTCCCTCCCCTTGGAAACTGTAAACTAGCCTTTGGAAAAGGGCCTTCCCTCGATTTTTAAAGGATCTTTACATATGTATATGACGTGCTGTGCCAGAGGTCATCCAACAGATTTTATACGTATTGTTTGTCTTACCGACAAAGGATACTTTCTAAATTTCTTTAGCCTCCAAAGCTGGAATTATTAACATTTCCATGAATTCGCAGTCGTCTTTCCTACCTGACTTCAGGCCCGGCACTGCTGAAATTGAACAAGTCGCAGTGAGTGAATCCTCTGGGAAGAAAGGAATTGGGCAGGGGCAGGGAGGGTCTTCCTGAAGTGCCAGAGAAGTTTCTTTACACCTTGGTTATCTCAGACTGTTTACCTGGTGGAGAAAGGTAAAGTACTTGGAAAACCCAACAACAACATGGACAGGGGGTCAGAACAAAACAGAACAAAACAAAAAACCTCTAAGAGCTCTCAGTCAGATAGACTTGTCCTAAGGAAGACAAATACAGCTGATTGTTGACCACCACACCCCTGCTCCCTCAAGCTAGGCAGGAAGGGAAATTAGACTTGAACAGACTGCTTTTTTTTTCTCCCCCCCAAGCCCTC
Source organism: Marmota monax (assembly GCF_021218885.2). Lineage (NCBI taxonomy): Eukaryota > Metazoa > Chordata > Mammalia > Rodentia > Sciuridae > Marmota > Marmota monax. Next base: position 26,696,586 of record NW_026695222.1, read on the forward strand.
TCTGGTTTTCACACAAACCCTGCCCAAGCCACCCAAATAGCTTCTTTCCCAGGGAGGTGAGTTGGACATGTCTCCCAAATTTTCTCTAACATTTATATGCCTTAGAAGAAAGAAGTGTCAGGAGAAACCACCTCCTGCTGACCTCCTCCTGTGTGGCTCCTGCCCCAGGAACCTTCAAAGGCACGGTTTTTTAAATGCACCAAGGGATTTTTATGACAGATCCATCCATAGAAGGACATGTAAATTTTTCACATTGTGCAAAACAAAAAGTTTTTGTTTGAGCACAGCCGCAGTTTTATGAAAAGGGTTTTAAGCATTTGTGTCTAGCCACCTCTTGGGGCAAAGAAGGCAGAATACAAAAACAGGGAAAATTAGTTGGAAGTGTAAGTAGGGTTTGGGGGGGTGGTTTTTGTTGTTTTGTTTGGGTCTCTGTTTTTGTTCTTTGGTTCTTGTGATGGGGATTGAATCCAGGACCTGGCATATGCTAATCACCCTCTCCATCACTGAGCTGCACTCCCAGACAGAAAACTAGGATTTTGATCATTCATATTAGTCTAAGAGTGACATGGACATTGCTGTAAGATCCTGACAGACCTCCTTGCCCAGCAATAGGATGGGGGTGTGGAGGAGGGGTGATAAAGCTGGCTTGTATTTCCTTTAGGGTGGGGGCTTCGGTTCTGTTTGTTAGTTTGTTTTCCTTGGGGAGAAGTTTGCAATTAATGTGTCTTGTTATAATTAATTTTCAAAGTGAACACACTCATCACTATTGAACATATTGATTTTATTTTTAAAATGTAGTCCAGAAAGGAAGGGTTTCTTTTTTGGGGGGGCGGGGGCGGGTCATGGTTATTGTTATACGTTACTACTGGTCTTTGTTGTTTCTACTATGCTTGTATCTTTAAACCAACAAAAACAAAAACCCAGAAGATGCGGTAACCACGCTGATGCCCATATATGTTATCTGCCTTCAGAAACTGAGCTCCTGTCCTGTCACTATACATCATTATGAAAAATCAGCATTTGGGGTCTGGAGGAGGCCCTGCATTCAATCCCCAGCACCCCCCCCCAAATAACTGACACTTGGACAAGTCCCAACCTCCCTTGGGCCCTTTCTCTCCAAGGTTCCAGGCCTCCCTGGACCATGTCCACAAGCAGCGCTGCCTCCTTTCCCCTTTGCCTACTTCTTAAACTTCCACCCGCCAGGCTGCAGTCCCCTCTGTTTCCTCCGGCATCTCCCTCATGTGGCACACCAACCTTGGCTTCCCAGGCCCTGGCGCCAAGCTCCGAGTCCTGCGTGTCAGAACTCATTCCAGTGGGGCCCGCCAGCCCAAAAACAACACCACCACCCAAAAGGCCAAAATGTCACCATGGCAACCCAGGGATCCAGAGGGGAGCTCTAGCCAGTGAAACTCAACACCAAATTAAAACCAGCAAATGAAAGAAAAAATATTCTATATTGTAGATCTAGTCTTCAATATAAAATAAATATCAGTCTCCAAACCCTTCTTAATATCAGGCTCACCAACCGTAAAAAATTTTAGCATACACACACACACACACATGAACACACACACAACACACACGTGCACGCACACAACACACACCACACGGGCACACATGTATGTGTGCATAATCTCTCCTTTTCCCTGAACAAAATCTTTAGCTTCTAAAACTAAAAATTGGAAATGTCTTCAGCCAACATTCGTTTTTCTAAAAATACATAAATAAATAAACTTAGATATGCACAGAGAAGACTCCTAACTACCCTGCCCTAATTTATCTTATGAGACAATAATGCATTTTTATTCTGTTGAAAGATGCCTCCTGCCGCAGAAATAGACCTGTTATGACCACATCCAGGTTCATTTACTTGCCAACTGGAAAGTCGTTATGTACTCAGATCCTGGACTTAACCCAAAGTGGGTCCTTCTCAAAGGAGGGCCCAGTCCAGGGGCAGCAGAACTCCCAGTTCTCAGGGCCACCCTGGACTCCTGGATCAGAAGCTTTGGGTGGAGCCCTAAAGCCTCCAGGTGATCTGGGGCAGCTGACATTGGTGTCCCACTGGCACATAGGATCCCAAGAAAATAAGCATGAACGATTTCTTCCCTTGTTCATCTGTGCAACTCTGAAACTGTATGGTGAGTCAGGTCTGCTATTCTGAAGCCATGACTGCATGCATTAAGGGATGCTGTGGTCTTGGTCTTGTAAACTATACATTGAAAGGATGTTGTTCTTTAATCTTATCACAAATTGGCCTTTGAGACAACCAGTTTACCCTACTCAAAACCTCTCATTTAGACCTGAATTTTATTTTGTTTTAAAGAACCACTCTTTCATTCATATATACAGTGTTATATATGAATAACATATATAATCCATACATATTTGGAAGAAAAGAGAGCAGAAGCCAAGGAAGTTTAGCTTATTAACTCCAACACGATATTTTAAAAATAGAATTTGATTGATTCTCCCTGTGTATGTGTTCCTCCTCATCCTGCCCATCTCCTCTTCCCAATGCAAAGAATTAGATTATAAAGCAAATTTTATGTTTTACTTAGAAAAAATAGACCTCAAAAGAGATGAATAGTAGAAACCAAAATTCCCAGCCCCTTCCTATCCAGAAGAGCAAGTCACCCGCATCTCCTCTGGACTCCAGTCAAGGAAAGTCAGAAACCACCCTCAGAGGACCAGCCCTCTGCCCCAGGACTGTTGACGCGCCAAGGAGAAGGGCCCACTCCCTGCAAGGTCCGTCACCATGGGGCAGCTAACAGGCTAGAATTAAAGCTAAGCAAGCAGAGTTAAGAACAGACCCTAAACTCAGTAGTCAACATCCTAACGCAACGTTTTAAATTTTCATTTAAAAAATCAAAATGAATCTAAAAAAAAAAAAAAATCCACGAAGAACAAAATACCAACATTTTAAATAAAGCCAGGCTGCTCTTGGTTTTGCTGACTGTGTGGCTGTGTAGCTGAGGCCTGATCCCTCCTTTTCCTACCAAATGGGTATTAAGAGTTGAAAATGGTGAGCAAAGAGCCTGGGCAGGAGGGCAGGGCTTGAGGTAGATTGTTTTGTTTGCTTGCTTACTTGCTTGTTGCTGGGGCTTGCCCCAGCCTTGCCCAGGCTCCCCCACTGAGCTGCACCCCTTCTCAGAACAGAGCTCTGCCTTGTTGATAGGTGCACACGGGGGCACAGGGTTTTCTTTGCCTCAGAATCAAATATGGCTGAAAGGGCTCTGGGCAAGGGGAGGCCAGGGCCTCACAGGGTGAACTCTAGGAAACAGGAAGTCTCAGTGCCTCAAGGTCCTTTCTTCTGTAGGGCTGCCGTGAAGGTGGGCAGCTGCTGTCTGCCTTTCCTGCAAGGTCCTCACTCCTGCCCATTCTCCAGTGGCTGAGACCACAGTGAGGAGCCGGGTCTGGTGCAGATCCTGATGCTGCTGTATCTTGAGCAAAGTGCTTCCCTGTCAGTGGCTCCGTGTTCGCATCGGCAGCGTGGAGACCACAGCAGCAGTGCCCATCTCACCGAGAGCAGCTCTGAATGAGAAGGTGTGTGGGGTGTGGAAGCATGGCTTCAGATGGCCTCACTTACTGTGCAGCAAGTGTTCCAAACCTAATGCTCCATAATACCTGCACGTGCATATTGTGCTGTCACAGCTACACTATTACAAATGTGCTACACATACTAGTTCCTCTTACCACTGTGGGTTTTCTCTCTTATAAGAGGCTACTCTCTCTGTCCCAGGCTGAATCTTATTTCTTTTTTATATTTATGTTTTAGTTTTAGGTGGACACAATATCTTTATTTTATTCTTATGTGGTGCTGAGAATCGAACCCAGTGCCTTATGCATGCTAGGCGAGCACACTACCACTTGAGCCACATCCCCAGCCCCCTGAATCTTATTTCTCAGGTGAACCACTGACTCACAAACCAACCCCCCACCTCCAGGGTTCATGCCCCACCCTCATACTCAGCCACCTCCCTGCACTCTCCTCTGCCAAGGTCACCTACTGGATTCATCAGTTCATCAGCAAATGAGAAGAGCTGGAGGACCTTCCTTCCTTCTTCGCTCAAGTCTCAGGGCCTCTGCTGGGCTGTCAACAGGCAGGAAGCCTTCCCTCTTTAAACTTCAGTCTAGACCAGGAGGTACTCATTCATCCCCTCCACAGTTGCTGGAGGGCTACAGTGTTCCAGGCTCTGTTGTGGGTGCCGGGGAGACAGCATGAACAAAACTGACAAAATCCCCAAATGCACAAAGCCTCTGTTGGCCTGTGGGAAGTGTTAGCCAGGTGTGGTGGCCATGCCTGGAATCCCTAGCCACTCAGGAGGCTGAAGCAGGAGGATTGCAGGCTAGAGGCCAGTATGGGCAACTTAGATGCTATCTCAAAATAAAAATTTAAAAAGGACTGGGGATGTAGCTCAGTGGTGGAGCAACCCTGGGTTCAATCCTCATACAAAAATGAAGAAAGTACTAAACTGTTAAAATAGAAGCCTGGAAGGAAGAAAGGGAGGGAGAAGGGACGAAGGGCGGGGAAGAGGAAAGAAATGGAGAAGAAGGAAAGCTGAGCAGCCCCCATCGGGGCTGTGCAGGAGTATAATGAGGCCTGTTGAAGGCTGACCTAGTCTAGGGGTCAGGGCAGACTTTGGAATCTAGGAGGACAGAAAGAGGAGACCCTAAGACAAAGCTGAGGTCCGGGCACAAGGAGCCATCATTGCAGGGAGTTGGGGCTGAGATGCACTCACTCAGTACCCATGTGCTGTCCCCATGGAGCAGTGGCCCAGAGAGGACGTTTAGAAAATAAAATGCTGTTCCAGCCTCCAATGATCTCACCAGGTAGTGGATTTCCTCACGCGTTCAGCAGGTAACTTGCCAGCACCTCTCACGTGCCGGGGGACAGTGGCAGCACAGAGGTCAAGTCCCTTCCCTGGAGAAGTGCAAAGCTCTTGAGGAGGCAGACTACGAACACTTTGTACATGCAACCATAATAAGGTCAGGTACATGGAACGGAGGACCAGAGGGGCTGGGAGACAGCGGGGACAGGGGCTTCTTGAAAGAGCCACCCAGGCAAATGAGGTGATCTTTGAGCAAAGACCCGAATGAAGCACTCGTTTAAAATCCAAGTGCAAAAGGAAATAAAATGAAAAACCCCCAGTTTTCCCACACCCCATTCCTGGAGATTGACAAGCGTTTTCTGTTCATAATCTGTATGATACATACTATGATAAAGCAGATTGCACATGAAATCCATCCTATTAAACTAACGGCCTTTCAATAACAGTAGTGGACTCTTTGTGGACTTTACCTCCTGCACTTTGCTTTCCTTTTTTCTTTTGGTGCTGGGGATGGAGCAACAATGTGCTCCTTTGCATTAGTTGTAGGGTAGCAGCAGTTCTTCATGCAATTGCACATGTACTTTTGCATCTTTTCTTCTTGCTTTTCTCCTTGGTTTCCTTCTTCCTTCCTTCCTTTCTTCTTCTCTTCCCTTTCCTCCTCTTATTCTTGTTCTTCTGCCTCACCCACCTCCACCATACCTTACCACTGGTTTCAGTTTTTTTTTTTTTTTAATAGGATCTCACTAAGTCACCGAGGCTGGCCTTGAATTTGTAATTCTCCTGCCTCAGCCTCACCAGCTTCTGGGATTACAGGCTCTTGCCACTGCACCAGGCTCAATGGTTTTCAATTTCACTAACATTTACAATCGTTGCCAATGGAATTTTTTTTTTTTTTGGCTTTTATTTGGCTTTTCCCATATGCTTAATAGCTGTGTTGCTGCTTGTTATGTGCCTTGTACTGTTCTAAGAACTGTGCATGTATTGTCTCCTTTAGTGTACACATGAACCCTAGATGGGAGCTCTTACTGTTTCCATTTCATATTTGGGGGATTCCAGGAACAGTTTCATCATTCAGCCTTCAAGAGCCAGACCGGTGGCAGAAAGGGGGAGTGAGACACTGGGTATGAACATGTTTTTGGAGGCTAAGCACACACCCTAACAACTTGAGTCAGGCTGTCTGTTAAAATAGCCTGTGCAGCACAGTGTCCTGGCTGCCAGAGCTAGGTCAGGGGCAGCCTCCCGGGGCCTGCAAGATGCAGGAGTGCTTTTTGTAGGAAAGGTCCAGAAGTGGGCCAGGTGGCCAGAGCCAAGGGCAGCACAGTCTAGCCTCTAAAAATGTCCCACTCACTTAACACTCCCAACAGCAGTCCAAGGAAAGTGCCAGATCCGAGTGTCATAGACAGGACTGTATCATCCCTTAATTTTTGCCAATAAGATAGCCCACCCTAGGGGCTGGGGATGTGGCTCAAGTGGTAGCGCGCTCGCCTGGCATGCGTGCGGCCCGGGTTCGATCCTCAGCACCACATACAAACAAAGATGTTATGCCCACCGAAAACTAAAAAATAAATATTAAAATTCTCCCTCTCTCTCTCTTTAAAAAAAAAAAAAAAAAGATAGCCCACCCTAAAAGAAAATGTCACATTTGATTGGCACCGTTCCTTCACTGGTCATGGGGGCTACTTCTTCTCTTCTATTTATGCTTCTTTCTCGATTTTCTTTCAGCTTATCTTCTCTTTGATTTTTTCCCCCCAACTACTTTCATCAATTTTCACTGGTATCTAGGATGTTAATGCCTCTGGTATGGGTAGGGGACCTGAGATGTCTAAGGTACACAGAACCTAATTTTTTTCTTCCTAAATGGGGAAATGACAGCCAATCTGCCAACTGCAGATTGAAATGTCACCTGCATTCATAGAATAAATTGACCTCCCTTGTACCTGTGTCTTTTTGCTGACCATCTTATCTGCTTTCTTGCTTCTAGTTCTGTTGTGCTACTCCTGAGTCAATTCCTTTGCCAATGTCAAACTCCACCTTGGCCTCATCTCCCTGATCCAATCTTCCAGAAAAAGTGTGAGAATCCAGATGTCCTGTCCTTCCTACCCCCAAAGCATGCACACATCTTGCTCCAATTTTGGGTGGAATTTCTCAGAATGTTCAGATGTAAAGACCCGATGTCTTTTACCCGTGCGGCTGTGAGGAGGTCATGTTTTGGTCTAGGAAGGGTGGTGGGTCTAGAATGTCCAGCACCTCAGGCAGAGCTGGGGGATTAAATCAGTAGCTCCCAAAGGAGGTCATTTACCCTCCAGGGGACAAATGGCAAGGTCTGGAGGTATTTTCTGCAATCAAGACTAGGGAAGGTGCTCCTGGCATCTAGCATGTAGATAATCCCAAACCGGAAACAACCCAAATGTCTACTAATAGTAGGATTAATATGTAAATTCTTGTATCACTATATAATGGTGCTCCACACAATAAAGAAGAATGAACTACTGCTGCGACAGAGCATTTATGAGCCTTACAGACATACTATTAAGCAAAATAGGCCAAGGACAGTTGACATTCAAGCTGAGGGTTTAACTTAGTGGTGCAGTGCTTGCCTAGCATGCAAAGCCCTGGTTTTAATCCCCAGCACCACAAAAATAAATAAAATAAAAACAAAATAGGTACTAGGCACAGTGGCATATTGCTGTAATCCCAGCAACTCAGGAGGCTGATGCAGAAAGACTGTGCAAGTTCAAGGCCAGCCTCAGCAATTTGACGAGGCCCTAAGCAACTTAGCAAGACCCTGTCTTAAAATTTAAAAAAAGACTGAGGATTGACTCAGTGGTTAAGTGCCCCTGGGTTCAATCCCTGGTGAAAAAAAAAAAACAAAAAACAGGCGAGTTTACCAGTGTTGGTGAAAGTCAGGATGGTGGTTAACTCAGCTGCACGGGCAAATGGTATGGAAAGAGCAGAAAGTTCTAGATCTTCATCTGGGTAATGCTGATGAGAACATATTGACTCTGCATGCTGGTTGAGCTTCACATGAAGGTGCGGGCACTTTACTATAGGTACCTTATATCTTAATTTTCAAAAGTGAAAAAATAAAATGCTTGATGCCCAGGAAGAAAATAATTAAATCAAGTGTAGAAATCATGAAGAAATGAACTGGCCTTGTGCAGTTTTTGTTTTAAAAAGGTCTAGGTGGATGAATAGGGATAACTTCTGTCAACTGTGTTTTCTGATGATATGCTTTGTAAGTCTGTCACCTGCTGGCGTTGAGACAGCTGAATACGCATGTGCGGCAGAATGAACTCAGACCCTTCTCTCACTCACACACAAACATCAACTCAAAATGGATTAAAGACTTAAATAGAAATCCTGAAATGGAAAACCTAGGAGAAAAGCTCCATAACCCTGGTCTGGACAATGATTCTTTGAATATGAGCCCCAAAGGCAAGTGACAAATGTAAAAATAGGCAATGAGGCTAGGTGCAGTGGTGCAGGCCTATAATCCCAGCCTCTCAGGAGCCTGAGGCAGAAGGATTGGGAGTTCAAAGCCCAGGTGGCCCAAGGCCACCAGGCTGGTCCCCCCAATCCCCACCCCTGGAGAGCCATCAGCACCAGACTGGAAGCTCCATAGGCACTGTGACCTCGGCTGGCTTGTCCCTTAGCACTGGGGTCCACAAAGCCAGCCTCAGCTAGGCCAAGGCTCTTATCAAGGCCCCAAGCAACTCAGCAAGACCCTATCTCTAAATAAAATATTAAAGAGGGCTGGGGATATGGCTCAGTGGTTAAGACCCCTGGGTTCAAATCCCAGTACCAAAAAAAAAAAAGAAAATGAGATTACATCAAACTGAAAAGCATCTGTACAGCCGAGAAAACAATCCACTGAGCCAAGAGACACTATGGAATGGGAGGAAAGGTTGGCCATTTACTGTCTGAGGCATCAATGTCCAAAGTGGAAAAGGAACTCAACCGCACAGCAAGGCAGCACACAACCAGGGAAGAACTGGCACAAGATCTGGGGGACGTTTCTCCCCAGAAGACATACAAATGACCAACAGGTACAAGGAAAAATCAGACATCATTTTCGCAGTCTCTGCACAGAAGCTCACAGTGTGGACCTGGGTGTTTTATAAGTTCCATCCAGTGTCAGGCACACAGGAGGTACTCAGCAAAGACTTGTTTTATGAATGGAAACTTTCCTTTTCTCCAAGATATAGAATCCCTGAAAGCCGTGTTCCATTTCCTGTGTGTTCTCTGCTTACAGAACTCACCAGGAGAGGCCCTGTCATAAGTGCTGGTTGGCTATAGAACCTCTGGCTCTATGGAATGCCCCCTGAATCTGGTCTTAGTGCCTCACCTATAAAAGGGAGTCAAGGAGACTGAGCAGGGCCACATAACTCGCCCAAGGCCACAGGCCAAATGCAGACCAGAGCTTCCAATTTGGACAAACCAGGGCTGGCTGAGACTGGAGCCTCCAGGGAGAGAAAGACCCAGCCATGCTGAGGAACAGGAAGGGGAGGTTTGGAAAGAGGTGTGTGAGGGAAAGGAGACCAGGAAGAGCCCAGGAGGCTGAGGAGGGGACTGCAAAGGCCCAGGGCCACCAGGCTGGTCCCCCCCACCCCCACCCCTGTAGAGCCATCAGCACCAGACTGGAAGCTCCATAGGCACGGTGACCTCGGCTGGCTTGTCCCTTAACACTGGGGTCCACGAAACTCTCCCGAGGGCCCTGAGGTCACAACTGTTTCCTGACAGCATCAGATGTCACTTGCCTCTTACACTCAACACAGTGGAATTTTCCAGAGGCTGCCTGGAGCGTGACATCACAGCGTACTGAAGGCAGAGGCAGATGTGAGCCTACAGTTGCCTTCCATTAAGCCGCTGGTCATGAAAGGATTTTACAAAAAACTTTTTTTTTTTTTAATTTTACAGGCCAGAGAAGTTTGTTTGTTGATACCATTCTGCATAAAGTCATAGGGAGTGGACCACGGAGCAGGCTGGCACTTCAGCAGAACCCCCAAGACTTTCTCTCCGGCTTCCTTCTTTTTCTGATCATTTCCCTTCACAGGTTTTAGAAACCTGTCCAAGTGCTTAGCGTGTGCTCCCCTGTCTTGCTTGTTCAGGACAGTCCCAGGCCATCCTGGCCGCCCCTGCAGCTCCCCCAGTTCTGCCCTGTGACACTTGTGCTGCCTGGGACATCTGTGAGCCTTTGCATTTTGAAGTCCCCACTCCCTACTGTCCAGAATACCACCCTTCGTGAAGACTCACATTTACGTGGCCAAAGAAACAACTCTGTTTTCTAACGAGCCTGATGACGGGTATGGGTACATTTCCTTTCTCCCTCCGTGTTCCCATTTTGGTAAATTACAAGAACATGGCAGTTCTGGCAAAACTATTCTTGTTAATTTTTTTTCATAATTCTTGAAAAATGTGGTTATCTCTTATAAAATAAAATATCTTTTGAAGTTAATATTTAATGGGCTTATTGTCACTTTCAAATAAAAATTTATTCAATATCTCAGTAAATTTTAATACAGTTAATATTGATAATCCACATAGTCAAAAGCTTTTTGAAGATTTCAATCACGTTTTAAAATGTAAAGAGGTCCTGGGTGGGGGCGCAGCTCAGTGGTAAATGGTTTGCCTGGCATGCACGAGGAGGTCCTGGGTTTGATCCCCAGGAGAATGAAAGGAAGGGAGAGAGAAAGGAAAAGAAGTCCTTGACCAAAACCTTGTGAACCACTCTCCTTTGTGCCCTTGGTAAGTACTAGCCACCAGGCAGCTACTCATTTACTGCAGGATTAAGTGGATAGATGAAGCAATACACAAATGAATCAATAATGATGGGTACATTTGGGGATATAGGATCTACTGCTCCAAAGGAAGAGAGGAGGGGGAGGGTCAAGCTGGCTGAGCACCAGGCCGGTTCCCTTCTGCACCTACAGTTTTTTTTCTCTGTAAATGGGGCACTAATAAGTCTGCCAGTAGGATGTCCTGCTTAGCTGGTCACTGGGGTGCACACCTGTGGTCCCAGCTATTGGGGAGGCAGAGGAAGCAGGATTATTGAGAGTTCAAGGCTAGCCTTGGCCCACTTAAACAGAACTCAACTTTAAAAAAAAAGAAAGAAAGAAAGAGAGAGAGAAAGAAAGAAAGAATGCTGTATTCAATTTAACAGCACTTAGGGGCTGGGGATGTGGCTCAAGTGGTAATGTGCTCACCTGGCATGCGTGAGGCCTGGGTTCGATCCTCAGCACCACATACAAACAAAGATGTTGTGTCCGCCGAAAACTAAAAAATAAATATTAAAAAAATTCTCTCTCTAAAACACACACACACACACACACTTTCAACAAATAATAATTGTATGTAAAAAAAAATTAACAGCACCTAGCAAAGTACCTGTCTGGAGCCAGCCTGGAAGCATTGGCTCATGAATACAATAGAAGTCCTCAGCACAGGGATGCTTTGCTGTTTTGCATCTCTGTGGTGTCGGGGTGGGGGGGTGGGGGGGTGGGGGTGGCATTCTGCTGCCTGCTCCCCCCTTCCCCAACACCTTCCTTCAGAATTTGAATGTCTCCGGTGGGACTAAGGGGGATGACTGGCAGGTGGGGGAGGTGGTGGCAAGTGAGGACCTTGACCTTTACCAGAGAGTGAGGTGTCCAGGGTCTCTGTGGTTCTGCAAAGTGGGCCCCTGAGCAGGCCTGATTGGTCCCCTCTGTCAGTCACTTGTGTCACCTCAGACTGGCCTCTCAAGCTAAAGAGACAAGGGGGGTGCAGTGAGGGAGTCTCAGGGGCCCAGCCTACTCCTAGGGTCAGCTGGCTTTGCAGAGGGGGCGATGCTGAAATCCAAGGGTCTTGGAGGATGGAGAGGAGGCCCTGGAGGAAGCCCAAGGGAGGGGTGGGAGCACAAGCCCCAGGGCATCATGGCAGTAGCCGGTAGCCGAGCAGGAACTCCAGAGGTGGGGGGGAGCTCCTTCCTTAGTCCACAGGCATCTGCCGGTTTATCTCCAGTGCTTCACAAAGCGCCCCCCCCCCTTGGTAAATGAGATGCTTTCCTCAGGCTTGGGGGCAGGTGATGGTGGGAGAGACAGTTCCTCCTTCAGGCAGCAGATACACTCTGAGCACCTACTGCCTTCAGGTCTGACTGGGGAGCTGTGGGGGAAGAAGCAACACAGCCCTGCTCTCAGAGCTTAGTGCAGGGGCGGTTGGGGGGACTGATAACCACAAAGGCCCAGGTGTCTGGGAGTGGGGGGGAGGCCTCTCTGTCCATCATGCCCCACCGCACACCTGAGGGACCTCAGGCAAACAGGTTTATAGCCTGGCCCCTCAGGGCCAGGCAGGTAGCTCAAGTGTGACCATCTCCAACCAGGTGCTAAGCCAATTGCCTTAGGACTCAACTATTACCCTTCTTGGTTGAGACACCTTTTAATATAGCCTGTGGCCCAAGCAAAACCCACCTGCAGGCTGTTCAGGACCTGGGGAATTCTCTGCTGTGAGATTTCATGGATCCATTTCCCCACAGAAGCCACAGGACTTGCGGAATCACACAGGTACATTCTCCAGGAGGTTAAGCTGTGTTAAAGAGTCTGTAGCTCCAGCCAATTCAACCAGACACCCCCAGCAGGGTAGAGGAGGGATGTTCCCCCACGGTCACCTACACCCAGTGCTTGAGTGGGTGCATCAGAACAAATAGGAGCCCCTTGGCTTCTCCTTCCAAGTAACCATGCCTGGGTACCTCTGAGCCCCTTGTCTGTTCGCTGTTTTTATGAAGGGGTCTTTGCTGTCTGACCTCCACAGCCTTCCTGGCCATTCTTCTGCTTTACAATAGCTGCCGGTCTTCCTTAGCAGCTGCTCAGTCTGTCAGTGGAAATGAGTCCGTGGGGAGCACCTGTGGTGGATGGTTTTTTTTTTTTTTTGGTCCTAGGGATTGAACCCACCCGTGCTTTACATCTGAGCTACACCCCCAGTCCTTTTTTTAATTTCCAGACACAGTCTTGCTAACTTGCTGAGGGTCTCGAAAAGTTGCCCGAGCTGGCCTCAAACTTGTGATCTTCCTGCCTCAGCCTCCTGAGTCACTGGGACTGCAGGTGTGCGCCTCTGCACCTGGTCATGGAGACAGCCTTTCCTGTATTTCTCAACCACTTGTATCTCTTCTTCAGCCAACCACCTGTCCATGCGCCTTGCCCACGTTTCCACTGGACTGTCTGTCTCGTTTCCCTTTTAGGTTTGGGTCTAGAACTCTTGTGGAACTGCAGAATGTGCTTGGGGTCTGAGGGGAAGCCTGCGTTTCTGTTTCCAGATAGAGAGACCTCAGCGGATTGCCCCCACAGCATTCGGTTTAAAACCCTCCCATCTGGAGTGTCAACTTGGGTCCCTTGTTAGTGGTCTGTGCTGGACCCCGTCCTGCTGTCAGCTCAGCAGTCTGTGGCAGCACCAGCACCAGTGGTGTACACCTGCGCTGCTGCGTTCTGGTCACCTCCTTGTGGCTGCATCCTCCAGAAGAGCTTTAGGGTCTATTTGATTTTCTCCACCTCCCCCAGCTCTGGGCTTAGCTAGGAATAGAATCACTGAATCACTCTGAAGACCTAAGATCTTTATGCTAATGGAGTAGGACCAGGTCACTCGCAGGTCTGGAGGGGATGGTAACTAGCCAGCTCCCTGACACAAAGCCTCAGGCGAGAAAAATAAAATTCCAGACAGGTGACCCAGAGGATGGCCACAAGGGCATAGAGTCCCTGAATGGCTCACCTGAAGCCCTGGCCTAGAGCTGCTTCTGCTCTGGGCGGGGGTGTGGCGGTTCCAGGCTCCAGCACCCAGGGTGGGGTGCAATTTATCTCCAGTTACAGAGTTGTTGGTTATCAGTGCTGATAGGAATCCTTGGAGGAGGTAGCTGGTTCACATATTGATCATTGCTAGGTACTTTGAGAAACTACAGTAGCTTTCATCAACAAGTCTCCACGGTGCACTCGTGGCTCTGAGCACTTACGCCTGGGCCTGTTAGCCTGTCCCCGTGCTCACCCCCGGGCCAGGGCGCAAAGCCTGAACACAGGAGCAGAGAGGGGCATGGTCAAAGCCCTGGGCAGGAGGCCACAGAAAGGAGAGCAAGGGAAGGCGGGAGCGGGGTCAGAGCTGGCGCGATTTGTACAGGCTTCTGGGAAAGCGTCGCTTGGCTGATACGTGGGCAGCCCCGACTTGCAGTTACTTTGTATATTTAGAAGTTTATTCATTTACCATCTGTCTCTTCCACTGGAATGGGACTTGGGAACCACGGGCCCCATCTGTCCTTAAGGTCCTGGATGATGCCCGCTGTGGGATGGGCCCTCATTATGGGTGGAAGAAAGAACTCAAGAAAGTGGGCTGGTCAGGAAGATTCAACCTCAGGGACCACTGCATTCTACAGGTAGACTGTAGCCTCAAACTCCAATGACCCGAGGTTTTTATAAGTGGGTGGTACAGTCCCCCTGGGTCTGGGGGTGAGGCTGGGATTTCTGTTTCTTCTGAGCTCACAGGTGGTGTGGGGGAACCCACTCAGGGATCTGAATTGGTACCCAGCCTTGAAGGCATTTGTTTAAATATGTGCAGCATTTGCCAGTTTTTCAAAGCTTTTCAGGTCTGGGGCTGGCCTGATTTCACAATACCACGGTGATGAGGGAGTGGTTCTTACATGGAAGAGATGATTATTAGTTCTGTTGGGAGTGATAACCACGCTGGGACAAGGTAGTTAGAATAACAGGCGAGCAAAAAAGTGTTTGTATGTTAAAGGTACACAGGGAGGGTGTTTCTAGCTGAGGCTGGGTGTGTTCTGAGACTCTGGGTGGGGAGAACGGGATAAACCATAAGGGCTAGGAATGGTGGTGGCACTCATGAGGGTCCAGGGGCAAGGGGGCAGTGTACAGTCCTCTCCACTTTCAGATGCACTTAAACATTTCAATAACAATAATAACAATAATAATAGAAATAAGAGCCTGGTTTTCAAGAGGCACAGGAGGTAGCTCAGCCAGAGTTGAGCAGGACCAAGGCTTGTAATGGCCACCAGCTTATTCTATTGCATCAGTGTATGGGGCGGGGGTTCTGGGGATGGAACCCAGGGGTGCTCTACCACTGAGCCACATCCCCAACCCTTTGATATTTTATTTTGAGACAGGGCCTCACTAAGTAGATCTTGAACTTGAGATCCTCCTGCCTCAGCCTTCCCAGTGGCTGAGACAACAGCAGCACAGCCACGCCCAGCCGATTAGCATCATCATTATTTAAAAACCTGGTGGCAGCGGGGCCTCTGTGCACCCAGCCTAGAAGGGAATTACTGATCCTGGGTCAGATCAGTCGACATCTTCTTTTTGTCGGTTACCCTCTTCTTCCTTCCTTTTTTCTTCTCTCTCTTCTTTTTGGTGGAGCAGTGGTTTGATTTCTTTCTCCTCCTGTGGCCCCACCCCATGCAAAACCATCCAGCTGACTGCTGAGAACTCATGAACACTTTCTATTCACAGCAACATCCACGCACAGAGGAGCCAGGACAGGCTGGGGAACCACTGTTAATGGCGGCTGCCTGGAAGGAGGCGGGTAGGAGGATGGGTGGGGACCTGCATCTTTCCCCCTTTGCGACCTTCAGTTGGACTTTGGTTTTAATGCCAGGTACTTTTTAAAACTACCCAGTGATGTGTACATATATTTTTGTTCTAAGATACTCTTAAATTACAACTGATAGCACGACTGTGCAACTGATAACACTTCTCTCTCTCTTTCTCTCTCTCCCCCCCGCCCCAGAGGTGAACATGCTGCTGAGGCCAAGGAGACCCTCCCTGGGGTCACAGCACAGCTCCTTGCTCTCAGACACCTTCCTGGGATAAGCAGGGGAGCCGCCTATCTTCTCCCCAGACGTAACCCCAGTAAAGAAGGTCGTAGGCATCCTTGGAGTCTTTTTTTTGTACACTATGATCCTCCACATACAGCTTTTAGAAGAACATTTTATTCTTTGCCTTTTTACATAAAACTGCCATCTAGCAACATTCTTTGCCATTCCTCTGCATTGTTATCTGTCCCCAGATCGATCGATCGATCTCTCTTTCTCTTTTATTAGCCTCCCACCCACCCATCCCAGAGCTTTATCAAGGTATAATTGACAAATAAAAATTGCGTCTGTCACAGTGTGCTCCAGAAGTTTGCTGTGCGTGCACACCCGCTGGATGATTGAATCGAGCGGCTGAGAAGGTCCATGACCTCATGTGCTTATGATTCTTCTGTGGTGAGAACGTTCAGGATCTATCAGGGCAATGTCCAAGCACCCCGTGGTGGTTGGTATTGGCCACAGTCATCTCCCCAAGCTGCAGACCTAGAATGCACACGCCTGCCCGGTTGAAACTTGGTACCCTTGACCATCTCCGCTCCCACCCCAGCTACATCTCATTTCTTAACATCTGCAGAAGAGTTCATCCTGTGGGATTTAGATCATTCAAAAAATCTAAATAGCAATCTTCTGCTGGGGTAGAACACCAGTATGTGCAAGTCTGTTATTCTAGTAACAGAAAGTACCCAAGAAGAACCTAGAACTTGCATCTTATTAGCTGGCAGAGAATCTTTGAGGCATTCCCTGGGGACACTGGTGAAGGGAAGGCCCAGGGGCCTGCACTGCCCAGGCAGGAGACCAGGAGTCAAACAAGCTGGCACATAAGCTGCACCCCAGCAGTCCCAGTGCACAGCGGGTTCCTCTCCACCTCCTGGGTCTGGCTGGTTGTGGAAAGCGGCTTCTTGTCAACATTTAGATAGAAGAGCTCACAGGCTCCTGGTTACAAGGAGGCACAGGATCCCTGCACCTACCCAGATGCCTGCAGAAATAAACCTGAATGTGCAGCAACATGTGCCAGCCACTAGACATCCAAAGACCCTCGGAGCCACTGAGAGACTTGCCTGTCCAAGGTAGAAGCCCTCTGGCATGTCATTATGAGCAAGTCTATGCCTTGCCCAGGCACCAGACAGTAGGTTGAGGATCTTCCTGTCAATCTACAAGAATCCATTGAGCACCTACTATGTGCTCTGTTGCAGAACAGTGAACAAAGCAGATTTGGCGTCTGCTCTCTGGAAGTTTCTGGTCTAGTGGGGGAGACCGAGGCAATCAAACGTAGTATAGCATTACAAAGGCCAGCCAGAGAGGGAGGAGGGAAGCTATTTTAAGAGAAATCTCACATGCCCAACTACGCCCCTTGAACTTGAAGGAATTCTCCCACCCTCCAGCAGTGTGATTTTGGATGAGATAACCAGCTGCTCAGGACCTTATCTGAAAAGTAATAAGAATTACAGCTCCTCTTCTTGCCAGCCCTAGCGATGCACCATTTCCAACAAACCCCAAACTACCAGGACCCCATAGACTGGACCTTCCATTGCTGGTCCCTAGGCTGGGCACTGCACCAGATCAAACACTGGCACCCATCTGGGCTCTTGTTCCCTAATCTTGCGGCAAACCCTAACTCAGAGCTTTATCTCAGGGAAGTGGGAGTAGGAACAGCAGGAAATCAGACTCTGTTTGTACTGTTTAACCTTATTTACTATAAACATATGTCCTTTTGGTAATGATACTCATTTCTAAAAATTAATGACCTGGTATTGGTGCAAGGATAACCAGAAAATTTAATGGAATAGAACAAGTCATTCAATGTTCCATCTCATCTGTACGGTGGTTTGGTAAATAGTAAAGGTACCGTGTCCCATTAGTGGAGAGAGGCAGAAGGATCAGTGGGTGATGGTGAGGACAGGTGTCCTTGTTTCAAATAAGTACAAAGATAGCCTAGAGTTAAGGCCCAAAGTTCAGTAAAAATACACCAGGAATTTTTAAAGTTTAGTCATAGAAATGACCTTCAACACCAAGACACCAAGAGAAGAAAAAGGTTGGCAAATTGGCCACATGAAAATTTCACATGTGAAATATTTTAGATATAACAATCAAGAAGAATACTGTGCTCCCTCACCCCACCTGACATCCCAAGGAAAACATCACGGCAAGTCATCGTCGCAGCAAGCAGAACTTGGGCTTTTCCTTCAGTGTGTATTTTGATTATTTTATTTCCCTTGTAGGGATGCATGGATTATATGGAAGTATGCTCCACATCAGTGCTGAGCACAAGCCTGTCATCTCGGCATTTTAATAAGGGTTAGCAGTGTAGTAGAACCGTTGCTGAACATGCAAGAGGACCTGGGTTCAATCCCCAGCACTGCAAAAAAATAAAATAGGTATCATTGCTAGCCCATGTGCATCTCCTTCCTCTCCCTGCCCTAGGCCCCATCCAGAGTTCCAGCTCCATCTGGGGTGAAGTAGGTAGCTTCCTGGCAGCAGCTGCCAATGACTACTACTACTGCCTACTACTGCGCAGGCAGCATCCAGCCTGGTGCTAACTTCCCCCAGGGTTACCCTTGATGTGCACCAGACCAGACCAGACCAGACCCGATTCACACCCCCATTTGACAGATGTGATAATTGAGGCATAAAGAATCCCCTAAGGGTCTAGTCTGTGGGACACTTAAGTTCCGATGGCTCCCCAGGTGAGCTGTTGCGCATATGGATTCGGGGCTGAGACTAACAATAGGCAACATCAACCCAACAAAGGGCTGAAATACAGATTGTGCCCCAGAAAGGGCCCTGCCCCTTTCCTGCTGGGCAGCAGCCCTTTGACCCTCTTTGGTGTTCTTCCTAAACTCTAGAAGGGCAATTCTCCAAGGGCGGCTCCCTATGGCAGGTGCAATCTGCATAGCCACGGAGGACGTTAGAAATGCAAAATTTCAGGTTCCACCCAGAACTCCTGAATCAGGAACTGGCAATGGGGCCCTGACTTCCCATCAGCCCGGAGATGGTCGCTGTTGGAGCTCACGTGCCTCAGACTCCAGCTGTGCGGTTCTCTTCCTCACCCGGCTCCTAGCACACGTCTCCTGACTGCTTATTAAAGTGTCCTGTGAGACGAGCCAGCAGTGAAGTGCTCCATGTAACTCCTTAAACATACCCCTGCTAAAGGCCACTGTGCAGTGGTGTCTGGGGTCTCCTGCACATGGGAGGTGGTATCTGGAATGGGACCTATGAGCCAGGCAACACTGAGGGCGGGCTTCCTAGCTCAGCACATCAAGGGCTGGAGTCAGAAGTGGCTGTGGGGATGCGGGCTGGAGCCGTCTGCCTGTCAGCGCTGCCCGTGCTAATGCACTCGGATGACATACAAGGAAATAATTTTTTTAATTATAAAAAAAGAGACATGCATGGCCTGTAAAACCAGTGAGAATAGGGCAGAAAAATTGACTTCTTCCCTCCTCCTGATTTTTACGTATTTTAAAAAATGTTTTTCGAAGTGTCTTATCCACCCCTCAGCCCAGCACCCCTGCACCAGAAGGCTCCTGCACCAAGGTATCCAGGAGTGTCGTCAGCCTGCCAGGCTTCAGGAGTGACTTAAGGTCAGGAAAGTTCAAATATGCTTCCAGGCTTCCAATAAGGATGAGCCCCAGGGCTTGGTTCAAGTCCAAACAAACCCAAGACCAGGGCCCTAACCCTGCCCACCACCTTCCCTGGCATCCTTGGGCCCTGCCCACTCACCCCCAGGAGCGCGCAGTCTGCCATTGCGGATCCCTCCCGCTAGGGCACCACCTTCTACCCCATCCTGCAGTGGTCCCTGTCACTTCTCTGTCCCTTTCCGTGCACACCTAGCTCCTCTGCATCCTCAGCCTTTCAGAACCTGTGATGCAACCGATGCAGTGACTGCAAGGAAGACCGTGTCCTGGTCACGTGGGTAGACTCAGGAGGTCTTTGGTGAACAGGCAGCATTTAAACCACCATCCTGTTCCTTCCACAAGAGTGAGAGGAGGACCTGGGGGCGCTTCTGTGAATTCAACAGACACTTATTAGGCGACTGTTGCATGCCAGGAACTCTTGTAAGAATTTGGGGTGAGGGGGACAATACCTCTCAAATATGGGTCTTCTTGACTGCCCTTTCTAGAAGGGTCTCCTTGCAGCACAATCATTAACAGGACATTATCTTGTTGATCTATTTGTGCCCATTTACTCTCCCAGTCATGATTTCCATTTCCTCACATTCTCACTAATCTGTTCAAATCTCACCAATGACGACTGTCATCTGATTGCTTTAGCTGACCTTTCCCCTGACCACTAGTTGACCGAACCTCCATAAGTTTACAAGTCACTTGGGTTTTCTTTGCTGTCAATTGCTCACTTTGGTCCATTTTTTCTTTTTCTTTTATTAACCATACGATTTATTTATTCATTTTTTTAGTCAGTCATGACAGCAGAATGTACTTTGACATATAATACATACATGGAATGCACACACATCAATCATGTTGTCTATTCTATTCTGCTGTCCTTCCTATCCCCCTACTCCTCCCCTCCTCTCCCCTCCTTTCTCTCTATCCAATCTAATGTGACACACTTTTTTTTTCTTTTTCTCGTCACAACATCATATATGTCTTCTGTATAACAATGAGGGTCTCCTTCCATCTTCCGTGCGACCCCCCTTCTCCCTCTTTTTCCCTCCCACCTCTCTTCCCTATTTAGTGGTAGTCTTCTTCTCATGCTCTTCCTCCCTATCCCATTTTGAGTCATCCCCTTATATCAGAGAAGACATTCGGCATTTGTTTTTTAGGGATTGGCTAACTTCAGTGTGGTTTTTGTTGTTGTTGTTTTTGTTTTGTTTAATTCGGAAAAGATTTTTTTACCAAACTCTAAGTTAAGAGGTGGCAGGGAGAGGGGAGCCGCAGGGTCACGTTCTGGGCGACTGCCCTTCCTCTCTCTCCTCCTGGGCCTGGATTTCCAGTTCCTCACCCAGGCGCTCTTTGACCAGACAACCTTGGACTGTAAGTAGAAGGAGCCGCCCAGATGTTCCTAGTTCTTCTGGACCTCCTGGGGACTCAGTTTGGAGACGCTGAGAATCTGCTGGGCCTCCTGAAGGCCGAGTCCAGCGGGGTTGGATGCAGCTGCAGACAGGTGCTCAGCTCATCCCCGGGTATCAGCTGTGGCCCGCTGGCTGCAAACTCCTGCCACAGGGAGCAAAGGCTCTGCCTCCCACCTGTACCTCCCACCTCCCACCTGCAGTGATCTGTGCAGGGTTCCAGGACATTGCGGTGGCTCTGCCTCGGGGTCGCAGACTCCAGCTTCCTGGCCCTGCTGCACCTGCTCAAGGGCAGCCGGTCGGTGTGTGTGTGTGTGTGTGTGTGTGTGTGTGTGTCCTGCTCTCTATTATTCTATAGCTTGGGCAGAATAGCATCTCTTTCTATTTCCCGCTTTCTTGAAATGGGTCCTCACTTTGTTGCCCAGGTTTGAACTGGATGCTTACGTGGAATGTTTATCAAATGCCTTTTTAAAAAATCAAATGTCCTTAGGGCAAAGGCCACCTCTGATCTGCATCTCCAGTGCCTGGTGGGTTCCAGAACTGGTGGTTGAGAAATCCCCAAGTCGCCAGCCACTGTCCCCCAGGTACACACACTTAGCCTCAGGAACTGCTGCACACGCTGATCCCCCAGCGGGCTCCGAGGAGGCCCAGGAAGCTCCCAGGAGCGCAGCGACTGGGCCGGGGTTGTCAGGTAAGGTGCAGGTGTCCAGTTAAATTTGGATTTCAGGTAAACAGCACAGGCTTTTTTTTTTTTTTTTTGGTACAAGTAGGTTTGTGACTTTCATGGGGTGCACTTAAAATTGAGAAACAAAATCTATTTGTTATCAGAAAATCAAATTTACGACATCCATCAATCTCATTTGCTGTAGATGAATGTATGCCATGAACTCGTGAAGGCTTTCAACCCAACCTCCAGTTTACAGGAAATACAGGGAGCAAGCTAAAGGCATCATAAGGGAACCATGAGGTGAGCAGTCATGTGGCACATTCCAAAGATCTGCTGACGAGGTGGAGGGAGGGGACAGTTCTAGACGGGAGACTGAGAGGACATAACCAGCAGATGCGGTGTGCGAATTCTTGCTGGATGCTGGACCCGGGGCGCGGCCAGCAGTAAAACCTTTCTGCAGAACTCTCCAGAGCATCCGTGGGACTCCAACCGGCCTGGGGATGAGGGGCGCTGTAGGAAGTTCACTTTGGACGCTCACTGCTGATGAATACTAGCAACTTTACAAAACCCTCAGAAATCACCTCAGGAAGTGAATGATACCTGGGGGCAGAGACATGGTTTTCTTTTTTTTCTTTTTGACTTTTTATCTTTTTGTGCTATTGCATTGCAGGTTGCTTGATTTGCATCATGAACATATCTTATTTTTCTAAGTAAAACCCAACTATTTCATTAACAATAAGACCCAGGCACTTGGCACCCTCCTGAGGGGCTCCCTTGCTCCCTTCCTCTTTGACTTCCCAGTGACTCTGGAGTCCCCGAATATGGAGGCCCTTCTCCTCCTTATTTCAGGAAGCCCCACGGCAGGCCTGGCCGTGGGCTGAGAGGGAAATAGCCTGCCCACTTCTTTATATGTTGTAAATGGACACAATATTTTTATTATTTTTATTTTTATTAGGTGCTGAGGGTCGAACCCAGTGCCTCATGCGTGCCGCTGAGCCCCAGCCCCAGCCCTGAGCCTGTCCACTTCTAATGGGACACTTTAATTGGATAAACATCAGCACAGGAGTCCCAGTGCCGGGGACCAGGGCCTGTCCCAGCAAGAGGGAGGAGGCTCTTTCCTGGGCCCTCCTTGCCCCTCTCAGCGCCACACACTCTTTTCCCAGTGGCCCATTTGGAGGTCTGGTCAGACTCGGGAGGAGATGGCTGCCAGCGACTGCTCTCCCCAAACCTCAGAATGATTATGAAAGAGGAGGAACCTCAACACAAGTTAGAGTCAAGTCCCTCTGCAGTGCCACTCTTAGGGGAAAGACGACTGGGTGAGGGGACAGCGGAGGCTGCTCTTGGGGACCTTCTCCAGGGTCTCACCTCAGCCTTGGGTACCTCACCTGTCAAATGGGGACTCTAAGGCACCCAGTGTCATCCGGTCAATGTGACAGTAAGTGAACTGCCATATGTAGGAGGGAAGCCAGGCCTGATATCTGAGAGCGCCATCGCTGTCAATGGCCCATCTCTGTGGCCAAGCTGTGTGTCAAGGAAGGAGACAGCTAAGAGAAAGCTGCCAAAGGATGCCCAGGCTCGACAGGATGGCTCTGACGAGAAGAGAAAAAGAGAAATGTGTCGATGAGGATGTGCAGAAATTAGACTCCTGTTGGTTGCTGGCGGGAAGGTAACATGGTGCAGCTGCTGTGGAAACAGCTAGCCATGGAGTCACCATGTCACCCAGCAATTCCACTCCAAGGTTCAGAGCAAAAATGAATGCTCAAACAGAAACTTGAACGTGAATACTGGTAGCAGCACTATTCACAATAGCCAACAGCCCAACAGCCATCCACATAAAAAGATAGTACATGCCCACAATGGAGTACTATGCAGCCATGAAAAGAGAAGCAGTGTGAGTACAAGGCTGTGGAAACCTGGGCTAAGCAGAAGAAGCAGCCATAGAGCACCTGCTACACCATCCCATTCGCATGAAATATCCAGAATGGGCAATCCAAAGTGCTCTCAGTGGGGACCAGATTTCCTTTAGGGTGATGAAAGTGTCTTGGAAGCAGATGCAGATGATGTTCCATCAGACGGCGAGGGCACTAAATGAGACTGGAATGTATTCTTTCAGTGGTTAAAATAGCACTTTTGTGATTGATATGTGAACTGTATTTCATGAAAGCCTTTATCCCAGTGTTGAAGCCCTCGGACGCATAGCCGCACCTTCACAGGAAGCAAGGAGTAAAATCGAGAAGGGAAACTGCAGTTTCAGCTCAGCGTTTGTGCGGGAGGCCAGGTGGCATCCTGGTTGTGTGGAAACAGGGGTCCCCTCCTCCGTGGGGGACGGGGTGCTCAGTGAGTCCCAGTGCCAGCCCCACCCTTGCTTCGTGCTTGGAATATTCACCTTTGAGTGTCAGACTTCCTTCCAGGTCCCCTGTCCAAGTCCCGGCGGCCACTGCTCTCTCCTTTCTGCTCTGGACTCACTGGGTACATTTTATGCTTTCATTTCTTTGCCACATTTGTCCTGTCTTTTCAATGTCCGGTCAATGTCATTTTTCCATTTACTTATCTATTGCAAGGCTGGGGATTGAACCCAAGGGTTGCCTGCCCCTGAGCGACAGCCGGCTCTACTGTCATCTTTTGAATCATCAGTTCTCTCTCCATCCTGTGAACGGATGCCTTTTGCCATTTAGGGTACCCCCCTGGAGGTCTCCGATTTTGCTTTCTCGGAGGCCATTTTACTTGTTGATTCAACCTTGGAGAGCTCGGTGTCACCCTGAGAGGGGACATGTTTCTGATGAAGTGGGAGCACAGTGTCCTGCTCCCTGTGCCACCACATCCCGGGGGCAGAGTCCTGGCAGCCCTAGGGAGCCTGTGGGAGCCTTCGGGTGGTCCTGCCAGCCCAGTGCCAGCCACATCTGGGAGCTTCTGGCTGTTCCTGTCCTCTCCCTGGAGGGGGGGACCTCCCGGAGGAGCCACCCCTCTTCCCTTCCCTCTCCCACCTGCGCACCCTGCAGCTCGACTGTGCAGGGCCAGCGGAGCCTCTCCTCACGTGGGGAGTCTCTCAGGGGCTCCAGCCCTGGGACCTCATGGCCTTCGTCCTGCACTAGAGTTACCTGGCCTCTGCCTGTTTCCACACATCGAAAATGGAAATGACACTGTCACTCAGCCTCTCGGGGTTTGGGGAGGGGGAAGGGAGAAGCAAGGCCAAAGGGCCTGGGGCCTGGAGCTCAGCCAGGACCTCCTTTGTGGTGTCCAGGGTCTGCAGGTCCCGGTCGCATGAGCCTGGTGTGCTACCCCGTCAGATGGCATGGCCTGCAAGCCAGTGCTGTTCAGGCAGAAGGGACCAACAGAGAACAAAAAGGACAAAAGACCCGCCCCCTCCAGCACCCTCCTCACTGGAAGCACCGAATAAGTCAGTGAGCCAAATGTCCTGTGGCCCAGGGTGCTGAGGCCAGTGGGCAGGGGAGGGCCTGGGTGCTGGAGCGGCATCTCCCCCAGGATCTTGAGTCTCTGCCACTTGCAGGGCTTCCTTGATTTGCGGGTTGTCCCGTGGGCCTCTGTGGGCACCCCTGCTGCCCTCCGCCACAGGGTCAGCGGGCAGGGACTTCTCCACAGGCCACCACCACGCTCCTGTCAGAGCGTCCCTGGAGACCCCAGCTGCACTTCGCCTTAAAGACGCGTAGAAGAACACAAGTGGGGCGTGGACGAAGGATGGGGGCACCTAGGCTTCAGGAAACGGAGCGGGGCCCGGAAGCACATCTACTGGAGGCCACAGCAAGGGCCGCTGTTCCTGGGTCAATGTCCTCATCATCCAAGGGACCTGGTGCCAGACTGGGAGCTGGGAGCCAGGGGCATTGTCCTGGGGGAAAGGGCTGAGTCAGCAGAGACTGAAGGAGAGCACTAGTAATGTCCCCAGTTCCTGGTAGGGTGACCAGGGGGATCCCCAGGAAGTCTCAGGCCGTGACACTGGTCTGCTGCTGTGGCAAAACAATGTGGCCTGGCCCCAGCTTGGCCATTAGCACCGCGTTTACTTACCATGGAATTGAGTGGGTCTCAGAACCCCCTCAGGAGCCTGCTGTGGTCTGTTTGTTTGAAGGCCCTGCGTGTGATTTTCTTTTTTTAAAACATAAAATGGCCTGAATGACATGTAACTATCATCTTCTCTTTAACATCAAAGAGGTGACAGAGCGAAGTCCCCGAGCAGCCTTCCTAAGGGCTCGGTCCTGCCAGCCCCTGCCTAGCTCATCCTTGTCCCTTGTGTGGGACTGAACCCCACCTGCTCCTCCTCTGAGCACCCAGAGGCATCCCACTGTGTGGACCCATGCTGATGCTGACGGGCAGGGACCTCTTCCCCTCAGAGGACCCTGGGGTGCTTCCAGTTCTTTCTGCTCTTACACAGAGAGACAAGGGGAGCATCCTCTTGAGCATGCACACCTGTCCCTGGGCACACCTGTCCCTGGGCACACCTGTCCCTGGGCACACCTGTCCCTGGGCACACCTGTCCCTGAACATGGTCTGTCCTCATAGGAAGAAGATCCAGGAACTGCCAACTCTGTAGTCATGGGTCTACACAGATTTCAAATCTCGTTGAAAACTTGCAGGAAGGGGCTGGGGCTGTGCTCAGTGGCAGAGTGCTTGCCCAGCACATGAGGCTCTGGGTTCCATCCTCAGCACCACATACAAATAAATAAATAAAATAAATGTTTAAAAAAGAATGCTTAAAAAAAAAAAAAAACCACAGGAAGAGTTGAAGTCTTAATACCAGGACACATATACCCTGGCTCTCAGTGTGTGTGTGTGTGTGTGTGTGTGTGTGTGTGAGAGAGAGAGAGAGAGAGAGAGAGTTCCTCTTGGAAGTGGGAGACCTTGAACAGAAGACCAAGGTCTAAGTGTTCCCGAAGAACTGCTGAGAAGAGGCAGCATCTAACCAGCCCAAGAAACCCTATCTGACTGGGTGGAGATGGGTGAGGGCCCAGCCCAAGTGGGGTAATTACAGGGGAAAAACCCTGGGGTCCCCAGCCCACGAATCGGGCCTGAGAGAGCCCAGGGCAGCAGTCTCTCCATTTTCTGGCTCTGCCGGGCTGCAAGCGGACAGTGGCTGAGGCTCAGGGACAGTGAGGCACTTTCCGTTCCTCCACTTCAAGTCTGCAGGGAGCCCAGGCTTTATAAGCAGGTGACAATGGCAGTGAAGACAACAGTGGCCAAGGCATGCTGGGGCAGCTCCCCTCAGTTACAGAGTGAACTGCTGGCTGGAGGGTCAGGACCTCGGCCTTTCCAGAGCATGTCCCAGGGCGGGCGGATCCTGGCCATGTCAGATGCACACAGACACAGAAATGTAGGGCCAGTTGTTGTCACCATAGTCACTGGAGTGCTACAGAGCACCAAGTAGCTACTGCACCCCTATACCTGCTAACTGCCCTCTTTCCATTGACCCCAAGCCTCTCACA
Organism: Marmota monax; assembly: GCF_021218885.2. NCBI lineage: Eukaryota > Metazoa > Chordata > Mammalia > Rodentia > Sciuridae > Marmota > Marmota monax. Next base: position 26,723,371 of record NW_026695222.1, read on the forward strand.
CCCACTAATCAGCTCTGTTTTGATAACATCAACTCCCCCCCACCAGGGGGATTAAACAAGGGGTGCTCTACCACTGAGCTACATCACCAGCCCTTTTTATGTTTATTTTAAGACAAGATCTCACTAAGTTGCCAAGGCTGGCCTCAACTTGGCAGTCCTCCCGCCGCAGCCTCCTGGGTCCCTGGGATCACAGGTGTGTGCTACTGCACTGGCTGTGACATTGACTTTTTAAACTTCCACATGTGAGAACGTTTGTTTTTTTTTTTTCCCTTCTTCTGTGCCTGACTTCTTCACTTAACATAATGTCCTTATTATAGTTTGGGTGGGAGGTGTCCCCCAAAAGCTCAATGCAAGAAGGTTTAGAGGAGAAATGATGGGGTTATGAGAGCCTTAACACAATCAGTGAATTAATCTCCAACATTAATTAATCAGTGAATTAATCCCCTGATGAGGATTAACTGAGCAGTAGCTGAAGGCCGGTGGAGTGTGGCTGGAGGAGGTGGGCATTGGGGGCGTGGCTGTGGTGTATATTTTATTTTAATTTTTATTTTTTGGTATATATTTTATATCTGGAGAGTAGCCTCTCTCTGCTGTCTGGTCATCACGGGAGCCGCTTCCCTCTACCACACTCTTCCTCCATGATGTCCTGCCTCTCATCAAGCCCTGAAAAATGGAGCCAGCTGTCTCTGGACTGAGACCTCTGGAACTGTGAACCCCAAATGAACTTTTCCTCCCCTAAAATGGTTCTTCTCAGGTCTTTTAGTCACAGCAGTGAAAAAGCTGTCTCATCCACTTTTTCTTTTTTTTTTTTTTTTGGTACCAGGGATTGAACCCAGGGCTACTGTACCACTGAGCCACATCCTCAGCCCTTTTTACTTTTTATTTTGAGACAGGGTCTTGCTAAATTGCTTAGGCCTCACTAAATTGCTGAGGCTGGCCTTGAACTTGAGATCCTCTGCCTCCTGCCTCCGCCCCCCGAGGCACTGGGATTACAGGTGTGTGCCACCACCATGCCAGGCTTCATCCACATCTTTGCAAATGACAGGATCTCATTTTTATTTTTTTGGTTGAATGATATTTTTTGTGTACAAATGCCCAGTTTTCCTTATCCGTGCCTCCACTGAGGGATACCTCGGTGACTGCACCTGGGCTGTGTAAGCAGAGCTGCAGGAACCACACAGGCGTGGTGTCTCTTTCACACACTGCCTCTTTCCTTTGCATGTGTAGCCAGTGCTAAGACTGCTGGGTCCCAGGGCAGCTCTATTCCTCCTTTTTTGAGGAACCTCTACTGCTTCCCATAATGGCTGGAAGAATTCTCACCCTCACCAATAGTGCATGAGCCGTCCCAGTTCTCTGCTATGCAACTTCAACCTGGAGAATTCTGCCTGCTCAGCAGTGCAGCTTCTAGCAAGTCACCTACCTCTCTGATCTGCCCTCCTCACCCAGAATAAAAATAATAACCATATCTTCACTGTATTAGAATTGTGCATATTTATCATTTAATGAGGACACTTTTGAAACTAACAGAAGGATACTATTTACAGCCATGCATCTGGACCAGGCATGCCCAAGTACACTCGGGCAGACAGGAAGCACAGTCCCTGCCCGTGTGTTCATGGTGTGCACTGGACATATGGAGGCCTCTTCTCCCTCAGAACAGCAGCACTTGATAGAAGAAGAGGTGGAGCCCCGCCCAGCGACCTCACCTGCCTGTGCTCACCTGGCACACAGGTGGAGGAACCAAATGTTTTATCCAGGAATTTTTGACTCCAAAACCCCAAGAGTAGAATTATTATACTGTATAGAGAATAGGTTGAAATATCTGCCCTTCAGGGCTGCTGTTACTGCCAAAATGTGTTGAAGTTGCCTTGCCTGCAGGGGGCGCTCCACGAAATGGGGATTATTATCCTTATTGTAATTTGTGAGAACTAAAGCCCACATAATTCCTGTGTTAAGCAACACTGGGATGGGGCAGAAGTCACTTGGCTGCTTGCTTCAAGCTATGTGCTCTGGAATATAAGATCATGTGTTAGCTCTCACTTCCAAGTCCCACCCCTGGGCCCACCTTACAGAGGTCAGAGGTCAGCTGAAACAGCCCAATCCCAACCCATTGCCCAGAGAGGCCCACTCCCAAACCACCCTGCCAGGGCCCTGCAGCCCTGTGGATGCCATTCCCTAGCTTCTTCAGCTGGAGTCTGGGTGACAAGGTGCTGTCTTTGCTGCAGGAAGGACAATAAGCCCAGTTTTGCCTGACTAACAGGTTTTCCTGGTGGAATTAAGCCAATGGAAGTGAGGCCTATTCTCGAAGGCATTCAAAAATGCTTTTTGTTTTTATTCTGCAAAACGGGAAAAGCCAAACGTGGTAGGCCCCGTAACGTCCACCAAAAGACGTCTGCTTCGGATCTCTGCGGTTTGTGGCTATATTAACCATACATGACAATAGGGAATTTGCAGGTGCCATTGAGGAGCTGGAGATGGGAGATTCTTCTGGATTTTCCTGTACCCAGAGTCATCACAGGGATCTGAAAGTACAGTTAGACCCCAGCCCCTGCAGCCAGGTGACCTGGTCCAGCACTAGTCCCTGGTCCCCCCTTACTCCCAAGCCAGGCCAGCAGGCCACATTCCTGATGTCACTCTCAGCTTTGATCTTTCCTTTCATGAGGATGACACCACTAGCTGCCTGGTAGAGTTATCTTGGTCACACACAGGAAGGGACTCATACAGAGCTCAGAGCAGCTCAGTGATGGCGGGGCTCACCCACCTCAGCACAGTCAGCAGTGCCTGGTCTGGGCGGTCCTCACCACGTGTCTTCTCAGAACCAAAGGATCAGTGTCAGTTACTGGGGTACAGCTGTACTCTTGCTCTATGTCACGGGCACATATCTAACTAAGTCTTTGTGTGTGTGTGTATGTGTGTGGGGGGGGTGTTGCTGGGATCCAACCCAAGGCCTCTCACAGCCCCTGAGCTACACCCCCAGCCCAAGGTTTCACTTCTCAATCAATGCACACGGCTGGTTGGATGTCCTGCAAAAATTACCCCCATGGACGCTCTGCATCCGTATCTAAGTACCCTCTCCTGGAGGTCGGGAGTGCGTCTGCAGGGGCACACAGCAAAGAGCAGAAGGCCACAGCCACAGGACTTCCCACCCCCACTTCCTCTTTGCTCCATGGATTGCACAAAACATTTTGGACACGGAGAAAGACAGGAGCAACAGGGTAGCTCACCCGGTGGTGAGAAAGGGGAGAGGAGAGGAGATTCAAGGAGTTTGAAAACAAAGTTCCAAAAACCTCGCAAAAGAGGAGACTATAAAGCAGGTCCTGGGGCAAGGTAGACTGCCCCGCCCCCATGTGGAATCTGTTGTTTCCAGATTTCTAAACCTGGAACCTGGGAGTGGCTTCAGGACACTGGGAAAGCCTTGGAGCCTGGGCTTCTTTCTCAGGCCAGCTCAGTGGGCAGTCCTGCGCCTCTGACGGGGAGGTCCTGAGAGGGCTGAAGCCTGTGGGCCCCACCTTCCTCTCCCTGGCTCCGCGGTTCCTTTAAGGTTTGGGTGCTGATGCACCTTGGCATCCAGCTGCTTTCTAGAAAGGGGATCCTTAACCGCCCGGTGCCTGCTGCAGGGTGGATGCACATATCTGCTCCAGCAACTACTCCATCCTACCAGTGACATGGTCAGGGTCACCAAGCTTGGGGGCGCACGCCCCAGGGCTGGCCCCCAGGCTGGGCACAGCTGTCTTTGAGTGCTGGCACCCCAATGACTGGGCTCTTAGTCCCTGACCATGATCTCTATGACAGCTGGGACTGGTCATGGAGGTGGGGGGGTTACTGGGCCTTGTTTCAATACTGTCTATCACTTTTAGAAAAAAAAAAAAGATACTTATTCTTAGCATTATTCTGAAAACAAGATCTCTCTGGAACTGAGGAGGTGGTTCAGTGGTAGAAGAATGTTTGCCTAGCATGCTCGAGGTCTTGGGTTCAATCCCTAGCACCATAAAACAACAACAAAAATATTTTTTTGAAGACAACTAAATAATACAGTCTTTGTTCAAAGATAACTGAAGACATTGAATAGACAAGGGAGTGAACACCCAAGTATTCATGCAGATTTGGTATATGGTATCAGTGAAAGAAGAAATGGTTATCAAATAAATCACATAAAGTTCCTTTTGGAAAAAATAAATAAAGTCAAGATTTATTTTAAATATTTTTTAGTTGTAGATGGACACACTCTCTTTATTTATTTTTACGTAGTGATGAGGATTGAACCCAGTGCCTCACACATTTGAGGCAAACATTCTACCACTGAGCTACAACCCCATCCCATAAAGACAATGCTTAAAACAGGAAAAAGAAAAAAAAATGGATTTTTGCCTTAAGCACACCCCAGTTCTCCAGGTGGGTGGCAACACCAACCCAGGGACAGCCCAAATTTTGCCAGAGCCTCAGAAAAAAAGCTCTTCCCTCTTCCCGCTGAGAATTAACCCATCTGCCCTAATTGGCTGCCTCCCAAAACTGAGGACGTCATTCTCAAGGTCGGTGTGGCAGAACTCCTGGGGAAGTTGCTAAACCCGGGTGGCTGGGCTCCACCCCAGGGTTTCTGGTTCAGCCTTGGGTGGGGCCCAGGAATTTGATGACATTGATGCTGCAGGTGCAGGGACCATGTTTTGAGAACTACTTTTCCAGAATTTAGGATCTGCAGAGCCCAGCACGTGCCTGGTGTAGGCATGGTCACTGAATCACCATGTGTGTGTGACCCCTTCCACTGACTACTCCCAAGTGCCCACTGGGTGCCAGCAACTTTGCCCAGCGCTGGGGGCCCCGTTCCTGTGAGTTTGAAGCCAGATGTCTGTTAGTCGGGGGGAGCTGTCACTGAAGGTTGCACACCAGCCGCACTTACAGAGTAGGAGCTTGCCCCCAGCAGGGGCAACAGGGGTGCAGTAGCCCAGTGGGGAGCGTGCTGGGGAAATAGGCAGAGAGCTGTGGACGCCAGCTTGGGTGGGGACTTGCACCCCAGCAGGTTCGTGTGACTTATCTGTGTGCGCAAGTTTTCTATTACCCCAACGCCAGCTGCCAGCGCAGTCCAGACCCCACAGCCTGGAGGGATTGCAAGCCCCGAGCTGCTTAGCTGGCCTGTCCAGGCTCAGGGTCTCTAGGGAGGCTGACTGGGATGGGGAGTGGAGGGTGCTGCAGCCCCCTGAAGTCTCATCCCAGGCTGCAGATCTGCTTTTGAGACGTCTCCCCTGCATGACTGAGTCCTCAGGTGAAGCTGGCTGTTGGCAGGAGGCCCCACATTCTCTCCACGGGACTATCACAGGGAGCGGGCTTCTCCAGAGGGAGTGATTCAAGAAGGAGCAAGAAGCTTCCCTATCCTCTACAACCTATAGAAGTCAGATTCCATTTTTATTTTTATGTATTTATGTATTTATTCTTATTTATTTATTTACTTTTGTGCAGTGCTAGGGACTGAACCCAGGGCTCTGTGCATGCCAGGCAAGAGTTTCACCACGGATCCATTCCTAGATGGAGCTTTTCTGCAACATCCTGCTGGCTACCCAAGGAAGCCCCATTCCTTGTGGGAGGGGACTGTGTAAGGAGGAAGAAGTCACTGGGGACTTCAGGAGGGCTGAAACCCCCAGTCAATCCTCTGGCCCCCAAGGATCCATGGGACTCACCCCCAAAATGGCCACCACAGCTGGATGTTGGTGTGTCCTGTCTGAATTCTGACTCTGATGGTGACTACAGAGTGATCATCCAGTTCCTCTCTCTTGGCTGGCTTGCTCTTCCTCCCTGTGTATCCATCCAGGACGGTGGGCTTTGGTCTGTCTCTATCATTATTCCTTTTGAAATTCAAGTTGTCTCAGAGCTGGAAGTGGGAGCTCAGTGAATCTGGCTTTGGTGACTTTTGACATGTTCTCACCTGTCTTGGAGAATCTCCCTGCTGTCTGGCACAAAGAGAAGTTTCAGTTCACCTTGCCTATTTCCTGCCCAGCCCTAGAACCCTCCAGCTGTCCATGGAGTCCTGGTTCCTTTTAGTGAAGGATGATATGTGGAAACCATGATCTGAGCCAGGTGCGGTGGCACACACCTGTGATCCCAGCTACTCAGGAGGCTGAGACTCTGTCTCAAAACAAAATAAAAAGAGGTAGGGGATGTGGCTCAATGACAGAATGCTTGCCTAGCATGCATGAGGCCCCGGGTTCTAGCCAGCACCATAAACAAAAAACCTAACCATATATATGTACACACACATACTTTTTTTTTTTAAATTTACAGCAAAGAATATTTTTAATGCATGCAGGGATACATGTTGTTAGATTTAGTTGGTAGGGTATCATGAATCACAGAACAGATTTGTGGGCCCTACAAAAATCTTTACCTGGACCTCAGAGGTTGAGAAAAAGTCCACTACCAATGTAAGATGTAAGTTACTGTGAGAGACAAAAGATTTCCCCGGCCCCAAAGAGCCTCAGGACAATGTGGTCCAAAGAGAAAGCATCTAAACCCACTACTCTTTTACACACCCCGCCCCCCGCCATTTCTTCATCTATTGAGAACTGTCTCCCAGTCCAGGGAGCTCCCTGGGAAAGGATTCCTGCTGTTCCATGTCCGTAGGCCTGAAGTGCCTTTGAGGAAACAGAGACAAAGGCAGATTCACACAGGGATGCTCCTGTCCATAGGAGTCCAGAGAGTCCCTGTTTGAATCTGCCCTGTGTTCATGGAGTAAAGGAGGCCCCCAGGACCTGTCTCTATGAGTGGACACCAGGTGACCCAGCAGTTGGACCCTCAGGGAAAGTGGGCTGAAGGCTGTGTGTGGCTGGGGCCTGCTCTGTGGGGACTCAGGCCCCAGCTGCCCCGGCCTCATAGTGTCCGCCCCAGCCCACCTGCCTCCCTGCCACCAGACTCTGCCAGGACTCCTGAGGCAGAGTTCTTGCTCTGAGTTAATCAGTGGGCGTCATCTCTCAGGGAACTGGGGATTTCCAGCAAGGGATGTCCCGACTCCTCAGGGGCGTGCGGTCCAGGCGCAGGGAAGATGTCCGGATGCAAGCAGGTTCACCTTCCTATCTCTGGCATCTCTGGGCTGAGTACCAGGCTGTTCTGTCCATCTGGGTGTGGGAGCAGCTGTGGTGCATGGGATGTAGGGGGAGGAGGGCCTTCATTTGAGCAGCAGTTTTGCCCTGGCTCTGAGACAGGAGTGACACCATTTTGTATCCTTTATTTCATTTCTCAAAAAAGCAAAAAGTGAGGCAAACGGGTTTGTTCTAAGTCCAACAGGAGAGCTGAGCTCTGAATTGGGAGGAGAGCCGCCCTGGAGCACTGTCCCTCCACTTTTTGTTTATTAACCCTCCAGGAGAACTCGAGCCTCCTGTAACACCCCACACATGGGTGTCTGAACCCAGGGTCTAGGGGTCTGGAGGAGCCTGGTGGGTCCCAGCCCACCTTTGCCTTGCTTCGCACAGAGCAGCATCTCCCTGATCTGGTTTCCTGTCTGTAGGCTGTGAATAAGCCAACAGGCAAGGCTGTTAGGAAGATCAGATGAGATCACAGGTTGGAAAGCACACACTTCACGACCCCCTATGAACACAAGGTCCATCAGAACTGGACGAAGGCCGTGACCTCACACACAGTTTGCAGCTGCAATGCTGCTGCTGAAAATTGCCGAGTGACCTGGGGCTAGGCCCCTCTTCTCTCCAGCTCAGATTCCTCTTCTGCAAGTGAAGGAGTCTTGGGCAAGATCTTCCCTAAATGCCTGAAATTCTGCACACCGGAGACATGCCCCAGGGGAACGGGCCCAGCTCACGGGACATCTGCATCAGCAGGAAGGAGGAACTCGGTGGGGGGCCACGACTTCTGTCCTCACTGGCCCCATTCCTAATCCCCATTCCGGGGTGCCCCGGGGACTTCCACCCTCCCCACTGTCCTGTCCTTGCCTGGAGCTGAGCCCACAGCTGAACTGAGGCACCCCGAGCCGAGGCTTCTGCCTTCTCCCTTCCCTGAGTCTCATTTTCTCCCCAGGTTGAGGCTGGGGTGGAGCCAGGGCTAGAACACTTGCTTAGTGTGTGAGGCCTGGGCTTGATCCCCAGCACCCCCAAAATAAATAAAATAAAGTCAAATTTAATAACACCCCAATCCATCTGAGGGCTAAATGTCTGAACCACACGAACAATTTGTTTTCTTGTCTTAAGGTGACATTGAAGAGAGATGTTCTTATTTCCTCCTTAGAAAAACACCCCTAAACCATCTAGAGCAGAGTTTGCAAACCTCTGTGTCTTGCCCATCTCATTTCTCCTGGGCCTTTACCCTGGGCAATGAGCACTGCTGTCACTACGACTCACACGAGGAACCTGGGGCTGGAAACTGTGGGACCAAGGCTTGAACTTGGGCCTTCGGGCTCCGACCCTGGGGGGAGCGTGGACTTGGGTGCAAATCCTGCCTCCTGACTGCATGTGGCCCTGCAAGCCAGGATGGGGAGCATGCAGTCCTTGGTGGCGCCACAAGGTGGCGAGGTGACTCCAGGCGCTTGCAGCTAGGCATTGACATCAAAGGGGAGGGGATTCACTGGTGTCCCAAACAAGTGGTGATGGTCCTGTCCCATAGCTTCCTTTCTCTTTCCATTTCTGGATCCAGCTTTGTAGAGATTTGCATTTTTTTTTTAATAGAGGAGGTGTTAGGCCAGTTCAGATGTTTAGGTCTACTAGGGCTTCTCACTACACCAATAAAATGGGTAAGGCCAGGTATGACCTGGGCCTCCCACACTTCCTCCAACCCCTTCCCCATCCCGCAGGAAGACTGCCTGCCCTGTGACAACTGTGGCTGAGGGATGGCTCAGCAGGCTCAGTGGCCCCCTGGGAGGTCAGGCTGCAGGGGGGTGGAGGTCCAGGGAAGTGGGGACTCTCTTGTCCTTCCCATCCTTGGTTTTGATGGTCTTGTGTGTGCTGATGGAATTGCCCACTGGTCAGGGGTGGGGCTGGAGCTCAGTGGAAGAGGATGTGCCAGCCTGCGGGAGACCCAGCGTTCATCCTCAGCACCACAACAGACAGACAAACCAAAGCTGGGTGTGGTGGCCCCGAACCCCAGCACTTGGGAAGCTGAGGCAGGAGAGCCACCTGAGCCCAGGAGTCCCAGACCAGTCTGGGCAGCGTAGCAAGAGAAGGAAGGAAGGAAGGAAGGAAGGAAGGAAGGAAGGAAGGAAGGAAGGAAGGAAGGAAGGAAGGAAGGAGAGGAACCACTGGAGGCTAATTGCATGAGTTCTGGAAAGCTGTTTCAAGGCTGACTTCATTTGAGCCAGGCACATTGGCATGTGCCTAGAATCTCAGTGACTCAGGAGGCTGAGGCAGGAAGATTGCAAGTTCGAGGCCAACCTGGGCAACTTAATGAGGCCCTAAACAACTTAGCCAGATCCTGTCTCCAAAAAAAAGGGGGGGGGGCTGGGATTATGGCTCAGCAGTAGAGCTCTCGCCTAGCACGGGCTAGCACTGGTGGGACCCGGGTTCGATCCTCAGCGCCACATAAAAATAAAGGCATTGTGTTGTGTCCATCTACACCTAAAAAATAAATGTTTAAAAAAATCATTAAAAAAAAGGATTGGCCATGTGGCTAGTGGTCAAGGGCCTCTGAGTTCAATCCCCAATACAAAAAAAAAAAGTGTCTTCATTGGTTCATCCATTCATTGGTTAGTATCTGCCCAGCCCCTCCCATTTGCCAAACACTTGGATACAATTACTGGTGATGCAGGTCAGGGCTATTGCCACCCTCCAACTCCTTCAGTGTCCTCAATAACACAAATTTGCCTGGGATGTGCTTAAAATTCGAGAAGATGGTGTTGATTTAATATGAGAACGGCAGAAGCCAGTTCTACAGTCTGTCATTAGAACAATTAACCACCCAGTGGGAAGGGAAAAGCCCAGTTTCCATTAAACACAGTTAAGCATCTATTTATGTGAACAAAGCACATATTTCATTAATCTCTGCTTTTACGATCGGTCTCCATCAGTTTATCGGTCACATACCAAATGAATACTCGTGTTCTCCCAGGGCCATCTAATTTTTTATGCTTATATGATACCTTTACCTCATTTCTACTGACCAGTAATACAGAAGACCAGTTCTTGTTATGCAAACACGGCTTTCCCATCCCTTCTCAGGGAAGAGGGGAGCCATGATCCAGTATTTTGGTCTGCTCTGGTTTTGTTCTGAGAGAATGTGGTGGGTAAGATTTCCCAGAGGAAGGCAAGGAAGAACGGGATAGGAGGAGTTAGCCGAGGGGCCCCAAGAGGGGAGCAGCAGATGCGGAGACCTGGGAGAAGGGACCATCTGGGTGGCATGGGAGGAGGGCGAGGTGGGCAGGGCCAGGCGAGGAGGGATTGTGTGAATCCAGCAGAGGAGGGGAGATTTTGCCCTAAGGAAAGAGGAAATGAGAAATGGGCTTAAAGAGGGGACTGGCCTGATTCAATGATCATTCTAGAAAGATTTCAATGAGATTGTGCAGCATCCAGCGGGGAGGCAATGGTGGCTTGGCCCCGGGAAGCAAAGGGAGATGGAAAAGTGAGATCACGTTGATAACCTTGGCAATGGATGAGGCTGTCCATGAGATCATGGCCAGAGAGGCCCCAGGGCCACATGGACAGTCAGCCTCTGGAGACAGGGTGAAGGGAGGCTGCAGACAAGGAAGGAGGCCAAGCAGGAGGAGGAAACCCCCAGCAAGCTCCAGATGGAAACTGAGACAATTCCAGGTCAGCAGGACCCAGGGAGGCTCAGAAGACACCCAGAAGAGGAAGTAATTGCGTCTACTGCACTGAGCCGCACGGATGTTGTTGGTGACCTTGATAAGAGTGGATTTGAGGGAGGGACCCAAAGCCAGTGGAGGTGGGCTGGAGATGGGTAGGGGTTGAGAAGATGGAGATGGATCCATAAGGAAAGCAGAGGCCTGGGGAGGAAGAGGGAGGGTCAGAGGAAGACAGGAGAGTCTGGTTTGCATCAGGACCAGGTCTGCAGGCTGAGTTGAAAGGGGAGGGAGAGATGGACGAGTCAGGAGAGGGAGAGGAGAACTGGAGGCCTGAGTCCTCAATGAGGTCACGTAAGTGGGACCTGGGACACCAGTGGAGGGTTGGTGGTTGATGAAAGAGCAGGTTGCATATTTCCTCCATATAAAAGGAGAAATCAAGGGACAAAGGGAATGCATGGAGGAGCAAGTAGGGCTGACTACTTACTGCACCCCTGGGCACGGGAATCAGGGAGCAAGTCTCCTGGCATGATGCGGCTTGTCTCCAAAGTCTGAAGCAACAGGCCTGAGAGGTGAGTCCACGGGCCCTAGAGTGGAGGCCCAGCCCAATGCCAGAGCCAGGCTCCCCTGCTCTTGGGTTGGCAGCCCGGGGCCCACTCCCCTGAGAAGGTGGCACACAGGGGAGCTCTGCCTAGCCAGAGGGGAGCCAGAGGGGAACCAGAGGGGGTCCTGCAGAGACGGTGAGGCAAGGCTTCCTCAGCAATCCTTCCGGTCTTCTCTCTGCAGAGAAGAGACAAAGAGCCCTAACCCTCACCGACCTGGCTGCTGCCCCCGGGGAGCACACAGCCTGGGTGCTTACCTAGCTACTTAAGAAGAGGTATTGACGGTCATTGGACATTTAAAGGAGAAAGGCAGGAGGAAAGGAAGATGAGCAGGGAAGAGTCCTCCAGGGCAAGGCCTTCGGGGAGAAGCACCGAGTGACTTGCTGTGCATCCACACACGACCAAGCTCTGCGCAGACCAGGCCCCGACCGCGGCCTCCCCTGGGCTGTTTGGAGAGGCCTCGAGGGCGGAGTCCAGGCATGAGGCCACTCAGGCCCTGAGTTGGCAATGACCACCATGACCTCCCTCCCTTGAGCACCAGTACTTCAGATGCTCCCTGGCACCTTCAGGATCACCCTCATCTGCAGGGGAGGGGACAGGCTCTGGGAAGGCAAATGCCCCGCTTGCCCAGCCAGCAAGCCGCAGACCCAGGCCTGCCCTGCAGACGGCAAAGGGAGGCTGGGTAGCAGGCCAACATGTGAGTCTGTGGCCCAGCAGCCTGGTTGGGAGCTCTGCCACTTGCCAGCTGCGTGACCCTAGGAGGGTCGTGTGAGCTCCATGCGCTACTCTTTCCTCATCTGTGAGGTGGGTGTGGAGAGGACCTATTTCACTGGGCTGTTACACGTGTAAATGAGTTCACACCTACTAAGTTCCCAGAAAATATCACAAGTGATCTTTTGTGTTTGGCTATTATTACTACTATTATTTCTTCCCCCATCTCCATGGGCACCTCCTGAATAAGCTAATATGGTTTGAATGGGTCACCCCAAAAGTTCCTGTGTTGGAAACTTAATCCCCAGATTTGTATATTAATGGTATTTGCAGGTGGGGCCCTTGGGAGGCAATTAGGATTAGATGAGGTCATGAGGGTGGGGCCCTGGTAATGGCATTAATGACTGTAAGAGGAGAGACCTGAGCTAGCAGCTTGCTCTGCCTTCCCATGCAATGTCCTCTGCCAGGTGATGATGCAGCAAGAAGCCCTCACCAGAGGCCAAGGAGCTGCCCAGGCCATGCTCTTGGACTTTACAAGCTCCAAAGCCACGAGCCGAATAAGCTTTTATTCTCTATATATTATCTGGTCGCAAATATTTTGTTACAGAACAGAAAACGGACTAAGACACAAGCTAAGCCAAATAAGCACACAATCTAAAGGGAAGAATATGCTTTCTAAGAAGACACAGTTTCGAGACAAATCCTCTACATTCCAAGTAAATCACCACCCCAACCTCCCTTCGAATTTCTAGAATCATCAGCCTATTCTGTTCTTTGCCTTATTTGCTTCCAGTCCTCTATCCAGGCAATTCTGCAAGACCTGTGTGGAGAATTTTTTTGTAATGTTAAAGTAGAGTCTTTAGTTCTTTGAAGGGAAAAGAAGTGAAGGGCACCTTAAGGTGAGGAAGCAGGTATTAGGAAGAATCATCTGTGCACCCAGAATCCTCCAGGCGGGTAGGCAGATAAACGTTTTCTCTGTCTCTTCCATGTGACATAAGCTGAGCCAATCAGAGTTCTTTCTGGCATTTTCGGTTTTTCTCAAGTCTTGGTAGTTCCTCCCTCCTGCCCCCAACCAAGAAGAACAACAGCTCTCCTTAGGTCAAATTCCAAAACTCCAAGTGGGCAATGTTGCTGATCGGGCATTAGTCAGCTTCCTGTCGCTATGGCAGAATGTCTGAGATGATTAAATTAAAGTTTGAAAGATTTATTTTGGTTTCCTTGTTTTGTATTTTTCTGTTGGCTTGTTTTGTTTTTATGTGCTGGAGGATCAAACCCAGGGTCTCACCCTTGTGGGACAAGGAACCTACTGTTGAGCAACATCCTCAACCTGGAAAGATTTGACTCATGATTTCTGAGTTTTCAATCCATGGTCTGTTGGCCCCGTGGCTTTTGGGCTTGTAGGGAGGCAGGACATTCTGTGAGGGAGCACCTCATCAATCGATCGATCAAGTTCATTAACATTAGCCAGCTGTTGAGGAGGGTGTAGTTCAGCGGCAGAGTGCTTGTCTTAACATTCATGAAGCCCTGAGTTCTATCTCTAGCACTGAGAAAGAAGAAAGAAAGAGAGAGAGAGAGAGAGAGAGAGAGAGAGAGAGAGAGAGAGAGAAAGAAAGAAAGAAAGAAAGATCCGACACACTTTGGCTTCCAGGGCTACATCATGGAAATGCCGGGCAACTGTGCCTTGCTCTTTTGGGACTCTCATTCTTGGAACCCAGCCACCGATCTGTGAGGTCCAAATAGTTGGTGGCAAGGCTATTTCTTTTTCTTTTTTTTTCTTAATGTGTGTGTGTGTGTGTGTGTGTGTGTGTGGTGCTGGGGATTGAACCCAGGGCCTTGTGCATGCGAGGAAAGCCCTCTACCAACCAAGCTATGTCCCCAGCCCTCTTTTTCTGTTGATACACAAAGAGTGGTGAGCCCACTGTTGGGTCTTAGAAATATGCCATCTTTGTCATGTCCACATTCTTTGGCAGGGCACTGGAGGCGGCTATGAAGCCACCTCAGTCGCTCCAGCGGTGCGACTCCGTGCTTCTTGTTGCTGGTCACTGTGGGCTCTCTCATGTCTCTCTGGTTGCTGGTTCAGTGATGTCAGGAATTTTCTTGATATGCTTGTTGAGTTATCTTCTGTGAGAAGTTTGGAGCTGTTCTTGGTTTAGTCTCATACACATGAGTTCACATACATTTGTATATTTCTACAGATTATTCCCTGCACAGGGGGCAGAAATCAAAGGGTACAGAAGGGTTGACAAGTCTCCCTCTGACTCCTGATTTTCCCCGCAGAAGCCATGGCTGTTGCTTCATACAGCTTTCTATTTTTTGTTGTTGTTGTTGTTTATTTTTTGTTTGGGTACTGGGAATTGAACCCAGGGTGCTTTATCACAGAACTACATTCCTAGGCCTTTTTATTTTTTTGAGATAGGATCTTGCTAAGTTCCTGAGGCTGGCCTTGAACTTGCCATTCCCCTGCCTCAGCCTCCCATGTCACTGGGATTACAGGTGTGTGCCACAGTGCCAAGTTCATATGACATTTCAAAGCAGTGGTTTTCAAGTGGGGGACAACCACTCCCATCATAGATGCATTCAGCATTGTCAGGGACATTTTTGATGGTTTCACTGTGGGGAAGGGGGATGCCGCTGGCATCTGGTGGGTACATGTCAGAGATCCTGCAAAACATCTGATAATGCACAAGAGGGCCCTCTCCAACAGAGAACTCCCCAGCTCCTATGTCAGTTGTGAGAATTTTGAGAAAGCTTGTTCTAAAGAGCAGCTGTGCAGACATAAGACTTATGAGAGGACTTCCCTTTCTCCTCCTCCTCCTCCTCCTCCTCCTCCTCCTCCTCCTTCTTCTTCTTCTTCTTCTTAAGAACTAAGAGACATGCTCTGGTCTCTTTCTCTCTTCTTTCTTTTCTCTTCCTTTTTTCTTTTCCTCCTCCTCCTCCTCCTCCTTCTTCTTCTTTTTGTAGATGGAGAGCATACCTTTATTTTATTTGTTTATTTTTATGTGGTGCTGAGGATTGAACCCAGGGCCTCACATGTGCCAGGCCAGAGCTCTACCACTGAGGAGCAACCCCAGCCCCTCTTGTTGCTTCTTTCTCTCTCTTTTTAAACCTGTTTCTCTTTTATTTATTTACTTATTCTAATTAGTTATACATGACAGCAGAATGCATTTCAATTCATAGTACATATATAGAGCACAATTTTTTATGTTCATTTTTTAGTTGTAATTGAACACAAACCCTTTATTTATTTATTTATTTATTTATTTATTTTTACGTGGCACTGAGGATCAAACCCAGGGCCTCACATGACCTAGGCGAGCACTTTACCACTGAGCCACAACTCTAGCCCCTAGATCACAATTTTTTATGTCTCATTGTACACAAAGTAGAGTCACACCATTAGTGTCTTCATACATGTACTGAGGGTAATGATGTCCCTCTTATTCCACCATCTTTCCTACCCCCCTGCCTCCTCCCTTCTTCTCCCTCCCCATTTCTCTATCAAAAGTTTCCTCCCATGCTCCCCCACACCCTGTCCCCATTATGGATCAGCATCCTCATATCAGAGAAAACATCCAGCATTTGGATTTTTGGAATTGGCTTACTTCACTTAGCATAATATTCTCCAACTCCATCTATTTACCTGCAAATGCCATGATTTTATTCTCTCTTGTTGCTGAATAATATTCCATTGACATATACCACAGTTTCCCTATCCATTTATCTACTGAAGGGCATGTAGGTTGGTTCCACAATTTAGCTATTGTGAATTGTGCTGCTATAAACATTGATGTGGCTGTGTCCCGGTAGTATGCTATTTTTAAGTTCTTTGGGTATAAACCAAGAAGTGAGATAGCTGGGTCAAATGGTGGTTCCATTCCAAGTTTTCCAAGGAATCTCTATACTGCTTTCCATAATGGTTGTGCCAATTTGCAGTCCCACCAGCAAGTTATGAGTGTGCCTTTTCCCCCATATCCTCGCCAACACTGTTGTTTGTATTCTTAATAGCTGCCATTCTGACTGGAGTGAGAGGAAATCTTAGAGTAGTTTCATTTGCATTTCTCTGACTGCTAGAAATGCTGAGCATTTTTTCATATATTTGTTGATTGATTGTCTATCATCTTCTGAGAATGGGATGGATTCAAACTAAAGAACTTCTTAGTAAAAGAAACAATCAGTGAGGTGAATAGAGAGCCTGCAGAATGGGAGCAAATCTTTACCACACATACATCAGATGGAGCACGAATCTCTGGGATATATATAGAACTCAAAAAATCTTAACACCAAAAAACCAAATAACCCAATCCTGTTGCTTCTTTTAAGGACTTAGTGCTTGAAGCCAGTGCCTCAGGCACACTAGGCCACTGCCACTAAGCTACCCACCAGCCACCCTTGGATTTAACACACAGATGGTCTCTGACTTAGATCCCACTTCGTGGTTTGGACAATGGTGGGAAGTGGACCAACAGTCGTCTTATTTTGCACTTTCAGTGCTGTATTCAATAATTACACAAACTATTCAACGTTTTATTATGAAAACTTTTGGGTTAGATGATTTTACCCAGCCAATTTTCAGGCAGAAATGTGCGTTAAGCCGCGCTGGGACGATCCATGGCGTGGATGTGACATCTCCGCAGGTAGCCCAGTGTGCCCCAGTGAGGTGGGGAGCACTGCTGACCAGGAACCTGCTGCTAGACTATCTTGGGAGGGCAGAGCCGACAGGACCAGCATGTTTCCTGAGGCCTGAGGGCGGGGCAGGGTACCAGGCCTCTGCCATGCAGGGTCCAACATGACCCAGGAGGCAGTGGAGGCCTGGAGAAGGCTGGAGGAACGCAGGGCTGTGGTACCATTCCCTCCATGGAACAAAAGACAAGAACAGGAGGGGGCGCTCGGGAGCTGCTAGAGAGCAGAACTGCAAATAGGAGAGATGGACAACTTTAAAATTTTGCATGGAGGTTGACTAGGTGTGCATTTCCTCATTCATGTTTCCACAAGGGGTGGCAAAATGGTATTCCAGTAACATTTATTTATTGGTACTAGAGATTGAACCCAGGGGTGCTTCACTACTGAGCCACATCCACAGCCTCTTTTATTTATTTATTTTGAAACATAGTCTCAATACATTGCAGAGGGTTACACTAAGTTGCCCAGGCTGGCATTGAACTTGTGATCCTCTGGCCTAATCCTGGCTCATTTGTGTTTAATTGCCCCTGGAAGACAATGTATCTTTAAGTGCCACAGTATCTGGAGAAGGAATGTTGGGGGGTCCACCATTTTATTTGGGTGATATGTATGAATAGCAGCCCTGCTTGCAGCCGGAGATGGTGAAGGTGGGCCTTATTGACACCACAGGACAGCATCCCAGGAGGACCAGGGACGATGCTCAGAGTTCGCAGGCAACTGGTAACATGGTGAGAGATGCCTTTCTTCTAAGCCAAGTGACAGCAAACCCTTATCAATGTCCATTCCAACCCTTCACTGTATTCCAATCCTATTTTAGTGGCTGTTAAGATATTCAATTGCCAAATTGTTCAGCTTCTCTTTTTGTTTTTTGGGTTTTGAGTTGGAGTCTGGCTATGTTGTTCAGATTGGCCTCAGACTCCTAGCCTCCAGTGATCTTCCTGTTTCAGCCTCCTGAGCAGCGGGCACCACAGGCTGCTCAGTGTCTGGCTCACTTAGCTTCTTGACTGTGTCCACTAGAGAACTGGTCCCTACATTTCTGGCCCCCCTTTAGCATCACCTGGCGCAAATGCAGACTCTTCCATCTTCCCCTCAGACTCCCCCAGAGGGCCCATTGGAGGCTGCCTCCTGGGAGCTTCCTGCAACAAGTTAATTAAGCCCAACTTTATTCAACTACAGGTATGTTCCTAGTGGGGATTTGGTTGCTGGGCTCCAACAATCTCTGTTTTTCTTACACACACACACAGGCACTGCTGTAAATCTGAATATTTGAGAATAATGATTACACTTTATTTTCTCCTGGCTGTATCATGTGTGTGCAAGTTGGTGGCGCCATTTGCATTTAGAGAGTCTAATGTGATAAACCAACAGTTTAACCAGGCTTGAGACTCCCAGGTCTGATAGAAGAGACAGTCCCCTGGGCCAGGAGGAGAAAAACTGGTGAAAATGCCACTGAGGTCCAAGATTAAGGGGAGCAAAGACTTTAATTCCTTTTATAGAAAGAGAAAGAAAAGCCTAAGAGGCCACATTTCCCAAACAATCACTTACCCCTCCCCAGGTCATTTGCAACCCCAAGTAGGTTTTCACCACAGAAGAATCTGGAGAGAGCCTGGGAACTAGAAAAACCGGCCCAAGCCTCTTTTGAATCTTCCCTGCATTCAGCAGAAGACCCCCAGCCCAGCTGGTCCCCAGGAAGCAGGCAATCCTTTCCTCCCCGTAGGACCAGCGTAATGAAGGGGAAAGATTTCAAGGCCCTGGGGCCCACAGCTGAACGGAACCAGGTTGCAGGGAACAGCTGGCACTGTCCTGGACCACGTTGGGACAAGGCCAGCAGGAGTCCTCTACAGGTGGCCTTATTGGCGTCCTCCCTGGTGCCCTTAGGTTTTGCAGGAGGCGCAGGAGGGCAGCCCTGGAGGCACGAGCAGTCGGGAAGTGCAATGCAAGCACTAAAATTTGGGGTGAGGGAGGGCGTTTGCTGACCTGAAGATGTTGCCGAGTATGGCGGGGTTGGCAAGCTCCTATGAAGAGCCAGAGAGCAAACGTAGGCTTCGTAGCCCATATGGCTTCAAAAGCAGCCCCAGACGACATGTACACAATGGCTGCTGTCACTGCCACAGAGCTGAGCAGTGGTGACAGAGACAGGTGGCCGCAAGACCAAAATATTTACATTTCATACAATTACAGAACAAGCCGTGGGAGGCAGGAGAAGCAGCTTCCATTCGGAACTACTACTCTTCTAGAATCGCCAAGAGCAGTGGGGCATGCTGAGGCGTGTTGAGGCAGGAGGATCACAAGTTCAAGGCCAGCTTAATTTAGTGAGGCCCTGTCTCAAAAAGAAAAAGGGCTGGGGATGTGGCTCAGTGGTAGAGCACCCCTGGCTTCAATCCCCAGTAACACTCCCCCCACCCCACCCCCACCCTGCCACACACAAAAAGAGAGAGAGAGAGAGAGAGAGAGAGAGAGAGAGAATCGATTCTTCTTCAAGATGGTGCACAGGGGTGAGCCACTTGTGCCAAGGAGCCCTGGGAGGCCGAGGTTTGAGGTCAGGAGGACTTGGATGCTGGGCCTGGGACTTGTACTCTCTGGGGCTTAGACCCTGGAGGGCTGGAGAAGGCTGGCTCATGGTCCTCGGCTGCATCTAGGCTGCAGGCCCGGCTCCCCGGGCTGGAAGCATGGCTGGCTTTGTGGTTTTAACGTGGTTCCACCTCCCTTCCGAGTTTTAACCTGTCACTCCAGCTTTCACTTCACATTCCCATGAGACCTCCCTATAAGATTATGCACCTAGAAAACCCCACACGTACATTTGGTAGGGAGGCTGGGGATTGAACCCAGGGCCTTGTGCCTGCTAGGCAGGCACTCTGCCACTGAGCTACATCCTCACACCCTCAAATACACTCAAAAAAGCCCCAGTAGAATTAATAGGAAGATTTGATTAGGTGACTGAATTCAAGATAAATATACAAACACAAATTGCTTTCTGACATGCTAGCAAGAAACACCTAGAAATAGAAGAGAAAATTACTTCATTCAAAATTCATCTTAGAAATAACTTTAATACTAAATGCATAGACCTTTATGAGGAAAATGATTAATTTTTTTTTGTAGTTGTAGATAGAAAGAATGCCTTTATTTTAAGTATTTTTATGTAGTGCTAAGGATCGAACCCAGTACCTCACACATGCTAGGCAAGCTCTTTACCACTGAGCTACAGCCCCAGCCCCATCAAATGTTATTATATAACATGACACAAAATTGAAACAGGAGACTCTAAAGCCCTGTGGTAAGAGGAAGTCCAAATCTGAAGTTATAATTTGAATACCATTCTAATTAAGATTCCCAAAAGATTTTTTTTTTCTTGGAGAGGTTGCATGTGAATTAAATTGTTTTCTCTTAAAAAAAAAAAAAAAAGAAAGAAAAGAAAGAAAAAAAAAAGTTTTAAGTTCTAACCTCAGAGCCTGTGGATATGACCTTGGGCAGTTGGAGATGTAATTGAGATGCAGGTTAAGATAAGGGTAAGCCCACAGGATGAGAGTGGGTCCACAATCCAATATGATTGGTGTCCTTACAAGAGGAGAGACAGTCAGACCCCCTGGATGAGGAGAGCACAGCACCACCACAGGGCAGAGGTGGGATGGGGCACCTATAAGCCAGGGAAGGCCAGGACTGCCAACTAAACCAGAACAAGAAAGGGACAGAGCACCCCAGGCCCTTCAGAGAGAGGGGGGGTGGGGCGGAGCACGGCCCTGCTGACCCCTGAACTTCGTGTCCAGCTCTTGGAAAAGTATCTGTCTGTGGTGTCTTGCTACAGTAGCCCTGCCAAGCTGATACAGGGTGGAATCAAATTCATGTTGAATGTATTTAATTGAGCTGAAATCCCAATTCAAATAGGCAGCTAAAAATTTCCCTTGCTAAGAAAGAGGATACCTAGCCAGCCCCCTGCTAAGGGCTCAGATCTAACCAATCATATATGGGGGGGGGGGTTAAACTATATATGTACTGAACACACAGACTTGTCATTACTTTCTAAATAATGCAGCATAACAACCATTTGTGTAGCATTTCCGTTGTGTGGGTTATCATAAGTCACTAGAGATGATTTAAAGCTTCTGCAGGTTGTATGCAAATACACCAGTTTAGGTGAGGTTATAGTTCAGTGTGCTGGGCTGGGGGGATGTGAGTCCTGGAACCAATTTCCCTCAGACAATGAGGGATGACTGTACTTGGAAAATTTTCCCTAAACTGCAAAACATAAAGAGCTGGACCGAATTGTGGGTGCTCTCACCTGAGTTCTGCGGGCAGCCCCCTCCTCCACAGAGAAGCCCCGTGCTGCTGGCAGAGTGCATCTCCGTGAACCAGCCAGGGCTGGGAGTCAGTTCCCAGCAGTCAGCAGCCCTCTGCCAGCTCCCCTGCTGCCCCCAGCGCACCCACTTCCTCCTCTTGCTCCCTTCCACACAGAAGATGGAGAAAGATAAGGCAGCTTCAGACTCTCAGAGCAGAGGGAGCTGGAACCCAGAAGGTGGTGCGTCCTGGCCACACCAAAGGGCTTTTCCTACCTGGAAATTACGAGAACTTTCTTTTCTCCCAGGCTCACGGGGACCTCATTTTCCAGAGGCCTGACTGGACAGGAGAGGTGGTTCCCAGTGGTGGGCTGGTGTAGGCACGTGGATGCCATCAGAATGAGTGGACTAGAGCCCGACAACCAGGGGTTGAGCCTGTCTGTCTGTCCACACACTAGGACCTCATCCACCGTGAGAAGGAACGAAGTGCTGACCGTGCTAAGACACAAAGGGCCACATAATGTGTACCCTGTGTACATGGACTCCACACAGGAGGGGATCCACTGGAGACAGAAAGCAGGTTGGCAGCTGCCAGGGGTGGGAGCCAGGGTGTGGAGATGGCTGCTTAGGGGTAGGGTGCGTTGTTCCTTCTTCTTCTTTCATTGGTGCAGGGCCTCACCTATGCTAAACACTACCTCTGAGGCACATCCCAGCCCTGGATCATCTTTTTTTAAGGACTCTCTCCCACAGCAGCTGACGAAGTCTGTGGAGTCACAGTGAGCCCTGGCTGGGATGCAGTTCCAGTAAATGGTGACTTCTGCACAGATGTGAGTGGCGCCAGACAGGGGACCTTTGACCTGGTGACGACAGAAGAGGAAACAAGCCAGGGGAGGGACGGCACAGGCAGGTCCCTGTTTCAAGGCACAGCATGTTAATCAGAATGCAGATGAAGCATCTTTGAGGGGTTAAAGAAACTGATTTTTGTTGAAGGGCTTTTGGGGGACAAATGAGTAAGCAGAAGCCTC
This sequence comes from Marmota monax, assembly GCF_021218885.2. Taxonomy (NCBI): domain Eukaryota; kingdom Metazoa; phylum Chordata; class Mammalia; order Rodentia; family Sciuridae; genus Marmota; species Marmota monax. The sequence continues at coordinate 26,745,380 of NW_026695222.1, forward strand.
TGGAAAGTTCCTTCCTCTTGGGCACACTGAGTGCCCCCTAAAGCACCCTTGCCTTTCCCAGACCAGAAGGTCACTGTGATGCAGATACAGCTGGGGTTTCCTGGCCCCTGACCAGGGCCAACAGTGGTCACCTGGCCACACTTCCTGACCTGCCTGGGGCTGTGTGCAGAAGGCAGGTAGAAGATGCTGCCTCAGTCTCCACTCCATCACTCAGTGTGCAGTGATGTCTGTGGATTTGTCCCATCGCTCTGTCAAGGATCACACAGGGGGCCCTGTCATGGACAGGGCTGTGTCCCCCAAATGCAAAAACTGAAGTCCTATCCCGAGTACCTCAAGGTATGACTGTATGTAGAGACGGAGCCTCTAAAGAGGTGAGTGAGTTGAATCTGGGTTGAGTCTTCAGAGTGGACACTACACCAGCAGAACTTGTGCCCTGATAGAAAGGGGGAGATCAGGACCCAGAGGTACACAGAAACAGGTGGAGCCACAGGGAGCCACAGGGAGAAGACTCCTGCCAAGGAGAGGGCCCCAGAGGACAGCTGATCTCCAGCCTCTACGGTTGTGACAAAGTGAATTTCTGCTTAAGCTGCCTGTTCTGGGTCTTTGCTATGGCAGCCCTTGCAAACAAATACATCCCTCCAAAACTATGTGCACATCCTTACTCCCAGGACCTGTGATGGTCACCTGGTGTCCAGATGCACACAAGTTAAGGATCTCAAGAAGTGGGTGCTTCCTAAACCCAATGGCGTGTCCTAAGAGAGAAAGGACAAGATAGAGGTGGGGAGGAGGAAGCCATGTGCAGATGGAGGCGGAGACTGGAGTGGCGCAGCCACGTGCAGGGAACACCTGGAACCGTTGTCATAGAAGAGGTGGGAGCGTCCTCCCCAGAGCTTCCAGAGACGCACAGCCTTGCAACATCTTGATTTTGAAGGCTTCAGAGCCATGAAGGGGTGGGTGCCTGTGGTTTTAAGCTGTTGGGTTTGTGGTTGTTTGCTGTGGCAACTCTAGAAAACCAACAGGTAGAGTTTAATACGTGTGCTCAAAAGTCTAAGCTGTGTTTTTGACCTAGAAACCCAGAGCCCAGCAAGGTCAAGCAGCTCATCCACCGCACACAGTGCCTGGAATCCCAGACTGGAATGCTGGTGGGTCCTTGGCCTGAAGCCCTCTCTTTCCAGGAAGTAGCAGAGACAGAACAGGGTCTGGGTGAATGGAGAAGAACAGAGGTGCCACAGAAGGATGAACTCACCCTTCGTCCCCTCACTCGAGGCTGGCTGGGAGGCAGGATCTCCAGCAAGGGCTCGAGGCCTTACTCTGCACACCTCTAAAGTGTTTGCTGCCCATGGAGAGTAACCTCCCAACAGCGCTCAGGCCTGGACGGAGGGTCAGCTGCCCACCTTTACTGCTCTGGATCTATTGAAACTCCTGCTGCTCGAGGGTTAAAAACATGAGGATTTTTTTTTCTTTTTTAATTTGTAAAAACCAGGTTTGTTTGGCTCACAGTTCTGGGGGCCATGCAGGGCAGGAACGGGGCACCAGCGCCTGGTGTGGCCTTCACGCTGCATCACAACATGACAAAGGGAAGGACCTGGCGCCCTGAGCTCACCTGTCTGGCCAATAGGAGCCTGTTGTAAACATGTGTAAAGATTTGCTTTTCCTTAGTAGAAAAGTTCACTGATTCAACAGAAAATCTGGGGTAAGACAGAAGTGTACAAATAAAAAAATCAATAATGACATCATCTATTTACACATAGTGAAATGATGACTACAGAAAAGCAAATAACATCTCCATCTCCTCACATGCTCCCTCTTTCAGGATGTGTTACTCGCAGCACAATTTCAGTGTGCAGCAAGGCTGCACTATTGCTAACGAGGGTCCGCACTGGGCCTTGGACCTCTGAACTCATTAATCCTGCATTGCTGAAGCGTGTGCCCTTTGACCATATCCTCCCTGCCCTGCCCCTGGTAATTGACATTCTTCCATTTCTATGTATTTGGCTATTTGGTGCCGCAGTCTGGCTGGGCACACAATCACGAGCCACCACACAGCTTGTAGATTCAAACAGCAACTCTTTATTCCCGAACTCACACCAGCCATCTACAATCACGTTCTGGGGAAATCCACGTTCTCTGCCCAAATCCACCTCCACTGGGCTTCTATCTCCCAAAATATACTGTCTGAATCCCGTGAGAACTCAAGGGGAACTCAGGCAGCAGGATACGCCCTATTCCCAGCAGGAATAATCTTAAACCTTAAACCTGGAACCTAAACCGGGAACGCCCTAAACCCGATTATCTTAACCGGGAACACCCTAATCCACCTTGGTCCTTGAGCAAGGTCACCTACATTCAATGTCACTGCAACATGGGGTACGCTGGCAAGGAAACTGTCATACCCACTTGGCTAATGGTTCCCAGCAATTTGGCTTTTTTTTTTTTAATAGTCCACATGAAAATGAGGTCAAGAACGATGGTAATACTGGACACAGTGACACATGCCTGTAATGCCAGTGACTTGGGAGGCTGAGGCAGGAGGATGGTAAGTTCGAGACTTTAAGCAACTTAGTGAGACCTTGTCTCAAAATAAAGCATAAAAGGGGCTGGGGGTGTGCTTGTAACTGTGGTCCACTTTATGCTTTGAAAATAGCCCTTGATGCTCTCCCACAGCAACTTATTTTTAAAATGGACTGGTTCCTTTCTCTTCCTCTCTCCCTCTCCCTTCCTAATCTCTCCCCTTCCCTAATCTCAAGAGAAAAGGGATTACCTTTATTCCCTGTCCTAGATGGAGTTATCTCCCCTTGAGCACTCACCCACCACAGGAATGAAGTCATCCAGACTTTGGGGATGGCACCAGAAGATCTGAGAAATAAATGACTGTCTCCCAAATTAACCATGAATTACAGCTCCAACAGGGAACATGTGGAAAGTAGCCTTTGAGTCACCTCTTTAAAAGCCCCTGTTCCTGCTGATAGGCACAATCACAGTCTTTGGGACAGGAGTCCCTTGTGTTTCTCCTTTGCTAGCAAAGCAATAAACCTTTTTTTTCCCTTTTTCCCAAAACCGTGTCCTTGTTATTGAATTGGCATCGGGGACAAGGACCAAGCTTTCTGCTACGTGCTCAGTGGTAAAAGTGGCAAATCAGAGCTGGCTGTGGCTAGGCGGCCTCAACTCCTCGCCCTGTGAGCATCTCCAAAGGGCTGGGTAGATATCCTCAGGCCTGGGCAGTAGTGTCCTCCAGGGCAAGCACTCCAAGAAAGCAAGGCCACGGCCGTGTTGCACTTAATTTTTTTATTTTTATTTTTTATTTCTGGTACTGGGGATTGAACTCAGGGTCATTCAACCACCCAGCCCCTTTTATGCTTTATTTTGAGACAAGGTCTCACTAAGTTGCTTAAAGTCTCGAACTTACCATCCTCCTGCCTCAGCCTCCCAAGTCACTGGCATTACAGGCATGTGTCACTGCGCCCAGTATTACCATCGTTCTTGACCTCATTTTCATGTGGACTATTAAAAACAGGACATCCTCAGTCCTGTTTTGTATTTTATTTAGAGACAGGGTCTCACTGAGTTGCTTAGCACCTTGCTTTTGCTGAGGCAGACTTTGAACTCCCAATTCTCCTGCCTCAGCATCCCAAGCTGCTGGGATTACAGGCGTGTACCACTGCCCCGACACCTTGTTACACTTTAGAACTTGGTCTCAGATGTCACCCCCTGTCATCTTTGCGAACCTGTAACCAAAGATGTGTTTACATCTTACAGGACTGGTTTTAAGAATTTACTAGTTTCTTTGCTAACTAGTGTGTTAATGAAGATCTTGACAAATGGTCATTTTACATTTTATCTGAGAGTTACGATTTTATCTTTTTTTGCGGGGGTGGGGGGAGGGTATCTGGGGATTGAACCCAGGATACTTAACCACTGAACCATATCCCAAACCCTTTTTTTTGAGACAGGGTCTTGCTAAGTTGACCAGGCTGGCCTGAAACTTGAGACCCTCCTGTCTCATTCACAACATACCTTGTTATTTCTCAATGATACAGATAGACCCACCTCAAGCTTTCTAAATACGTTCTGGAATTATGCGTAATTGGTTTGCTCTTGTCTGTTAGCTCTGCCCCACCTATAAGCATTGATACTGCTTGAAAGGAAAGCGAGGAACTGGGAGACGGGTGAGTGAAAAATGAAAGATGGAGACCAGGCAGAGATCCACACAGATCTGACAAATAAAGGCCATCTCTTTATAGTGGAGAGAGGCAAAACAGGCCTGGGGTTCGGGACTTTTATGGTGCAGGCTCAGGGATTAGAGCTGGGCAGGTCCTAATGCGGTGGTTAAAGGTGGGGTTGGTATGAGAAAGTGATGAGCCTTTCTCAGAAATGCTCTTGGACAGGAAAGTGAAATTTTTCTTCAAATGGCGGCTGTCACTTAAGGTGGCTGACCAGATTCTAAACAAGGACCTCACTGCTCCTCGTGATGTGAAGGATGCTGCAATGATGGTTCTTGCACATGTAAGTGGATTGCACTAGTGAGGAAATCAAGAAATGAAACTGATAAGATCAAGTTTTTAAAATTAATAATTAATATATTAAAATAAAATATAAGGGGCTGGGGCTCAGTGGTATAGAACTTGCTGGCAAGTGTGAAGCACTGGGTTTGATTCTCAGCATCACACATATAAATAAATAAATAAATAAAGGTCCATCAACAACTAAAACTATATTTTAAAAAGATATAAAATATAAGAGAATATGGTCAGCTTCCTCTTTTGAAAACAGGAACTGGACATAGCACATGCGCAGTGGATGCTCGCGCTCTGGGGAGTGCCAGGCTGTTTTCAGATCACTGAACGTTTCTACTAATGACCCAATTTTTGTTACATCTTCCAAGACACTATTATTCCTCTCTCTGATTCCTAGTGAGTGTAACGTGGGATTTCATTGTGGGTTTGATTTCTAGGTCCCTGATGGCTAATGACATTGAATTTTTGCTTAGTGGCCATTTGTGTATCTCCTTTAAGGAAATGTGGAGTCCAGTTCTTTGCCCATTTTAATGGAGTTGTTTGGTTGGTTGTTATTGGTGTATGTGCTCTGCATTTATTCTCAATGCTAGAATCCTTGTATGGACTTACCTGTGTCCCCTTTGAAATCCCTATGTTGAAGCCCCACCCTCAATGTGATGGTGTTTGGAGATGGGCCTTTGGAAGGAATTAGATTTAGGTGAGGTCATGAGGGTGGGCCCTTGCGATAGGATTAGGTGCCCTTATGAGAAGAGGAAACAAAGATATCTTCCTACCCACTGCCTCCAAGTACGGCCCTGTGAGCACCGAGCAGGAGGGGGCCACTGCCAGCAGGAAGAGCGCCCTCACAGCCCCAGCGCTGGCTCCCTGAGCTGGGACCTGCAGCCTCCAGAGCCCTGAGAAGCTAATGACTGCTGTCCAGGCCCCCGGGCCTGTGGTGTGTGGTGACAGCAGCCCTGCGAGACAGAGACAAGCCTTGCCAGATACACGATTTGAAAATATTCTTCCATTTTCTTTCATTTGTCTTTCTGTTTCTTTCAGTTTCCTTTGAAGCACAAAAGCTTTTGATTTGGATGAGCCGACGTATCTTTTTTGTGTTTACTTGTGGTTTTGATGGCATTGCTTTGTAATGAGAAAAAGTGGAAAAATTTTACCAAAAAAAAAAAAAAAAAGAGGCAGGCTCTGTGCAGTTTCTTCATGCAGTGTAGTCCTGTCCTCTGGGAGCGACACTCCACTCACGAGGCAGGAGATGGTTCTGCAGTTAGAAATGCTTTTCTTCCTCTTGGTGCTCTTCCAGCTTGCTGGGCAAGGTCTCTCACATTCCCATGAGCCAGATGGTCCAACAAACAGCTTTGGATTTAAGAGGCATGAATCATCACTTAAATGTACTTAGAAAGTCTAAAATTAGTCTGGTGTAAGCCATCCTGCTTTTAGTTTTCAGTCTCTCTGACTGGCTGTGCCAGCAGTGTTTGCTAACTACAGAAGAAATCCAAACACTGGCAGATGGTGGTTTTGCCATTTGAAGTGGAGATCAGCAAGGGATCATGTGTGTTCATAAACACACAGCACTGGGGAGAAGCTAGGCACCAGCACAGGACCGGCTCAGCTATGGTGCATCCAAACTACAAGGAAAATAGCAGAAGGTATTAAGATCAGAATCAAAAATGCTGGGGGAGAAACTTCTCTGTATCTTCTTATGTTCTTTATGTGGGGCCTGCGAATTAAACTAATGAAAGATAAACAGGAGAAAAGGCACAACATTTTTAAATCAATACTTGCATGCACTGGGGTTCATACAAAAGAAGTGACATTCACTTAAGTTGCTAGACATGGGGCTCATATTCTATTTTAACAAAGGAAATCAGGCTGGGCTTCAAGGGATGATGCATCACTGGAAACTGACCTGGAAACAAGGGGAACTCATGGAAGATAAGAGCTGGTGTAGCAAGTTCTGTTTACACAAATTCATATCTCAGTTTCAATGTGTTAGGACACAAAGGATAAAATTGGTCATCCGTGACAATATGCACAGAAATGGAGATCATTGTGTTAAGTGAAAAGCCAGGTTCAGGAAGGCCACGTGGCCTCCTCCAGGCATGGCATCCAGCAGAGTTGATCTCATGGTCGCTGAAGGCAGATGGGGGTCTTCAGGGTGGCGAGTGGGGGAGGGCGGGACGGGCAGGGACAGGCAAGGCCGGCCCAGAGACACTGAGGTACAGTTAGGTGAGTAACTGCTGGTGCTCTATGGCAGCCGGTGCCACAGATGAAAATGTCCTGTGTATGTCAGAAAAGCTGAAAGAAGGGATTTTGAAAGTTTTGACCACAAAGAAATGATGAGCATTTGGGCAGATAGATGTGCACACCCTGATCGGAACACACAATGTGTACATGTGTCAAAAGATCACGTGGCACTCCAGAAATGCGTACAGTTCCCAGGCATCAGCTGAAAATTTAGATTTATGTTCAGGGGCCACGTGGCCCAACTGTCATTTCAAATAATTATGATAACTTCGATTATCAAGCATTTTACTCTGATCCTGGTGCTGGCTGAGGTTGGCACTGGAGACCAGTGGTGGTGGGCGTGGCCCTCAGGGAGCTTCCCTTCCAATGAGGGGACTCAGATGGGGCCCCAGTTCAATGTTAGTGACTGCATGTTTAGGACAGTGTAAGGAGCCTGGGGAGCTCTTCCTGCAGCGTGGTCCTCACCTCTGATGGGTCTCTGTTCCAAGGATCCTCTTGTGGCCTCCCCTGACCACAAGCTCTGAGACCCCTCCTGGGTTTTCTTCATAGCACTATTCCCTCACCTGGCGGCTGCCATATGTTTACATTTTAGCCAGTGTCTGCAGTCTCCAAGAGGACGACTCCCAGGACTTGACTATCTCTGAATTCCTAGTGTCCCCGACTGCTGGGCCCATGGGTCAGCAGGTATTTTTGGAAGGAGTGGGCCTCTCAGACAGGGGGCTGAAGCCTGAGGACTACTTGGTGCCTGCCATCCAGGTCACCTCCTCTTGTCCTGCTAGTGTCCTGAGTGCCACTCTGTGCTAAGAGCAGCCAATGAACTCTCATTTCTGAAAAATGATTTTTTTTTAAAGTTAAAAACTGACTTGCACACAAACATAAAAATGAGTCAAGGGTTTTATTCAGTTTCTTAATTATTGGGTGGTATCAGTGAAATAGTAAAGCTGACTTCAAAAACTTTGGAGGAGCTGGGCACAGTGGCACATACCTGTTATCCCAGCAAAGTAAGGGAAATAAGGGGGGGGGGTCCCATGGAAACAGGGACATCAGTGGAGTAGAGGAGCAGAATTGAGGAGGAGGGAGGAGGGCAGGAAATGGGAGGAATAGAGGAATGAAATTAACCAGATTATTCCACGTACATATGTGAATATCCCACAGCGGGTTTCACCTTTATGTGTTTCTCTAAAGCACAAACTTATAAATAAAGACAGACCAATAGAGTAGGGGGAAAGGAATGGGGGTGAAGGGGGAGCACTGGGGACTGAAATGGAGCAAATTATATTCCATGCTTTCATAATTATGTCAAAATGAACCTCAATATTATATATAACTATAATAACTAATAAAAGAAAAGTAATAATAATAACAAAAATAGAAAAGAAAAGAAAGTTCATCTCCCAGAGATGCCCAGGAGAGCTCAAAGGACCAAGCGCAAGGGCCAGTGGGATGGGGGCTGGCCAGTACACCACTGCAGGGGACACAGGAAAGGACTCTATCCACTCATTTAGCCAAATATTACTGAGTCCAGGTCTGTCAAGCCCATTGTTAGAAAAACAAAAGCAAAGGAGACAGTCTCTGCCCTCAGGAGCTTGGGCTCCAATGGAGGCAGGTCAGCTCTGTGTGTCCTGTATGTCGTATGTGTCGCTGATGTGGCTGTGACAGGGAGACACCCGAGAGGTGTCAATGCTGGTGGTCTCCTCCCCAAGCCTCTTCTCTCTGGCACGTTTGCTAACAAAGGAAAGCTTCCCTGTGCTTTGGGCCAACCTGTGACCCTAGTAGACTGGACCCTCAGCTTGCGGGAGGAGAGAGAGTGACCTGGTTAGTCCAAGTCCCTGGGCAGAAATAGGGGCGGTGAGTTGTCAGGGAAAGGTCACTGGGCTTTTGTTCTGTTTTTCATTTGAAATCCTTATCGTACAGTCACGTGAAGGTTGGGCCACGAAGAAGCACACACAATGGCAGTCCAGAAAGACCTATCCCTAGGTGACATTACATCTTAGCTTATGTAAGCACACTCCTGTGTTCAGGGACAGGGACTCTCATAATGGTGCCTTCCTAAGAATGAAACAACTGCTTTAAGAGAAGCAGGGCTGGGTTTACTCATTTATTTGTGTGTGTGTGTGTGTATATATATATATATATATATATATATATATATATATATATATATTTATTTTCAAGACAGAAATCTGCAGGTTGGCATGTGACTTCAGAATGCAAGAGGTAACACAATTTGTGCTTCAAAAGTCAAGTCTCCCTCCACCTCCAATACCAAGCTCCCTCCCAAAGTCCACCAGGGTTTTCAATTTCTTCTACCCTCTTTGAGTTTTCCAGTGATATCACATGCAGATGTATTTAGTTTAATATCTGATATCTTTCTTCTCCGCCAACCCTGAACTAAAACCTCCTTTGCACATACAAGTGTAGCATACTAACCCACACTTGGCTTCTTTAATTAATCATGTATCTTTGAATGTAGCCCTTATAAAAATGCAAATAACTCTTTATTCTTTTTCTTTCCTCTTCTTTTTCTCCTCCCTCCCTCTTTTTTCTTAAACAGCTCCAGCGAATTCTGTGGTATGGCTGTCTGGTTTACAATTTATTTAGCCACTCCCAATTGATGGACAGGCAAGTTGCTCATATCTTGTGCCATTACAAACAATACTTCAATAAGCACAGGATATTGCAAAGACATTTGAAAACCTGGAAGAAAATTAAAATTACTCAAATTGATTTAAAAGAGATAGAAAACCTATCCAGAAAAATTACCTTAAAAGAAATAGTTGTTAAAGAACTCCCTCGTCCATGCTTCCAGCCCAAGTGGTTCCAGATGGGAAGTCACAGGTCAGTCAACCTGTGACCAAGTGGGGACATCACTGGCTCACTTATCATGTTTGGGCAGAGACAGGAACAATCTGGGGTCCACACACTGAATTCACCAGTCGCAGAGACATCCTACCACAAGTTTCTTGTTATGTGATATAAATTTGAGGTAAATTATCTGATACTTGCTGCCCAAAGTCCTGGCTGGTGCAGAGGGGACCTAATACAAACGGGTGCATGTCAGGAGCTGATGGATGTTGGCAGAAACTTCCTAAGGCAGAGGTAACATTTCAAATAAGACCTGAGGATGAATGTTTTAACCCTTGGGCAGAGGGTGAAAAGTCACTGCTGAGAGTTGCTGTGACCTCCCTCTGCCCACTTATTCTTCTAATTCACTACTTTTCCTGCACAAGTGAGACACAAACTTAAGAGTTTAGTAGTCAGAGATTTATTTTTAACATTGAATCTAAGTTTCTAAATATAGTAGGAACATAAAATTGTCTTTTCAAAGAAAATTTGCTTGCTTTTTTATTGATAAGTTGATATAAGGAAAATATTGGGTAAATAATTATACATGGCCTTTCTTTTACCAAACCCCCCTTGGGAGATGGTTGCTTGGCCATCACTGTGTATTGGACCCAGCTGCAGGGAGCAGGGCCGGAGCCCCCTTGCAGGCTCAGGTCTCTGGAATGTGCAGTTAGGCTGGGGGTCACACAGAGCTTGGGCCTGGACTGGGTGGGGGGAGGTGTCTTGCACAGGGTAGGGCTTGTCAGGATGGAGGGAACTTGTGACAAGTGGCTGTGGAGTATGGGGAGGGTCCCAGGCAAGTCTTGGACAGTCCACAAGTCTTGGCTCACTGATTGCTTAATTGGTTTGTAGTCTTCCAGGAAGTGAATTTCCCAGAGTTCTCCTCAGAGATGGTGGCATTCCTGAAGCCCATCCTTCCAGGACTGAGCGTGGACCAGCTTCTCCTGGCCTCCCCACTGCGCGGTGCCCCTGACCTCTCCCAAAGCCACATAACACTTATTTTCTTTTTTCTTCTCTTTCCTCTTCTCATGCAATGCTGGGCATGGAATCCCGGGCCTCCCTGTTCTGCCTGGCCTCCCGTGTCCAGCCCCACTGGGTGTAAGTGCAGTTGGGGCAAGAACCACATTTGATTTTTTAAAAACCATGGTAAAAACCTACAATAGAAAACTTACCGTCTCAGCCATTTTTTTTTTAATGTTTATTTTTTAGTTTTCGGCGGACACAACATCTTTGTTTGTATGTGGTGCTGAGGATCGAACCCGGGCCGCGCGCATGCCAGGTGAGCGCGCTACCGCTTGAGCCACATCCCCAGCCCTCTCAGCCATTTTTAATCACGTACTTGGGTAGCGCTAATCAACCTCCATTTCTCACCCTGCAAGGCTGAACCGGCACCTGGTGCACAGCGTCCCCTTGCCAGCCCAGCCTTTGAGAGGCCCTGTCGCACTCTGTGTCTCTGCTCTTCCTCCTCCAGGGACATTGCCTCATGCCAGTCACGCAGCGTCTGTCTGGGTGACTGGCCTCCTGCACTGAGCAGTGTCCCCATGGTTCGTCCATGTTGTGGCATGGGGGCAGGATTTCCTCCTTTCTAAGGCTGAATAAGACCCCCTCTGTGCCTGTCCCATGCATATTGTTCAATAATGCAGCCATTACGAACATTCGGGCCGCTTCCACCTCTCGGCTACTGTGCATGACCTGCAGTGAACAGGGAGTGAAAATTGCTCTTTGGGACCCTGATGCTTCCAGATTTTTGGATGCACACCCAGAAGCAGGATTGCTGGATCGAGTGGTAATTCTATTTTAACTTTGTGAGGACCCCTGTACCCTCTTCCAGAGTGGTGATACCATTTTATGTCCCCATCCCCAGGGCACGAGACTCAGTCCCTGCCTACCCAGCTCTGGAGTCCTCCTCTCGGTGCGGGGCTGTCCCGGGGTATCCATGCTACTCTTGCCCCTCACTGCTGTGCTCACACCCAGGGAGGCTCGCTTGATAGTTCTTTTTCTTTTTGAGATGGAGTCTATCTGCCCATGTTGAAACTTCTGCACCAGTATCCCGAGTAACTGGGACTACTGGCAAGTGCCACTGGGCCTGATTTTAAATACTTCTTGAACAATGAATGGAGAACCAAGGGAATGAAGAATGAAGGAATCCATGGGAGAGGGGGTTTCTGGAATAATGAAGTGAGGGAGTTGGCTGTGGACCACACTGGTCCAAGAGAGAGATGCAAGACCTGGGAGCGTCTGGTGTCTAAGCGCACACACATCTGGAAGGCCCTGGGCAGCCTTGCGACCTGCTGGAGCTCAGTGACCTCGGGAGTCTTTCCTCCACAGGCCTGCTGGTCTCCACCTGCAAGGCATCCCTGTTGCCAACGAAGCCGGGCAGGCTGTTTCCTGGGTGTGAGCTTGGGCCAAGAGCAGAGGGTCCAGGTGGAGGGCAGAGGAAGGGGCTCAAGGAAGGAGTGGGGCAGCTGTGGGGAAGAACCTGGAGTTGCTCCAGAGAAGAGTGCCTCTTGGACGCCCTCCTGGAGCCTGACTTCCACGTGCCCAGCGCCCTACCGACAGTCGGCACTCAGCTCCCATTGACCTCCCTGTCCTGCTCCTCTGCTTCTCGGGTCTCCCTCGTCACTTCCCTTGGGCAAGTCCCCCTGAGTTCCACCCGGGACCTGTGACAATCATAACCTCAGCCGGGGCCAAGCCCCCTGCCCCTCCTCTTCATGTGATTGCCTTCACCAGATTTTCAAAATGGAAGTGAGTCCGATTGCTCTCAGGAGGAGGTGCTGGGCTCCTTGCTTCCACACCTGTGGTCATCTGGGAGAGGCTCGAGGCGCTGGGGAAGGAGCATTTTTGAAGGAAGATAGCATCACAATCCCTTAGGAAGATAATAAGGCCAGCGTCACAGGCCTCTTCAACTCATGACTCAAGGGGGGACCTATAAGATGTGGCAACTGGGGCAAAGGAGGGCTGAGGAGCGCCACCAGGGCCATCATACTGACAGGCGTGCAGACAGACACAGGCCACCTAGCCCACCTGCCCGCCCAGTCCCCTCGGTTTTTACACACTGTGCGTGTTCTACAATTTGCAGTTAAGTAGCTCAGGGGTGACGAAGGTGGAAGCCACCCAGGCTTCCTGAGTGGTGCCTGCTTTCCCACTGCTGGTGCCTGTGGACTCTGGTCTGTTTCAGAGCTGTAGGCTTAGCCCAGCCAGCGCAGAGCACACACCTCCTACTGCCCACCGGACACGCCCTCCAGTGAGAGCCCCTGGAACAGAGAGACCAAGGTCTCAAGATGGGGGTTCTGTCGGGCCCATGGTAGGTACCTGGTGAATGGGTGAAGTGCAGGTGTGGGAGTGGCCTTGGCCATTGACACCACACTCCTCCAACATGCTGGGCTGCTCCTGCCTCAGGGCCTTGGCCCTTCCTGTCCGTCTGCTCCATGCTCTTCTGCAGATGGCGGGCCTGGTGTCCTCCAGCTTCTTCCCAGTCAGCCCCTCCCTGGTCCCACTGATTACAAACCAAGCATCACATACCCCCCCACACCAGAACTCATCACACCACACACACTGTACGCACTACACCCACCACACCGCCCCCACGTGCACACACACTCCCTATTACCTTCCTACAGCACGTGTCCGTGTTGGACTTACACCGTGCACGTGCGCTCTCTCGCCGCCCTCATTATGATGCAGACGTCATGCAGGTGGATGTTTGTGTGTTTTGTTTGCAGCGCTGGGATTGGAACCAGCTTTTCACTGCTCCAGCTCTGAGCTGTGCCCAGCCCTGCCTGTTCCCTTCATCCCCTCGTTCCTGGTACCTGAACTAATAAACACGTGTTCAGGAGTGAAAGACCTAACGATGGGCATTGTTAATGAAACAAGCTTTCACCTAGTGCCATCGCAGTACCCGCTGCATGTTGTTAGTAGTAAAAGCGTTATGACTGCCATCACTTCAGTTTCCACAGTTGTGGTTCGCAAGGCCCTGAAGCAAAATCAGAAAACCTTGTCTGCCACCCAGTGGCGGCCTCTGGGACCTGCAAGCTATGCAAATACCCGCCCAGGGATGGACTTGGCTGTCAGAGGTGTCCAGCGCTACCCAGCCAGCTGTTCAAACCACTGTACCAACATCCCTGGTGGGAATGTGAACCGACACACTCCTTCTAAAGGGAAATTCGGCAATGCCTAACAAAATCACACCCACAGCACCTTTGCATCCAGTAACCCCACTTCAGTCACAGGTAAGACACATGCATGAGGTCATGCACCCCACCACAGTTTGTCACTGTGGACTGCTGGAGACCACCTGCGTCCATGGGGGCAGGGCGCAGGATGGAGTGGGGCAGCACGTCCCCACCCCGCCCACCCCTCCCACCACGTGGCATGAAGTAGTTTGTGGGATGTCCTGTGGAGAAGGGAACCAGCATCCACAGGAGCACTGATGGCATCCACCCTTCACAGAGAGGAGTGGCGAGAAAACATGCAAGAATCCAGGAAGAGAGAGCAGAAAGCAGAGGCTGGTCACCCATAGGCGCTGTGCATAAAGGAGTGGAGAGGACAGCGCAAGGACAAGGGGACAGGAGTGGGAGTGAGGGAGTGGGAGGCTCCAGGGGTGCAGCTTCCTCTAAATCTAAGACTCCTGGCGTGGAGGAGTTCATTCACAACTCAGGAGGCGGGAGCGGGAAGGGTGTAGGACTGAGCGGGGTGGGGGCAGGGCAGAACAGCAGCACCTCTGGGGGTTACAGAGGCTTCAGGATGTGAGCCTAAGTGACTGCATCGCTGGCCAGTGAGGACCGCTCGCCTTCAAGCCTCCGGTGTGGCCGATTCCCCTGGAGAGCAGCCTCTGGGACCCGAGGCATCCAGGAGCCATCCCTTGCCACTTTGGAGGTTCCACGGGTATTAGGAGCTCTGTGTTCATGAGGAGGGATGGAGCCCTCATGAACACAGAGCTCCTAATACCACATCATAGTCCCTGCCTGAGGGGAAGGGGAGAGACAAGCAGCAGGGTAACAGGGCTGCGGTGTAGCTCTGCGGTAGAGATCTTGCCTCGCATGCACAAGGCCTTGGTTCCACCCCAGCACCGCAAGACAAACCAGCAAATCATACAGAAGCAGGCTACTGAAGTTACACAGTGATAGATGCTATATAGGAAGGAAATAAAGTAGGTTGATGTGACGAGAGATGGGGCTCCTTTATAGGTATGTTCAGGAGAAGCCTCCCTGGGGTAGGGAGATGACCACTGAGCACAGATCAGCACAGCAAGCAAGGGGCCAGCAATGTGACACCTGGAGGGAAAATGGATCCTGGGCGGGGAAGCCAGGGTAAAGGCCTAGTGAAGCTGGTGGAGACTGGTCTCAGCCGGGAGGAGCCAAACCTGCCTGGCCCTTGGGCTGGAAGGCAGCTTTGGACACTGCTTTGAGTACCTTGGGAAACCAAAGACGGCTTGAGCCAGAGGTGAGGTGCCTTATGCTACAGTTATTTGCATATTATAGGTACTTGGCAGTTTGCTGTCCCTCTTCCTCCTGGGAAGATGCTACAACATAGTATGACATCTCATGGTCAAACACTGACCACTAATTCAAGGGTTTTAAAACACTACTGTGGGCTGGAACAATACCAGCCACATGACTCAGCAAGGGCACTTCTGGGTGTTTGTCCCAGAGAAACCAAAATGCGTGTCCACACAAAACCCACCCAGATTCTCCATAGTAGCTCTGTGCATAAGAGCCAGGATCTGGAAGTGACCCAAGTGCCCTGAGGTGAGTCACACTTAGCAGTGGAACAGCAAGAGCCAGGGGTCAGCTCCAAGGGGTGGATCAGTATGTCTGTGCTCTGACCCAACCCCACATGGGGGTTCTGACCCACAGTGGAAGTCTATTTGGCTCAGGGTCCTGGAACCAGAAGTCCAAGAGTACAGTGCTGGCAACTGGCGAGGGGCTGCGCCATCCCAGGGTCGGGGGCATGGAAGAGAGAGCACAGGGGAGGGAAAGGGGCTGCTTCCCCTTTACCCACCCCACAGCAGCCTGGGCCCCGCACCAGGAGGCTTCACCAACTCGTAATACAATCGCCATGGAATTAATTGTCACATGAGTGTTGGAGGGTACAGTCACACCTTAGCAGGTCTAAGGCACTGTGCTGTGTGGAAGAAGTCTCAGAAATTTATAGGCTTTCTGATTCCACGTGCACAGCCTCAAAATGACAAAAGGGGACTGGTGGAGAACACACAGTGGCTGTGGGCGTGGCTCAGGGCAGCTGGGTGGGCTCCGGAAGTGCAGGCAGGAGGGAGAGCTCTGTGCACTCAACACTCCACTCTGTGTCTGCAACGTGGTGCGGTGACACGATAGAAGGGGACAAGAGGGCATGAAGCTCTCACATGTCCCTCCTATGCCCATTTCCTGGCTTGGACACTTTGGATGTGGAGAGCAGAGAGCACAGGGAGCCCTTTGCCTTCACAACTTCCTACCCATCTAATTCTACCAAAGAAAGAGAATGAACTGCCCCCACCAGCAAGCCCGGTAGGGTGAGGAACGCTTTAGCCTCTGAGCCAATGGTCTGCAACCTCTGGTTTCAGGGAACCAGGTGTTCTTCTTGACCTTTGCTGAAGTTTCCTCAGTTTCCCTGGGTCAAGGGCCAGTGACCAGGTGGGGGAGGTGAATGTGCCAAGTGAGGAGGTGTCAGAAACATCCCATTGGGAAGCATGCTGTATTCGCTTTCTGCTGCTATGCAAACAAATTACCATTAACTACAGTTTCATCCCGATTTCCTGGGTCAGGGGCGTGTCAAGGCCTGACAAGGCTTCCTGCTCTGGCTCTCACTGGGCTGGAACCAGGTACTGGCCATGGCTGCACTCTCTCCTGAGGCTCCTTTCTCTTCCAAGGCACTGGCTGCTGATGGAACGTGCCTCCTCTCAGTGTATGATGAGAACCCTGCTTTTCTCCCTTTGTCCTTCCCTTCCTCCCTATTTTGAGACAGGGTCTTGGTAAGTTGCTGCTGCTGGCCTTGAACTCATGGTCCTCCTATCACAGCCTCCAGAGCTGCAAGGATTACAGGTGTGTACCACTGAGCCTAGTATCTTCCTAGGTATTGACTGGGGACCTCTCAGGTCCTAGAGGTTACCCTCTTGGTTTTGCCAAGGATGCATGATCTCACACTACGGCAGCCCCTTCCTCAGCCCGCTGGGGACTCCTCCATGATTCAACCCCACCATAAAATTACTATCCCACCACATCCACAGCTCCGGCCACACTCAAGGGAGGCTTTCTCTAGGTGTGTGCAACTGGGGTCACCTCAGCATAAGTCATGGACTGACAAACTTAGCCTGTAAAGGAGCAATTGGTAAACTTTCTCAGCTGGGTGACCATATTGGATCTTACTGAAGTCATTCAATGCTGCCATGAATTGGCTGTGTTCCAGTAAAAATTTATGGACATCGAAATAAGAATTCCATGTAATTTTCATGTCATGAAACACTATTCATCCTTTGATGTTTCTCAAACATTTACATTATATAAAAACCATTATTATTGGCTGTGGGCTGGATTGGGCCTAAGAGGGTCCTAAGTGTCCATGGGTTGAATGCAGACAATCTAAAACCTACCCCATATTGAGACCACAGATTACCCACCCTTTTTAACCTATCTGGATTTCTTCAGTGAGAATAATTCACATTCCCCAGTTTGCTGGGAAACAGAATACAGAAGGCAAAAAAAGGGCGTACCTTGGCTCCTTCCATTTCTCCCATCCTGAAAGCTAAAAAGTAAGACCAAGACCAAAGCATTTAAAGATCCTTCTCAGACAGTATAACCCCAAGGTCTAACTCCCGAAGAGTGAGAAAGTCGTCCTGCAGGATGGATTCTGCCAGCAAACCAACTTCTGTGGTTGGGAAGGAGGGTGATGGAGACACACAGCTTCCCTGTCAGGCACACTGTGTGGACCGAGGCAAGACTGGGGTTCTGGTGGACACCACAGCTGACCCTCTGCGGGCTGCACAGGCCTGTCGACTAACCCATCTACAGTTGGCAGCCAGACAAGGACGAGCAGGGAGTCTGTAGGCGAGATTAACAGACTGGACAAGCAAGAGAGTGGGTCACAAGAACATGCTAAGACATCCATATTTTAAGTATTATCAAGACCATATCAACTAATTTGGGAATCCTTGGTTGACTCATCTGTATCCCAAGACATAAAAAATACAATTTTTTTTGTTTTGTTTTTGTTACTAGGGATTAAACCCAGGAATGCTTTGCCACTGAGCTATGCCCCCAGTCCTTTTTGGTTTTTTGAGCCAGGGAATTGCTAAATTGCTGAGGCTAGCCTCAAACTTGTGATCCTCCTTCCTTGGTTCCCCAACTAGCTGGGATGATAGACATGTGCAACCATACCTGGCTTCTTCTACATTTTAAAAATCCAACTATAGACATATGTAATTGTTAGTTTGATAGGAAAAAAAAGACAATAACTGTAATCTATGAGATGGAATAAACAAGAGGACTTCTGGTGGTAAGAGATGCAAATGATTTTAAAAGGCCTCCCTCTTGACTGAATTGTTTTTCTCATTTTAAACCCACAGAGTTGTCGTTTGCAATGTTATAAATCATTAAGGATCGGTTCTCTATGTTGCATTAACAGTACAGAGACAAGAACTTTTTCGACAATGACATTAGCATCTTCCTCCAGATTCCTAAGGCTTTGTCATCCCACTGTGCGCGCTTCCTAGAAAGCTCTCAGCCCTCCCACCACCTGCGGTCCAGAGGAAGTGGAAAGGCCAAAACAACTGCTGCCATGGCTACATGGGCCTCACCTCATTTTTTCTTTTAGTTAAAAAAAAAAAAGAAAGAAAAGAAAAAGAGCTGGGCACAGTGGCACACGCCTGTAATCCCAGCTGCTCAGGAGGCTGAGGCAGGAGGATGGCGAGTTCAAAGCCAGCCTCAGTAAAAAGTGAGGCACTACGCAAATCAGTGAGACCCTATCTCTAAATAAAATGCAAAATACAGCTGGAGATATGGCTCAGTGGCCGAGTGCCCCCAAATTCAATTCTCATACCAAAAAAAAAAAAAAAAAAAAGAGGAAAATAAAGATCTCACATGCAGGAATTCTTTCTCCAGAATAGTTTAATCGGTTTGGATACTGTCTGTCAACACTTGATTATTTTCCCTCTATTTTGGACACACAAATCCATTCATTCAGACTCTTCTTCTCCCCATATCTCATATATTGTGATATTATTGTGTGGATCTGCAGGCATCTCTGAGTTTTGCAGCTTGATGTTACCACCATTTGCCATGGTGACTTTGAGATTCCGCACCTTGGACACAAACTTCACAAGGTCCTTCTCAAGTTCGGTTAAGGTATGGAATGCATAGTCTTTGCTGGGGGAAGTATTTTGATGTTTCTTTAGTGGAGAGCGAAACTGGCAGCCTCGGAGGCCAGTAGAAGTCTGCTCCTGTCAAGAAAGATATCTGGGGTGAATAATTCCATTGATTTTCTCGGCTTTGACAGTTGGGCTCATCTAAGAGAACAGGTCCCTTGTACTGCTCTAGTCTAGGCTATGGCAAATTGGCCACCTCTGGCCCACAACCTGTTTTTATAAAGTTTTATTGAAACACAGCTGTGCTCATTCTTTTGCATATTACTCATGACTAAATTGAGTAGTTACACAGAGACTATAAGACCCCCAAAACTGAAATGCTTTACCTCCTGGCCCCTCTCTCCTGGCTCCAGCTTTAGACAGTCTGGATAGAGTATCATGAAGTGCTGGGAGTGTCCAGGAGAGAACACGCCATATTTCTCTGCCACTCTCCTTCAACTGGAGAGCTGTTGGGGACCAGAGCTTACTACTTGACACATTTATAACTTTAGAACAGGCTTCTATTTAATTTACTTGGGATAATAACATTTCCACCAAGTCCCAAAATTTGTAATAAATCGAACATGGCAAAATTGTAAAAATCAGGAGAAAGTTAAGTCTGGCTTTGTGAATAATTTTTTTACCTGAAAAATACTGTAATTTCCTGAATCTATCCTTAATTTGAAAAAATTCACAGGAAAAATCATGAGCCATTAAACAGGTTATCAACTGTTCTGTCCCAATCTCTGTGGCTCTGGGGACCACTGTCTTCACTAAGAATGTCAGGAAGCAAATTTGCCAAATTTCCCAGGATCCAAGGTAGTTCCTCCCCATTCAAGTTCTAGATAGCTCAGCCGTCCTGACCCTACGGACTACAAGACCTGATTCTGTCCGCTGTTTCTGAGACGGAATCTGTGGAGCTGTTCTTACCTTATTCTTCTCACTATCTCCTTGAAACTTCAGTATTACATACAGCAAAACAACAAAAATAAGCCAGAGCCATTTGCTCCCAAGCCAGCCTTGGGTGTGCTCTGGTAGATTCTGTCTAATTCGGAAGTGCCCTCCGCAAGGCACCTTCCCCTGGGGTTCTTTGGCTTTGTCTCTCAGAGAAGAGAACATAAAGGCGTAGCCGCAGGAGAGGCACAGAGGCAAGAACAGGAACCATCTCAGCGTCCGCATGGTGAGCAGAGGTGATGGAGGAAGCTGCTCATGGTGGGTCTGTCTGCCCTGGCAACTGGGAGACTGGGGACCTAGTGCTGGCCGCTGGTGATGTCACAGAGGGCCTGAGCCAGGGCAGCCTTGGCCATTGTGATGCCTTGAGGCTGGGGATAAGGAGGCTCACAGTGGTAGCTGGAGAAGGACTTCAAGAAACTGGGGGGAGGGGAGGATTTCCAGTGAGAGGGTATGATGGGAAGTCACCTCCTTGCCAGAACATTCTTTCTGACTCTGGTGTTCAATGGGAGGGGCCATCATCATCTTGCTTTCATTTATTTGATTCTGACACTGTGGTGAACAGAGACACTGTGTTCCCATGGAGCCTGGAGTCCAGCGGGAAAGATGTTTGTCCACAGGCCGCACAAGGGGCCCCCGATGCATTTCATCTGTGGCCATTGTTCCAGAAATAAGATTGGCCAGCATTTAAGTGGTAGAAGCAGCTTCACTTAAAAACCCCAAGTTTCGGGCTTCCTTTGAATATGGATGCTCTGGCCTCACAGGGCCTTGTTCTCATGGGCCCACTCTGCTCTGGCAGGGCAGGAACTGACCCTGCTGGTGTTCTCCCCTCAGTCCTCACCAGTCCCTGTTGCTTCATACGACTGACTGACCTGTCCAGGGGAATTCAGAGTATGACTTGGTAAAATTTTGACAAGAACAGAGAACTGTTAAGAGAACAGAAGGGGGAACTTAATGCAATTACTCAGGAAGACTTTCTCGAAGATGTGGGTAGAGCTCAAGAGACGCTGCTGAGGAGCCGGCTGGGTACATGGGGAGGGGCTGACATTTGGCCTGTGTGAAGGCCCCAGGGTAAGGACACAGCCTGGAATAAACCAAACCTCCCTGACCAGTGTTTGAAACCACAAGTTTTAAAAAATGAATGAACAAGAAGGCTGGTCACGGGGGCACAGGCTTGTACTTGTTCCCCTGGTCACCTATGTCACAATCATGCTAAGGAAGGACCTAGTTCACAGGCTGACTCCCAAACAGTGACTTCCTACTGAATACCAAGTCATTGGAGGTCCACTGGGCACCCTCCTGTGCTGCTGACTGCGTTGCACACTGGGGAGAACACAGAGGTCCCAAAGCCTCACCTGTAAAACCCAAGGGGAAAACAGCAGTGTCACATGCTGCACCGATTCTCCACGTGCACCGCTGTCAGCTGAAGTGGTGGGGTCTCCTGCAGAGACTGTGTGTGCAGGAGGTGGAGAGGTGCAGGTCCCAGGGTTGCAGGAAAACAGGCCTCATGCTGCAGGCAATGTCCAATCTGACCGCTGTGGCTTGTGAATGTTCATCTGAGAAGAAGCTGGCCCCAATGCTCCTAGCCTTGGGCCATGGAGTGTGCTGTGACCCGTCTGAAGGCTCAGCCTTGGCATGACACCATCCTACCCCACTGACCCCCGTCAGTGTCCTAAGGCTCCTGTGGGGAACAGCTGCAGCTGCTGAGTACTCCGGGGGTGCTGTGTCTGCACAGGGCCTGAACCGTGCCAAGTATGCCAACAAACACTGAGGCCTTGGTAGTGGTCAAGTGAGGCTGCCTGTGGGGCCAGTGGATTTCATTTACACCAACGACCCCTCACAACAGAGCTGCTCTGTTCCTGATTTTCATTACTTGCAAATTTTCATGGGAATTTGATGATAGGAATCCCCTAAACTCTTTTTTTCTACAATGTGTTCACAAGCTTGGTGCTTTTCCATAGCACAGGACCAAGAAAAAGCACGAAGCTCTGGGAAGGTCCCTCCAGGTCAAGAGGTGATGACAGGTTCGTGAGGCTGAGTGAGATTCGACTTTACATCTGGGAAGTAAAGGCTAACCTGAAGAACCCCTCGCCCCCAGCCCCTCACCACTGCATTGGCAAGGTGGCTTGGGCCCCAGCGGGTGGAGGAGCAGCCTCTGGTCCAGAAGCCAAAACCTGATGAGTCCTTGTCTGGGAAAGCTTCCAGCCTCTGCTGATTGTTCCTGTGGCAAGGACTCATCAGCGGCAGCGTGGTGAGTGACTTGGTCAGGAGGAACCATGTGCACTGAGCACTGCTGTCCAGGTGTGGTACCCACAGAGTGGGTGATGGTCACTGTGTCCCCTTCCAGGAGCTGAGACATCCACCCAGTGCTCCGCTGTTCAGGTGAGCCCGAGATCAACACCAGCTACTGGACTTCACCTTAGTTACTGCCTTGCTCACCTGCCTTGGTACAAGCTGGTGTCACACTGGACACTATGGAAGTGGCACAGAATGCAGACAGCCTGCCCGCCCTCACTCCCCTCACAAGAGGTGCAAAGGGAGCTGCCCTTGCTCTACACAGGCACACACTCTCAGGCCTCAGGGTAGTGACGCCTTTGCTAAACACCCAGGGCTGGAAAGGAATCCCCAAAATCCCTCCACACACACACACACACCTATGGACACCTCCTGGGCAAGTGGGGAAGGCAGGCCACGTAGCCCCCACACTGGCTGGAAGGCCACAGGCTGGAAGCTTTGAGATGCTCAAGGTTTGAGTAGAGGACACTGGGACTAGGTCACTGGGACTGGGAAAAACTGGACATAGTCAAAAGCTGGACACGATGCCAAATACAACGGATAGGTTAAGGCAAACTTAGGAAAATTAAAAAGGCCATCAAAATAAAAAATACCTCATGATGGCAAAAGCTGTTAATGAGTAGAATTTGACTAAAAGGACGATCAAGTTTTCTTTATAAGTTAAAATAGAGAAGAATAAATTGTGATAAAAAATAATTTAACCAAATATAATTTTTTTTTCTTTTGGTACCAGGGATTGAATTCAGGGGCACTTGACCACTAAGCCGCATCCCCAGCCCTATTTTATATTTTATTTAGAGACAGGATCTCATTGAGGTGCTTAGCACTTTACTGTTACTGAGACTGGCTATGAACTTGCGATCCTGTCTCAGCCTCCAGAGCTGCTGGGATTGTAGGTGTGCGCCAACACACTTGGCTAAAAGTAACTAATTTTTATGAGAATAATTAAACAAAACAAAACCCTGAAAGATGGTTTAACTGGGGTGTATATAATACTGATCGAGGAAAAAAAATGGCCAATTCATGTTTATTCCAGCAAAGTTCACAATAAAAATTCCCTTTCCCTTTAGTTGCTGGAAAATGATGTAATCCTGATTAAAATGCTTCTCTGGTAACAGTGTAAATATGCTCCTTGGGGCCAAGTCCTCCCATCACTGTGGGGCAGATAAGGGCACAGCTCGGGGCGGAGGCTCTGGGCCCCATTCCCAGCACTGCAGATACAGTAAAACAAAGAGAACCTTGGGGCCTTCCTGGTGTCGAGGACCCACAGACGGCACTGAGCTCAGGAACTCGGACTCTGCACTGACAGCCTCGTGGGAGTGGAGATATGCTGATGTGTGATATCGACACAGCACAGAAGGGTGGGATACACCTTCTCACCTTCTGCTGAGGGCGAGGACAGTGGAATTCCTGGGACCCCAATGCCTCACAAAAACACTAGGAGAAGGGAGAGCAGCAAGAAAGCACAGACCAGGGAAAGCAAAGGCAGGTGTGCTTTATTCTGCACCAAAGCTTTCAGAACTCAACTAATCTCTGCTAGGTCCAAAATGATGAGAGAAGACTCTCCTAATGCCAGACAGCAGGGCCCCGGCTTCTTCCAGGGCTGGAGTGAGGAATGGTTTCCTTCAAAGGCTCCTGCTGCCAGACTGTGTTTGAATTCACCTAAGGTGATTTCACTTGCTTACTTAATTGACTGTCAGCAGCAAAACAATAAAATTTTAGTCGAAATAAGTAGCCACACACAAGAGCCTTCCATTATTGCAAGCTTACAAAGTACAACCCACAACGGCCTGGCCGTGGAAAGGGCCACACCCGCTGCAGGCAGAGGCAGGTGTGAATGCGGGCTGGGGAGAGGCTGCCAGACACTCTGCAAGCCCCTGGCCCTCCCTAGGACCCTCACAGCAAGAGTGACCACAGTCT
The DNA here is from genome assembly GCF_021218885.2 of Marmota monax. Lineage (NCBI taxonomy): Eukaryota > Metazoa > Chordata > Mammalia > Rodentia > Sciuridae > Marmota > Marmota monax. Next base: position 26,769,476 of record NW_026695222.1, read on the forward strand.
TGAAGGTTGGTGAGGACAACTTTATGACACCATCTAAACCGAATACACTAGAGACAACACAGTCCCCAGGACCACACAGAGGAGCCTAGGCTGGGGAAGAAGCCTGAGCTGGGCTTCAGAAGCAGTAGGACGTGTGGGTGACCCAGTGTGCCGACTCCTCCTTGGAGCGTTTAGCAGAGCTGTGAGTTGTGAAAAGGGACTTGTAGGTTTCGGATTCTTCGCTGTCGGCGATGGATCTCTTCACGGCCCCACAGGGAGGCTTCCCGGCTTTCCCATTAGTTGCTAGAAAAACGAAAAGCCAAAACCTTTCATACTGGGACTACAGGTCACTCCAACATGGCATTCCCACAAGGGCACAAGTCAGCTGCTTCTCCCTGGACACTTTCCTGCTGCTTTCTGGGAGGAATGCTGAAATATATACCCTTTATGTTTTGTGGTGATGGGGATCAAACCCAGGGCCTCAAGTGTTGGGGCAAGCACTCTACAAGGAAACACATCCCCGCTGCCACCTCCTAAAAACCACAGCTCCCAGCACATAAGATCCTGGTAACAGCACCCTGCTGTGCCTCATGCTCTGCTCCCGCCCATGAATGGCAAGGATGGACTGGTCTTCAGAAGGTGAATGCTTCATGGCGGGGAGGACACAGAAGTACTGGATGGAAACTGGAGTGGTCTGTCCCAGGCCAGGCTACTACCTCACATCAAAGCCAGGATGGGAAATGCTGACCACTGTGCACTTACACAACACAATTAAATTAGGCCTCCTTCTATCTGATCAGTCTGTGCTTTCCTTCTAGTAAAATAAATGCTATTCTCTGGAGTTGAAGACAGGAGCTCCAAGAGAAGCTGACTCTGGCCAACAAGCAGGTGGAGAGAAAAGACTCTTGAGTGCTGTGTGGATCCCATAAAGATGCCTACTACAGAGAGCAGACACCTCCCGTCAGTGCCCATGCTTTTGCACATGACAGTCTCCACGGTAGGTCTGAGTCCAGTTCTGGGCAGCACCATGTGCTCACTGAGCAGGAAAGCACAATTTCCTTTTCCGGGCCCTTTAATCTCGACAGGGCTCCCGGTCAGAGGTATGCTGACAATTCACAGTTTCCCTCAGAAGCTCAATGAACTACTGACAGACACAACTTGGGAAATGCTTCAGTTTTCTCCTGTGCCCAGTCCAATGAAGTGAACATGCCCTTGGAGTCCCTAGCTCTCCATGAGCTCAGGCTCATCTCAGCAGGACTCACCTGTACTTCTGGGTGCTGAGACGGCTTTCTTCTCTCTAGTATCAGGACCCAGTTCCTCAGGCTTGCCTGTCTTCACCCTTGATGGCCCTGGGCATTCTGTAAAATTTAAAAAACAGAAGAAGTAAGACCAAAGCAAACCAAAGCACAAACTTATTTGGGACATGGCCCTGCAGTTTTATTTTGCTAAAATATCCCCTCTTCTAGCATCTTACCTTCACTGACTTCTGGTTTGGAAACAGACTCTGCCGCCTTGGGCTTCTTTGTTTTCTGTAAGAAGAAAGAAGTTGCTGGAGGACCTTCCCAGGTTCAGTGCACTGCTGCAGTAGTGTGGGGCTCACTGTCACGGGCTGGTGCACAGTATAAGGCAGGTCCTCACTCCCGAGACCGACCACATAAACTCTAACCCTTAGGTCTCCACAGGCATCTGCAGTGGTGCACTGGAGCTTCACAGACACGTCTACCTGCACAGCCCTTGTTCAGTTTCATATTTACATTCCAAAAATTACATTCTCAAAAATTTTAAATGAAGATGACGGATTTCAGTTATAAGAGGCAATGTTAACAGTGACTACTGTATACAAAAGAGCAGTTAAGCTAGTAACACAAACTACAGGCAGCTCTGTGAGGTCTAGCCAGCAAAGCGGGTGCTAAATTCCTCACATTCCCTCATTTCCAAAGCTGTCAAGCTGCTATGGTATTTTTTCATCTGGCTTTAAGACCTAGAGGCTTATGCTAAACATTTTAGCAAATTATCCTAAACTCTGGATTACTGTTGTTAATTTTAGGCACTAGAAGTTTGTTACTCACTATAGTTACTTTGGTCATTAACAACAAAAAGAAATGAACAAATCACTCTAAAATTACACAGCTGTGTTCACTGTGATGCAACTGCAGAAATGATAAACACGACTATGTCCAATTTACTTTAAAATGTTATTTTCCCAAGTATCCAAAAGGTGGCGCTAAAGACACACCCAGCCTATTTATTTCAGAAGGCCTCTCTATCTAGCAAACACTGAAGAAAGACTTCTCAATGGCCCTGAACCTGTAACATACATGCAATATGACTTAGAAGATTGAACAGAACACAAACCCCTGCTCACTTCACACATGCAATGCATGTATGCCTATCTGTGAAGGCTGACAGTCCTTCAAAAACCAGAGACAACTGTACAGCTGAGTTATTTGAAAAGCAATAAGGAGGTATAGAATAAATATTGTGTCCTGTTTCCAGGTGCAAGTTTATTTGGGAAATATTTTGTATCCTGGTAGCAGTATCTAAGGATTCACAGGAGCTCCAGTGAGTATTTTGCAGAGAGGGGCATGTCAATTCCACCGGGCTTTGAGCAACTTGGCAGGAAGCCTGTGACAGAAACTCAAGTAAAACAATCAAAGACGATATGAAAATCTCTAGTAGCTTCCTTTAAAATAAAAATTTCCCTTAAAAAAAAAAAAAAACTGAACAAAGGCAGCAATGAAGAACAGGCAGATCCCTTTTGATAAGTGTTCTTTGTTGAACATGCCTCAGACTTTTCTTTCTTTTTGCTCTTATGATAATAAATCAGAGTAATTTAGACCACTAACTTAGAATTCTCTCTCTCTTTCTCTCTCTCTCTCACACACACACACACACACACACACTTGATTTTTAACCTTAACGCTGCACTTAAATGACTAAGCACTCTCTCAGTATTTCTCTGGAGTGCTACATTAATATTATAAAACAGCTCCAGACTGTTCTATTAGCATTTGATTATAAAGTTTGAGCACAATTCTTTGTCCTATAGAATCACTTAGCTGGTCCCTAAGAGTGATAAAATGATCAAAGAAGGAAGTGCCAGTGGATCTGGATCTTTATAAATTCCAGGTCCATGTTAAGAATAATAATGTGCCCAACTTTACCAGCTTTTTTGAGCTTAACAACCCTGAATTATGTCATTCCAGGATGAGAGGCTCCTGTCTTGTCTTCTGAGACCAAACAAACACAAAAAGCAAAAAATGAGTCTCTGAAAATTCTTTCCTAATCCCATTACTCTCACCTACTGATCGATGCAGGTGCACTTAAAGTTGGTTCTTGTCCCCATATGTCTTCAGGATACGGACACTGATTTTCTAATACTTCCAGCATCTTCTGCCTTAGTTCTCATCACATAAAGTTTGCTCCTATGTTTACCCTGAGCCTAACTTTTCCATAAAGAACAAAAAACTTACCACTTACAAAAGCCCTGCAATACACAACTGACATCTGTAAATAACAAATCATAAAGTGTACAGCTGGACTCAGTCGAGGGCACACACGCTGGATGATCTCTTGACTGACAAACTGCTGAGCTTGCTCATTATGGTCTATCATTAAGAAATACTCCTACTGCTTCTGGAATGTGGTTCCGAACCTGAGACTACGAAGCAAGGCCCCACCACTGCACATCCACCAGGACTGTCATCACCAGTGCTGTGTCCATAGGCTCTCTATGGAGAGTAGAAGCCCCACTCACCACAATTCCCCCAGGGAGGGCTCAGGAAGGTGTGGGAGATGGCTCAAGCTTCAGGAAGACTACTTAGCTCCTTGCTACTCCTTGGTCCTGGAGGACTACATCCAGTGGCCTGGGTGGGGGAGACATAACAGGCTCCCAGGGTCTCCCCCCCCCCCAAGCCTGTTGAAACTTGGCCTGCAGGGAACTCCTATTCCCATTCAAATCTGGGAGGCAGGGGACCTTCAGATTTTCTGGGTTGTCGATGACGTTCCTTTGTTTTTCAAGTTATAAGATTTTTAAATCAATTGACTGTGACAGCAATTGCAGTTACTGCCCTTCTCCAAGGGCTCATGAGGGCTACGCTCTCTTGTAAGCATTTATAGACATGATCGTCTGACCCTTCTAATCCTCCTGACAACCCCATGTCAGGTGCAGGTTTTGTCACCACCCCTACTTCACTGATGATTGAAGCTGAGCATGGACAAACAGAAGCACTGTGGTTGGGCCGCGACTGGACAGCTTCTAGAGCCCAAGCCCTCCAGGACTGTAAGAATCCCCTCTCTCACCACACACCCCTAGCAGCTGTGGAAAGGCAGCCAGAAGTTTGCAATGGACTCTGGCATGGAGAAGAAGGCAGGGCAGACCCTGAAGGACCAACTTCTACCCCGAGACTCTCAGAAAGGGAAGAAGGAAGCCAAGCCTGTTTCACTACCTTCTCCATCTTCGCTCGCAGTCTTCTCTCCTCCATCCTTTTCTTCAGCATTTCCACATCCTCCTTGGTGCCATTGAGCACAATGACATCATCCTCCTGGAAGGCAGCCCCGCACTGGGGAGGGAGAGAGAGAAGACAGAGTTGGTCACAGAAGGGAAGCCACTCTCAGCCCCAAGTGTCAGCTTCCAGCCTTTGCAAGGCTCCTATCATGACTCTGCCTGCATCTCAGCTTCACCAGATTTCGGGTCAAAGCCCTGGTCTAGGAGATCTGGTGCCCAAAAGAGTTCTGACTTAGTAGCCTGAGAGGGGTGCCCCAAAAAGGCCTACCCACAAGGCCTCTGAGATCTGGATTCTGGGAGGGCTACTGCCAATTCTTAACTGGTAAGGTGGCACATGGTGCCAGCCTTTCTATAAAATGTGGTTTACACTGAACATCTGCTTTCCTTCTGGGAGTCTAGAAGTTTGGTACATGCTAGGCAGAGGGTATGTAATCAGGCCACAGCAAAACCCCTGGGTTACTGGGCTCTCTAACAGGCTTCCCAGGGAGATATGTCACCCGAATGCTGCTGCATGGCACTGCTGGGGCAGTTGGCTCTGTGAGACCCTTCCAGGCAGGGAGAGAGCACAAGGACGCTTCACATGAACTCTTCCAGACTCCACCACCTGTCTCGTCCCTTAACATCCCACCATGTATCCTTACTGCATTACTGCACTAGGTCTTAGCTGAGTGACCACTATATGCTAACTCCTGTCAGTCATTCTAGAAAATTCCAAGTATAGGGATGCTCTTGGGGACCTCAGATATACACTGGCAGAACAGAACTGTGAGCAGAATCTAGACCACCTGACAGTGCCCTGTTGTGTCCACCCTCAGTTCTGTTGGTGAGTGAGCCACCTCCCAGGTCATGTGTGAGCATTCTGTGAGCACTGCTGCCTCCCCTGCCTCTGCACCTGCAAGGTCCCGTTACTCTGCCTCCGTCTGTTCCACACACTAATCAGATCTGAAGCCCTGGTCTGTCCATACTGTCTACACTGCTGTTCCCACTGCAGTGGCCCAGCACTGAACCTGCAGCCCGACACAGTTGGGACCTTGTACACCTGGGCTGGGGCAGGAAAAAGAAGAAATCATGAGAACAAAAGGGGAGACTCTGCCACCCACATTTGGAATTGAGGTTTCTGACTGATCTGCCCAGATAAGGTTACTCTTCCACCTCCCTCGGCCTCAGTTTCTCAGCTGTAAAGAGGAATGGTTTGGCCCAAAGGCAGTGCTCCCCAACTGGAGGAAGTTCTGCTCCTCAGGGATGCTCAGTACTGTCTGGAGATATTTCTGGAGGTCACATCTGGGGTGCAGGTGCTTTTGGCATCTTTTGGGTAAAGGGCTGGGACACTGGTAAACATCCTACTATACAAAGGACAGTCCTCACCACTGAGGCACCTAGTCCAAAATGCCACTCATGCTGAAGCTGAGAAACTCTGGGCTAGGGTCTAAATACCTAAATGCAACAGACATTTTTAAAAGAATAGGAATTTATAGGAAAACTTGTTCATCACTAGGGTAAGAAATGTCACCTAGAGCAAGAAAAAGGCAGAAGCTATAAAGGTTAACAACTTTTATTATATAAAAATGTCAATCTGGGGCTGGGGTTGTAGCTCAGTGGTAGAGCCGCTTGCCTAGCATTTGTTGAGGCCCTGGATTTGATCCTCAACACCACATAAAGTAAAGTAAATAAGATAAAGGTACTATATCCATCTACAACTACAAGAAATATTTTTTTATAAAATTACAACTTAAATGACAAAGTCACAATACACGAAATAAAATATAAGCCAAAAGCTAAGAGAAAATACTTGCAGCAGATACGACATTCAAAGGATACATTTACAGAACACAATCATGTTTACATAAGAACCCTTTATAAAATCCTCCTGGACAGCATCCTCTAAAAAAAGGCAACTTCACAGAAAGGCTCTGAACAGCCAAGCCATGGCCGCTGAGCACATTTTCTTGTGACCCTGCCACTCTCAACTCTGAAAACACAAACTAGAGGATGGTGGCAGTGTACCGCTGGGATGTTCACAGTTTCCTGTGTCCGTATCTGCACAAGCACACTCTGGAAATGATCTAGCATGTCACCAGATGAGCCGATAAGAAACTGGCATCTGAACAAGACAGAACACTTTTTAACCCTCAAAGAGACCTGCCATCTGACAGCACGGGCAACCCTGGAGGGCAGTGTGCCAAGAGAAACAAGCCAGACAAACAGAGGACCACTGCATGACCTCACTGACATGAGGGACCTAAAAGCTGAGGACACAGGAACATGGTAGAACAACGGCTACCAGGTATAGTGGCGGGTAGGGGTATGCTGGTAAAAGGACAAACGGGCAGTGATATAGGATGGCAGGTCTAGAGAGCTAGTGTAGCCTGAGGACCAGTTGTCAATGTCATGTTGTACACTGGAAGCTGCTCAGATGCCACAACTCTTATCCTCTCCACACAGATAATTAAGTAAGAAGCTGGAAATGTTCACTTGCTTGACCACTGTAATCATCTCACCACGGACATGTAGTCATCATCTCACACATACATCGAAACATCTTTTTGTACACTTTACACATGTATAATAAAAAAAATAAGCCTCATTTTGAAAGCACAGCTTTCTCATTATTAACTGAAGCAGTGACACCCTAGGCTGAGTCTTGCTATCCCCTGATGCTTGAGAAATGACTGGTACAGTGAGGGTTCTAGTCACTCATTACATTACAAAACTATTTGCTTTTACTGCAATGGGAAATGTACCATAAAAAAAGTTTATAGTTTTATTTTACTTATTTCGCCCTGTAAGAGAGCTGGACACCATGCTAAATAAGACATGGTCTCAACCCTCAATGGAAGCAGGGTGGGATCTCCTAAAAATACCGAGTGAAAGAGAAGTGAGCTCTCTCTTCCCACCCACCCTATCTAGAAACACGAACCGTTCTTCCCTATCTTACTCTGTAGCTTTCCAACTTGTAGAACATTCTGGGTCTTCAATGTTTTTCCATCTCTGTGATTTTTTTTTTTTTTACAGGGTAGGGGGGCAAAAATCATGTTTCACTTCTTAATTCCAGGTATTGTGACTAGGACACAGAATGCTGAGTAAGCTCTGGAGAAGAAGGCTTGGCCAGCATTTACATTTCCTATCAAACATGCCTTTCTAAAACAGATAAAAATATAATTTAACAAAGTTCACATAAAGTGCACAGGTCAATAGCATCTGGAGTTATTTACAGTTGTGCAACCATCACATAATCTAATTTTAGAATACTTTAACACATCCATCAGCATGCATGGTCTCCGCCCTACTTCAGTCATAGGCAGCCACTAATCCACTTTGTCTCTACGGATTTGTTTCTCCTGGACATTTCATATGAATGGATCACACAGTATATGAGTCTTTGTTCTGTGTGTGAACGGCTGCATTCATCAAGTACGATGTTTTCCAGGGTCTTCTATGTCGTAGCAAGTATCAGAACTACATTTCTTTATATTCCACCCACTAAATTTAACAGCTAGCAGACATCCGAGTTGCTCCCACTTTGGCTCTTATGAATAATACTACTGAGAACATTCACGTGCAAGTCTACATGTAAACATACATTTTCACTTCTGTTGGGAAACCCCTGGGAGTAGAATCACTGGGTCATATGTGGACTTCTTGCTCAATCCTGGAGGAAGTGTCTCTCCTCCAAACTGCCAAAGCTGCTGATCATTTTACATGCTCCTGAGCAAAGCACAGGGATTCCTTTTCCCCACATCCTTCCCAACATTGCTTACTGTCAATTATAACATCCTAAATGGTGTGAATAAATTTTTTGTTTGGTTTGGTTTTGGGGTGCTGGGGATTAACCACTGAGCTACATCCCCAGCCTTTTTTATTTTGGGACAAGGTCTCATCAAATTGGATAGGGCCTCACTAAATCACTGAGGCTGGCTTTGAACTTGTGGTCCTCCTGCCTCAGCCTTCTGAGCTGCTGGGATTAAAGGTGTGCACCACCATACCTGGCCTCGCTCATTGTTTTTTAATCTGCATTTCACCTAAAACCAGTGATGCTGTGCATCTTTTCATAAGCTTATTGGCCAGTTATATCTTCTTCAGAGAAATGTCTTATTTAAATCTTTTGCCAATTTCTTAATTGTGTCATTTGTTTCTTTAATGTTGAGTTGTTCTCTATATATTCTGGATGAGTTCTGTCTTAGTCCATTTGGACTAGTGTAACAAAATCATTTACACTGGGTAATTCATAAACACAGAAATTTCTTGCTCACAGTTCTAGAGGCTGGAAAGTCCAAGATCAGGCAAAAGCAGATTCGGCATCTACAGGTGAGGGCCCATTCCTCATGAATGGAGCCTCACATGCCTACAGGGGAAGCAGCTCTGTCAGGCCTCTTTTATAAGGGTCTTAACCCATGTAGGAGGGCTTCATCACCTCCCAAAATCTGACCTCTTAGTAGTACTCTTGCACTGGAGATTAGACTTCAGCATATGAACTGGGTGTATGGGGGGGTACAAGTGTTCAGGCCACAGCAGGTCCCTGATCAGATACAACATTTACAAATGCTCTTTCCCTTCCTGTGGGCTGATCTTTCACTTTCTGGTTGATGTTCTTTGAAGCACAAAAGTTTTAGATGTGGAATAGCCGAGGTTACCAATTTTCACTTTTACCACTATGCTTTTGGTCTTGTACTTAATAAATCATTGCCCAACCCAAGATCATGAAAATCTGCTCTTGTGTTTTCCCTAAGAGGTCAATCATTTAGCTCAGATGCTTAGATCTGTGATCCTCTTTGATTCCATCTTAATGCCTGACATAAGGGGGAGTCACATGTGGGCATCCAGTTACTCTTGCACCATTTACTGAAAAGATTACTCTTCCTTCCCTTGAGTTGTCTTGGCCCCTTAGTAGAAAATCAATTAACCATAAATGTGAAAGTTAATTTCTGGGCCAATTTTATTCCACTGATTTATCCATTGAATGGATAAGCCAACAAAATTTTTCCTGGTATTTCTAAAGAGCCATTTGATAATATTATAATCATAGATATTAAAAACATACCAAGTAAAGTCTATTACTAACCAAAATGTCCAGTTACTCCGCCAGCCAGTATCTTTGAAAAAACTCCAGGCAGGCACCTTATCATCAAGAGGAAAGGTACTTCTGTGCTATCTGTAGGCGAGTGAACAGTGGCTCCAGCAGGCCTCCTTGTGGCCATCACAGGAGACATGCTAAGTCCATGACCTCCTTTCTAGAAAGCAATCTCCACACAAAAAGAGATGTGGAGGCACTCTTAAAGTTGTCAAAGATTTGGTTAGCACCTCTCAACACATAAAAGACAGCAATCAATGTTTGCTGGCCCTCTTCTGCTTTAACTTAGCTGAATTATTCATTGTGGTTCTTATCTTTAAAAGTGATTATTTTGGGCCAACATCAGCTCCTTTTCTGGAGTTTTTCTGAAAAGTTTTTCATGACTGAAGATACTTTCCCTTGACCCACAAATCCCTAAGGCTGGTGCCACAGAGAAATTATTTGAGTAATTTAAGGAGATCCCAACTAGATGTTTGATTGGGACGCTTCTGAAGATAAGTGGCTTGTGTTCAGGTGCTCCAGGAGGCCAGGCCCAGGGAGGAGGACCCCTGGGAAGTCCCAGGCTAGGGGAGATTCAGATAAGAGAGTTCCTTGGGGGAGGAGCATGTCTTTTCCTTGGAGAAGGATTGAAAATGAATCACAGGGATGGAATCAGGTGGAAGAGAAGGCCTAGTGGGGCCTGGAGTTGCGGCTCTGACATCAGCAACCCTCCTGAGGGCAGAGTCAAAAGGGGAGAGGAGGCAGGTGACCATCCAGCTAGTGCCTCCCTGCCTCCCCTCCAGGATAACTGCTGCAGTTTCTTTGTGGAGTCTTGCTGCCCCTCTTTCCTATGGTGTTGAGGGTCAACAGACTCTCTCCTCTGGAAATGACGGATTATATGCTGTGGATCATATTCTGCACACAACTTGACCCTGAGTTACTGTATTTTCAAAGCTGAATAAGCCATTCACAATAAAAAGTCAGAAATCATTCACATAAAAAATCATTCACATAAAAAAGCAAGATCTTGCTTGTTCTCTCAAAAATTCACACTCAGAGACCTTGGTTGCTTGGACTTGAGTAGGAACATTCCCTTGGGAATTGCTCCAGGACCTATCACTTGTCCTGATTTCATGCCTGAACTTGGGAATTCAAGTGCAGTGGCTTATCCCCAAAAGGCAAGTGACACAAGGGCAGGGAGCAGGTTTTCACCTACCATGCCAAAGGGGGGGGCTCTTCTCTAGAGTGACCCTTTGCCTTCAGTCTAGAAAGAAGGTAGGGGCTGCTGCAATGGTGCAGTTGGTCCAAAAGGACTGACCCTTTCCCTTTGACCTATATTATCCTACTAAAGGGTAGGGACTGCTGTAATGGTGCAGTTGGTCCAAAAGGACTGACCCTTTCCCTCTGACCTATATTATTCAACTATTGCTGAAATTGTAAATTCATTTAAAACCTTTGGTTCCTTTTATTACTGTGACTTAGATGTGCCTGAATTGAGGGAAATGATTAAACATGTGAGGCAAGCACTCTACCCCTGAGCTATCTCCTGGCTCTTAACACATTCTAAGAGAGGAAGGGTATATAGTTAGTCTGACAATGTACAAAATGCTTACCACACATCAAAGAAAAAGCAGACTAGTAACTTTACATTTATATGCTCCAGATATTAATTTTTTAAAGTTCTTTTAAAAATCCAGTTTGAAAATGCCAAGAGGAATGAGCTGTAGACTTAGGAGTATCAGGCTAATATACCTATGTATCTACATCAACTTAAGCAAATGGAACAGTGGTTTCCCAATCTTTATCCTTACGAACATTATGTGTAACAAGGAGCTGATTGCATATGTCTGACCTAAGGATTTCACTTCTGTGACAGTTATTCTCTGATTCAGAACCTTGTTTGTTCCCACACAGGACTTCACGGCATGCAGTAAATGGATGATGCCTGCAAGCCTCTGCATTCTGGAAAACAGTGTCTTTTCTCCATTATGCGGCAAGCTCCATTTGGGAGCCATTTTATCTTTTTGCTAAACGAAAGAATGAGAATAGTCTAAAGAAATATTTCAGTCCAGGAATGAAAAGTAATAAAATTTTAAAGCCAAACAGTTCCCCATAAGTTTACAAAAAATTCACACTCCCTACTCTGAGCACATCAATCACACCACACGGTTTGAGAAAAACAAAAACCAAATTTTATATTAATCTGAATGGCCAAAGAGACAGCTCATTTTGGGCTTTAAAAAATAAAAAACAAAAAACCCCCACTGCATTCATATTGCTTTTTGTTAATTACACACAAGCCATCTGTCCATTTTATCTCTCATGGCTTTCATTTTTCAAATTTCATTTTAATCAATCTGTATAAAAATTTATATATGAACCCATTTATTCCTCATCCATCTCCTCGGGTTCTTCTTGGGTCAGTGCTTTCCTGAGAACCACAAGGCAACTCTCTCCATCGTGTCCTCAGTTGTTCCTGCCATTTCTCTTTGGCTTAGAATGACCTCCTCCTTTCTGGTAGAGCAATGAGAATCAGGTAGAATCCAGCCCAGTCCCCTCCCTCCAGGAATGGCCAGTATGTACATAACTACTGGTCCAGTTCAGCAGCATCCATAGAAGAAACTTCAAGCACACATTCAGGTACTGGGGACAGTCATAGCAAGACTTCACAAGCTGGCAGGGTAGCCTTTCCATACATAATATGAGCTTTACTTGGTGAATCTTATTTATTTTTATTTTTTGTACTGGGGATAGAATTCAGGGGTCTTCTACCACTGAGCTACATCCTAGCCCTTTTTATTTTTTACTTGAGACAGTCTTGCTAAGAAGTTGCCAAGGCTGGTCTTGAATTTGAGATCCTCCTGCCTGAGCCTCCCAAGCTGCTGGGATTACAGGTGTGCACTACTACACTTGGTTTCACTTTGTGAATCTTGTTAGGTAAAAAAATGAGAACCTCAACTCATGGAAGATGAGCGTTTCCACAGGAGCATGGAGCACACTGGCTCACTACGGAAAGGCTGCATGAATGCCGCAACACATTTAGTTACGGAGATCGGGTCCTATCTGCTCAGTTAAGGTCTTTCCATGGCACCCTCAGATCCACTCTACAGAAAAGTAGCATATGCACCAGTCACTCCACCAGCAGTGGGGACAATGTGGGCTCATGTGACTCAACTACCCAGGCCGGTGTCCAGACACATATGAGGAGATGACAAATCTCCACAGTATGACTTTTTTTCCTTCTTTTTTCTTTGTCCTCAGTACTAGGACGGAACTGAAGGCCAGGTGCATGCCAGGTGAGTGCTCTGGCACAAAGCTACCCGGGTTCCCTGATGATGTGACTGACGTCCCTTGGCGTCACCATTCTTAGTAGATCTGTCTACAGTGAACCTAAAGAGTTCATGAAAAACTCTTTAGAACCTGAGGAGGAAAGGACGTTAAGAGGACAGGAGCCCAAAGGTGGAGGGGAGAGCAGAGCCAACCAAGGGGAGCAGGCAGGACCCGCCCACATTGCTGGGGGAGCTAGAGGACAGGGTGCTCAAGGATCACCTCGCTCCCGGAGATGGTGCCTGTAAGCAACACTGGAGCCCCATGCTTCAGCTGGATAGTATTCAGGAAGATGTGAGATTTTTAAATGACTTTATTCATCACTCTAATGAAAAGGGGTCAGATTAGTAACTAAATTTTTGCCTCCTATTTTTAAAAGCATTTAACACATCTGACCCATGAATGCCAGGATCTCACCTAACAGTTTCCAGAATGCAAGCTTGCCCTGCTGCCCTTCATCAGAGCAGGGTCTTCTCTTACCTGGTTTTGTTTTTTCAGCAGGTGACCCAGTCTTGAAGAAATGGAGAAGCAAGAACAACAACTATTTTTCCATCTACATGACAGAATCAATGAGAATACAACTCTCTGGGGATGCAAAGGCAGCACGGCCTGCCAGGCAACTCCAGAGCGGGAGCCACTGCTCAGGAAGCCACAGGGAGGAGAAGAGGTGGCGGCGGCCCTGCCAGGATCCCCACTTCGCAGAAGGCAGCAGCATCTTCTGGTGAGTGTCTTTAACTTCGCAGATCCAGGAGTGTACAGGTTAAGCGTAATTTACCTCTGAAGTAAAAGTGTGTTTTTCTTCATTCCCTTTATGGCTTTAAATAAAAGACTAGACTTTGACTAACATTTCAAATGCAGATTTGTGGGCATCTTTTGAAAAACAGTCTTACTTTTTGTTTAAGCCAAAGAAAATACAAGTGGAATATTTTCACAGTATGAGATCAACTAGATTTTTAAATTTAAAATGCCACCACCTGTTAATTCCTTACAGGGAGGTAATAACTAAGTCAACCTCCAGGCCATGTCCAAATCTTCAGTTCTCATTTTGTGCCAGTAATGAAAACAGAATGTTTTATTGGTTGTGGTCATTCTGAGTGGATATCCTAAAATGAAGTTTTCTTCTTTACATCAAAATGGCTTACAAAAGTTTACACATGTCAAAGGAGCAAGCTTGCTGTGATTAAGACTTCCATTTTCCTGGATAGCTGAACAGTTTTTGATTTCAAAACAAGCCCAACTAACACAGTAAACCCAAATGGCTCAAGGAAAAGTGTTCCTGTCCAGGGTGCTCTGTACATTATTCTGAGCCTAAAAATGACAAAAGTAACAGACAACAGATTTTCACTACTGTGGCCCTGGCCACTTCAGACAGGCACAGTGAATGGAGAGAGATCCAGGCTCTGGTGGTCAGCGACACAGACCTCCAGGGAATGAGAGCTGATAAGATGCCCGGGCTGGCAAGCGCTGAGCAACTGCTGGGGCCAGGCAGGCTCAGCATGGCACCACTCCGGCACTCCTGCGCCCACCCAGCACGCTTAGGAGGCTGCCGTCAAAGCCCATATTCCCAGTCTCCAAGCCAAATATCAGGTTCTCAATAAGGTAAATGTGATAATGAGCATTGATGGGTTTTTTTCTTTAAATAAAGATCTGAAAAACTTTGAGTATTAGATAAATTGTTTCTGCTGATTAAACTTATATTAATGTCTTAAACCAATAATATTTTAGAATATATGACAAGATACTTTAAGTTCATCTTGAAAGATGCCCATCTATTATACATATTTACTTGCTGGAATTACCTTTAAAAGAAAAGACTAAAGAAAAACAAAGTCTAAAAAATTCAGCATAAAAGTGAGTGCTTATGAAGAGCCAGTACCAACCCCCACAACAGGCCTTCCCAACAAATTAAATCTCATCTCAACAAATTTGGAATGCCTGCTCTAAAACAACAGCCCTGGGGTGACTCATGGCACCAAACCCACTACTGAGGCTTGCTGGGAGTGGGGAGGGAGAGCACAGAATGAACATGGACGGTAGGTAAAATGTTCTGAAACGATTCCTGGGAAGTATACTGTGCTTAGACAAAAACACAAGATGCAGGACAATTCCACTGAGAACTATAATGAAATTATTCCTGTAACTGATCAGAATTCAGCACTGGATAAAGGGGGAAAGTCACGCTCTACCTTTGCTCCACCTTTAAGCCACTGTAGCCATGGCTTTGATCCCTGTCTCATGGCTGCATTCCGCAGTGTTTCCTGACTGGCATGGCTTCAGTCCACTGTGTAAGCTTCATGTTATTTGGTATCTAGAAGCTATTTAATTCTACATATGTTACAATACTGTAACAATGCTCCTGTTCAAAGGCTGCAGCTATGGGGTACCAAAGATTACTAAAGCACACATGGACTAAGAAAGACAACCTAAGGAAAGGCAGTATGTGGCAAAAGCCTCAATGTGATCTCACATGCCCAAGAATTTAGAAGCCATGTGGGATTTAATAAAGCCCAGGAACAGGACATGGACTGGTAAAAATGCCCAGGCTGGACAAAGAACCCGAATGTCAATTCCATATACATAATGTGTGTCCATTCTTTCTAAAGCCTTTAAGGAAATAGATATTTAAATTTTGTGGAGAAAAAAAAATGGCTCAAAAAAATCAGTAAGATTATACTTCTTTAGGATTTCATATTCCTTACACTTGGAAGACACTACCTACTTTTCTTGGAAATTAATTCAGTGACAGAAAGTCATAAGTGTAATGAACACATTTCATTATGGATAAAAAAGTTGACTTTACAATAGAGAAAATGACGCCTGAGAACAGCTAGAAAATGCTTGCAAAGCAGAACAGAGTCACCATTACCGTAAAAGGGAAAATTGCCAGCCCCAAAGAGTAACCCTGGAATTTTCGCATTATCCCCTGGATGTCATGTTCAAGAGAGAGCAAGAGCTATTTATTTTCATCAGCAATGCGATCTCCAAAGACCTCATAACAACACCTGACCTGACTGCCTCACAAAGCTTTCACTGAAGTAATAACAGAAAGATAAACTGCTGGTGGCATTCCAGTAGGTAACTATTCTGAATTTCAAAGTGAACCAGAGCCAGAGTTAAGCAGGCAGCTGTAAAAAGCTGCACTGTCAGAATGAGGAGGAGAGATAACCAGCCCCCACGCCACCAGCTCCCCCTTCTTGCCTGTGTCTATGAAGGGAGGAAAACCACTCAGCCAGGTTCCACCCTGAAGGACAACAGGCTACCCCTGGGGCTGGTCTTCATTTAATTACATAAACTACTGAAAATACCCAATCCCCTGGGCTCTGCCACCTGTGGCCGGTCAGGGTTACATGAGGGAGGGCTACGTGGGGACAATGTGTCTGCACAGAGGGGCTTACTGCTACCACAGGAGCAAAACCAAGGCAAGAGACAAAAACTTCACCTCCCCGCCCCGCAAACTACAGCTACAACACAGGAAGAGATGTGACAAAAAACTACACTATATGGCTTACCTGTAATCAAAGTTTCTAAACACTGTAAAAAGCTTTGCTTTCATTTTAAGAAATTCCATTTCTAATTTTATTACACAGCTTTGTTTATTTTAGAGACCATACATGAAAATGCCGAGTTTTACGTTTACAAAGTACTATGTAATTTATAAAACATCTTTAAGGTTTGACATTTGGGGCAATCAACATTTACTGCACCACCATCGAACATCATGATCTGGCTGGTATATTTGGAAATCAGACTTTTTTTTTTTTTTTTAATTTTTTTAGAGAGAGAGAGAGAGATATTTTAATATTTATTTCTTTTTTAGTTCTCGGCAGACACAACATCTTTTGTTTGTATGTGGTGCTGAGGATCGAACCCGGGCCGCACGCATGCCAGGCGAGCGCGCTACCGCTTGAGCCAAATCTCCAGCCCCTGGCTGGTATATTTGGGCAGGGGCAGCTTTTTACTTTTCAAGCATGCTGGGTAGAAAGAAGCAGTACAATGAAAATAAATATAAAACATTTTAAAAATCCACAATCAGCATATATTTGTGGATTTCAATGCCTCACAGTCAAGAACTCAAGGATAATTCAAAATGCTGTCTGGTCAATCTGAACAGCACGTGTAATGATGAGAGGACAGGCAAGGCATTATGTCAACTCCGGGACAGAACTCCCGTCCAAAGTACAGAGGCTTCTGAAGAACAGGACACAGAAAAAGACGTGGCTTTTTATGGGAACAGAGAGACATGACTCAAATGACATTTTAGCTGACAAATTTCCTACCCTAAATTTCTAAGAATGGTAGCACTAATATTTAACTAATTAAAAGACTTTTGATTACTTTTTGCTATGGCTATACCTATTCATATACCTACATATAGCTCAAGATAGGCAACTACGTTATCATCAAATAACTTCATTAGATAAAGACATTTCGTATTTAATCAGTAAAGTATTTCTTTAAAACAATTCATAAACTAATTCAAAAGATTTAGGTTTATAATCACAAAATTTGTCTTACTTTGTCATTTGCTTTATTGAAAAGATGTAGTTTCAACATAATACAGAATAATGGCATAAATAAATGGGGAAAACACTTGAAAATATCTCAACATCTTCAGTCAGCAGGGAGATGCAGAGTCAAACCCCAAGGACCCACCACTCCATGCTTATTAGAACAGCTACAGTTAAAACACCTGATCTCACCCAGCACTGACAGGATGCAAAGCAAGTGGACTCGCATACACTGCTGCTTCAGCCACTCTGGAAAACAGCCTGGGGGTGTCATGGGGGGCAAACGTAGTGATGAGTGGACCAGCTATAGAACCATCTGATGTTTAGCCAAGAAAACGAAAATACCTGCCCACACAGGCTGGTACGCCATGCTTATAGCATCCCTGAAACACAAACTGGCAACGACTTAAATGCCCATCAGCAGAGGAATGCACCAACTGCGCCCAGTCATACGATTGAATACAGCAATAAGAAAGAACAGGGATAAACACAATGACAAGGACGATTCTCAGCAGCATTATCACAAGTGAAAAACACCAGGCAGAGAAAGTACATGCTATAAAATTACATAAAATTCTAGAATATGCAAATGAATCCAGAAAGACAGAAAGCCTGCCAGTGACTGCTCAGAGGTGGGGATGGCAAGAGGGAAGGGTTAAAACTCAGGGGTGGGGAGAACGCTTGTTATCTTCACTGTGGTGGTGGTTTCTCAGACATTCAAATACATAAAAACTGGCCCTATTCTAGTCAGCTGGTGGTGTGCAGCTGCAGCCCAGCTGAGCAAGACGGTTACCTGAGACCAGGACTTTGAGCCCAGTCTGGGCAACATGGTGAGACCTTGTCACAAACAAAACACTGGTAAAATTATGAACTTTAAATACATGTAGTTTTAGTATGCTTTGATAAAGTTGGAAAAAAAGTTACAACACTCTAAATTCTACCTGTTGTTCTTTTAGGAAATTTAAAGGAAAAACTTTCCGATTGCAGTAATCAGAATGCGCTCAGAACTCAAAACATGAGCCAACTTCGAGCCACAAAACCTGGGCTCCTCATGTGTATAGCAATTTGCATCTTCGTTTTCCTTTACTTAAAAAGCCCAGATCCTGAGGAAGCAGAGGAGGTGCCTACCTCTCCAGAAGCAGTGGAATGTGGCTTCTATCCAGATGAACTATGTTCAGCTTTATTTCAAGGGAAAGAGGCAGCTCCCCAAATCGCAAAATTCTGTAAAAACCCTCAAACAACTGGAATATTTGCTTATTTACGTACACCAGGAAACTGCTCCAGGATTTCCCAAGGACTGCACTTCATAACCAGGCCCCTGTCTGCAGAAGAGGGTAATTTCTCTTTGGCATATATTATAACCATTCACAAGGAGCTGGCCATGTTTGTGCAGCTTCTCAGAGCTATTTATGCACCTCAAAATGTTTATTGTATTCATGTCGATGAAAAGGCCTCAAAGAAGTATAAGACTGTGGTGCAAAGCCTGGTTGACTGTTTTGAAAACATCTTTATTTCAAAGAGACAGAAGGTGGTTCATGCTGGCCTTACAAGACTACAGGCAGACATTAATTGTATGAAAGATCTAGTCCACTCCAAATTTCAATGGAACTATGTCATTAATCTTTGTGGACAAGATTTTCCAATCAAAACCAACAAAGAAATTATATACCACATCAGAAGCAAATGGAATGATAAAAATATTACTCCTGGAGTAATCCATCCGCTAAACATTAAATCCGAGGCCAGTCAAAGTCATCCTGAGCCCAGTCCTGAAGGAAATGTCCATGTATCTCCAAATAAAAAATTCAAACACAAGCCACCTCATAACCTAAC
The DNA here is from genome assembly GCF_021218885.2 of Marmota monax. Lineage (NCBI taxonomy): Eukaryota > Metazoa > Chordata > Mammalia > Rodentia > Sciuridae > Marmota > Marmota monax. Next base: position 26,788,677 of record NW_026695222.1, read on the forward strand.
CATATATTTTGGAAGTGCGTACTACATACTCACAAGAAAGTTTGTGGAGTTCATACTGACTGACATCCGTGCAAAAGACATGCTTCAGTGGTCCAAACACATCCACAACCCAGAGCAGCACTACTGGGTGACCTTAAATCAACTAAAAGGTAAGCGCCATCCGACCATACAAATGTCTGCTCAGGTCAGAAGCAACCTCAGGAGTCTCATTCTTAATTGAAGATGCTTTCTACTTAGCTGTCTTCCTGTGGCTTTGTAAATGCCTGCTTGAGGAATCCAGGTCTTTGGTTTAGGAGTCTGACATTAGCAAAGGCCACCAGGTTCCCAAGCAAACATGGCTGCATTTGTTCTCTCTGTAGAAAGGAGCCTGGCATTTTGCCTTCACCTCAGCCAGAGCCTTTTGAAAATGCTGAGCATAACTTTTCGGAAAGTTCTTCATTCTTCCCTCACTTGATAAACACTACTGGAGATGCATTAGGGTCAAATGGTGTGCAAACGGCCATTAAGAATGGAAAATATTAGGGGCTGGGGACAAAGCTCAGTTGGTAGAGTGCTTGCCTCGCATGCACAAGGCCCTGGGCTCAATCCCCAGCACCACAAAAAGGAAAATATTAAAGCTGGTTGTTTTTTGTTGTTGTTGCAAATCTAATACTTTGGATAGGTTCTCCAAGGCAGAAGGAAATCTAACACCCTCTTCTAAGTGGACTTAAGTATTTCCTCTTTGTAAATGGCCAATTGGCTCCTCAGGAGCATGGCTTTAGGCTTAAAAAGCCACACTCATCAGTCCAGAACACCGTGCAAAGGACCTGGCAGAGACTGCCGAGACCCCTTTTAAAATCCCATACCTGTTTCAAGTCCCAATTTCAAATCACTGGAGAGGCTGTTCCAGAACAATCACAATCCAAGAACCCCCATGACCACGAAGAGCACCCAACATACATGAATGAGTTACAGGGGAGGCAAAGGGATGAAGGAACACCAGGCACACAGATGCAGAGCCCGGCCCTTGGTCGGCCCTGACATCACCACCAGAGTGGTGCACCACCTGCCCACGAGTGCTAGCCCCTGGTAGGACATAACCAACGAGGCGCCTCAGCCAACAATGGACTGCCCCCTGTCCTTCTCACTGACTGCCTGATCTAGAGGGAACGGCAATGACCTTGCAGAAGAACTTGTACTAAAAGTTCAGGAAGCTGGGTTCACACTGTGTGTGCTGGTTGTGTCTCCTTAGATGCTCCAGGTGCTGCGCCAGATGCTGGCTGGGAAGGGAACATTCGAGCCATGAAGAGGAGAGCAGAGGAAGGAAGTGTCCACGACGGATGTAGAGGTAAAAGCCAGCAAAGCAAGGCTATGGAACCTCATACAAAAATCACACAGCTGCTGCCTCAACAGTGGTGGGGGCCACTGCAACCAGGCTTGACCTGGAGTCAGTGGCCACCCAACAGCATGGGTGTCAAAGTGTACAAAGTTTTTAATTTAACATAAGCTCCACACAGAAAAGGTACAATCCTTAAACATACATGGGGATAAACTTTCACAAGGTGAATAAGCAGGGATATAACTGAATAAGTTTTTAGATAAAAGTCACAAGCTATCTGAATTTTTTTTAAATCTGCTTTTAGAATTCAAACCCAACACTGACTAAAAACGAGCCCTGTGTTCGCTGTGCATTAGAATATAAGACTGAATAACGCAGGTGCCTGATGACAGTGGGGTGAGCCAACTGCTGCCATGCGTGACTGCCTGCTACTTCTTTATATAAACAAAGTTTTACTGGAACAAAGCCACACCCATGTGCTTGTTTTACTGTGTGTTTGTTTTTGTTTGGTACTGGGATTGAACCCAGGAATGCTCTACCGCTGAGCTACATCCCAGACTTTTTTTTTTTTGAGACAATGTCTCACTAAATTGTATAGTCTGGACTCCAACTTACAATCCTCCTGCCTCAGTCTCCCAAGTCACTGGGATTATAGGTGTGCACCACCACGCCCAGCAGTACCTTATTTATGATAGTGAAGGGCAGGACTGAGTAGGGACCCACAAAGGCCAAAACATGTCCTCTCTGGCCTTTTACAGATAGTCTGCTATGCCCTCTCTGGAGCATCGGGCCTCACACTTGTCTTACCTGCATGCTTTCTAAAAGAAATAAGGAAAAGAGATTATTACATTTTTAAGTAATTCAAAGTTTATCCCCCCCCCAATCTATTCCTCGTCTCTTTGGTGTCCCAGAGGTTTAGTCATGGGAGGGGATAGATGGACACCCCAAAGCCGGGTTTTGGATGGGGAGCATGTGCCTTTATTCCATGAAAAGTCTAGAAGGAACTGATTGGGTGCAGAGGGGTTCTTGGCACACCAGGCTGGGGGATGCCTAGAGAGAGACACTGGAATGTGACTCCTGTGGACCTCTTCTGGCCCACTGTCACCATTCCCCCACCCCCAAGATGGCTGCTTGGGAGGTGCAGTAGTGTAGGGGAGAACAAGATGCATGACAGGCAGCTCACAGTTCAATGTCAAGGAGTTCAGCAGAGATGCCAATGCTGTGAGAGCTCTGAAAGGAAAATGGCAGGGGGTGTCCAGCCTTCAGGTGGAGCTGCAAACAGTAGTGAATAGAGAATGCAGAAGACCCAAGCAAAGCTATATGAAGGTGGCTGTGGCACAGGATCCCCTCTGCAAAGACACTTGGGCCCTGCAGTTTGTCCACGAGTAGTTTCCTAGCCATAGGCGGGGAACTACTGCAGAGATGGGAGGACCTGTTCTAATAGTGCATTTGGGTATGGCCCCTGGGTTTGACTAGACAAGCAAAATAAACCAAGTTCAGTTAGTTTTCTAGCTATTAAAAAAACTGACCCCAGGGCTGGGGATGTGGCTCAAGTGGTAATGTGCTCGCCTGGCATGCGTGGGGTGCTGGGTTCGATCCTCAGCACCACATAAAAATAAATAAATAAATAAATAAAGATGTTGTGTCCACTGAAAACTAAAAAATAAATATTAAAAAAAAAAGACTGACCCCAAATACATGGGCTATAGGTAAATGGAAACGTAAACTTTGATGTCAGAATAGTTCAAAGACAAGTAATTCTTCTGGCCTTGTGTACCTCCACCTCCTGAGAGGTAGCAGCAGAAGAGCTGGGATTTTTCCCTTTTGCCTTGTTGGTGGGGGTGGGGATGAATTTGTGCACACTGGGCAAGTGCACCACCAGTGAGCTACGCCCCACTCCTAAACATTCCATGAAGTATCTTTCAATGGGTAGACATGATTCAACTGGGGAGCTCTTCACAGGGCAAGAAGGCAACAGCGCAACAACAGCAGGTTGACAAACAGCCTGTCTTTCATTAGGAAGCAGGCACTCCTGCCATTACCACAGGGGTGGCTAGGACCAGTACCTAAGTGCTCAGAAAAGCAAGAGGCTTAGATGCTCCCTGAAAATGGTGTGCAAGTGGTGGAAGAAGGGTTGTGGCTACCAATAATACAGTAATGGCTCAGGAATACAGTAATGGCTAAAGATTTACATGGTGGCAACCTGAATGTTTCAACAACAGCACTGCCCCTAACTGCAAACAGTTCAGAAAGTTCTTACCATCACTGGCTTCAGGGTACAAACTGTTTGGGTATGGCCCCTGGGTTTGACTAGACAAGCAAAATAAACCAAGTTCAGTTAGTTGGCTGAACAGCAATCACAAAGCCACATGTGGGCAGCATTCAGATCAGCACCGACTCAGGCCAAGCACTATGGGTATAAATGGTGGTGCACCTTCTAGAGCCTGCACTCATCCTCACAAGCAAGCACTCTCAGGTAGACGCTAGTATCCGACCCCAGGCTCACCTAGTCCTAAAGCCACACCCAAATGCACAGGAAGGGCAGAGTTGGGTCTCAAACAAGGTGCACCTGCCCATGGCAACAACACTGGCCAGCTCACATTCAACCCTGCCACAGAATGCCAATATCCCACAATAACCGGCAGCCAAGAGCTCCTTTATTTTTAATTGCCTACACAGCATTAACAGGACCTTGAAAATGTTCCATTTTTTCTGTTTCCTTCTAGTTCAAACCCATATGCATCTAAACAACAGTTATGAAGTTATGATCAAGGGGTAGCTGATTCATTGCTCATTTATGTCCTGTTTTTCACACTGCTTATCTTTGAACTTAGACTTTTTAACTACTTAGATATTATTGAGATTCCATCACTTCGTACCAAGAGTGTTTATCAGTTATCCAGGCATTGTGGCACACACCTGAAATCCTAGCAACTCAGGAGGATTGCAAGTTCAACACCAGTCCAGGAAACTTATGAAATCCTGTCTCGAATATTTTTTTTTAAAAAGGCTGGGGATGTAGCTCAGGAATAAAGCACCCCTGGGTCCTGTTTCCAGTACCACACACACAAAAAAAAAAAAAAAAAAGTCCTTCACTTAAAAAACGTTTCATCATGATAGTAGCTGCCACCAGTGCCATGCCTACCAAGTGCCAGTTCTAGGCCCTTTACATAGACTCTGCTCAGCAGAAGCAGAGTTCCTTCTGATTTTATTTCATCTTATAAACAACATTAGACTTTTCAGTTTGCAGTACCCCTCTCCCTTTTAAAACACTATTTTCCTGGGCCGATATAGGAAGGGCAAAAGAAGGAGCTCAGCAGTGAGAGGGCAGGGTCACCAAATGGACAGGCCTCTGCTCCAGAGCTGAGACCTCACTTCTCACCTGCAAACTGAGGGTGCAAATGGAAACCACATCAGTGTGGTGTCGAGAGGATCAAGAGAGTAGAAGGTACCACACACAGTGTGAGGCACTAGAAATGCCACAGGGTTTGTCTCAAAGGGATCCCATCAGCACAGCTTCCAAATGCAATTTCCCTTTTAATTACACATGACATGCTCACTCTGCAAAACCAATGAAAGACAAAGCGATTATCATTAAAACTGACACCTTGTTGATGAACTACTCACGACCTAGGAAAAGACTGAGAAGGTTGTGGAATCAGAACCTAATAGAGTAGGGCAAGGTGGTGCACACCTGTAATCCCAGCAACTTGGGAAGCTGAGGTAGGAGAATCCCAAGTTTGAGGCCAGCCTGGGCAACTGGTATTTTGATACTTTGACTCAAAATAAAATAAAAGGGGCAGGGTGTATAGTATAAGCTCACTGTGGGTCCAATCCTCAGGTACACACACACACACAAAAAAAAAAAAAAAAAAAAAAAAACCTATCAGAATTTAGATTTTACCAGGCAAATGAGTGCTACTTCGATTCCCTGTGCCACACTAGCTAAGATTCCACAGTATTCACCTAAGGCAGTCAAGCAAGTATCAAACATTTTAGAAATCACAAACAAAAAGAATGAAAATGCTCCTTTTTCACCTTAAATTCAGAACTCAACACAAAAGTCTCAGCTAAAGCAATCACGGAAATGCTATTGGTCTGAACTCTTATGAAGGCACAGAGCCTGTCAGATGCCATCAGAAGCAGCGCAGCCTCTTTTCTGTGTGAATGTGAACTGGGGGGAAACAACAGCAGCTCAGTTTTCGTCTTTCTTCTTGTAGGCCACTACATCCAAGACACCTGTGTGTACGGACTAGGAGACCTGCCATGGATCATTAAGTCACCTTCTCTGTTTGCCAACAAATTCGAGCCCTCCTCAGACCCACTTGTGGTTACATGCTTAGAGAGGCGGCACCGACTTCAGACCCTAAGGCAGGCAGAAGTCCCCGTGGAACCACACTGGAGTTTCCAACAGGAAACTCGTTTCAACATGAAACTGACCCACTAAGCAGCGTGGATGCTCTTTTGGGGATCACTCTGTTTCCTGACTTGAAACAAGAGGACAAACCAAAAGAGAAAGAATGGGACAAGACCAGTCCAAAAATGAATTCAGAAACATGCTATTGACAAGACTTTACTATTGATTACAGGCCACTTTTATAGCTTTGAGAAAGAAATCACAAGAGAAAAAATAACTCAAGCTACCAGTGGTGACATATGGAGAAACATCTGGAGGCAGACAGCTTCAGGAGATGGTTGCTGAAAACCTGGGTTCTCCAAATGCTGAGATCCAGGTTCAAGCTGGAGCTAAGAGCAACACATCTTGTTCTGAGGGCCTGAAACTCTTGTATAGAGACAATAACGCACAAGCTCCCACTGAAAATGAAAACATGTTTATCTAAAGTTGTCCTTATTGGCTAAGAACAATATAACCTTATTCTGGAGAACCCTAGAAAAATACCCAATCATTAATTTCTCTGGGTCAAATAGGTCCATGTGGAGTGGAAACACCTGAGTGTCCAACACTACCAAAGCTGTAGGGGACGCTGGACGATGAAAATGTGGTGAGAAAGACAGAGGCAGTGAATCTTGATTTTTAACTTTTATATTTTTAATTAATTTAACTTCAGATACTATATACACGTGTGGTGCAGGGCTACCATGACAGAGCCAGGCCTAAGGCACCGATGGTCTGAACTACCTCCAGCCACAGATCCAGCTCTCCTCCCTCGCAGGGTCCCTGTTTTATTGTTGCTGCTGTCACTGAGAATTTTATACACACTAGTTGAAAACTTTCTCTAAAAGTGTTCGTGGTATCACACAGGATTGAAGTATACAGCCACTAAAGAACACAGCATAAAACAACTAAAAAAGGAAAAGCAGGAGGAAACTAAAGAAGTGAACATATTTCAAAGGCAAACTGCAAGCACCTCAATAAACAACCTTCCCACACACACAAATAAAATCACAGCCCTGGAGAGGCAGGAAGCTAAGGAGAGGAAGAGAGGTTCTGAAGGCAAGCACCACAGGCCAAATTTAAGCGAACCACAGAACAGGAAGATCTTGATTTAAATGAACATTTCTTCCCCTGAAAACGCACAGAAAACATCAGCAGTACCAGAAAGACAACAGGAGTCTCCTGTAGCACACCACCATTTTGCTTCAGTCTTCCAGGTAAACAGCATTCTCAAAGGTACGAACTGAGACATTCTGACTGCCTGGCTTCACCATAATCATGTGCTCTGCATTTTATAAAAACTCAGTAGTGACTGGATGCAAGCCACATTTAAAAAAAAAAAAAAGAAACTTAAAGTCTTTTCAATGTACTTGAAACATGGGTGTATGGTGCAGGGCTACCGTGACAGAGCCAGGCCTAAGGCACTGCCTTCACTCCATTTCAGTGTCAATCCTTAGCACAGTCATACACTATGAGGAGTGACCTGATACATCAGAATAACTACCACCAGGGCTACTGTGAGGATCGAATGTGTTATCATAGAAGCAGCACTCAGAATAACATCTAATGCTTTCGCAGAGCAGGAAACTGGGGCACAGGCAGGCAATGAAACCTTCCCAGGATCACTGGGCTCGGAAGCTGGCACTGGAGCAGGCAAGCAGTCTGGCTGCAGAGCCCAGGCCATCACTCAACTCCATGAGGTCTGTGCCCTCATTGGAAGGGTTACAGACTGCCCCTGCCCTGCAAGCTCCGATACTATCACAAACATAGCTCCCTAAACTATAAAAGTAAGAAACTAACATAAGAGACAGTGCAACAAAGCAGCTTGGGACCTGAGCTCTGGTGGAGTTTTGGGGGAGGAAATGGATGAACAGGGTGAGAGACAGATGGCCACTCTGACTATGGAAGGCTAAGAGGCCAGGCAAGTGGCAGCCTGTTAGTATCAAACCAAGAAGAAGCCAATGCTTGCTCTATACTGAACCAGACTCTATGTGTACTCATTTGTAAAGTAAAAGGACAAAATTAAATCATAAGTAAAAAAAAAAAAAAAAAAATGTCTGAAATACATTGGCAAGGCCATATATTATGTGATTCCCCGAGGCTGAACATTCATCAAGACCACAGAAATTGCAGAAATCTTAACCTGGAAGAGGCCAGGGTCTGGGAATTAGAATTAGGAGACCAATTTTGAAAATATTTCTTTTTCTAAGTAATCTTTCCCTTTCCACTCCACTTACTTCATAAAATGAATGCAAAAAGACAACATCAGCACCCATAGTTTTACTTCTTATTTTAAAACAACCACAAATCCCATTCACCCCCCTAGAAAGCCCAAATATACAAAGCCAGAAAGTTAGCAAGCCAAAAACTACTTATCATACCCCTAACATCTGCTCAGCAGCACTTTTCACATTTTACTACTATGCATACAAATCATCTGGCAATCTTCTCAAAGTGCAAATTCTATTTCAACAGGTCTGAATTAGGGCTGAAATTCTGCATTTCTTAAAAAATCAAACAAACTCTCAGGTGATGCTAATATCACAGATCTATGGATCGTGCTCTAAGTAACAAGCATCCCATAATTACTCCAATTGCTGCTGCTTCTTACAAGAAGTGAAGAACACAGTAGGGAATACAATTAATTTTTTGGCTACTGATTTGTTTACAGTAAAAATAAAACAAAACAAAAACCCTAGCAACTGTATCTGTCTGGATCCTGTTAACTGAAATCAAGTGCACACACCATGTGTTTTCCAACATGGGACCAAGGCTATTTCAAACCCTTTAATCTCTTCTAGTGAGCTGAAAAGTCCAATGTCAGTGAAACCACAGACATGCACACCTGTGATCCCAGCAGCGAGGGGCTGAGGCAGGAGGATTGCAAGTTCAAGGCTAGCCTCAGCACTTAGCCCGAGCAATGTAGTAAGACCCTGTCTTAAAAAATAAAAAGGGTCAAGCACCCTTGTGTTCAACCCCTAGTAGTCCGCCTGCCAAAAAGTAGAGAAAACACATGCCCTAAATACCCTTGAGGCTCCTGACATTGTTCTAATGTCAGTGACTTCTCTATATTTCAGACATTATCTAAAAAATGAAAACACTTGTCTTGGTTCCTGACACTGTGGCTTTATTTCCCTTCAGTGACATCCGCATGATTTGCTGCAGCTCCAGAAGATGTGTCATTGCTCTTCCCCTCAACAGAGTTTGGCAGAAATGGCTCTGAGCTTAAGCTTACTCTTTCTGAGGCAGTAAGCAAATATTAAGAAAGGTAATAAAAAATACTATGACCAAGGAGACTTTCTTCCTTCACCCAAGCAGGTCTGCAGAAGTGCTGCCAAATTATCAGCATCTCACTCAGTGATGTTCTACAGAGATGTTTGACACCCTGTCTGTGGATCACCTCAAAGCAACATCTCTATGTCTAGCAATCATGCTCTCCTTGGAGAGTTGGTCCCATGACATACACACTCTTCCTTCTAGGCCCGGAACAAATGCTTACCCATTCATGTAGCCACTTCCCACCAGAGCACCGCCATAAGAAAGTGCTCTGGCCCCTGAACATCAAAAACACCTTTACCATGTTGGAATTTGGCCTCAAAGAATAAAATGGAACAAGATAGTTCATGTAACTTATGATTCCTGTAGGACTGCAGCCTCCCTGAGCATAGGGCCTGTCATCTAAATCTTGTTTTCCCTTGCAACACTAGTAACATTGTCTTCCAACAGGAGACACTATAAATACTGCCAATTAAACTACATAATCAATTCTTTTTTTAAAAAAAAAATAAAGCTTAATAAGAGTTTCCAAATTCTATGAAGGCTTCATTCATAGTCACCCCAAATGCCCTCCACTGACTTCTGCACCACCAATTACCTTTTACCTGCCTGAGCTCTATAAATGAATCACCAAAGATGTCCTCTTCCATGTCCAGCTTCTTTAGCAGAGGGAATAATTTTAAATCTAAAGTATATCTGGGTTAAAGCTGCCCTCTAGCTTTTCAGTGACCTTAGAATAAAATCCATAAACACAATGTAGCCACCCTGGCCCTGTATAAGTGACCCCTCTTAACCTTCCAATCTCACCTACTTCTCCTCTTCTGCCCTCCACCCTGGCCACACTTTCTATTCCCTGAACTAGCAAAGTCCTCTGTCACTCTGAGCTGCTAACATGCTATTCCTGCTGCCAAAGAGGTTGCTTTCAAGTGTGCACGGCTGACTCCTCTTTCCCTCTAGTTTTGGTCAAACCTCCAGAGATGCCTTCCTGACCTCCACTAGTGCAGTCTCTCCCCGTCACTGCCTTGAATGCTTCCTTCCAAGCATCCATCACAGCCCATACAGTCTTGCTCCTTTATTGAGTGTCTCTCTCTCCAGCTGGAGTGGGATGCCCAAGGGCAGGACCCTCAAGGATTTTTTTCTTCCAGAATATGCCACCAATAGGTACCTAGGGCATGGCTGCCCCCATGACAAGTGCTTCATGAAAGCTACTGGCCGAGAATCATCCACAACATGGGGAAATAATACAGGTCTAATGAAATCCAGTTAATACAGGTATACAGTCAGAAGCTGCAGGCATCCATAACACCAAACTAAATGCCAGGCTTTCCAAGGCCAGAAGAACACCAAAGACATGGGGGTTTGGGGCTTTGGTAACACAACTCTATAGAAGCAACATCATAAGTATTTCCTTTGTGTGAGCTGAGAAGGCTAGCTGTCACACCAAGGCATTTGCTCATTCATGTGAGTGTTTGTGGAGGATATGCCCTAGAGGGAACAAGCCCCGGAGATCAGAAAATGAACCCATTTTGTTCCCACCTTCAAAAATTCATGGTCCAAAAACACACACATAAATACACATTGCATCATGATGAGGTCAGTGGAGTAACACAGTACCAAGGAAAGTGGAAAGAGGACTAGCAACAAAAATTCACCACGGAAGTAAGAACTGAATCCAAGGCTCAGGGGGAGCAGGGCCTCTCCAGGCTGGCAGGTCAGAGTAGAGGGAATGCAGGCCCAGGAGAGAGTGGCACATCCAGGAACAGCCCAGAGCTGACCTGCACAGGCTGGTTACATCAGGTCACAAGAAGCTGGTGAGTCTGTACTTTCACCAAAAAAAAAAAAAAAGAGACACAGCAGAGTTTTAAGCAGAGAAGCAACTTATCAGATCTGTTTCAGAAAGAATTTAAGGATCCATAAATGAAAAGCAGAGGGAGAGACCTCAAACATCTGATTTCCTCAGCTACTAAAGGGAGTAAGTAGAATATGGCAAGAACTCACTGTGTGGCAAACTTCTGCTTTTATCTCTTTCAAGGCACGTTCGGAAAACACACAACCACAGCATCGAAGGAAGCAAAACCTAGAGAAAGAGTCCAACATGGAGAATAGCTTAGACAAGAACTAAAAATTAGTGATTACATTATCAATTAGCTTTTCATTTACACAACGACAAGAATCACAAAGATAAATTTATCCTATTAAAAGAAGTATGTCCAAAATTTTTTTAAAAAATTGAAACTAAAACCATAAACACATTAAAAGACAAAATAGGCACTAAGGGAGAAGATGTTTTAACTATATATGAGGTTCAGAGCTTATTTTATTACTATTTGAAGGGACCTTAACAAGCAATAAAAGTACAATAGAAAACTGAGAAAAGGGCATTAACACAAAAAAGAAATATTAAATTCACAAAAGAAATATTAAGAAAAGAACATGAAAAAATGGTTAACCTCAAATGTTAAGGAAACACATTTCAAATTCACAATATGTAATATTATCAGGCGATGGTTAACGAATTAAAGGATATTCAGTGGAAACCATCTGAGGACAGAGGTACATTTGTTGGTAGGTGGGCACAACTTTTCAGGAAGATAATTTGGTCATAGCAACTAAAGAATCACTTTAAAAATTTCTTCCAGGGCTGGGGTGTGGCTTCATGGTAGAGCACTCACTTAGAACATGCAAAGGCACTGGGTTCAACTCCCAATACCGTGAAAAAAGAGAAGAATAAAGAAATGTGCTTGTACAGAAACATGTCCCAAGTACACAAATGTTGAAACGTATTTGTGTCACACAGTGAAGTACGGTACTGTCTGTAACAAAGAAGAGAAGGAAACCACTCCAGTACTCATCAGTGGGGAATGAATAGTTAAATTAAGGATGAATACCCACAGAACTATTAAGAGTAAAGCAAACTGGTATTCCAGGCCATGAAACATGTTCAGATCAGACAGGGAAGTGGAAAAAGAAGAGATTACAAAATATGCATAACAGGACCCCATGATCATGTGGAAGAATCCGTGTTTACTCACAGGGATGTTTGAAGAGGAGTAGAGAAGTGGGATGTGGGTGTGATGTGAAGGAGGGGACAGTAAATGCCAGAAAACTTACAGCATAACCCCTAAAGGTAGGACTGGAGGAGCAGAAAGCACTTCCACACTTTACTTTACACAGCCCCTTACAAATGCACAACAGAAATTTTCACCAATATCCCAGGGATTGTAGCAGAAGCAGACCACCCTGACAAAAATCCAATAAACAAAATGGCAGTAAATTAATGAAATGCTATTTAGGATGAAAAAAAAGTCTTATGGATGATTATCAATTATTACATATTAGGAAATTACTTTTCTTTAAACAAAGATCCAGTGTTTTACTATACTAGAAATTTATTTCTATTTCTCCGTATATTTAAGTCTTTGTATAATCTTTATTACGTATATCAATTCATCAAAAAATTTTCTAGTGCAGAGGCTCTATTAATCAGGACAAAAGCCAAAGCAGGCACAACTCAAGTAACTTAGAAGAGAAAAGGAAAAGAGATTAACCTGCAGAAGAAAAGGGAAGGAACCAGGGGAGCCACAGTCACAGCCACAGGCTGTAGGTAGCTCCCACTCAAAGCCCTGCCACTAAGCTTTGTCTTCTGGCAAGTTCCTCTTCAGGGCTGAACTACAGTTTTCTTAAAAAGAAGTGGGAAATCAGACATAAAAGGTCATAATATTTTATGATTCTATGTGTATGAAATAACCAGAACAGACAGGTAAATACACTGAGACAGAAAGCAGACTGGTAGCTGCTGGGGGCAGAGTGGCTGCTCAGCAGGTATGGATTTTTCTCCCAGGGTGATAAAAAATATTTTGGAATTAGATAGAGGTAGTGACTGCATGACAGTGTGAATGTATTAAATGACACTACGTGTGTACTTTATTTTTTTTTTTTAATATGGTGCTGGGGATCCAACCCAATGCCTCATGCATGCTAGGCAAGTGATCTACCACTAAGCCACAACCCCAGCACATGTATACTTTAAAGTGGTCAATTTTATGGTATGTGACTTTCACTTCAGTGTATGTACATATGTACATGCATATATAAAAAATACATGAAAGTGAGAAAAGATTAGGAAAATGAGTCAGGATCCCCAGAATATTTCTTTGTTCGTTCCAATCAGTGAGGTTCAAGACAGACGCTAAATGGTTTAAATTCAGATTATTGGAAGAAGATAATCTTCAAAAGCAAAGGTTCCTTGGGCCTTATATGTTACTTCTCTCCAAGTCCACAAAGCTCTGGGCCATCCAGAGCATGGAGGTCAGTCTCTCTGGCACATTCAGCACACTGCCTGGCACATGGGAAGTGGTCCTGATGTGTTTGTTATGTGAATGAACACACAGTGCCAGGACACCTGAGAGTAAAGGCAGCTGCTCATGAGCAACAAAGTTTTTTACTTAACTAAGATGCTTTTCCCTTTCCTAAATGAAAACAGGCAAAAATGCTACCTTTCAAATATGTCATGTAGAGACAGAAGACTCCAGAGGGCAGTCTGGACTACCTGTTATTAAAGATACTTCTATATGGTGGGTAAGGGGCTTAATGATTCTGCTTGTGAGACATCTTATACAAAGACACCTATTAACCCATTCAACGTTTCTATTTTTAAATGAGGAAAATGTATAGTTCATTTATATTTGTTATATAAATCTCAACCCCAAGATTTCTGAGGCTCAAGTCAGAGGATGTGTTAGCTAAATAAACTCAAAGCAAGTTAGTGTTACCAGCTGGGCCTTCAGTCTCGTAACAATGTTTGCCACTGCATACATTTAGTAACATTGAGGAATAGGTGTTGTTTCAAGGGAAACTTGCCCCTTCTGTCCCTTAGGAAAAGACAACCAAATAGCCAAACTCTGGTCTTATGTCCCAAGAGAATTTCTCCAGTTCCACTTTACTTTAGGTTTTCCTCTATCAAGAGCAGAGAGCCACAGACAGCACAGCTAAGCAGACGTGGTCAGAGAAGATGGCTGGAAAGGAGAGAGCAAGGCCCACCATTGGGCCAGCCCCCACTCACCTGTGTCGGCCGTTCATCTCCAGGCCCACCACGGGGCAGATGAAACGTGCTCGCTGGAGGTCATCGTGCCTGTCGCCTTTCGTGTTTCCTCTGTCTCCTCCCCAGGCAGGATTATCAGAAAGCTTTAGTTCTGTCACGTTCTGAGAAAAGTCATTAACATTCTAAGAATGCATTTGGTAAATGGATCATTCTTTGCCTTAAAAACCCCCTAAATTAACAGAGAAACTGTTATTCTCATCCCTCCCAAGCCAAACCTCTCTTCCATAGATGCTTCCTTTGACCACCAAGAATCACAGATAAAATATTAAATCATAAACTGTATAGAAAGCAGGATTTTAAAAATTCACAGACTACCAAGTACAGATGCTCCATTTATTATGGGGTCATGTCCTGGTGAACTCGGGGTAAGGGGAAAACGCACTGAACACACCTCCCCTAACCAGCACCATAGCTTAGCAACACAGTGCACTAGAGCACTGGCTCTTCACCATCATGGGCACAAGGCAGATGGGGAGCTGCTCGATGTCGTTGGCCAGTACCACCAGGGATAGCGCATACCTATCGCTAGCCTGGGAAAAGACCAGAAGTCAAAATGCCAAGCAGGATTTCCACTGAATGTCTATTATCTGCACCAATATAAAGTCAAAAAATCATAAGTCAAATCATCCTAACTAAAAAACCATCTGTAAATTTGTTGAGTAATTTCTATTTTGTGAGTATTTAAGGAAAAGGATCTTCTCACACCAAAAATTACTGCACAGAAGACTGAGGGTGTATCTTAGTGGTAGAGCACTTGCCTCACATGCATAAGGCCCTATATTTAATCCCCAGCACTCAAAGAAAGGGAGAAAGGGAGGAAGAAATTACTGCACTTTAATAAGGAATACTTCTCTTCCCGCTGAGTCTGCTCCATATTACTGACCATCCATATTTATATAATGATTGAAGAGTCAATAAAATCTGTGGGCCAGCACCTAGTGAGTCTAAGACAGAATACTGCTATACTGTATTTCAACACACCAATATCGGGCTTTCCAGAATGCAGCTTGATAGGTGGTTTGATGCCACGGCTCCACTGCAGCATTCAAGGCATTTCTTCCTCTTTTGATTTTAACACTCTGAGGAGCAGCTAAGTGCCTCAGAAGGAAAGCCACTGCTCATCTTCCTGGGCAAGAGCTGCTCAGAGTATTTGTGGGCTGCAGTGATAATCTTGTGTATCTGCATTATTTCACTTGAATTCTTTTTCTTTGCTGCTCTGATTTCTCTAAGAAATCAGAGTGTATGTAAGTATGTGTGTTTTTACATTAAAGGTTCAGCTATATATAAAACTAAACATTTTGTTTTTAAGTATAGAATTATGTGAATTAATTTCAATATAACTGAATTTTTGAGGCAAGATAATTTGTGATACCATGGGGTTTTCAGGAATTAATTCTCTTCCCAAAGTAGAAGAGTAACTAAAATCAGCACAGCAATTTCTATAGCACCACCATTAGCTACATTTCAGAATTATTAACCTGCCTAAAGTGAGCATATCCTGTAATCACTCTGAGAATTCAAATGAAAAGCTTAGTATCATAATAAAAAAAGTAAAAAGAAAAATCCTAAAGACAGACTGGGAGTCAGGGGAAGGAGTTCTAATTTAAGCATCTTACAGACTAGCCATGTGAACTAAAGGAAGTCTTTTTGAGATGAGGGGTATAATAAATTCTTAATTGTCTGATTTCCTCTATGGACCAAATTTGAATGATTCTGTCCTTTCAACAAATTCCTTTACTAAAAAACTTGTTTATCCACTATAATGGAAGAATTTTAACTTGCCAATCAGAACTTCTAATATATAGCTGAACTTTTAATATAAAAACACACATACTTTGAAAATTTTGTCATTGTATGAAAATAGATTCCAAATTTAAAATTCAAGTCGCTGGGGCTGGGGCTGTAGCTCAGTGGTAAAGTGCCTGCCGTGAACATGTGAGGCACTGGGTTTGATCCTCAGAACCATATAAAAATAAATGAGGATATTGTGTCCAACTACAACTAAGAAAATATTTAAAATAATAATAATAATAATAAAATTCAAGTCACTGAGTCCTTTTTTTTTCAGTGCTGAGAATCAAACCCAAGACTTCATGCATGTTATCAAGGGCTCTGCTTCTGAACTATATCCCTAGCCTTCAAATACCTGAATCTCAATTACAAAAATAATGCTTCCCAACAAGTTTACAAGACATTAAGAATTTTCAAAGGATTTTCATTCACATGAAAGCACAATAGATTTCTAAGACAGAAAGTACATGGAGGCGGGGGAGGGGGGGGACTCCAGACTTGAGATTTACAAGACCTCCCAAGAACAGCCATACTGTAATGGTGGGTTGTGACTATATTCTCAAATTTCTAAATTTACTCTCATGTACATGAATTCCATAAAATAAACCTCGTTACACTGAGACCCCAGGAGCACTCCAGAGTCACTCTTCTTACCTTAATGCTTTTAATGTGAGATGCTGCCTTCCCAAGAGCCTTTTCAGCAGATTTGTCCAAAAGAAACTCAATGACAGCATCTTTGTTATAAAGTCTGCAAGAATAAGAACTAGTCAAACTATGAGGGCAATAATCAACTTTCAAGAAAACCAACAAAAGAAGAACAAATTTAGTGCAACCCCAAAAGCATTACATTTGATAAAGGAAATGCTCTGCATTACCAAAAAGTATATTGTATATTTCACCATGTTTCAAATACTATCAGAGTTTAAAAAGAAACACAAGTCAAGGATGGCAAACTGGCATTCTTAAGGGTTGAATATAACCCAAACAAGAATTATAGAAATTGTGAGATTTAGTATAAAAGTACATATTTTCAACTTATCTTCAAAAATAAAAATCAGAAGCTTACAATGACCAGACCCATGTTCTCGAACTATAAAAATTGGCTGGAACTGAGTAGCAGCTCCTCCTTTATAGGATATGATCTCTCCAGTTTTCCCCATTCTCCACCTCACAAGGCTCCTTTGGGCTTTCTGTTTATGATTTAGCATAACTATAACTTGGTCCTTGAGTTTTCAAATCATGGTTTGAATATATCATATTGATTAGGAGATTGCAGAATTATGTTCAGCGACAGGGAATGATAACCTATGCCTCGTAAGTTTGCTTGGATTAATTCCTATTTCACTATTCGAGAACATTTATATAATGAAGTGTTCCTCAAAATCATTGAATAAACTCATCTTGATGAAGCAAGAAACCATACCTGCCAAGTTCACAGGCAACTACTGGTCGTTTCAGTATCTCCTGACTTAGAGTACAATAGTTCCACTGGGCCACTAATTCAGCATCTTTGTCAACCTGGCAAAAGAAAACAGAAACCCTCTGAGTTAACATCACCTCTAAAAGTCACAGGAGAGATGGTTCCACATATGAAAGTTCATTTAATAATGCCACACTATGTTCTCATTTTTAAATCAAAGATAATGATTTTTTTAAATTAAAGAACATGAAATGGGACTTTAAAAGTCCTAATACTATGTCAAATAAAGGTCTATCTAAACACGATACAAGAAAGTTTACATCACATCATTATACTGTTTATGCAAGTAACAAATATTAATATTTTCATCTCAAAAGTACACTGGAAAGACCATGTGGAAAAAAACAACTAGTACAGATAAATTTCTACAACTGGAAAGACTCCAAAGCAGTAGCAGAATTTAGAGACTAAAAACTGAGAACACAGACATTTTTTAAAAAAAAGGTTCACTACAAAGACTATGTAATTTTTTACATAATCACCAGTTGAACAAAAACAAGTAGTTTTTGCTTATTAATCTATTTATCCACTGCTATGGTTTGAATGTCTCCATCAGAACTCATGTTGAATCCCCAGCAATCAGGAAAACGCAAATTAAAAACTCCACTGAGATTTTATCTCACTCCATTTAGAATGGCATTCATCAAAAATACAAATAATAAATACTGGTACGGATGTGTGGGAAAAGGAACACTTTTACATTGTTGGTGGGACTGCAAATTGTAGAGCCATTATGGAAACCAGTATGGAGATGCCTCAAAAGACTAGGAATGGGACCATCATATGACCCTGCTATACGACTCCTCAGTATTTATCCAAAAGAACTATAGTCAGTATACTATAGTGATAGTCACATACCTATGTTTAAAGGAGCACAATTCACAATAGCCAAATTATGGAATCAGCCTCTGCATCCAATAGCAGATAAAAGGATAAAGAAAATGTGGCATATATACATGAAGTTTTATGCAGCCATAAGAATGAAATTATGTCATCTGCAGGAAAATGGATTTAGCCAGAGAATATCATGTTAAGTGAAATAAGCCAGACTCAGAAAGTCAAGGGTTGTATGTTTTCTCTCATACATAGAAGGTGGAGGGAGGGGGGGGATTTCATGAAAACAGAAGGGAAGGTGGCTAGGCTATGGCTCAATGGTAAAGCGCTTGCCTCCCACATGTGAGGCACTGGGTTCGATCCTCAGCACTACATAAAAGTAAATAAACAAAATAAAGACACTGCGTCCAAGTATAACTAAAAATATTTTTTAAAAACCCAGAATGGAAAACAGTGGAACAGAGAATGGGATTGGAGAAGGGAAGAAGAGAAGGAAAGGAGAGGTACTAAGCAAGGTAAGTGACCAAATTATGATATGTGCATGTATGTATATATTCCAATGAATCCCACTATTCTGAATAAATTATAAAGCACTAATAAAATCTCTCTCTCTCTCTCTCTCACACACACACACAGACTCATGTTTAAATTATAATCCCCACTGAAAGGTATTAAGAGGTAGAACCAGAACCAGGCTGGGGATGTGGCTCAAGCGGTAGCGTGCTCGCTTGGCATGCGTGCGGCCCGGGTTCGATCCTCAGCACCACATACAAACAAAGATGTTGTGTCCGCTGAAAACTAAAAAAATAAATATTAAAAAAATTCTCTCTCTCCCCCTTTCACTCTCTATTTAAAAAAAAAGAGGTGGAACCAGGTGGGATCTTTTCAGAAGTGATTAGGTCATGAAGACTCTGCCCTAGTGAATATATTTTAATCCATTCATGGATGAATGATGGGTTAGTAAGTTATTATGAGAGTGGATCTGTTATAAAGGCCAGTTTCGGCTCTGTCTCTTGTATCATCTCTCTTGGTATATAGTGCCCTGGGCTATGGGGAGCCACATTGAGTGACCATGCCTTTAGTCCTGATGTACCACACAGATCTGAAAAATCATCGTAGCCTGGAACGGTAGTGCCATGACTCATGACTTGGTCTCCCCCACCCCTCAGATAGCAAGGAGGTTCTCTTTGAGGGGCGTGCCCCTAGGGTTGAGTTACACTCACCTGTTTCCTTTGTAATCCTACCCTTTTGCCCTGTTCGGGATAGAATGTTCCATGGAAACTCCCTTTGTGTGTCCCCTTCTCCTGCTCTCTGTTAGACGTAGCCTTTCTAGATATCAGTCAACCTGCTGACAGCAGACATCATGAAGCTAGACTCAACCACTTGAAACCTGACCTCTTGCCTCATTTGAATGGCTTCTCCCCAATAAAAGGGTTCAGCTCTCTCTGTTTCTCTCCCCCCGGCCCCTCCCCGCCACACATACATAGACTCCTAAGGTCGGAGGAGTCTGCACAGGACCCAAAGAGAAAGGTATTTCTGTGTGCTGTGTGGTTATTTCGTACAGCCCAGTTCACCTAGAGTGACCTTGAGTGTTTAGTCATGGAATGCAACACTGGGCCACCTCAGGACTCTGCTAAGAGTATCCATGAGCAAGAAAGAGACTTACCAAATGCAGTCACTTGACAACTGGACTTCCCACCTCCAAGAAATACAAAAAATAATTCTTTTATAAATTACTCAATCTTGAGAGTATTCTGTTATAACAACAGAAAATGGAGTAAAACATCCATGATCTGAAAACTAGGACATAAAGCCCTCCATAGCCCTCAAACTACATTTTTACCTCTATGATACTCCAAGGCCCACTTGTCCTTACTCTTACAACAGCAAACTGAAATACTATAACAGAACAGCATGATTTAGAGACAACAGAGAAAGAAAAAAATCCCCTGGAATTAATTTTTAAAATTTGCAGCAGCTACTGCCTAAGTGCCCTGTGTTCCAGGCACTGTGCTAAGCAGTTGCCATGACAAGCCCTTATAATCCTCACAAAAGCCCTACAAGTTAGTATTTTCACCACTGGAGATAAGAAACCAAGGCACCAAGTTAGGTGACATGTTCAAGGTCATGCAGCAAATGAAGAAACTAGGATAATAACCCAGGGCGACTGGCTCTAGACACCACTTTTTTTTTTTCCCTCTTTGTACCAGAGATTGAACTGAAGGCCACTCAACCACTGAGCCACCTCTCCAGCCCTATTTTGTATTTTATTTAGAGACAGGGTCTCATTGAGTTGCTTAGTGCCTCGATTTTGCTGAGGCTGGCTTTAAACTCATGATTCTTTGGTCTCAGCCTCCCAATCAGATCTGCTGGGATCACAGGGCTGTGCCATTGTGCCAGCCTTTTTTTTTTTTTTTTGAGATGGGGTCTCACAATTTGCCCAGGCTGGCCTTGAATGCCTGGGATCAAGAGATCCTCCTTCTTCCACCTCCCAAGTAGTTGGGACTACAGCCATGTACCTCCGCACCCATAAATACCATGTTCTTAATCACCACTCTATTATTTAAAACAAAAACTATTGTAATTGCTATTCTATTCATTCCTCGGATTCAAAAGCCACAGATCTGGCAGCTTAAATA
The DNA here is from genome assembly GCF_021218885.2 of Marmota monax. NCBI lineage: Eukaryota > Metazoa > Chordata > Mammalia > Rodentia > Sciuridae > Marmota > Marmota monax. The sequence goes on from NW_026695222.1 coordinate 26,809,512, forward strand.
GTTTTTTTAAATCAATATTCATACTGGAAAATCCCAAAGAGAGAGAGATCTGCATAATGAAGTAGATCTACATTTTTCACAGATTCAAAAAGCCATGTTCAGCAAGCCTAGGATCTACCATCTGGATCCCCTACCCGCTTCAGCCACAGTCCTTTACTGATTCAAAAAACATTTTGGAAAGTTGGGAACGGGGAGAAAAGTGACAAATTACTCCTTCTCCAGGGACTTAAAAAATTGGTCCCTCCCTCCAAATTGCTGAAAAATGTTTTTCCAAAGCCTCTCTTCTTTTTAGGGCAACATCCCAAATTAGAGCAATGTTTTGGACCAGATCAAACACACCACAAGTAATAAATCATCACACATCGGTGTAAAAAGACCAACTGTTTTCTTTTATATTTTCATTCACAATACTCAATACTTCCAGAGGTTCTAGTATCAAATGTGTGAGGTTTCCTTCACTCCAACTGATTCCTCTACCCTGCTTGGGTGGCCTACCATTCAACTCAAGTCTGACAGTGTCTACCTGAATCCAGCCTCAGATTCCACAGGTTAATAGCTCAGTCCCACAAGACTGCCCTTCTCGCTTTAGATGCTAATCACAAGTCCACATTGTTACCTATGCTTCTGACCAACTGTTGTAAATTTGAGGTTACTCTACCCCACTCAGTTCTGATAACCTGTGGAGCAAAGAACTGGATGAAGAAACAAATGATGTCATTACCTAGTGAAGAAGCTTTCAGGGTAATGCAATAACCTGGGCTGAGGAAAAAAGCCCTGTGTAGCTGAAACAAAATGAAAACGAATGGAGAGGGCCAATGAGGTAAAAAATAGGCAGGGGTCTGTTCACACAGTTTGATAGGATTTTATTCTGAACATGATGGGACCCACCAGCGTGTTTCAAATACCATATTGACATATGGGATTTATCTTTTAAAAAACTTCTCTGAATTTTGAATAAGAATATAAGGAGTCTACACATGTGCCAGGCACTGTGGTACACAATTTACATATCTTATGATATCAAAGAAAAGTCATTACGAATGCTGACTTTTGAAATCTTGAATAACTGAATGATAATCTTCGCTTCACTACCTACTAGTATGTGACTGTAATCACTTTCATTAACTTCCCAGGACTCAAATTCCCCATAATTAGCATAACAATTATTACATATAATTTGCTCCAATACTTGTGAAAATTAGATTATTTTTTCACTCACTCAGGTATTCAAAATAGTAACTTACCAGAAACTCTGTTAGCTCTAGAGGACAAATGGGTGCAGTTGCGGTCACGAGGGGTTCACAGTGTGGTGGGGGAGGACGTAAATCAATCATAGACGCATAATTCAGTGTGATAAAATAGTTTAAAAGAGAAGGACTTGATTTTATGGGGTAAGGGTACAGCTAGGGAAGACTTCTGAGGAAACGAAGTAAATGCATACAAAGCTCAATAAATAGTGGCTATTTGAATCATCGCTACTAACCGCAGATGGGATTGGAATCCTGACTCTGCCACTTAGCTCTGCACCTTTTCCATTTGAGCCTCAACTGCCACGTCTAAAAATGGGGAAGACAGCACGTACTCGTTGGGCTGCTGTGAGAATCACGACACCGTAAGTTGGCGTACTGCCCAGTGAAGGGAAACAGCAAGCACTCAATAAGTGCTACTTTCAATGCTGCTGTCAGTTCTGAATCCCTCAAACAGGGCACAGGAGCGCAGCTGGCGGTCTGGAACCCGCGGCTCCCCGTCAACCTCCTCTCGCTCCCAGGCCCTTCCGAGAGTCCCACCGCTCGCGGGCGCCTCCGGGCCCACACCGCTTACCTTCTCAACCTTCTTCGGCCCCTTGACCAGTTCATGCCGCTTGGGGATTGTACCCCCGTCGCAACCCATCGCAACGCCGGAGTCAGCGCCAGCAACCAAACACTGACGACGCCACTTCCGGGGTCTCTGATGAAAACGTCAATCACTTCCGGCGCGCCACGATGACGCACACGCCCATCGTGACGCAGCGACGCGGGGCGGGGCGAGGTGGATGGGGTGTGGCGGTCGCGCGGTGCCGGGGAGCGGTTGCCAAGCGCCGGTTGCCGTGGAGAGCACCGCCGGGGGAGCTGGGCGTGGCCCCGTGGCGTGCGCGGCCAGAGCACGGAGGGGCCGCGGCGGGTCCCTTCCTCTTTACCCAATGGGGTTCCCTGTATTTCTGCTGCCAGTTGGCTGCGGGAGGGCGGCGAGGACGGTGACTCGGGCGTGCCACCCCAGCGTGTGTGACCGCGAGCGCCTGGAGGACCGGGCTACCAAGGGCGCAAGGAGACGTTCCTTTCGTTTCAGTTAACATTGGTGTTTTTAAAAGAAGGTGTCTTTATTGAGCGACAGCTGTGACCTGGTTGCCTCGAGAAACTGTGATGTTACAGCAGATTCTGGGGAAGTACAACCCTTGAAGGCCTGGAACTTTCTGGCATTGCCATGTGTACCATATGTGGTATATGATGCAACTGAGCATACAGTGGGTGCCTACATGCATTTCATTCGCAGTCTCCTAAAACCCACTCTATTTTATTGATTTAACAAGAAGCAGATATAATTGACAAACAATACCTCTATTCTTATAAACACATGCGCGCGCGCACACACACACACACACACACACACACATACCCTCCCCAAGAGACTGGCTCTATTATATTTGTATTGAGAACACAAATCCCTTACCAAACTTCTGCCAGAATCCATGATTGCTGTCACGCTCTTATCATTTGTTTATTCCTTAAATTATACATTACTGGAACGTGTGTCCACACTCATAAGGCAGACCTCCATATTGGAATTTACCATGTTGACCTTAACGAAATGCAAAAATGTTGCAAATAGTCCCCACTTTGCAACAGGTCTCCAGAAAATATGTGGATGTAAAAACTTCAAGGTCTGTAGGCTTGGGGTATCTGTTACTGTAGTGAATGAGAATTAAAAGAAAAACGCTTTCATCAGTTGGTGTCTCGTTGATTTATGACATATTTAGTGGCAATCTGCATGAGAACAAGGACTTTGTGTTATTCCCATCTGTACCCCAGTGACTAGAAGGGTAATTGGCATACTCAAGATATATTTCCTCAATAAACAAACAAAAAAATGTACAGACTCATTCCAGAGGGGTTTGGGTAGACTCTAAAACTGAGAAATATAGAACTCTTGGCTCATGAGTTCTATCCAAATCCTTGCACTGAAAGACTTGAGCATCATCTAGCATGGCTCCCAGCAGCATCAAGCTATGTCCCCAGGATGACCCCAGCTTCCATTGCAGGGCTGGCTGGAGAAGCGCCACAATACCATGTCAGCCACACATCAGTAAAGCTCAGGCAGCTGGAGCTCTTTCTTCCTCCTTGGTTTCCTCTTTTAGAATACGGGTCTCTAGGCAACCTTGTTTTTTACACACATCTAAAATTTGTGTGGTTTAGTGTCATCAGTAGCAACAATTTTCCCCTGAGAGTTGGCTGCCATGTCAGGCACGTGACTTGAGCCTCCCAGTCACACCAGGAAGCAGGTGTGATTATTGTCAGCCTCCTCTTCCCCTGCCTTTGTTGAAAGAACCAACAGAGGGAATTTCCTTACAAGGATCCCTGGATCCTGTTAAGCTGTGGATTTCAAGCAAAGGGAAGAATGAAATCATGTTGGAGAAAAATCATCATCCTCTAGTAACACTGGTGTCCCAACCAACCCCCCTTCCAAAAGTATAGACCGAGTTTTATTTAGGAAAGTAGAGACACATTCAGTGTGTGTGTGTGTGTGTGGGGGGAACAATCTCAAAAGAGAGATGAGATGCCCTAGGGGTAAAGCAAGGAATACGTGCTCAAGGGAGAATATAGGCCATCTCTACAGGGACAGACAGCAAGCAACCCAGTGGCTGGTGTTAGTATTTATAACCATGCAGTGTTAGGGGCTGGACTAGAAGAGAAGGCAGGATAGCACTGCACAATTTTGCACCAATTTTCTCTTTTCTTGCACATTCCCCTTGTTTCACCAGAAGGTGGACAAGGGTATGTTGCTCAAGATTTACAGCTGTACTTTCTGCATCTCAATAGCTTGTGGAAATTTCCTTTAAAAGTCAGTGTATCTATTTCTTTATCCTAAACCCCTGTGTCAACCCCCACTGCAGAGACTTTTCCTTAACCTTAAGGGTGGCCGAGGGGCGACATCCATCCTCTATGGCTGCTTCAGCTGGCAAAGGGGCCCTGGCACTGCCTGGTCAGGGATCAGAAGTCTCATCCTAACTGCTCTAAAGGAGATGGACACTGGTCTGTTGTGGTCATGAGTTGGAATTCTTGTGCTATATCCTCTTAACATGGAGTTGTTGTTATCTAGAAGTTACAAACTTTACTAGGTGTTATAGTTTGCATACTAGGTGTCTCCCAAAAGCGTGTGTGTGAACACAAGAAAGTTCAGAGGTGAGGCGCACAGCTCTAATCCCAGTGGCTCAGAAGGCTGAGGCAATTTAGCAAGTCTCTAAGCAATTTCTCCAGACCCTGACTCTAAATAAAATATAAAAAGGGCTGGGGATTTAGCTCAGTGGTTAAGCACCCTGGGTTTAATAACCAGTATGGAAGGAAGGAAGGAAGGGAGGGAGGGAGGGAAAGAAAGTTCAGAGGTGAAATGATTAGGTTATGAGAGTCTTATCCTAATCCGTGCATTAATCTCCTGATAGGGATTAATTGGGCGGTCACTGTAGGCAGGTAGGCTGTGGCTGGAGGAGGCAGGTCCCTGGGGGCATGCCTTTGCAGTATATATTTTGTTCTTGTTGAGCAGAGCTCACTTTCTGCTTTCTGGTGTCATGTCCCTAGCGGCTTCACTCTGTCACTCTCTTCCACCATGCTGTTCTGCCTCACCTCTGGCCCTGAGGAATGGAGCCCGCTGTCTATGGACTGAGATCTCTGAAACAGTGAGCCCCAAATAAACTTTTCCACTTCTAGTTGTTCTTGTCAGGTCTTATGGTCATAGCAGTGAAAAGGCTAATACATTAGGAGATTAAATAGACAAGGTTGAGCAGTAGGAGCACATGTACCATTTCCAGAAATCCTAATGGTAATCACTGTAGGTAAAAACAGTGTTTCTTAACTTTTTGGAGCCATTGGATCTGTTTGATAACTTGATAAGAACTTTAGACTTACTCCCCAGAAAAATATCTGTTAGCACAAATAAGAAGTTTCACATGGTATACATGTTTGTATTCCATTCACCGGCTCCAGCTATGAAGTACTTTAAATGCTGAGACACTTGTTCCCACCTATTTTAGACATCTAAACCATTAGGAGTTTGATTTCCTGAGATTTCTATTTAGATTCTTTCCCATAGCTGCAGTTTAACATTCTGTCTGGAAAGATAAGATATGTAGAGTAAGTAACTCATTTCAAGAGTGAGAATTTTTTTAAAAAAAACTATATATTAGGATTTTTAAGAAATTTTACAGTTATCCTTTCAGGTCCCACTTAGGAGAGGTTCCAAAAGAAAGTTAAAATAAAGTGGAAAATTAGATCATTAATGAGATAATCTAAAACAAAAATTACTTTTAATTCCTAGTCTTAGGGAAATAGAATATTCCAGGAATACATAAGGCCTTCCGTAAACTGGCCCTGGCTACCATTCCTAAGTCATCTTGGCCACTCTTCTTTCCCTCACTAAGTCCCAGCCACATGGACCTCCCTCTTCTCTTCCTGAGCACAAGAATTTCTGATCCTTCTTGGGAATGATCTCTTAATCCTAAATGCTTGCCCAGCTAACTCTCTGGAGTGACTTAGCACTCTATTTGTGGGTCCCATTCTCAAAGAGATTGTCCCTAACCTTTCCATCTAAAAGAACACTCCTCTGTCACACAGGCCCCTCTTTTCCTTTACCATCTTCATTGCAAATTACTCCTTCATGTTGTGTTATATATTTCAGTTTTGATTTCTTATTTACCATGATTTTTTTGCATTGATTTTGGTTTCTTAAAAAACAACAACAACAACAATACAAAACTCCATCAGGGCTAGGGATGTAACTCAATGGTGGAGTGATTGCCTGGCATGCACAAGACCTGGGGTTTTATCCTCAGTACCAATAAAAAGGAAAAAAAAAAAGGAAAAATGTGTGTGAGGGGAGCATCAGAATACTATTTCTTTTTATTACCAAGTAATTTGGGTCCCTTGTTGCATTATGGGAGGGTGACTTGGGTACTGTCCTGGCCCTGGTGCCCCCCTGCCATGGAATGATAGCTGCATATTGTAAGCCTTTGCTTTGTTCCCTGCAGCACCTCTAGAGCTCAGCAGAGTCCTTGAAAAATAGGAGGTGCTCAAGATGTGCTTGTTAAAGTCATGGGTGAAGAGAAAACAGTATTAACAAATAGCGTTGATACATTACGAGTGCAAGCAGGAATGGCACATTTATAGATTGGGGTACACCGTTAGGGAAAAATTTAAAAAAATGTTAAAGGATGTTTTATTTAAAAAAAAAAAAGCAAAAAAGAAAGCATAGTTCCAAAACATGACTCCGAAGGGCTTGTCACATTGGAAGATCTCTTAAGTGGTCTCCTCACCACTTCCATCCTCCTGATGAATTTAACATAATTGAGGTCAAGTTGCTACCACCACCACCACCCCCACCACCACCCACCATTTCCTCTCTCTTCTTTGGGAGGAAATGGTACAGAATTCTGGGCATGAGACAGAAATATTTAACAAAAAATAAAAAATAAAAAAATGGCAGAGCTGAAAATACATATGTAATTCTATTAGATGTTTTTCCAGAAGTAATCATCCTATTAGATTAACAACTACTCTTTCAAAAAAAAAGAAAAAGGAAACCCGTTTAGCTAAGGGCGGCACTTTTCATGTTCGTATCCAGTGGTTTTGCATTTTGTTGACAAGTGTCCTTGGTTTGAACTCATCTCAAAATGGGGAGGGGGGGACATGAAATAGGACCTGTCATTACCTTTTAGACATTCTGTCACTTAGGAAGGGCGGAGCTAAAATATACAAACAGCTGGAACAATGCTTTAGTAGTAATCATTCAATAAATATGGGCTGCTGTTATCATCACTGTGTAAAAAAAAAATTTGTCCACTGCAATAAAAACTGGTAGTTTGCCTCCAAGCAACAATCTTTTCTTCTTCTAACAACATGGCTGACTTTTGCTAGGGATTGTATTGGAATTCAGTTCTCCACAGCTGCTTTTCATTTCCATACCTCATTCCCTTTTGTATTGTTTTGTTTTGCTTTTGTGTTTTTGTGGTGCTGGGGATGGAACCCAGGGTCTTGTACTTGCTAAGCAATGCTCCACTCCTGAGCTACATCCCCAACCCTGTTCTTTGCACACCTTCTGAGCAAAGGACCTGCTATTTTTTTTTCCTGGAGCATCTTTTCAAGGATGTTGGTAGCCAACAGCCTTGGAAGATAGAGATAGTGCCTCGCTCCAGAGCACTGGGCAGGCTTCTCTGCTTCCAATGTAATAAAGACGAGGTCTCCTCTAAGTGAAGCGTGGCCAGCTCTGCTCAGAGCCCATTATAAGAGATTGTGGATTTCTGTTCTGGGTTTCCTCTGCTTTGAAACAAACCTAAGTGTGAGTGGCCTACACCTGAGCCCACCTCTGACTCACCCCCTTGCAGTTGAGGGATGAGGGAACAGGGCATGAAGGTGAAGCTTCTTGTGGTGCTGAGGGAATCTCAGGTCTCTGTGCAGATAGGAGTCCACATTTCAGCTCTGACCAGCATCCTTAGGAAGGCCTGCCTGCAACATTGGCCTTTGATTGACATGTAGGAACTTGGAACTCAGGAGGGTTTCTAACATCCCCAGAACAAATAAGAATGGCTCACTGCACCTAAGCTGTACAGACTGCCGCAGTCCGGCTGCAGCAAAATAACGGGGGTGGGGGGGGGGGTGACGAACAACTTGTGTACGTTGATACAGCAGGAGTGGGAGCCCTTTATTGTAGGACAACAGAGGTATTTATACATTCCACACAGCTTATCTTAATTAACATAAACTAGATACAGCAGTCAACCAATAAGGAATCTCCACACTTAATGGCTCGCTGGAGCTGGCATTACTTCACAAACCACTCCCTCTGGCATTTTGCCAGGCGCCATCCAGACTTGTTTACAGACCTTAACATTAACCATTCCCCCTGGCAAAATACCAGGCGCCATCCTGACTTGTTTACAGACTCTAACACAGACAAGCATGGTTTGTGCTGAACATCTGCTTTCCTTCTGAGAGTTTGGAAATCAGGTACGCGTCAGGAAGAGATGCCTATGTGGTCAGCGCCCAATAATGACACTGGGTGCTGTGGCTCTCACAAGCTTCCCAGGTTGGAGACTCCTCACAATGATGTCACAGCTCATGGGGGGGGGAATCAAGTGTGTCCCTTGTCATTGCACTAGGAGAGGACTCTAGGAGCTTGTGTCTGTCCCCCTACATTTCACCCTGGTACCCTCTTCTTTTTGCTGATTTTACTATCTGTCCTTTTACTGAAAAAATTCAGAGCTATGAGTAAACCCTATTCTGCATTCTGTAAGTCCTCCTCATGACTCATTGGGCCTGAAGTCATGTTGGGGACCAATGACACAGTCTTTGATACCAGAATCTCATGTCTTTTGTGGAATCAAGGCAAGCCAACTGGTATTATGGTTTAGACATGAGGCATCCCCAAAAGTTCACATGCAAGACAAAGCAAGAATGTTCAGAGATGAAATGACTTGCTTATGAGAGCTGTAACCTAATAGTGGATTATTACACTGATATGGATTAAATTGGTGGTAACCATAGGTAGGTAAGGCTTATGGAGGCCAAAGGAGAGCTCCATAAAGAACTTTCCCTTTGCTCCTCATAGAAACCCTAAATAAATCTTTTAGCTTCACTATTCTTACTTGACTTTAAAAAGTCACTAATTTGGGAGGCCACAGAGCTGGGCAGTACATTTTTAGTCCCCTGTTGGTTTTGCTGTAGATCACACCTCTGGTGTGTGGGTTGTAATAATAACAGTTGCCTAGGTTACTCTTCAGGGACATGAAGAAGAATACTAGCTCTTCTCATGGACCTGCAGATGACTAGAACAGGAGCAATCTCTTACCGGTCTGTCCTCTTCACTGCCTTAACCTTTGGGTCAGATTCTACTCTGTTCTGCATGTAGAGACATTGAACATTGGGAAATGTTTTGTCCAAGACTATAATACAGGATTAACTTTACCTAGACTTGCCTAATTCTGCTCCCACCCTTGAATGGCTGTGCAGCTATTCTGCCCCAAATTGTTTTAAGATACTTGAGTCAATAAATTTCCTCTATTGTTTAAGACAAACTAGATATGGTTTTCCAACACTAGAAATAGAATCCCTGTTATGGTTTAGTTATTAGGTGTCCCCCAAAAGTTTATATGTGAGACAAATCAAGTAAGTTCAGAGGTGAAGTGATTGGGTCATGACAGCCTTAACTTATTAGGTGTATTAATCCCCTGGAAGGGATTAACTGGGTGGTAACTGCAGCAGGAAGACTTTGGCTGGAGGAGGTGGGTCCCTGGGGGCATGCCTTTGGGGTATATATTTTGTCCTTGTTGAGCAGAGCTTTCCCTCTGCTTCTTGGTTCCATGACCTGAGCTGCTTCCCTCTGCCACACTCTTCTGCTGTGATGTTCTGCCTCATCTCAAGCCCTGAGGAATGGAGCTGGCCTTCTATGGACTGAGATTTCTGAAACTGTGAGTCCCCAAAGAAACTTTTCTTCTTCTAATTGTTCTTGTCAGGTCTTATGGGGATAGTGGTGAAAAAACTGACTTCAATCCCAATTGATGAAGATTCTGCTGTTCAAAGAATGTGGCCCTCTAGGGTCTCTCTGTTCAGCTGTAGAGACAAGTCTCACAAAGGAGAGAGTCTTCTTTTTTTAGGATCCAGAAACTAACTCAATAAAACAGTCAGCTTTCTACAACCAATGTCTTAACATGCCCACCAAGGACAGAAGAGTGGGTGGCCACTGGACCTTGTTCCCCTGCAGGGGACCCAGCTGGAGATGCTGATTTCAGGCTACAGAGGTATTTATGTGGCTGAGACACATATGACAACCACAGACCGTCCCTGGGATGGACAGGATTATGTAACCGTAGAAACCTGAGCAGAAAGCCTCTGCTGCAAGGGGTGGAAGAGGAGGTGGTTTGACGGGAGGAGAGCTCAGTGTCATTTCCATGTCTGTGCCCAGCGATGGGTATCCTGTCCACACCACACCTTCCTGTCTGCACCCCACAGGTGATGGCTTTGTGCCACATGCTGATCTGACGCATAAAACATGGCCTCTACAGCATCTGCCTATAGACTTCAGTGAGAAGCATTTGAAGGCCAAAAATAAACATCAAGGGCTTGACTTTGGGACCAGAACTCAGGCAGTGTGGACCAAAGGCTTGCAAAGGATTGCTGAAAATGATGCTTCAATTCATGGTTATATTTAAATATTATTATAAACGGTTGCAGAGTTGCAACTGTTGAAATATAAACTTTTTTTTTTCTAATTGAGCAGTAGAACTTCTCAATACAGAATCTACAATATACAAAATAAGTTAATAGGGAACACAACAGAACAGGTGTGGCAAGAATATACCATGCATCTTTAACCACAGTAAGAAAACAGCAAAAAATATATATAGTTTTGGTGCAAGAAACATCCACAACTTGTACCAATCTCACGGAATTAATTCAATCCAAAATTTTTTAAAAATTACATTTTCTAATGGATGCAACAGAAATGTATCTTTTGAAACTGAGCTCCCTTCTCTTCCTTGGACTGTATTTTCTCCCTGCCTCTGATTTATTATAGATGCATTTCTTAATCATTTTATTGTCTGGACTGTGAGTTCATGAGGGCATGGCTGCTGAGAAACTGCTGTGTCTCTAGCCTTAGAACTTGACATATAGTTAGTGCCCAATAAATAAGTGCTGAATGAATGAATGTAAACCACATACATGTTTAACCAACATAGAAATGATTTCTTCGTTGTTACTTCCAACAGTGACTTTGCATACCCTAGATGGCACGTCCTCCTCATAAGGTCCTTACATAATGCCTGGCTCTCTTTCCTGCCCACTGGGGGTAAGCCAGTGTCCTAGAGTTGCACGGCTGCTTGTACTACAGGCTCTGGGCACAGTGGCTGCTGTGGCCCATCCTGTATGCTCTGCAGCGTTCCCCAGGGGACAGAGCTGCCCAGGTTGTGCTGAGAAGCTAAGAAGTAACCTGAGGGAGGAGGCGGCAGTGCCTCAATCCAACGTCCCTCTGAATTGTCGTGTGTGATGCTCCAGCTTCTTGGCCTCAGCCTGGAGGTGCCCCAGGGCTGCAGGGCTCGGGTACTTGAGAACTGCATTCTTGGTGGCCAGCGCCAGGTCCTTCAGCAGCCCACAAAGGTGGCTGCTGCTGCAGAGGATCTCGTTACGCACATCCTTCTCCTGGGTCTCCTTGCACAGAGTGTCCACCAGCTTCTGCCCCACCATGATGACCAGCTTGCTCTGAGTGATAAAGATCTCTGGAGGCTGGCTGTTGCTGAGGCTGCTGTGGAATACACTGATGGCTTTGAAGAGTGCCCCAAAATAGAGACGGCAGTGTTCAGAGAGGTGCACTTTCCCACCTGGGTTCTGCTGAGTCAAAGGCTGGGCTACAAGAGAGCCAGGATTCTAGAGAAGAGAAGGAGGAAGCAGGTAAGAGACAGATGGATCAGCAAGCTGCGGTTATCTTCTCTTTCTATTTTTGCTTGATTGGCAAGGCGTTTTAGAAGAAAAGACACAGTTTTTTGGGGACGTCTAAAGAAAATAATGTTAATGTTTCCAAAGCGCTGTAGCATATATTATAACATAGTATATGTAATCTTATGTATTATAATACATACTATATATAATTTTATTCGACCATCAGTAGACCATAAGAAACTCACTCTAAGGGACATGAGAACAATAACTAAATTTATAGCTTTCAAAAGTGCAAGAAGGAGTTAGGGTTGAAGCTTGGTGATAGAGCATATGCTTAACATGTGCAAGGCAAGATGTAACAACAACTAACATTATTATGTTTAACAATAATGCACCAATAAAAATATGGAAAGAGAAAAAATAAAAGGGAAAAGAAAAAAACAATAATAACAACAACAACAAAAATGTAGAAACTTGACAGTGAGATTTTTAAAATTTGCCCAAAGAATAGCTTTTAAGACATTTACAAATCCTTTCTGATTCCAGTACCAAAGGTACAGTGAAAGGGGTCAAATATACTGACCTATCTACCTTAATATGAAAATGCTTACCTTGTTTGCTGTTAAGGTCTCATCAAAATTTTACTTTCAGGAAAATGGGATCAATGTTTCTCCCATATGCCATCAGAGGATTCTCAGCACCTGAGTTGGTGGTGGTCACTCTGGGTAGCATTACAAGGCAGCTTAGGGTTTTTTGTTTTTTTTTTAATCTAGTTTTATTATTTGCAGTGCTGAGGGTTGAAGCCAGGACTTCTGCACAAGCTGGGCGAGTGCTGTACCAGTGAGGTACATATACCCGGCCCTCCTATTTTTTTAATAAGTGAGGAAACTGAACTCAGGGGCCATTCAATTAGTAAATTCAGCTGGAGCTCACAGTCAAATGGCAAAGTCTGAGACTCTCTCCCTCAAACTCTGCCCTCTCTTGTCTACCGATGACAGCACTTCATCAGAAAGGACCCGCAAAGTGAATGTCAGAAGGGGCTATGTCCCTCAGGGCTGGTGGAGGGGGAGTCAGACTAGAAGCAAGGCATACTTTGGAGAAATCTATTCATTTTTATGATTTCATATTTGGAAAATGAAGACAATGATTATTTTTTAGTATGAAGTGAAAAGAGGATGGGGTGTTGGTTAAGAGGATTCTGGGAGCAGGGAGGATGGGAAGAAGGGTTAGAAGCATGAGCCAGGAAATCTATCTTAAAAGTACCAACTGTAGGTAAAGGAAGAGAGTACCTTGGCTCCTGACCCGGGTGTGGAGCCTGCAGAGGTGGTTCTAGTTGTTTTCTTATGGACAGGCAGCTGCAGGCAGTGTGTGGGCAGGGGTTGGGGTGCCACCAGGGCTTCCCACACCCGGAGCATGGTCCCCTGTGGCCAATGACACCCTGTCCCCACTGAGGAAGCACTGTCAGTGTAAAGCAGGGGATTTCCAGGGTGGCCCCTGGACCAAAAGCATCAGGAGCACCTGGGGGCTTGTCAGGAAGGTAGATTCTCTGCACCCACGCCCACCTAATCAGAAACTCGGAGTTTCAGCAAGCCTTATAAGTGACTGTGATGTACTGTCATGCTGGGTGGCCTCTGGTCTAAGGCATACTTTGCCTTGAAAGGACAGCATGACCTTTAGCAATACAGAAGGCCTGATGCTCAGTATTTGGGGTGTGGGTAACTGAGCCTGGGTTCTTGCCCCTCTTTGCCTCAGAGAAGGCACATGATCTTGTCTGCATCACCCTCCCCCCCACCTAGCATGCCCCTTTATCTGGGCTGTTGAACTGGTTCACTGTTTCCCAAGCAGCCAGCCTCCCTCTTGACATCTGCTGGCTTCACACTGAGTCTCTGGATGGACCCATTGTTTTCACTTTAATAATTTAAAGGAAAATTTCAAAATTTGGAATTGGAAAACTATTGTCATTTGCCACAAATCGAAGATGACCAATAACAATAAGCACAATGATAACATCTTTGATTTAAAAAAAAAAAAAGAATTAGGAGATGTCGAAGAGGTGTTGAAGACAGAACTTCAAACCAAAGTGGGTTTTGTTGTTGTAATCAGAAGCATTAATTGATGACATCATAGAGAATGTGACCATGTTATCTAATGCCATGTTGGACCTGCCCATGATGAACTTGCAGTTTTCCCTGGTGGTCAGGGTTAAGGGCCATGATACATACACTCGAGCTCTCCAGGGTTCTTTGTACTATGAAGAAGAGAAAACCAGATCTCCCCCAAGTGGGTCATGGCTATAGAATGAGATTGCTATAGCATGATGAAATGTCTCTAGGGACAAAGCATGTAACCAGAGGTGTTGGGGAGTGAGCAAGACAGCTTACCATTGTATCTAAGTCTTTGTCTTCTTCTAACTTTCCTGCCAAGATGCGTGTTTCTTTTTCTTCTAGGTTAGGTAATGCCTGAAAAATAAAATACAATTTGGATGGTTTTTCATTATTTCAAACTGCATCAGTTCAGGCTAATGCTTGAGTGCTCCTACCTGTACTGCTATTCCTGGTTCTGCTACTGACACCTGTTGTCAACCAAAGGAGACTTTGGCAGTCCAAGGCTAACCAACAAGGCCTAATGTAATGACCCATAAAAAATTATGTTTAAATTTTTTAATTAAAAATTTTTTAATTAAAAAATTTTACCTGGAAATGAAAGATGTTCAAATTTCTAGAATATGTTAAAGCTGTTACATCATCAGGCATGTCAACAGAACCCCAAGGCTGGGACCCAAAGAGTCAAACCATCTCCACACAGCTCTCAGGTGCCCACTGGGCTCTTGGCTACAACCTCTGAACTCAACGTCCTCTTCTTGTAAGGTCTAAAGGCTCCACAAGAGTTCCTAGGTAGGACTGGAGTGTGGAGGCTGATCAGACCTGGAACAACTCAGAAGATTGTCTGAATGGGGGCTGGGGTGTAGCTCAGTTGGCAGAGTGCTTGCCCAGCCTGCACAAGGCCTTGGTTCATCCCTCAGCACAGCCAAAACCACAAAAACAAACAAAAATACAAGAATGTTTGAAGGGTACTTCTTTTTCTATGAAACATGCTGATGATAACAAAATGTATAACTTTCAAAAACATGAGGATACTTGGTGGCAAGATTTAAAACTTAATAAACTTTTTTTTTTTTTGGTAAGAGGATTGAACTTGGGAACTTAACCACTGAACCACATCCACACCCCTTTTTGTGCATTTTATTTAGAGACAGGTCTTGCTGAGTTGCTTAGGGCCTGAGGTAGGCTTTGAACTTGCAATCCTCCTGTCTCAGCTTCCCAAGCCGCTGGGATTACAGGAGTGCACCACTGTGTCCGGCAAAACTTAACAAACATTTTTAAAAGATTTAAAAAATACTTTCTAATTCTAGGATCAGAGGTAAACCTGAACCCCCAAAATTTTTTAGAGAAAATCCAAATATACTGATCTATCTGGCTTAATATTAAAATCCAACAAGATTTTGTCAAGAAGTTTGCTTTCATGCATTTTATTCTCTAGGAAATGGAACCTTTGTCTTGCGAGAGCCTAAGAGCTATCAGTAGAGCTTCTCGGCACCTCGCTTAGTGGTGATGGCTCTGGACGACATCAGAAGACCCACTTTATGTCACTGGGACCTCTGAACTCACCTGTTCAGAGGCACTTGTCCCATTTTTCTTAAGTACTTCAGGGGAATGGTAGTTTTCCCTTGCTTTATTAAAAGGAGTACTCTTTTGGTATGATTCTACTTCTCTTTGTGGAAGCTGGATGCATTTTTTACACGTAAATTCTGCATTTGAGGACAACTGGATGGTCTCTTCTTTTTCACAATTCTGCTTAAAGAGCAGCCTCCCATTGGCAATGACAATGGAGGAAAATCTCTTGACATCTTCCGGAACCATCCGTGCCACCATGACAAACCTCTCAAGGTCATCGAGGCTGTTCTGAACTTTGTCTGTCACAAGAACTTCGAGGGACCAATTGCAGCTGTCCAGGTTTTCCTTTGCTTCTAGCAGGATCTGGTAGGAATTGGAGATTGTCTGTAACTGATCTCGAATTCTGGCCCTAAGATGACTGTCAGTGACGTTGCAGGTAGACCCATAAACTCCTCGGGCAAAATCCAGAAATTCTTTTAAAGCTCCTTCTATGTGGTCAGCAGCCCTGTGGATCCCATCAATGTTGGCCTCCAGAGAGTCTCTGAACCTCCACTTCCTACTTACAAAGAGCAGCAGGCTTGCTGCAGAGCTGACCACTTTGTGCTGTAGGCTCATTGCTGTCTCTTTGGCTAAGTGCAGATCCAGGGAGAGCTCCTTGGCTGACTCCTCCAAGGAGGAGCTAGAGGAGGAGTCAGTTGACATGGAGGAGCAGGAAGAAACCACACTGGCTCTGCTGTCCGAGCTGGCAATGGATGACCTGTCCGGTTCTGGAGATAGGGAAGTTTTTCGTCTGGAGAACTCGAAGGAATTGTGGCCCCGGGGGTTCTCTGGAGCCTCCTTGGCTTTTCCTAGTTCTTTCCCTGCCTGGGATGCACTTGGCTTTGCTTTAGGGATGTCATAAATATTGGGCTTGGTGTTCTGCTGCTCCACTCGGGGAATCAGAAAGCTGGAAGGCACCTTGTAGCTGGCGCCTGCATCTGAAGAGAGTGTGTTCCTGGGCACTAGGATGGTGTAGGAAGGGACATCTGAAAGGCTGGGATTCTTCTTCGTGGGCACCTTTTTACCTGGCTGTGAAGGGAGGATCCTGACTTTGGTATCTGGAGGTCTGTGGAAAGTAGAGCTCGAACTGGGGACAGCATTTGGCCCTGCTTCTTCCGCGAAGCTGGCTAGAGATGCATTTCTGACATTGGCCTTGCCCAGAGACACTGGAGTGTCATAAATCCATTCTGATTTCTGAGGGTTTGGCAATGTGCTGTAGCCCTCTCTTCCAAAGGCTGGTTTCAGAGGAATGTCCTGTGGAAGAACCACATGTAGTCGCCCATGTTAGCAGCAATAAAAAGAGGGCTTACTTGACCCTTCAGGTCTGACTGTTTCTCCTCTCTCTAGTCCCTTCTGTGGCTCCCCATCACTGTTATCACTCAAGGCCCCTCACAATCTCGATCCCTCCCCTTTTTTTGAGCCTCCTTTCTCTTGATTTTCAACATTCCAGCCCCCACCATCTTCCACCCTGTACTTATAGGTCCAGTCCCCTGGACTGTTTGCCTCACCTGAACTCAGAACACACACTCACACCACCATATTTAAAATTTTGCCAAAACGGGTCCCTTTGCTGTAACTGCCTGTTCAACTCTTTCCTTTCCATCTACTATATTTTCTATATTGCTCATGGCACTGCTGAAATGTCACCTCTTTTGTAAGGCCACCCCTAATAACTTTGGACAAAAGTATATCCATGGGACGCATGTAGTCGAATCCAGTGATGAATTCCCCTACACACACAGAAGCATACTTCAATGCAGTGCATCCCTGAGGTCTCTCACAAGAAGAAGTGATTTTTAACACTTGCTGATCTCTTGCTCTGTGCTAGGCACTCTAGCAGGTGCTTTGCAGGGATTATCTCATGTAATCCTTCCAATACATCTGCAATGCAAAACTGAGGCATGAAGAAGCTAAGTCTTACTCAAACCACATCCTATTCCTGAACCCCAGTGCAATTAAGTTGTTGTTTTTGTTGTTGTTGTTGTTGTTGTTTAAAATACAGTAAGGTTTGTTATGGAGAATTTGCATACTGATTTTTTTATCTAGGAAGTCCCTTGGAGGCCCATGTGTTAGTCTCATTCTCCAGCCGGTAGTGCCACTGGTAGGTGATGTAGTGAGGCCCTATAAGAGATGGGTCCTAATTAGAGGAAGTGAGGTCACTGAGGATGTGCCCTGGAAGAGGATATTAGGACTCCAGTGCCTTCCTCTTCCTCTGTCTGCTTTCTGGCCACCAGGAGGTGAGTGGTTGTGCTCTACTGTGCTCCCTCCATGGTATACTGTGCCGCCACAGGCCCAAAGCAACATGCCAACTGACCAGAGGCTCAACCTTTGAAACCATAAGCCAAAATAAACCTTTCCTCCTTATGAGTTGTTTACCTCAGGTATTCTGTCACAACAATGGAAAGCTGATGACATATCAAGCTAATAAAGTTTCCCAGCAGACATTTAGGCTTCCACGGCACCACAGCTCGGCACCTGTTCATACTCACGCCTGCTTGGCTGGCTGGAAGGTGGAGTGCTGCCTTTTGGGGACTGGGCGGTATGTCATATAACTGCTGCTTCTCCGGCTCCTAGGGAAAGACCGCAGAGGAGGACAACTTAGATTTTTTTCTTCCTAATGGCTATCATCACAAACTCTCCACTCTCCAATGTTTTTTTTTTTTTTCCAATGAAAGAAACAAATCCCTGAACACTTTGGGGCTGTCAGTCATGGTGCTCTTCCATGTGCTGCAAGGGATGAAAGTTCAACACTGGACGTGGTGATGTATAGGGCTCTCCTTCCCCAAGGACTGAGGGAAGCTGTACAGAGCTAACTGCAGTCACCTGAACTGAACTTGGCCACTCACCTAAAGGCAGTTAGCCTTAGGATGGAAAGAAGCCAGAAGGGACAATGACATGGGAGCCTAATACATCTTTTTGTTTGTTTTTCACAACAGAAATTCTCCTGTCACTCATGCTGTCATTCTGAACATATGTATCGAGTGACTACTAACTACGTCGAGCCAGGTGGAACTGTGCATGTACAGTGATGTGAGCAATAAAAAGAGAGCTTGGATTACCCCTTTGAAAAATGTGCATCCTACTGAAGACCTACTGAGTGCCAGATGCCGAGCTTGTCATTCCCCTGCCAGGCTCCTCCAGAGGCTTGAGATACAAATGTTTTATGTTACATATGAAAAACGTATACAGTGATCAGAATATGTGTATATTAGGATGTAAAAAAATAAGTTCCAAGTTCTAAGGCAAGGCAACACCAGAACAGGCTTTGCCAAGAAAGAGGGAAAGAGCTGGGTATTAGAGGGCTTCTTTGCCGAGTCGAGCTGAGTCTCCTGCAAATCCTTCAGGGTTAGGGACAAGTGCCCTCCACAAGTGAAGCATTGAGGGTTCCAATAGGATCCTTTGATGACTTGACTTGATGACTATGCCCTCAACATGGGGTCATAGTGCAGGGGGCTGGCTCTGGCTTTGGAGAGTTTAGAGGCTGACAACCAAGCAGAGTGTGGCTGTGCTATGATGGCCTGTCCTTGGGTTCAGGACCAGAGTGAAGAAAGCACATCCCTTGCCCTGGGCCTAGCATCCAGGGGCACCAAAACCCTCAGTCATCTAGGCCAAGTATTTAAAAATCATAATTAATGCAAAAAATCATGATGAATGAAATGTCAACGTTTTAAACAAAGACAGGACCCGACAGGCTGGGGATTAGGGCAAGGTAAGTGAGGCCATGGATTTAAGTGTGTCTTCATTTAAGAAGCTTACACCCGGGGAGATGCTGGTGCTCCCTTGTGCATCTTGGCAACGGGAGCATGTGTGCTTCCATGGCCCAACTGGGGTTGCATGGGAGCTGAGCATGAGCAGGGCAGGATGGGGAAGGGAATCTCAGGAGGATGCTTTGGAAATAACCTGCCTGCCTCGGGGCTAAGGGAAGAGGCACCAGCCAGAGCAGGTGCATTTGCTCCCTGGGTGGGATTTGCAGGTAAGCAGTGCTCAGTTAGGAGGTGGGGACAGCCCCAGAGGAGAGTCAGCCTGAACACTTGCCACCAGCATTCAGCACCTGCACCATGTCCCCAGAAGAGCCAGTCAGTAGGGCCTTTCTCCTGTCCTCTCTCCCTGCCTGTGTCCTGAGGCCCTGAAAGAGTCTGAGACCTCCCAGAGAGTGGGAGGGGAATGGAGACCTTGAGCCATGGAACCAGCAGAGAACCTGGTCAATCCTGAGGTCCCATGGCTGGAAACCAGGCCCAGCAAGCAGGCAGGAAGCGAGGGCAGAAACTTTGGCCTGAAATGAATGCACATTTGATTATTGCCTGGATGGGATGTTAAAATTCCCCATGGAGACTGGGGACGCCAAAGTGACTTCTTTTAACTGAGTGACCAGGAAGTCACAGAGCTGCTCCAAGTTCTGTTTAGACTAGTGCTGTGGTCTCAGTCCTGGCTGCATATTAGCATCTCCTGGAAGCTTTGAAAGTCCTAACGCCTGAGCCCAGACCTGACAGGGCAGAATCTCTGGGGATGGGCCTTGGGCAGCAGGACTTGGGAAAGCTGCCGGTAACTCCATATGTGCTGGAGTCTGAGAGCTGAGAAAGGAGCGAAGCTGTTTTTGATGTGCCTATTATGTACAAGTAAGTTAAAAAAACAATAATAACTTGCCGGGCGTGGTGGAACACGCCTGTAATCCCAGCAACTCAGGAAGCCGAGGCAGGAAGATCGCAAGTTGGAGGCCAGACTGGGCAACTTAGTGAAACCCTGTCTCAAAATAAAAAAATAAAAAGGGCTGGGATGTAGCTCAGTGGTAAAGCAACCCTGAGCTTAATCCCCAATACTGAAAAAAAAAAGAAACCCTAAAATTTCTTCCCCCAGAGATAATGAATGATCAATGTTAAGATCATCAACCTTAAAACTGTGATGCATATCCTCCAAGACACTGTTTTTTAGGAGTTCAGGAATAAATAGCTCAGTGATAGAATGCTTGCCTAACATGCTCTGAGACCCTGGGCTGGGTCTCCAGCATTGCCAAAAAGATATTACTCTTTAAAAATGTATGTGTGTAGGTGTCTATATTCATAATGAAATATCTATTACAAATGAAAAGTAAAAATTTTAAAATGTCTGGAATTCCAATAGCCACAGTGTTCTCCCCAGCAGGCCTGGATCCTGCAAAGCTTGCCTCTCAGTGATGATATGACCTTCAGAGTTAGGGGACCGAAGCCCCTGAAGGCCTCCCTCAGGGAAGCTGAAATCAGCTGTCTGTGAGACGCCCAGACCCCACTCAGCTCAGGCCTGGGGGATCAGGGAGTGGGGCCACCACGCAAGGCTCACCTTAAGGGCTGAGGGAACCCGGCTCTGCACGGGCACGTCGTACACCTGGGAAGGCAGAGCTGGCAGCGAGGCCCTCGAAGGTCTGGGAAGCGCAAAGAGGGTCTGGGAGAGAAAAAGAAGGGTGTCAAGGGAAAGGAAATGTTAAACTGATCACATGGTCATGTTCAAAGTTATCTCCCAAACAGAGAAGACAGCTCGTGGGCACTGTTGAGTGTCAGCCTAGCACTGCTAAGTGGCAGATGCTTTATCCCGGAGACTGGCAGTAGCTGGGTGCTGAGGGGGTGGCCCCCTGGTGGGGGAGAGGCTTCCTCAAGGGGTGGACCAAGGCTGCCTGCCCTGGGAAACAGCTAGAATGCAGAATCTTGGGCCCCACGTCTGGTAAATCTCTGGTGCAGTGGAAATAAACGGACCTAGTGATCCTGAAGCTCTCTAGGGATCTGGGCTGGACCTCTGACATGGGGCAACTCACACATACACCCAGCCACATGGGCAGAGGGGACTTTCAGAGTGTCTGTGAATGACTCCCAAGGTCCTGGGGAAATAGGCCTCAGGTCGGGCCTCTGGGGGAGTAGGAATCACAGATGACAGCACTTGCTGATGTGAGTAGAAGCAGAAAAGACCTTGGCAATCTGAGTGGTTGAAAGTGACAGAGGGATGGAGGGTGGGCAGCGGGGAGGACTGGGGAAGGTCAACAGCGGCAGGGAGGTTAAGGAGCGGGCTTGCATCCTACACAGAGCAGGACTGACAATCAGATTTCATCTTCCTAGGAGCACTGATTCAACATTGCCACTGATTCCATACCTATTAACGGGAACTCTGGGTTCCAACTAGTCCTTCAGAGCCGACTGCTGTCTACCCTGAGCATAAAACTGGGTGCTATGGAGTGCGAGATGACACCCCTAGCTTGAGATCCAAATCATCTGGCAAGATTTAAAGTATTCCAGTTGCCAGGGCTCCTACCTCAGACCTCTCGAATCAGAGCATTTCTGGGAGCGGCCTGGGAATGGAGATTTTTTTTTTAAATGGGGTAGGAGATGCTCACTGCCTGGGGCTTATGGCCTAAGGGGGAAATAAATAGGATCCAGACACACCTAGGACATAGGTTGGTAAGTGAGATGGGGCCGGAAAAGAGGAGAAGGAGAATGTACCTCTTGCCCTGGTCCCAAGAAATCTGTCACAGAGTAACGGGCTTTCCCATTTGAATCCTAGGGGTGGTCAGGAATGAAATGTGGAGACAGGGAGGACAATGCAGGCTGAGGAGGCAGCTTGTGAGGACCAGGTAAAGGTCCTTCCATTCATTACAGTGTCCCTTGGACCACGCACTGGGTGGCACATGTTAAGTGCTGATGCTAATTTGAACGTGGATAGCACGGGATGGTAAAAGATAGCTCAGGACATGAACACCTGCCCGGCCCTTCATCAGGCTGCAATCACAAGTGCAGTTGAAACGGCCGTCAACTAACAGGACACACTTTTCCCAAGGACACAGTGTAGTGCCAAGTGTCAAAACAGCCCCTTCTTTGAGTGATGACTGCTTTCTTACTCTCAAAAAAATGAGGTTCTCCAATCCTGGGCTCTGGGAAGCACTGGCTCTCAAGTACCTTTATTAAGAAAGAAGTGTCAAAATAATAATAATAAAATAAAATAAATAAAAGATAAAAAAGAAAGAAAGAAAGAAGTGTCCTGCTCATGCTTGGAGGGCTGAGTTACATACCCAAGAAGCAGAATCTGTTGTTCTGGGCTTCAGATAAGGGGAGCCCCAGCATTCTACCTCTGTCTCCACTTTATGGTTACCAAAGAATTCCTGTGCTAAGGGGCTAAGCCCTTTGAACCTAATATGAAACAGCCATGATTCTGTTTCACTAAATCCCACCTTTCCCTGAGCCCATAACTAGACCAACTTTTCCTCTGTGAGATACCCACAGGGTCCTCATTCTGCAGTTTTCTTCATTTCAGTTAATAAACCTGGCTGTGTCTCCAGTGGTCTCAGGCTGTTTGGTCCAGGACAAATCATCAATGGTCCCCATTGGGGATCCAATATCCTCACTAGGAAAGAGAGGCCATGCACTGTCCAAGCCCAGGGACCACACAGGAGCATCCCTCACTATTGACAGGGACTTCTGTACCTCCTCCCTCCTGGCTCTGTTTATTCGGCAGCCCCTGCTCTCTCACACTACAGACCCTTTTCAAATGCAGTTCCTGTATCCATTGTTCCCCAGGACTTAAAAAAAGCCCCATTTTATTCATATGGCCGATGCCATGGGTTGCACATGTTTGCAAGAGCACACACACACACACACACTCACAGAGGAGGGACTTTCCTAAAAATGACATTTGAGATAGAAGGATGCCACTTCAAAAATGCCCAGTGTTTCTTGGAAAATGTAGGTTCCAGATAGCAATTTGGGAACATGTCTGAGAAACCTGGTTTCGAGAGGCTTAGAGAGGCAGGAGGAACTCCTGTTCAGGAACCAGTGGGTCTCAAAGCAATTTCATGAGGAAATCTGGTCCTTTGCTGAAATACCAAAGAGTCCCCTCTTTTGGGAATTTCAACCAAAATCAAATATCTTCTTCTTCTTTTTTTTTTTAAGTTTATAAACAGGCTGATATATTATATTAAGGAAGTTGGAACAAAAAGTAAAGCAAAGCTCAGGATGGTGGTTACCCTGGGGGAAGTGGCAGGGAGAAGGCTCAGGGCTTCTGAGTGCTGGTTCTGTTCCATTTCTTGGTTGATCCTAGTGACTGAGTTACGACCTTAGGACCTGAAGGTGAAGCTTTAACAAAGAGGTAAATGGAAAGAGTAGCTCCAGCCTCAGCGGGGTGAAAGGAGATCACAGGATGGTGAGAATGGCGAGGACAGGGCTCTGCCCTTGGGGTACTGAAGTCTGAAGAACATGGAGAGAGCTAAGAAGCTTTAGTGCTAGCTCTGTGTTCCCAGGTGCAGGAGTTGGATGGATAGTTTCACCTCCTTGGGATCAGTTTTCTCATCTGTAAAATGGAGAGTGGATCTAATCCAAAGGTCCTCAAAAATCTCTTCCAGTTATGGAGATGTCTGATTCTGGTGTGTAGATGCCTCTCTTAGGACAATTTGAGGATAGGGACAAATTTCCACCACCTTGGATTTTAACCTTGGGCCACTCTGAATCTAGAGATGGTCAACAGAAGTACAAATTGAGTCCATGAAATGACTTGCCTAAGTGGTGGCCCAAGCCTGTGATCTCTCCGCTGGAGATGGCTTGAAGCCAGTGCCTGGTTCTACCAACGTCTGCTTCCACTTGGAACAACATGTATTTCCTGGGCAGCCTCAGACTTAGGGTTAAAGGCTCAGTAATGTGAGCAGGGGAGAGATGCGTGCCTTTCCTGTGGACTGGAACATTCTCAACTGATTAGCTAGTTCCACCCTTTTCAGAGCAGAAAAGCAGAGCAGAGGGGAAGTGACGTTAGTTAGAATCACCACACGGTGCATCTGGAGCTGACCTTAGAAATGCTCCTCTGACCTCTCCTGACCCAGAGGAGGACAGAGAAACACAGGGGGTCTGTCATGTTCTGAGTGTCCTTGAGTGACAGGCTGCACAGGAAGCCAAGGGAGCCAGAGGGCCAGACCACTAGGTGACAGAGAACACACAAAAGGGCAAGAATGCAGCCAGAACAGACAGGGAAGGAGCTACAGAAGGAAAAAAAAAAAAAAAAAAGCAGGAAAATTCCCCAGCGGTTCTCTGTGGCCACCTGCTGAGTCCTGCTCAGTGGCAAAAAGGCCCTGAATTCCCCTGGGTAGCTGCGGCTTCTCCTTACCACCGCAAGAGCATGGAGACATGCTTTATGGAAATGGTTGACAAGATTCATGGAAGGAACCCTCTTACAGCCCTGACCATCTCTCTGAGTTAAAGTTCACTTGTAACTTGTCTTTTCCTTTACGTGAATGTAATTTCAAGGTGGCAGTGAGTCACATTTCTGAAGCATTCTATTGAGTAGGGTCACTTCATTCAGTTGGCAAAAGTTTCCCGGAGCACCTAATAGAGGAGCACCAGGCACTGTGCTGGGTGCAGAGGGTGCTTGGCCGAAGGTGGGTTTGCATCTGTTTTCCTTTTAGGGAGAGGGGAAAATGACCCCTGATTTTTTTTTTTCTTCATTAGTTTTGGAAAGAATTTCAAATCAATATCACCCAGTGTCACTTGTCCTTAGAAGAAATACCATCAAGGCCCCACTCCGTCTCAGCTGTTTTGACAGCTGCTGAGAGGCCAGGCCTAGACACAGCCAGTTGTTTCAGAAAAGCAAGGTAGTGCTCACCCCATGAAGGCCCAGCCAGCTTCCTCCTGGTGTCTGGAGTCAGCACCTGTGTGTGGCAGCTGTTCTGAGTAACAACTGTCTGGTCCTACGCCTTGCAGCCCAGGAAGTTAGAGAATCTGAAGTATTCAAAACCTTTGAAGGCACCAAGCCCTTTTCATTTGCAGGCAGCATCGAAGGCTGATACAGAGGAAGCCCGAGATGAGCGCAGCACCTTCCTGGGGTCCCCTGGGCACACAGGTCAGGAAAGTGGCCTTTTCCAGGACACAGACCTTGCCAAGACCCCTGCCAGAGCTGAGGTCAGGTGGGATGTGTCATCTGAGCTGAAAGCCAAGCATCATGGCATGCAGGAAGTGTCCAAGGCCATCGGATGCTGCAAATGCGTTCTGCTCCTCCACTTCACCCAGGCTGGGCTTCACATTCCTTTCTTTATTTTATAATAAAGTTTTCTTTCGGCTTTTACTAAGTGCTCCTTTTCCTCTGCTTTTAAAAAGCTGATATTATAAAAGCTACAGATGTCATACATGTTCCATAGAACATGCAAATTAACCCCCTAATCTGTTTGCTCATCAAACACTGATGGAGGACACACTCCATTCGAGGCTTGGTGCCAGGTGCTGGGGACACAGGTGGGAAAGAAGTAAAAGTTCCTTCACTTTCTCCTTAGCCAATTCCACCTCTTGAGGGCAGCCCTCCTTGTGTGTTTCTGGGTCCTTCCTACATGTGGGCAGAGATGGGGCACAGATCTTAGACATGTACGTGGACACAGGATACTGTCTTTGAGGCATCATTTGTCTGGTATTTGATCATATTATTTACTTATTAATAATATTATTTACTTATTTAATAACACCTTATAGAAATGACTCATCTTTTTTTCTTTTTTAACAACTGCAAGGTAGTTTGCTGTGGCAATGCACTCACTAATCCTCCCATACACTAACATTTAGGATTTTTTTTCCCTAATACCAATGATTCTGGAAGGCCAGGGCCTCCTCGTTCCTACCAGTATTTGCCTTCCCGTGTGCTCCTGTAGCAATTCCAGAAGCAATATTTCCGGGTGAAAGGGAATACACGTTTTAAATGTGGTAGGTCACTTGACTTGGATGTGACAGAAATCCAGACCTATCACTACCACTAGAGATCCCAGTGATGCCCTGCTGTCCCCAGGCCATGAATGCCCACAGCACTTTCATGCACTACTGCACTAAGCCTTCCGTCATCTGCAGTGGGGTCAGTCTTGGGCAGCTGGCCAATCCCAGGCTGCGGAGTGTATGAGTGACAAGGGTGGGGTCCTGGGCCAAGCACACAGCTCCTCAGTCATGATCACCAATGACCTAGGTTCCCTTTGGCACACTTGGATGAACAGACAGTGGTGACTTGAGTGGCTCTGAAGCCCACATCCCCTGACTCATCTCTCTTATTTGGAAATAGTCTTACCTGTTTTGGAAAGCTTAAAGTCTTTTCACAGACGATTCTGGCAGTGGGAGGTGGGTCAGGGAACTCGTAGACTTGGGCAGCAGGTGGCAGAGGCTCCTCCACCCAGCTCTTCATCGGCTCATACACAGGGCCTGGGGGTGGAGTGGGCAGCACTGTGGGCACCTGGTAGGTCTCCTCTGAGTTGGTGATGGTTTTTTCCAAGCCTCCTGGGAATGGGGGACAGGATCTATCCTCAGGGGCCTCTGTGAGGATTTGGAGGCGGTTGGCAGGGGCCAGGCCCTGCCTTCCATGCAGCCGACACTTCCACCAGCCCTCGCTTTCCGGCACATTTTGCTCCAGAATGGTCAGGATGTCTCCTCTGGAGAAGGCCAGCTCATCGGAGCAGTCAGGATGGTTGTCATAAAGAGCCCTGGCCAACAGTGTCTGGAGGAGTAGAAAGAAAGAATCCACTGTTATTACGATTGCCAGCTACTCCAACACCACAGGAACCTGGTGCACGCTCAGTTTCTCCCATTTCTTCCTCCCCAGAGGCTACTGCTCCTGTTCTTTGCCTAGCCTATGTCTTTGTATCCCTGAGGTCTCAGGTGAAATGCCATGCTCTCAGGGGAGGTTTTGTGTACCCTGAGACCAGGCCAAGTAGCCCTAATGCAACCTCATGGCCCTTTTTAAATTTGTAGAAGCTCTGGCCTTGCATCCCAGGCTACCTGGGCATCAGCTCTTTGTTTGAAATTGCCAAGGAAATTTGGAGATTTGGAGAGTGTCTTAACCTGTCTGGGAAACAGACTCAAACTGCCAAATCTGCTGCAGCCCACTATGACTCAGGAGTTGTGTGCTTGGTCCAGACCCCCACTCTCTTGTCACTCCTACCCTCCGCAGCCTGGGATTGGCCAGCTGTCCAAGACTGACCACACTGAAGAAGATGGAAGGCTCGGTGCAGCGGTGCGTGAAGCTTCCTATGAGTGGGCAGCTTCTGTGCAATCAGAAGGGGTGGCCTCCCTGGCCTCCCAGTTAAAGGTGCTCCCCTTTAACTCATTTTTACAAAAAGCTAGAACTTCCTAAAGCGCCCTGGACACACGCATTGTGAGAGGCCATTCCTACTGTGGAAATTTCCTCCTGTTCCTTGGTAGACCAGAAATCTTTAACAGAGGGACGATAGAACTTTTTCACTTATCCGAGGCCAGAGGGTCTAGAAGATTAAACTGAAAAGCAGGGAACTGAGTTAGAGCCACCAGACACTGACTGCCCTTCTCCATGTCAGCGTGTGTCCCTCCACACCTCAACAAACATCTATTGAATATTCACTACATAGGGCCCCTTCCCAGAGTGTGGGTTTTCAGAAACACAAATCTCTACCACTCTTCAGTGGCTCCCCAGTGCCCTTTGGATGAAAACCAAAAGTCTGCAAGCCTTCGAGACCTGTATGAGCTCGCGCCTGCGCACACTTCCAGCCTCCCGGGTCTCGATTCCTCACTGATCATCCATGAGCACCACTCTTCCTGAGGGTCTGAGTCCTTCACACATGCTGTTCCTCTATTGCAGTCACTCAGTGAAATCCCACACATCCTTCTAAATGTCACTTCCTCAGAAAATGGATTCTCTCACACCTTCCCCCAAACTATTAGGTTTCCGATAGTTCTCTCCCAACCCCTTTTTTTTTTTGCACACTATCTTCCCCTGTCTGTACTTATCACATTTGTATCTAACTCACTTGAGTGTGCCATCTTCTTTAGTGCCTGCACTCCTGGACATGAGCTCCAGGCCAGCAGTTCTGCACCTGCCTTGTTTCCAGCTGCACCCCCAGGGTTCGGCACCTAGGAGGTGTTCATCAGCAACTTGTCAAGTTGATGGGTGGACAGGGCTGAGGGATGTGATGCCCCAGCTTCAGGACTTTAGGAGGTCAAAAGCCACAGCACCAACAGAAGAGCCCCTGGAGCAGGGGAGAAGGAAGCTTTCTTTGACCCACTCTCTGCCCACCCTCCGGGGTGACTTTCAGTAACAACGAACATCAAGACATCCAGAAACCAGAGACCAGCCCCCAGGCCCAGGGAGCATGCACACCGAGTCCCTGCCCTGAGTGTGTTGTGAGTGGTTTCCCATGAATGAGGTGCTCCTCTCATGAGGGGAGCCGAGAGGATGCATGTAAGGGAGCAGAGTTCAGAATCTATGACTAAAGGTCCAGAGTCGTCCAGCTACATGCTACTTTGTAGATTTCAGTTAAAGAGGCAAATGATTTCTGTCCCATAAGGAAAGATGATCTGAAAGGCTACATTTTCTTACCTTGTAGGACTTTAGTTTTATAAATAGCTCTGCAATCAAATTCTAATATCCTTAATTAAATTACCTATGAATACTTAACTCCTCAAGGATGTACAACCTGGTCTTAATATCTTAATGGTTCCCTCATTAATTAGTCAGTTGATTAAAATCTTTAGCACAAGTTCATTTTCTATTTGCAAGAGGGTCATGATTTTACCTTTTTTTTTTTTTTTGTACCAGGATTGAACTCAGGGGTGCTTAACCACTAACCCCATCCCCAGCCTTTTTTTTAATATATTTTGAGACAGGATCTTGCTAAGTTGCTTCTGGCCTCCCCCAAGTTGCTGGGGCCACCTTTGAACTCGTGAACCTCCTACTTCAGCCTCTCAAGTCGCTGGGTGTGGCATGTCATCAGACCCGGCATAATTTTACCTTTTTGACAATTATACTTTAACTGTCTACATTAAGAAGAAAAAGGAAAATAGCAACCTACTTTTTAACCAATCATCCAAATTTCCATAAAATACATTCAAAGAGTCTGAAGAGAAGGAGCCCCTGCTCCAAAAATTGTTTACAATTGTCTAGAAACGAGAACCGAGAACGAGAACGGGGCTGTGGCAGAGCAGCTGTTGCACTGGAGTGGCTGCTCTGCAGGGTCCAGGCAGGCAGACACTCCCTGGTGGGTTTGCCCTGCTGAATGGCAGGGAGTTCTTCCAGAGAACAATGGGCTTTTATGGCCACCCACCCTCCCAGGCACCCACAGCTGCTCAAGGTGGACAGCAGCAGTCTTATTATTGAGATATGGTGTCTTTCCTGCTGATAGCCTGCTGTCTTGGGGGCCGCAGGCCACATCTTCAAAGAAAGTGAGCTCTCAGCAACAGGAAACCCTAAATATGTTGCCATGACATGAGCCTCTTCTATATGACATGTCCTTATAATTGTCAGGGAGTGTCTCTGAACAGCTCAAGCAGCTAATTAATAATGTCTCAGAATTTTAATTGCCAAAACCATCGAAGTCTGTTACAAAAGAGGAATGGAACTCGTGAGAATTATGTGGGGAGTTCCTTGCCTGGAAAGGAGAGAAATGGTGAGCCATGGAGGAAGGACACCTATGGTCTGTTGGGTGCACTGATTCATTCTATCAAGAACTTGCAGAAGCCTCAGGCATGTCCTCTCTTATCCCCATTTTATACATGAGGAAACTGAGATCTAATGACTTGTGCAAGGCCACCTGAACTGTAATTGGTCTCTTCACATCCATTCTTGCCCCTTCCTCTTCCAATCCTTCCTCCAGATCCTAGTCAGAATGCTATTTCAGACATGGAAATCAATCATGTTGCTCTCTTATTTAGAAACCTCTAATTGCTTAGAGCAAAACTTAATCTCCTTTGTGTGGCTTGACCAGCCTGGCCCCCACTCCTCCCTGACTGATTTCCTTCCAGCCACGTTGTTTTCTGACCTTTCTAGAATGCAGCCACTGCAGGACCTTTCCCCTGCTGCACATCAGCCCAGAACACTCTTCCACCAGGTCTCTGCATGACTGGTTTGCCTCCAAGCTCAATGCTGAGCTTCTGGCACTGGGGATATGATCCAGCAGGAGCCAGCCAGGCTCGCATCCTGTGGATACCAGCAGCAGCACACATGCACTGTCAGTGCACAGGGCTCCTGGCACTGTGCTGAGCTCATCACAGACCACAGACGGAAACACCTGATGGCCATAGCTAAGGATGCTCCATACCCAGAATCTTGGTGACCGAGTGAATGAATGGGCAAGTGCCTGGCTTCCAGGATTGCCCAGTCCCGGCTGAGATGGTGTTTTCCTCTCTTTGCTGAGTGTGGATTGGCACACTGCATCTAGCCACGATGAGGTGCCCTGGGGATAATCATCACAACAGTGGCTAAGGTCAATTCACAAGGTATTCATTCATCCATAGCCTGTCAAGGTGGAAACATTTGCACACATATTTAAGAGGACATATATTTATATGTTTGATCCTTGTGGGTGCACAGGCATTTAGAATACAATGGAAGAAACATTCTTAATTGATTTTCAAAAAGGACATTTTCCCCACACTCATACAACAGCCGGGAGAGGGGAAGGAAAACCAATAAGCGTTCAAGGAAAAAGGAGGAAGGGCTTGGGCATCAAAGGTGAAGAATCAGGATGACGACTACAGGGGATCTCAGGGGTTCCAGGATGCAGTGTGCCAATCCTCACTTAGTATACAGAGGCAGGTGCGATCTTAGCCAGTTCCGGGGAATCTGGGAAGCTGGGCGTTCACTCAATCACTCAGTCACTCGGTCAGTCACCAAGATTGTAGGCGTGGACGTCCGTTTCTGCCAGATGCTCTGGAGAGGCTGTGGTGAGCTGGACCGTTCCTGATCTCAGGTCTTGTACGTAGGCTTTGGGGTAGGAAGAGAGGGAATTCCCATACTGCCTTCACAAAATTTAATATGAGTTTTTACTTCTCTTAAGAGTAATGGAAAGAAAATACAGGAAGTTGTGAATGCCTGTGACTGAGGTTGGGAAGTGGAGGTGGGCGAGGGCTTAGGGAAAGTTTCCCTGCGAGAGTGGCTCTGGAAGCTTCTAGGAGGTGAGTAGGAGTTAGATGAAGGCGGGGGTCAGTTAGACCAGAGGAAGAGAACCATGGGATGACTGGGGCGAGAGGGTGGGGTGTGAGCGGGGGAGTTGGAGGAACTGAAAAGTGAGCAGGCTGCCAGGAGAGAGATGCCCAAGGATCGGGGCCTTACTCTCTGCAGTGGCTGCCTTTCGTGTTTGGTTGCTGGGTGGCACCAGCAAGTAGGCAGCCAGAGAGGGGCTTCTCGGCCAGCACCAGCAGCTCCAAGCAGGTGGGCGGGGCGTGTGTGGGCCAAGGCTGCTCCAAAGCTGCAGGTGAAGGGCTGCAGCAGCCTGGGGCAGACTTGAAGCAGCCTGAGAAGGAGGGACACCAGGAAGGCAAGAAGCAGAGACCTGACATCCGCATTTTTTCTGTTTCCTGCAGTGACACAAAGAGTCACAGTTCTCAGCAGAACCAGCTTGCAGGAGTGCAAGGAAAAGCCACCTGTGCAGCTTCAATTACACCTCTCCATCATCCCTGGTCCTGGGCTGGAAACCCCCTGGCCAGGCAGTGGGCACCATCCCCTTAGCGACTGCCCACACATCCACCAAGAGCTTCACCTTCTGTTTCCATCCCTTCCACTTATTGAAGGGACAGAGCTGCAGAAACTGTCAGAGCTGGGAGAGGGAGGGCTAGACACCTTTGCTCTGTTGGCTTCACTGTGGCAACTGAGACTAGGAGATGTTAAGCAACTGGCACAAGGGCACACACACAGCAGCAGCCAGCAGAGCAGGGATTCGCCAGGTCTGTCTAACTCTGGAGCCTACTATAGACATTTTTCCAGACAGCCTCCTCGCCAAGCCCAAGTCTGTTTTCTACTCTAATCTGCTAACTCTTAAACTAGATGCATATAAATCTAGAAGGGTCCTGTTTAAGAATCTCCATAGACAGGAGCAGCAAACTCAAATGACCATAGGTGATGTAGAGAAATATTTACATCAGGTCTGCCAGGTGGTAGACATGTGGGAGTGGTGGAGACTGTGGCATGCATTGGCAGATTTCAAAACATCACTACTGGGGCCAAGTAAAGCACTGTGCCACCAAATCCAGCTCACTGCTGTGGTCTTAGAGGCCGCACTCTCCTTCTCTTGCAAACCAGAAGTCAATAGCCAGAGGGCCTGAGCATTTCAGCTCATAACAGGACACTTCCAAAGCCCCCTGCTGGGGTGCCAAGCCTGTGCTCAGCGTCCCACAGCTGGAGGCTCTGTCCCCCTATGCTGCTTCCTTCCCAAGGGTTCAAGATAAGCCTGGGCAAAATAGTTAGACTCTGTCTCAGAAAAAAAAAAAAAAAAAAAAAAAGTTAGTAGCTAAGGAATGAAGAGCGGAGGTCATGACATAATTTCCATCCAAATAGCCCTAGAACGTCATGTTTCCTTGGAAGGATAAATCACGTGATGAGGTCACCACTGGCAGCAGTGGGTAGTGAGCACCCCAAAGAGCTGATGGTGTTAAATGTGTAAGAAGCCCTGAGAGGCCAGTGGCTTTTGGCCCTGGTTTTGTACAAAGATGTAGCCTCCAAGGTCAATGAGAAGGTTTTCATTTTTTTCCTCTTTACACAACACTTCTTTGAAACATGTTCCTGTTTAGTATTTCAGCTTCCTTCTTACAGATCCCATGACTTATTTTCAAGAATTCTTAGTTTTAAGGGAAGGTGATGGACTTCTTCATTCTCCCCCTCTGAGGGCCATGTTTTTTTTTTTTTTTTAAAGATTTTACCCTGTAAATATTACAAATCCTTTGGTGTATGTGTTGGTGGGGGTTGGGGATGTGAATTGCTGGAGTCCTAGAAGAAGTTCCATGGATGAAGGAGCTTTTCCTCTGAGATCAGGGACATGGTCTATTTCTTATCTTTACGAGGGAGCCAAGGCGGGTGGGGAAGCTCTCTGATCATCCTCAGAGACAAGGTCCTTTGGGTTACTTGGAAATATTTCATATTATGTAAACATGAAGACAGGCCAGGAAGGATCAAAGCAGAGGCTTTGGCTTGTGAATATTTGTTTTTCACCATGTTTTAAGAGCACATTGTGTTGAATGAGAAGAAAAAAGTTTCCAAGGGCATAAGAAAAACCCCCTCCCACCTTTTTTCCCCATCTACTTCTCCAAAAAGAGAAGAAAGACAGGAGGAAGGACGAGTCCAGGGGAAAAGCTGGATACCTGTGTGACACTGCCGTGGTGTGATTTCTGTGAGGTGACCTCAGGAGAGACGGGGGTGGGGGTTGGGGGGGTGGAGAGGTGAAACGTGCCAAGATGATGTGGCCAGGTCCCCACTTGCAAACCTCCCACAGCCACACAAAGTTCTTACAACTGTGTGTGCCAGCCAATGTTACTTTCCTATACTTAACCAAAAAGGGGGGAAATTCTCTTTACCGTTATAGATACACATTTGTGTCTGTTCCACCGCTTCCTCAGGAACTGTGTTCATTTTCTTGTCTATTGTGTAGTGAAGACCTCGCCAATGAGGCTCGCTCCCAGCTTCCAACCATGTGCTAGGCACTGTGATAAGTAACCTGCACTGATTATTTCACTCAATATCTTCAATCCCGTGAAGCAGGTAGTGTTACCTAACATCTCACTAAATAGGCGAGAAAGCTATAGCACAGAAAGGGTAAATAAGTCATCTAAAGTAAGGAGGGTCAGATTCAAGATAGCAGCACAGGCAGTTTTGACTCTGGAGTCTGCCCTTCAAGTCTGCAAACCTCACCAATGGTATGCGCATCTCAATGGATACTGGATGAATGAAAGACAAAAAGTACCTCCTCACAGGAGGGCGGGGAGCTGACAGAATGGTACATTTGTATAATGGAACGTGATAGAGCTGCTAGGAAGAGCTAGATAGAGGTGACAAGCTGGGATAGAATGACCTCCAAAGTACAGGAGTAAACTTTTGAGAAAGAGTGAGATGAGAGACTATGGGTGTGCCATGTCCCCCTTTGTCCCCCTGCAAGTACAGTGACATTATGGAAGGTTACAGAAGTCCTGGGCTTCCCTCGGCACAGGGCAACAGCAGTCTGGAGAGCTAGAGATTTGGGGATTAGAGGACAATGCTTTTGGTCCGTGTTCACTTGCATAGCTTGAATTTTTTGAGTCATGTCTAGATGTTCTGCTATTTGAACGTAAAGATTGAGTTTTTCAGAAGGAGTCTCCTCTGTTGGGAGAGCATGACTCCTGCACTGGAACTGAAGCAGCTGCTTCTGGTTACCTTCTCAGCTTCCTGCTCCCACAGGTGACAGAGAAAAATCTTGGCTCCCTGTTGGTCTTGGCCAAAAGTAGTTTGATTTTCGCAGAGGAAGATGTCTCCCATATGGGGAACTCTTCCTCAACTGCTGGGGGACTAGTGGATCACACAACGCACAGCGTGTCCGTCTGCGGACCTGCATCACGCATGGCTTGGAAGATGCTGGAAGTGTTTGAACGGTTCTTGAGAACCAGTGGATTTTGAGTGTTTGCCTCTCCCCAGCGACTGGGGAATTGGAGGCAGAGCCAGGGGACACAGAGAAGGCAGCAAATGACTCCCTGCTAAATCAGATGGGGTCTACCTGTAGAGGCATGAAGACCCTCAGAAGCAAGTTTGGGCTGGGAGAATTTTCTAGGCTGCTCTTTCTAGGCATTGGATGAGTCCCTAAGCAATGGCAGATGCTTACGGACCTCGTCTCCCCGGCCCTCCTGTGCCCTCTCCAGCCAGCTATAGAGCAATTTGGGTCTCCTGCACAAAGATCTGGGAGGGCGAGAGGGGTTCCCACAGCAAAACATGTTACCCAAGGCCAGTTAGCATGTGCATTGCTCTGTGCTATATGCATGTGACCTGGGGACTCCACTGAGGACAACCATCTACCTACCTTCCCCTCCTGGAGACCTACTTTTGGAAGGGGAACATTATCCAAAGCCCCCTGTCTTCTCTCGCCCCACCTGTCATTGATTTTTTCTCCTTTCCCCTCCCTCATCTTCTCCATCTGATTCCTGTCTTCCCTTTGTCCCTTCTTCCTCCTTTCCTCCTCTTTAATCACTTCCTTTGGACGTTACTGTCCAAGAGCAGAGCTGCTTCTTAACTTTTATCTTCCGTGGTGAACTTCAGTGGCTTTCCATATCAACATTTCCACTTAAAAGTAAAATTCCATGAGCTATGGGGAACCGAGAGTCACTTAAAATAACCAAATGGTTTATTTCATAACCAGAACTTGCCCCTAGAATTTGCAACCATTTTCAGTGATTTCCCTGCGACTCGTCTAATGTGGTGAGAGAACGAGGTCACAGAGCTCTGCTGTCCCGACAGCTTTGCTCCACCATCGGCATCTCATTATCAAAATATTTGGAACTTTTAAAATGAGGTGACAGCTAAGTAACTTCTTGCAGCATCCTGCAACATGAGGGAGCTGTTGTAACAAAAGATGTAGCCAAGTCGTCGAAGGAGAGTGCTGAGGAAAAGCTCTGCCTTCCCCTGTGAGCGCTATTGATTTGCCAAACAGGCTAGGGACACAAGGTCTCAGTTCTGCTTTTGATAAAGCAGAAAGTGCTTGAACGAATAGTTCCAAAATGTGCTGAAAATGATCTACAGCCCTTTAACGGAAATGTGATATTGAAACTCTTTCCCCAGCTACTTTTAGATACAAAATAACATTGAAGAATATGATATGTCAAGAAATTTGTAATGTTTTGAACAACCCACAATAAAAAATTAAAAAAAAAAACATTGAAGCTTTAAAAAAATTAACAAAATATAGATTCAAAATATAGATTCTCTCTCTCTCTTTTTTTTTTTTTTTTGCTTCAAAACTTGACACTCAACAGCTTCCAAAGAATGAGAGTTACTTGAAAAATATCTTTAGTGCCAACCAATTAAGGACCCTTTAAGCAGGTGACTCAGAGTCCCCAGCAATCAACGGTTGCAGGAAAAGGATGTGGGGGACAACCGTATACTCACATTCTCCTTCATCTTGATCCTCTGAAGAAATGCTTTTCAGAGGTGATTACTCCAGACCCTGGAAAGCTCCAGCAGTGATCACTTGGGGAAGGAAATCTCTCTGCAGTGGTGTGTGCAGAGTGCAGGAGCTCTGGGCCCTACAAGGCATGTGCGTGAACGGTGCCCTCAGCAGCTGTTCTTGCCAGTTGCTCTGAGCTGACAGCAGCCACGGAGGGGCCAGGTGCATAGGGTGAGCCTGTGACATTCTCCTGGGCTCCCTCCCATCCAGCTAGATGCAAAGAGCTGTAGTTGCTGGATTTTCCATCCACACAGGGACAAAGGGGGAAATAAACCTGATGCACTGGATGTGAGGAGGGAAAGGGCCGAGAAGGCAGGAGCCTTGTTTTCCCAATGCCTGGGAAATGGCGCCTTCTGTGAACAAACTTCAACTGTTTCTCTACAGTAGCAGGGAACTCTGATCTATCCAGCCTTGAATTCTTCCTCACAGTTCAGATGTAAAAGCCACATATCACAGGGACTTCCATAAGTGGAGAAGCCACTACCTACTAATGGGACTTTGAGGAAGAGGTCCTGGTCAGAAAAAAATTCCAAAACCACGAGTGGAAATGAAACGTTTTCTTCCCTGATGCCTGAGCGCTGTGGCTTACAGGGACCTGGGCTCGAGTACATATCCCCCTTCTCGTGAGAACCTGGCTAAACCGCGCTTGCAGAACTGCCCTGACCCGGAAGTTATTTATTAGACACCTGCTGAGAAGGTGTGCTGGGGGAACCGGTGACCAGGTTCCCTTGGTCTTGGCTCAGGATTGAAATCAGGTAACAGTAAAGGTCTCCCAGGCCGTGGGGGAGTTGGTTTTCTTGGGTGTGGCCTGAGCTGGGCCCACATCACACGGACTGCATTCTGTAGAGACCCTGCTGGGTTTATTCAAAGCCTTCCTCTCCACCGCCACCTCCAAGTCCACTCCTTGCAGGTGCATCCCCAAGTAATTGTAAGACTTAAGACGTTTGGTTTGGGGAACTGAGGGTTCAAGGGAATGTGGGTCAAAGTAAGTGTCGAGGATTCTTCCTTAGCTCACGAGCAGCTCATGGAGGGAGGAGAGCAAGAGACTGAGAACTTCTCTCATCTTCATCTGATAGGGAGATGACTTCACAGGGTGAGCCCAGGTTCCTGTCCTGCTGCAAAACCTGCAGTTTGCACAGCTTCTCTTCCTCTTGCCTCTTAGATGATGAAAGCCATCATCAGGGGTTACAAGGAAAAGCACAGAGGTGATTTTGCATTCCAATTTCTTTTCCTTTCCTATTTCTTTTTTTGACAGTAAAGAGAGAGGACAGGGGGCTGGGGATGTGGTTCAGTTGGCAGAGTGCTTGCCTGGCGTGCCCACAGCCGTGGGTTCAATCCCCAGCACCACCACCACCAAAAACAAACAAACAAACAAACAAAAACAAAAAAACAGGTAAGGAGGCAGGAGCTCTATTATCTGAATGGCCATGAGCAGTTATGCCCACTTCAATTAGGAGAAAACTGGGTTGGAGTCTGATTCCCAAGTGTGGCAGGTCTAGCAACCTCCTGTGGCTTGTGTTTTAGAGATGATAGGAAGGTGGGAAGCTCTTCATCTCTCACTCTGTTGGTGTGAATTTAGGACGGCTCCCTGAATGCATTCCTTTTGTTGTCAATAAGGGGCCACAGATCAACCCACCCCAACAGAGAAAAGTCAGAGGGTCACATTACTGGCGCTGCTGTTCCTCATTGACTGTTGATCCCCTCACTCTGGGAAACACCTCTGAGTTAGTGAGCACTCTGGAGTGTTCATTAGTCACTGACTCAGGTTTTAATTCTCCTTTCAACTGGGATGAGTTTTAAGTTCTGAACCCAAAGCAAACATTCCACAAAGCCCTTTTTACTTGTTAACTGGACAGCAAACATCTCCAAGGGAGAGGCACTGCTTTGAGTCTCTTCCCTCACTTTTGTTCCCCTGAAGGACAGACTGCTGGCTGTCCGCAATGGATGTGGACAAACAAAAGCTGCTCTTGACCCTAAGGAGAAGCAACACTTCAAAGGAAAAGAGCAGAACTTCACCCTTCACTCATTTCCTGTCCACAGGCGTGACTCCAGGGATTCCGAGGGTGCAGCCTTGCATGCCAGAGCTGGGCTGCTGTCCCCGGGGCAGGAGGCCACTGCATTCTTCTCGGTGTCACTCTGCTTCTCGTGGGTGTGTGTACAGGACTCCTCTTCCTCTGAGCAAATAGTTCATGAGCAATACATGTTTGGAAATGTTTCCTAAAAAATTGAGTTCCCCTTTCTGCAAATTATGTTGGAGTCTAATCTCACTCGTAGCAGCATCTTTTCACCACCCTCCACCTTCCCCCCTTTTTAAGTTATTTCCCCTCCAGGTCCTTGTCATTTCCTCCCTTAGTCATTGCAGTTCCAAAATGACCATGGTGTGTGTCCCTATGGTCGCTTCCCCATTCCATCATCACGTGGCCGCTCTCCTTGAATAGTTGGCCACCGGTGGACTTAGGCTGAGGGGTCAATGGTGACTTTCTATTTAGCTGTTTTCCCCCCTCAATTTTAAAAGCATGTTCCGTAGGAAACACAATGTTCAGAGAAGGAAGGTGATTAAAAACCGTGCTGTGAATACTAATCACGCAGTGCATTTAAAAAATTAACTATAACAGTTCATTAAACATTGAGAAAGGGGACCAGATACTTTTGTCCTGGGTGGCAGAACAGTGCCTGGCACACAGTAGGCACTCAGTATTTACTGAATGAGTGGAAGACGCATGGACTCTCTAAATAGTTCGCGACGTGAGTAGTTAAGTACAAGCTGTTGCTCTTCCTTCTGCTCACAGGCCAGGAGAGTCTCAGACATGAACATTTTTATTTTTACAAAAGGTAGAGCAAAGGATTCTTCTCTATGCCCACTGGGAATGGTGTGGCTCTGTCCAAAATGGAAAAATGAAACTGCCCACCACTGAGCCTCTCAGTTTACCTCCTGCCTCCGGCCCTTGCCCACCTACAGTCTGTTGCCTGGCAGCCGGAGCAATCTTCAAAAACAGGAGCCACCCTGTGTCATCTCCTGCCTTAAGTGGGCCAGTGGCTTCCTTCGCAATTAGAACGCACTTCAAAGCTGTGACACAGCAAGCTGGGCCCCGTGGGATTCTGCTCACCCCCCATCTCATTTCCGACCACTTCCCCCTTGTCTCTGCGGCTCCAGCCCTCTGCCTTTTTATGGATATTCTGCTGAATCTGTTTCCTCAGGGCCTTTGCACCTGCTGCTCCCTTGGTCTGGAAAGCTCTTCCTGTCATTTTGGGTCTCCACAGTAGCCCTCTGTGACCTTCACTTCTATCTGATCACCCTGTGTTGTTCTTTTTATAGCAGGTGACCCTGCACCCAGGTATCATTGTGTCTATTTACTGGCTATCTGTCGTTCTTACTCCAAGGCAGTCAGCCCTGTCTTTGTCACCCAGAGCCCCAAAGCCCCACTACGTGCTGGTGAGCGGCTGAGCAGTGGGTGGTGGTGAGCCGTTCTCAAGCTGGGTATTGCATGGGGCTGTTTTGCCTTGTGAGATGGGTGAAGGATGAAGTTCTGGCAAGGCTGGAGGGAGGCCATGGGTCCTTGTGACCTTGACTTTAATCCAGTGGTGGAAGTGTAAAGCAATGCCTGACCGTGGGAGAAGGTGGAGGTCAGTTCTTGAGTCAAGGCTGAGTGGTGTCAAGCTGGGGCCAGAGAGGGGTTGGAGAGCTGAGAGTCTGGGATGGCCTCTGTTCCCAGACACGGCAACTAGGAAGTGCTGGTCCTCTCCTCAATTCTGTCCTCGTGGTGGGGCTGCGTCACAAGGGCTACAACTACATGCCCTGTGACCTCCTGTTCATTCACACTCCACCACGGAACATCTTCTGAGCACCTACTGTGTGCAGGCCCTGCTGTAGGCACTAGAGACTAGATTGAATAGGCAAGTCCAGAGGCCTCCTACCTTAGGGTGGGCTTATGCCGGAGGAGAGGACCCACGTGATCAGCATGGTTGGTGAGGACAGGCAGGGCTCAGCAGGGGAGTTGGGGAAGGAACCGAAGTGGGAGAGTGGGTGGGAGTGGGTCTCCAGGGCCTGTAGGCCAGGCCTGCGCACAATCCCACTGGCCCTCTTTGACAGACTGGGTTTGAAATATCTTGATCACCACCCAGAACCCAGTGTTGGAGGCCCTGCACCCACAAACGAAGCCTTGCTAAGCTTTCTTGCTGGAAGCACTGGGCAAGCCAAAGTCCCTGCCGGGTCCTCGAGGCCCTCATACTTTGCCGCACCTGAACCAACCCAGAGGCTGTTGAAGTCTCTCTCTCTCTCTTTTTTTTTTTTTTTTAATTCTAAGTCTTTGCTTTGATCTTCCTGAAGTGGGTCTAAAACCATTCAATCAGAGCTGAGATGAAAAAAGGATCAAAGGATACCTGCTCTTTCACTGAGGCAGAATCCAAAATGTTAAGCACATCTAAATGTTCTTAGAGATAAATGTTGGACCATTAGTTCTTCACTCATGTGAACAAAGCCCACGTTTGAAAACTACCCTCAAGGCAGCGAGCACACAGCTGTCTTTACAAAAGAGAAAGTACGGACTGTGGGGAAAACACTGCGGAAAGGAGGTTCAAAGCAGAATGGAATTTCAGAAATTCTCAGAAAGCCACGGATAACATATGTCAATGCCTATTTGACTTGGTTGTGCTACTTCAAGCCCTGGATATTTACCCGAGTGAAAAAAAATGTTCTGGGGGGAAAAGGAACTGCGTACAAAGTTGCTAACTTCACATTGCCTCTGATGGTGAGCAGGCACAAGCTGCATAACACACACACACACACACACACACACACACAGTTTGGGACAAGTGGGACTCAATCAGCAAAGTGCATGCAAACTCCATTTTCATAAATGAGGCAGTTTTTAAACCACCAAAAATTTAAAAACAAGGACTCATGTATAAAAGTATGATAAAAACTTATGCTCTTCTTTTTTTTTTTTGGTGCCGCTAGGGATAGAACCCAGGGCTTTGCACATGCTGTGCAAGTGCTCTGCACTGACCTGCATCCTCAGCTTATTTATTATTTTTTTTTAGCTTTACTTTATTTTGCGACAAGGTCTTGCTAAACCTCGAAGGCTGTCCTCAGACTTGTGGTCCTCCTACATCACCTTGTATTTTAGAAGTAACTTTCTAGTGTTTCTTGAGTGAATTTGCAAATGCAGCCAGCTGACTAGAACCTGATAAGCCAATGGTGGGATGTCAGATTTACCACTGTGCTGTGCGTAAGGATCTCTCTTGGCTGCAACTGTACTATTTGCTAATATTATGTTTATTTTTCACTGTTAGTCGTAAAAGGCAAGAAGCTGGATGGTTGTTCACCTCTCCTACCTGTGTT
This sequence comes from Marmota monax, assembly GCF_021218885.2. Classification (NCBI taxonomy): domain Eukaryota; kingdom Metazoa; phylum Chordata; class Mammalia; order Rodentia; family Sciuridae; genus Marmota; species Marmota monax. The sequence goes on from NW_026695222.1 coordinate 26,851,128, forward strand.
AAAAAAAAAAAAGGCTAAGAAAAAAGTGTATTGTCTCACACGTGTGTTGATAGGGATACCCAAGGATCTGAGGAAACTGGGGTGCCTCAGTACTAGGAAGCGAAGACCAAGTCATTGCTCATTGCAATGTAACTGGGAAAGTCGCCTACACGACCAAGATGACTTGGGTTGGCAAACTGGCCTGGCCTCTAAATCTAGGCAGTGGATGCCTGGGTTTACAATGTTTTTATGGTTTTAAAAGCACTATAAAAACAAAGAAAACTATGCAACAGAGATTGTATGTGACTCGCAAAGCAAGGAATGTGATCTGGCTTTTTTGCAGGGAAAGTTGGCTGACCCTGAGTCTAAGGGTCAGAATGCAGGGAGCTGGCTCAGGACCAGAACCTGAGGTGCAGTCTGCCTCGCTCGATGCTGGCAGTGTCCCTGGAGCTAGAGGTCCTCAGGCAAGGCAACTGAGCTGTTTCCTTATCCGTGACACGGGGATAAGAATAGTTTCTCTGCTTAATGGAAAGGCTGTGAGGACATAAGAAAACATAAGTTGAGACTCAGTAGGGCCTGGTGTATGGGTGATGGGTAAAGGGCTAGCTCTTCTCACCTGCATAATACGAGCAGCGGATTCCACAGGCATGCTGGGAATACCCGTTCCGATATCTGCACAGATGTGTGTTATTTACAAATTTAAAGTGCCCTATATATTATTTAGGTAGAATAAGTGGCACATAAATAAAAAGAAATCTAAGTCATCAAAATCTAGGCTATTCGGAAAAAATGTTGATGTTTTGAAAAAGCAGGTAGCAGATAATTCTAGATTTAAGGAAAACTGAGACCCAAATATAAGGTGTAATCCCAGAATAAATTGTGGGGTGGAAAAAAAAAAACAAATGAACACACAAACCAACAAGATCCAAAAAAAGAAAAAAGAAAAAAAGGATAGTTTTGGAAAATGTGAATGTGGACTGACTATCCAAATGGCATTAAGCAATCGAGGTGACATGTGCCTAGGTGGGAAGATGGTGTGTGGTTCTGCAGAATGACCTTGCTCTGAGGAGACACGGCAGGTCTTTTGAGGTGAAGCGCAGTTATATCTGCCACATATTTTCAAATGGTTTAACAGTGACAACAACAAAGTCTGTGCCTATGTCTACATATATACAAATAGATGCACACAAGTAAGACAGAGTGCCGGGAACTGAGGAATCTGGGGAAGGACACGTAGGGGTCTACTGAATTGCACCCCACCCCCATTTTCCCAACACTTTGAAAAATTTCAAAGTCAATAGTTGAAGACAAAATTCTTCAGAAGCTTAGATATTTACGCAGAATGTATTTAAGAGGGTATCACAAGCTACTCAGCCACCAATTTCCCTACTGACATTATTATTATGGCAAGAATATACACCATGTTTAGTATTCCCCACTTAGTAATTGTTTCATTTCTTATTTTCCTGTTCTACTTAACATGTTAAAAGGATGTAGCAAGATAAACACACACACACACACACACACACATCAACCCGAGCTTCACTTTCCTGTGTTTGAGTGTCTATTCCTGGTAGCCACTTTAACTTCCTACATAGGGAATCTTTTTTGGTTCACAACAGACTTGAAGTCTGTGTGAACGTTCCATGTGGCTCCCGCAAGACCCAAACTACCGTGAAGACAGAATGTGGGTTCCTGCGTGCCCTCGACAAAGAGGCTGAGGCCGAGCCTGGGTTCTGCTCTCGGTAAGTGAGCAAAGAGATGAGCCAGGACACCTGTGAGCTACACAGTGTCTTCAGGGTCCAGAGGAAGAAGAAGAGACTGGGACGCACTGAGGCAGAGGCTGGCATCTTGCTAAACATGTTCCTTGAACACAGAGGGAGGGAGGGAGGCACTGTTGTCCAGTGTGTAAGCTGATCTCTACTGAAAAGTCATTTCCACCCATCTGGGAAGCCAAACTGTAGGCAGCTTTACAGCCCGTGTGTCCCCACAGTTACACACACACTCAGCTTTCCTTTCTCCAACCTGCACATGGTTAGGATTCATCCTTTGCCTTCATCAGACACTCAGAACTAAGAGTGGTTGCATCCTCAGCCGTCACTGCTCCCCCCGCACACAGACCCCATGGCTCACCTTGGGTCCTCCATCCCTGATGCTCGTTCCCCTCATGTCAGTATGTGACCCAGCTGCGCTGAGCTCCACGGCTATCTCCGGCTTCAGAGGCAGGTTATGCAATGTCACTGCATGCTTCTGGCTGGTTCTCAGAAGCTGAATTCTATGGAGCTATCTATCTGACACATGGGAAATCGTCAAGAAGACGCTCCCAGTCAGCAAACTTTCTGGAAAGTGCGATAAGAGTAAAATGAAAGGGCCGAAGGAGGGGGGACCAGAAACACAGGCCACACTCCCTCCTCAATGCCTGACGTCTCACTTTGTCTATAAGTGGAGATTATCACTCATTTGCTGTGTAAAACCACAGAAGAGGAAGAAAAAAATTCTTCTGCTTTACAGGATGAAGTTCCTACTTTGAAGTGCTCTGGGTAGTCATACAGGGTACTTTGTCCCTCGAACACTGTGGAATAACTCCCACCGGACAGACCTGGCTCATTTCCCTGGTGAGAGACCACTTGGCAATATTTCTGGTGTTGGTCAGCATTCCTTCCTCTTGGCTTCTTAAAACTTGCCTTATAGCCGGGCGTGGTGGCGCATACCTGTAATCCCAGCGGCTAGGGAGACTGAGGCAGGAGGATCGTGAGTTCAAAGCCAACCTCAGCAACTTGGCAAGGCACTTAGCAACTCAGTGAGACCCTGTCTATAAAAAAAATACAAAATAGGGCTGGGGATGTGGCTCAGGGTTGAGGGCCCTGAGTTCAATCCCTGTACATGCCCCACCCCCACCAAAAAAAAAAAAAAATCTTGCCTTCTGACAGCCAGGGTAAAACAAGTCACGGGGTGCCTTAGAGGACTGTCCTCCCTCCAGGTGGCCTTCCCCATCACACTTGCCCTGCTGTGAGCCCTACATCCACCAGCTGCATTTGCTCACAGTGCTTGGGGTGAACATCTTCTGAGCTCGGACTGCAGCAAGTACTGAGCTCAACACCACCCTTGTCCCTATCTCTGAAATCTCACCACTGTAGTCTGCATTTGAAACCACCGTGCTGGTACACCTGAGTCTTTGGGACTTGACAAATCTTTTTGCTTTTCCAGCATCTCGAGACAGATGACAGTAGGACAGACTGCAAGGACGCACCTGCGTTTTTATTTCATGCAAACAAAAGGGCACTATTCTTCCAAGCCTGGCTTCAGCTTCACCCCAGCCAGCTCCTTCTCCTCTCCTTGCTCCCCTCTTGCCATTACAGCACATACTGGCTTGTCTTTTGGTTGGGTTGAGTGCCCAGGTCCCCACATCAGAGCGCTGGAATGTGTTTGTTTACCAATTGACTTATTTTTGGACAAGACCATCTATACTTTGAGAGTCAAGCAATTGACAGGCTGTGTGGATGGGACTAGATGACAGGGAGGGGACAATGACCCCACAGTTCCTTCACAAACCAAGATTGCAACCAACCAGGTCAAAGTGGAGGTGGGCGGAGCGGAGGACTAGAGGAGGGGGCGGCTTCACCCCAGGAAAACTGGACTGGCAAATCCGAGGAGGCAGAGCTTGCTCCTCTACAGCGTAGATTAGAACAAACAAACAAAAAACCAGGATGAGAAGCAGCAAGCAAGTCCTGCTTAAAGGAGACAAGCAGATCCCTAGGAAGAGAGTGGAAAGCCTGGGGCTGGAATGAGGCCTGGATTACAGAAGTGTTGGACGCCCTTGGTCTCTGCAGAGAGACAGTCACTCCCAGGGCACTGCAGTCAATGACGCACACAGTGGCAGGCCATCTGTGTTGTCGACTTGAGTCAACATTCCTTAGGCCCCCCCTTCCCTCCTGCCTTCTGCGAACTCCACGGTCCTCTGTTGGTGGAATGGGTGATGCAGAATCCCAGGTGAGGACGATGTGGCTGCTTCATCAAGCCTGCGCAAGCCTCATATTGCAAGGGTGGGCCCTACTGGACCTGGGTCCTATGTTGCCAGGCTTATCTATCCATGGGAACAGAAATTTTAGATAGGGCAGTGTTAACTTGAGCATTCATTTTCTACAATTAATTATTTTTTAAATCAAGAATCGATATCTCTAACACTTAGGGACTCAAACGTAATCTAGAAATCCAGTCACATCCAGAGATATCACGGATTTTAAAATTACAAAAAAGCAAAAACAAAAACAAAAATCCATTACTTTTTTTGGGAAACAAAAGGAAGACAGCAGAAAGCAAGGGCTTAGATTAGAATAACAGGGCAGGGTTAACCTGTTTTGTCTCATCATCCCAGATGTGGGAAACCTGCACTAACTCAAATGTAGAATATAAAATGTATTAAAATTATATAACAATACAATATTGATTAATATAATTATGTATGAGCTCTAGATTATGACTTCCAACCTATTTTAATGCACCTGTGTCATTTCTTTGCAGTACTTGCAGAATTGAATACCTGGGACGTAATAGGTTAAACGGCAAGGCTGCAGAAGGCCTCGCTCATTCATGCTTTCAACACCATGCAAAAGCTCCCCAGTGCACAACTTTTTGCCCAGAAGCTACTTTATAATAAATAACTCAATGTGAGGCTTTCCAAATAGGGACCCTTCCGTATGGGTCACTGACGATTTCCCAACGTTTAGACAGTGGTGAGCACATAGCACTCGAAAATCTTCGAATATATGAATACAGTTTAGAACTAGGTTGGTACCAGGACAGACAAAATACCAATTGTTGGCATGTCTAGAGCACCACAGTGCCGCTTTCTGGTTACAGAGTTTTGTTCCGCTCCTTTAGCATCCGGTTCTTTCATGTGGCGAGATACTTTTACCAGCAGGTGGAAAGGGTGCTCCATGCTAGTCTGAGCACCCAAACCCGAGACACAGTGATTGGCTTACACATGGGGGGGTGCGGGCGGGGGGTATGCCACAACCTGCAGGGCTGTTTGTTCACGTAACCAAACGGGGTGATGAGGGCATGGAGAAAAGACAAACAGACACACAAATAGAGAAAAAGCCAGGTCCCAGTGGTTCACTAACAACCCTGGTTGGGAGGCAGTGACTACGAACAAGCTCAGCATGTTTATTATATAGGTTTTAACATCAAAAGGATTTATTGTGAGAAAGTTTCTTCAAGATAAACAGAACTGAAGCTGAGGCTATAAATAGACCAATTAGAACTATAAGCTTGCACCCGTAATTCTCTACCCCCTGGGCAGCTGGCATCTGAACTCTAGGTCATGAACTGATAATTCCATGGCTAGCACAAAAATTCCCATTGAACAGGGCATCACCACAGCAGCTGGACAGTCTTCACACTGAGAATTCCCAAGAGGGGCACTGATTGCCTCTGTCACCAGACAGCTCATGGACTGTAGTTCTTTCCCCACTCCTGACAGGGGAAGCCAGTGCTCCCAGGCAGGTTTCACTGTCTTGAAGGTACTTAGAAAGGTTCTGCCCTGAGATGGCCAGGAAGAGGAGCAGGTGGCAGGCTAGGCTCTCTTGGATGACTCTGCCACCAAGTGGTGTGTGTCTGCTAGAGAATGACACCCACACAGGGCCAGGCTAGCAGAGACGAGAAAAAGAACCCCCAGAAGCACTGGGATCCGGCCAGGACTGAAGAGCAAGCTCTAGGTTCTCTGGCCACCTGAAGAGCTGGATTTCTGAACCCTGGAGGCCATGAAGTGCTGTTCCAAATGCATTGCAGAGATTACCTCATTTAGTCCAACTGCAGCCTTGGAAGTTAGCTTCTACTACTCTTCCTATTTTGCTGATGAGGAACCTGGTGGTGGTGGTGGGACATTAATTTTGCCAAATAACCTAGTATCTTCAACAAATAGACTGTAAGGAGAAAATAGAGACTGTAAGGTGAAATCTAAAGATAAAGAGACTTACAGAAATCATCAGATCACAATATATGGGCCTGAACTGGATCTGAATTCAGGACAAACCATTTACCTGGCAGTCTAAACACTGAACACATACATGATGGCATTCATTAGTTAATGTTATGATGATTAACATTAATGTTAGCAGGTGTAATAATGTTATAAATTTTTTCCCTTTATTGGTGTTGGGGATTGAACTCAGGCTTGCTTTATCACTGAGCTACATCCCCAGTCTTTTTAATTTTTTAAAAGTTTGAGATAGGGTCTTGCTAAATTGATGAGTCTGGCCTTGAACTTACAATCCTCCTGCCTCAAACTTCAGAGTCACTGGGATTATAGGTGTGCACCACTGTGTCTACCATGATTTGTGTTTTTAAAAGTCCTATCTTTCAGACATATGTATTAAAATACTTGTAGATAAAATATATCTGAGAAATTGCTTCAAAAAAAATTCAGAAAAGGGGAAAGTCAGAGAGATACAGATAAATTGAGGTCAGTGAAGGTCAGGGAGTCTATATGATAGATGTATTGGGGTTTATTGTTCTGTAGACATTTTTTAAGAATAAAAGCCAGCTTTATTAAGATATGATTCAAGTGCCATAAAACTCACTTTTTTTTTTGTTGTTGTTACCAGAGATTGAACCCAGGGGTTCTTAACCACTGAGCCACATACCCAGCCCTTTTTGTATTTTATTTGAGACAGGGTCTTGCTGAGTTGCTTAGTGCCTCAATTTTGGTTGAGGTTGGCTTTGAACTCCAGATCCTCCTGCCTCAGCCTCCTGAGTTGCTGGGATTATAGGCATGTGCTGCCATGCCCAGAGAAAAAACCCATGCTTTTAAGGTATAAAATTCAATGGTTTTTAGTACAGAGTACAAAGATCCCCAGTAATTTCAGAACATTTTCATTGGCCCAAAGAGAGACCCTCATCCCCATCAGTCACTCTTCATTCCTCTCCCTCCCCTTCTCTGGGGAGTCTCTACACTATAGACTTCTGTGTACATCCAAAATTTTCTATAATAAAAAAAGGGAAAGAGGGGTATGGGGGGAGAAAAGGGAAGGACAAACTTGCTCAAGGTCACAGTGAAGTGAACAGTCTCCTAATGAAGACTGGCTCCACCCTAACTGAAGTTCAAGCAGTCCCCATCACCTTGGCAGTTTCCCACAGTGACCTTCCCCATACCGAAGGGCTTGCCTTCCGGTTTGCCTTACATACAGCGATGCAATAATCTGCATGTCATGTGTTCTAAGGAACTCAACCTAAACCAGAAAACAAAACAAAGATGCAAAAGCAATGATACTTGCCCTGGAATTAGACTACTTCCTATGTAGCTAGCTAGGACTTTTGGGGAATTTGATCCCTCTGTGATTCTTATGAATGAAAGGCGTGAGAAGCTCCTCAGACACTGCTGCAATCCACTTATACTGCAAATATTGCGAGAGCGATTATTCTAGGAAATAGGGTGCTTTTGGAATACCCGTCTGAGACTCTGGTGAGGTTACTGAGAACAGTACTCTGGGCTTAATTTTTTTTTTCCTGAGCTTGGTGAGTCTGATTACTTTACTTCTATAAGGTCTGATAAATGTGTAGGGAGGCAAGTTGCTTATGTTTTCTGTACATGTCTGTATTGTTTGCCTGCCAACTTTTAGCTATGAAGGTCTCTTGAGCCTGGTGGTATTCAAACACGGGACACTCAGTGCCTGAATTGGAAGGTGTAGCTGAATGAGACTGAGAACACTCAAAACATTGAAGACTTGAAAGTCTCAGATGGTACTGCTTCAAAATCATCCGAGATTATCTGGCAGGTTTTACTCTCATGAAGATTATTCATAAAAACAGTTCTTCTGGTCATAGAATTTTATAAATTGCCAAAAATCTCACTAACTACAGTGGTGTAGGGATAATGCCCAGGGAGGACTGGGACTTTGTAGTTGCTGTAATAATGAGAACTCAGTTTCCTAGCCGAATTTTGATGCCCAGGTTAGAAGCCCCTGGCAAAGGCTGAATGCTAGCCAACCAAATGGCACAGTTAGGGGTGTCTCAGGCAAGTCGTCATGGGGCAGGGCACATAAAGCAGCCAGGAATCAACTGGCCACAGATGGCTCCAGAAGAAGGTGAGAAGCATTAAGTATGAGAGCGGTAGACATGTTGAATTATTTCCCACGAGTTTTATTCTTCCCTTCAAATACACTCTTGACCACTGTGTCATTGTAGTTCCTTGTTCAGTTCTTTAAACACATTCTACATTGAACAGTCCAGGCGTGTTCAGGTCCGAGTTTCGTGTTCTTGCTGATCTCCTAGTGGCTAGTTTCCCCATGTATCTGACTGAACTCCATCCTCTGCACTACTGGAAAATCACCTTAGGATGGAGGTGAGAAGTGTTCTGGCACAGGGAATTTGTGCTGGCTGTGCAAGTCACAGTGGCCACTGCCAACCTGAGGTGGCTTTGTTTTCCACTTGGTTTTGTCTGAGTGTGCAAGTGGTCCCAGTTGTTCTAAACCTGCTTGAGGAACAGCTTGTTTCAGCTTCTCAAGAGATCTTCCCTATGCCACCGTCCCATCCCGCCTCCCTGCAAGCCTGAGCCAACTGCTGAGGAGGCAAATTTATGGTCAAGCTTGTCTTTTTTATTGAGGGGGCACCTTTTAAGTTCCAGGCTCTCTGGGCTTTGATCAAAGTTCCTGCCCTGTGAAGACTCACAGCTTTGACTTCTGCTCAGAAACCGTTAGGTTCAAGAAACTGACAAATGCCCTTGATATAGCTGTCAGCTCCAGCACTGACCATCCTCTGGATTTGTGCTTTATTTTTTGGCTCTCAAGAATTCCCTTTCTTGTTAGTTCAGCTATTTAAAATAAAAAATAGACTCTACTTAGTTTTGCATTGAAAGGGTTCCATGTACCTGGTTTGCTATATTTTCAGAAGTAGGCCTCCCCCATAAAAGCAAATGCCTCCCTCTCTCCCAAGTCTGTTTCACCAAGTATTAAAAAGAGGTGCTTCACTCTTTTCACTTGAAGTGCCTGCTGGAGATCACTGTGATGAAGGCATTTCAAGAAAAGCTGCTGTAGCCCAGAAGACAAATGACCTGACAACTTACCCAGCCAGTAACAGAGCAGAGACCAGATCCCTCACACATCACCTGTCCTAAGGGAAACCAAACTATAAGGCAAAGGAGTTCTCTCCTAATGATCCAAAGAAATTAAACTATATTTGAGTCCTTTAACTTCACAGACAGAAGAGTAGATACAGAGCTCAAGGTGATTCAGCTACAAATAAGAGTCCGAGAAAGTATCGGTGAAGACCACCTTTTGAGAAGTGATGTTCAAATATGGGAACATTCAAAGCAAGCTCCAAAAAAGTATCATTATATACAAAAATTTTATTTTAGAAATCACATCTTTTAAAAAAATAACACAGAAGGTATACGTTCTCATTCTAACCAGGTATTTTTCTTTTTCCAGTACAGGGGAATGAATTCAGGGGTGCTCTCCAGCTGGGCTATATCCCAGCCCTTTTTATTCTTAAAAGTTCAAGACAGTGTTTTGCTAAGTTGCTGAGGCTGCTCTCGAACTTGTGATCCTCCTGCCTCAGTCTCCTCCATGGTCGCTGGGGATACAGGCATGTGCCACTGTGCCCAGCTTGTTCATCACTTGAATGCCAGGATGTTATGTGGTACAAGTGAATGAGGTGCAAATATAAGTCCATACAATACTCTTCGCACTTACACCAGCTCAAAACTTTAAACTTTTAAAATTCAAAAACAAAAACAAAACCTATTTTGGAAACACAAAAGTACCTTGATCTCAAAATCTTATAAGTTCTGAAACTATGGAACCATTGCTTAGTCTAAAAACAAACAAACAAAAAAGGCATTGCCACCTTATTTCATGAACAACTGAAAAGATCCAATGATGCTTGTATCAGGAGTGCAGTGTGGTCACTTCAGGACACCAGCCAGCAGAATACAGAAGGGATAAACCTCTGCTTTACAGTTTCAGAGGCAAAAGGGAGGTTGAAAAAAATTGGGGAGTTCTGCTTGATAATTTTTGGTAGAACTGGTTATCCTTGTTCCTGTTTAGTAGCTTTCTTCTAATCTTATCAAAGTAGCACTCCTAGATAGCCAACTTCAAATACTGGAAATCAGAATGAAAAATAAAACTGGAAAATATACATTAACTATGGACCAAAAATATAGCTCTTTGGAAATCTCAACTAAAATTTTGTGTTTTAACATGTTAAGAATGTTTAAGATGAACCAGGCATGGTGGTACATGCCTGACATCCCAGCTCCTTGGGAGGCTGAGGCAACAGGGATACTTGAGCCCAGGAGTTTGAGACCAGCCTTGGCAACATAGTAAGACCCTATCTCAAAAACAAAACAAAACAAAAAGAAAAACAAACAAAAAGAAAATTTAATGGATAAATGATTTTATATAGACCAAGGAGTTAAAACAGTCCTCAAGGATGATGACTAAAGAATTTCTATGCAATAACTTCAAGAAATTCCTATAATATAAAGCAATTATTTTTATTTTAACCTATTTACTCTTTTTATCAAATGATCCCAGACTCTTATTTCTAGGTACTCCTACCCAGATCATGAGTTATTTGTTTTTGGGGAATAAAGCAAAGTTTATGTTTGTAAGTTCTCTTATCCAGATAGAACTGAATCCAGAGAACTACTACCACATTCTAAAAACTTCAAGAAAAAAAAGAGAACCTCTATGAGGTGGTTCACTACAAATCTTTGAAGAATGCAGCTGCCATGTGTATCTGTGATAAGTTATAGTCCTGCTAAAGAGAAACTAAAGATTTAAAATTACCTCAGAAATTCCTGAGAGCAATGGCAGGCTTCCCTAATTTGCTTAGATCGAATATATTCTTATTATTGTTTTCCACCAAATTGTTGTAATTTTATTGGAAATACATTCACTAAAGATGAGCTCTGCTGGACTGAAAGGATAACGTGGGAGGTCTGACAACCGATATGGTTCCTACAGATCTTCAGGGAGCACTGGCCATTCATTTGAAGTGAAAAGTATGTTAACACTGAAGTTGCATATGTGAGCTTTATTATCAGAATGATGTCATTTAATGATAGAACCGAGTGTCTCAAAAATGGTTCAACACGGTACAAACTCTGGATCCTCAGAGCCACATGGCTACTTGCATGCCAATGTATCTGGGAAGGAAAGATATAGAGTGTAGTGGAAGAGGCATGGAAGTTGACAAAGTACCAAATGAAAGTTCCTCATGACAGATTCACTTGAAATCTAGAAAGCACTTTAATATTTTATCCTCCAAATGATCAAGAGATTCCAAGAAATGGCAAGTCCTGTATTTACAAAATCGATGAAAGTCACACTGTAATAATCAGTGAATATAGAATAAATGCACAGATCTGTGTTTCCAACTTTTTCCACCATGATTCTACATCAAGGTAAAAAAAGATTCTTTTGTACAAATCCAAGAAGGATGCAGACAGAGCTGGCAGCACAACTGTCAAAGATGGTGCAATGACTTACTATGGAAGCTGGTGACAGGACACAGGGGAGGAAGGCAGAGTCCTAGAGACAAGAACCCTCGTAATGAAGGTGGCTCAGTCGGTGGTTGATCTCCGGTACCAAAACCGGGCTCTGAAGTCGTCACTGCATGTCATAAATCCGGGGTTGGTGGGTGAGTGTACTATGCAGCGTACAATGTTGTTGTGCCCCAAAGACAGCAGGTTCCTCCGCTCAGCTGTCCTGGAGTCCCAGCAGCAGAGGCTGATCGTCCTTTCATCAGGCAGCAACACATAGTCCTCCGTGTGGTTAAAGACAGCCTGTGTCCGGTGCACCTGCCGTCCACTCAGACCCGCACCTGCCACAGAAACCAAGAGGTTAAGGGCTGTGGACTGAGGAATGGCAAACCAAGTTTACATCTCAGACCCTGGGAATATTCTAATACTTTCAATATAAAAAGAGCATTTAAAAACTGTTAAAATAATATATATCTACCAATTTTGAAATAAAAAATTGTATGAAAATCACTTCTAGGTCCACCGTCTATACAACAATCCTGACTCTCCATCAATAAAGTCCTTCACTTCTTGGGCTGATAATAAGTTGGTCATTTATACTATGAGACACTTTTTATTTTTTAAATTTCTATAAAATGGCTCCATTTCCTTTGGTTCCTTTCCTGTCAAGTGTGGTTCATCTAAGATCTCTTTATAGATTAAGACTATTGGCCCATTTGATATATGCACATATACTATGTCCAACTTTTATAACCGTTCAGTGTTAAGTCTCAAATTTCTAATGTTGTCAGAATAGTTTTTCCTTTCACTATTTCAAGAGCACTTTGAATTCTGACAAAAATATCAAAACTAAATATAAGTCTTGTGCACTGATAGGATGGGGTGTTGACCTGTAAATTAGCAAAAACAGAGGAATTGCATATAAAAATCAACAGAATAGCATTTCTGAAAAAAACAAATTTTCACCTAAAACAAGCCAGTTTGCCACATTATCATCATGAAATCCAAACACTCATAAACCCAAGTTTTTGTCAGCAGCCTGGTGTCTGTGTGCATGCGCTGCACTCCTGAGAAGGGGCAGAAGGCCTTCAACATATACTCTGGTCATTTCTGGTCTCCTTTTTGCAACAAGCACACAGTTCTTCAATAGTAATAAGATACATTTTAGAAATAGTTTTGTATAAAAGCATTTCAGTGAAGTCACCAGAAATTTTAATAGAATGGCTCTTCCACAGACTTGCTAGTTGTATATAACACTAGGGGCCAGAAAGATGGCAGGGAAGCAAACACCAGTTACTATGAGACACATGAGGAAGGTCATGCTGCACCCTAGTGGCTCAACCAGCAGATCTTTGATTTTCTTTTCCAAGGTGCAAGAGGGTTTTTTTTTTTTTTTTTTAAAAAAAAAGCTTTCTGAGCTGTACAGTCATGGTGATTCTACACAAACCTCAAGAGAAAACCAATTAAGTTCCTCGAGGTTTTCAACCAAAAAATAGTCTTTGCTGCTATAGAAATGGAAGAATTAGACACAATATTTTAACATTCACTCTTCTAATTACTATCAATGGGATGAATTGCAACAAAATTTAAAAAAACAAAAAAAACACAAAACTACAGACACACCTGTTACCCATGAGAGTGACACAAATTAGTGAGGATTCTACAAGTTTACTTTTGCTTTTCTGTTTGAACAGCCCATTTTCTATCTGTGTTGAGAGTGCATGTGTGTTCTTATTTGGGGGCTACCTCTGCTTTCTCAGGAATAGGTCAAGATTTTCCCTTCTAGCTCTTTTTTTCCTAGTGCATACCATTACTGAGATCCACTAGCTGCAGTTTTTCCCTCTGGTCTGCATTGACATTTTTGTGGGTGTGCGACAAGTCAGTCTACAAATGGACCACCAGGTTCTCAAATGTTACCTGCATGGAACCTAGACCTAGTTCATTTAAACTGTAAAGTACTGAGAAGAGCAAAGCTATTAAACCACGATTTTGTTCCTAGCTCTGCCTCACCTCCAACTGTAGCCTTGGCTGATTTAACCTTTTAAGCCTTGCTTTGCTCTTACCTAAAAAAGGATAACATCTGCCCTGTTCAATGCATAGTATCATGTTGCTCTACTGCAAAGATCTAAGAATTCTGGAAACAGTAAAATGCTACAGAAACATTAAAACCAACTACTCACATACCCGTGTATCTGACCAGTGTTCGTCCTGTTGATATTTCCCAAAGTTTAGCTACAGAGTCTTTTCCACTTGAAAGAATGTATTTAGAATTTTTGGAAAAAATGGCAGAACAGACTTCGGCTCCGTCATGTGCTTTTTCAAAAGTTGTGATGCATCGATTTGAAACACCATCCCATAATTTGATGCAGCCGTCCTTGCTACCAGTTACATACATATTGGCACTGGGATTGTAATTGACAGAACATATAGCATCAGTGTGCTGATCTTGAGGATTGCAAGAGACGAAACACTGAAAGGTGTTGATATCATAAAGGCGAAGAGTTGGGTGCTGAGTTCCAACAAGTATAAAGTCTCCCGAAGGATGAAAAGAGATGGAGCGCAACATTTCAGCTTCCTGGAATGACAGACATCAACTTAAGTGACCAATTGGTGAACATTAAATCCAGGGGATTCTTATTACATATGTATCAGAAGGAATAAAAGTACTCTCTGGGACATATCAAATCTTTTTTTTGAGCAGAGATTCTGAAACCTATATGGTTACTGAAGATAAATGCACTTAAAATAACAACTTTGATTTGCTTCAGAGCCGTAACTATTGAGTAAAAAATAAAGTTCAATTATGGGAAGACGGAAGTCAGTACTAGAGCCGCAGTGTTTCTGCAATGCACATTCAAAATACAGTGCCAAATGTCATGATTTCAATAAACACCTGATAGTTTCTGTATTGTTTTTTGCTTCCTATAAGTTATATGGGAGATGGTAGATTAGTTTTTAATAGGAATCTGCAACCTGTAAAGAGTGATCTGGATTCTGAATCCCAGTCCCATGAACTGTGACTGGTCCTGACCAGCCAGAGTAAGCAGGCACATGGCAGCATATGAACTATGTACCAATGGAATCTGATTCTTGTGCCATCCAGAATGTATCTCAGTTGCTGTACTTGTTTTATAGGATGACATGGAGAGACTACTTTAAAAAAGAGAGAGAAGAGTTGTTCAATAGCTCCCTATGTTTAGAAAAAAATGTAAAGCTCTCTTCCAAATATTTCTAACCTGAATGTATTTGAAGGCTCTTTTTGCAGATGGCTTGGAATAATCAAATAATTTAAGGGTGTAATCCCTCGAACCAGATGCCAGGATCTGTTCTGTTGGGTGGAAAGCGAGACATGTGACTTCATCCACGTGATCATAGAGTGTTCGAATGACTGGGTGGTTCTCCATGTTCTGCTGTGCAGTCTCATTCATCATGACCTAGATAAAAAAAAAAAAAAAGTAGAGACACTCAACGCACAGAATCTGCTTACATCAAAGAATACAATCCACAGCTATGGTAAATCAGAGCTAGCTTAAATCATTTGCTTGCTTTCTTGAGAATGAGAAACACAAGGCAAATGGTGAGTACACTACTGGGGTTTTTACCTCTATTGGCATAGCACTTTTGGCCAACATTCTTTCTGTGTCGAGTATCTTTATGGAAGCATCAGCAGATCCAGTAGCTATCAACTGCCCATCTCTACTATAGGTAGCTACACGGCATGGTCCTTTATGGGATGTGACATAGCATGTTTCATATTCAGAAGCCTCTGGGGACATTGTCTGAACATCTGCATCAAACTCCAAGTCAATCCCGGTGCCAGGGGCAACTGTATCTGATCGACCAATTGCATACTGAACCGCTGTGTCATCGTTTTCCATCCCTAGAAGAAATCAAAATTAAAAACATGAAAAAAAAAATTAAATGCCAAGACAAAGTTCTGGATCCAAAACTAAAGATGTTCACCAACATCAACTTACAATTTCTGTGGGCTGCATGACACCCAAACCTTTACAAAATTATGTTCCCTGCCATGCTGTCCAAGGTTCTCAACACTGGGCTGGAGCAAGAAAAGGCCCCCACAACCAAAGTCAACTCCCTAGGATCTTGTCTCCAAAGTATACTACTATAACTACAGCTATAGAAACCCAATAAACTAGCAGTTCTGTAGTTAAATCACCCATCTTTTTCCCTTTAAAATGTAATATTTTTAAAGTTGAGATCTGTTAGTTGCAGATACAAAGTAGTCAGCTAGAGTGTTAACCATTAGTGAAATGGTTTTGAAAGAATGTAGGCTAAATTAACTAAAGTCGGTTCAGAATATACATTTTAAATTTAAAAATAACCACATACATCATATAAACAATACACTTATTTATATAAGAAAAACTATACAAATAAGAAAATAATAATGATCTCAAATTTTTGCAAATATTACTGTCAACATTGTGGTCTGACTTCTTCTGGTTCTTTCCCCATGCACAAAATAGTTTTGTTTTTTAAAACAAAAATAGACTGGCACTGTGTGCTATATTGTCTATTAAAACACACAGAATAAAACCCTGTCTGAGCTAATAAACATTCATCTACAACATTATTACATTGTTGCATCTAATTTTATGGACATTTAAAACTTTATAAATAATGGTATATTAATAGTTGCATTTTAGTTTATCCTCTTTATTTCCTCAGGATAAATTGTCACAATTGGCTTCACCAAGCTAAAGAGAACAATGTTTGATAATTAAACATCTTATTAAATGTCAGGTAGGCCTCAGGATAAATGGACGAAGGAGACAAGGTTCTTCTGTTCTTTATAGAGCTTGCAGTCTTTATTTGTGAATGCTAGGGAATGAAAATGTGAGAACTGCCAAGAAAACAACCTCAAGACAATGAAAGAACTTATAAACAGTAAATCTGTCATGAAAGAAATAGAATTATTGAGGCAGAATAATTAGGGAGGTATGAGGAAAATGGAAAAGAATAGCATACTGTGCACTCAGGAATTATTTTAAAAGGGGTAAAGGGGAATCTAAGATGCCATCTGAGCTGAGATTTAAAGGAAGTCAATAGAGTGCTCTAGTTCATGTGTACAAATGCATTAGAACCAGCCTGAAGTCTCCATGATCTGGACTGCACTTTACCCTTTCAGTGTCTAGCAGTATTTAATACCTATTAGAGACCATAACTAAATAGGAATACTCTCAAAAAATTCTGCTGTGGGAAAACATCTGAAACTTAAGTATGGGATCTATAAATTTGCATACATAAGATACCTAGTTTGATGAGATGCAGGAGCTGCTCCGAGGGTGCGCAGACAGATTGAGGCTTGATTTCATTTATGAGGCCATTAGCAATGCTGATGTAGCCATCATAGAGCAGCTGGCTAATGATCAGCTTGTAGAGCTGCTGGCGGTCCTTCAAGCCCACTTTGGTTCTGTACATGTTGGAGTAGAGAACCGTTTCTCAGCTGCAAGAAAACAAGGTGGATGGTGAAGCGTGGAGGCACTAGTAAATCACATAAGTAATCCAGGATTCTTTGGTCAAATAATCTTGCAGGGTTTAAATCCCAGCTCTACTAGCTGTATTTTCTTTAGTTAGTAACCTTATTTTTTATTTTTTTGAGCTCAGGTCTCTCAGCTGTTACATAAATTACTAGAGGTCAAATGAGATGGTGTATATAATGCACTGAGCTCAGGGCTTGGCATACATAAACTATTCAAGTTAATGTTAGCCAATATTTGCAGTAGAATCCACCAGCAACTTTTCTTCTCTGCCACACTATCCACCTATGATTTTTAATCTTTGTTACTATCCTAAAATCTTCCATTTCTTCTGTTAATAGGCAAGACAGCTGCTATTCTGTTGAATGCACTGTTTCCACAGCTGAGTTGTGTTTACTATTGGCTGTAATGTTCACTCTTAAAACCTGTTTTAAGGCAAATGAGCTTATTACTATAATTAGATAATTTAAGTAGTAAGCCAGTAGGTGAAGGAAAAAAAAAAAGCTATTGTACTATAAAAAGAAACAAAATTAACTAATTTGTTAAGATTCAAGGGTAAACTGCTTAATGAAACATTGCCAATAAGATAGGGCCATAACAACTACAAAAATGGAAAAGAATAGCATACTGTGCACTCATATGTCTAAGTTCTCCTTCAGTCTTTAAAAATGAAACAAACCACAGGTGGAGGTTTTTGATTTATGCAAGAAGACTCCAATAGGTGGCCATGATAAAAAATTTGATTATCAAATACCAATATATGTATGTGAATGCTTGCACAGATCAGAAGGTTGCAGGTGTCTGGAGACAGTAACAGAGAATAAAAGTGGGCTCAGGGCCTGAGTTCTTGCACAGTGTTAGGTGTCAATAACAATATTTATCATGTATTTCCTACTTGCCAGATATCGTGCTAAGCAGTTTATAGACATTGATTTATTAAATGAAAGCATTCAATGTATTGAAAAATAAAGCAAATACAAGTGTAAAAGTACATTTGTGCAGACGATATTAGAGCACAAAAGAGTTGATGAAATGAGCTCAAATAGCAAAGGACACCATTCAAAGTAAAGTGTGGCTAGTAACTCTTCCAAGGTTAGAGCGGCCTTCAGAGCTGTCCCACTCCAGGGCCCACAACTTAACCACCTCACTATTCTCTCTTAACTCCGGCCATGGGTGGGGGGTGAACAAAGAGATTTTAAAAAAGAAAAAAAAAAGCGCCCAAGCCCCACTTCTCAGCTCCTCCTGAACGTTCGCTCGAGGGCTGGGGAAGCCTGTTTATCTTCTCCAATTCGCAGGTGGGGACACTGAGGCACGAGGACAAGAGACTCCGGGCCAGGATCGGCGACCACCGGCCAGGAAGCGGACCGAGCCGAGGGCGCAGGGGCCCCTAGTCGAACGCGCCGCGAGCACCGGGAAGCAGAGGCAGATGGAGGCCCGGGTCGCGGCGAGAGCGGGGCCCGAGGAGAAAGGGTGTGCAGGCCCGGTCGGGCAACTCAGCACGCAGAACTCGGGCGCACGTCTCCCGTTCGCTCTCGCCCTGCCCGCCCAGTCCTTCACGTGACCCTCTGTAGGCCCCAGCCGACCGCACCGGCCGCTCGCCCCGTGTCCCCGCATCTCCGTACCCGCTGATACGGCTTTCTCGGTCTCCCGCTCTCTCCCAGAAAGATGGAGGCGCGAACCCTGCCCAATGGATCGCTCGGCGCGGACGCTCATTGCGCACGCGCAAAGGGCGCCACGCCGAGTGCTGCGCTATCGATCGATCCCATTCTCTCCTGCCCATCTCGCCATCTTACTTACTGGCACGTTCGTTCGCTTCCTCCGACAGTATCTTCTATGCGACAACCTTGACACCAAGGGGCTGCTGTCTCACGAACAAATGCCACAGCCTAGAGAGCATCATGGACGCTAGAAAGGCCCCGGGTCTGGCGCGCCGTTGGCTCCACCACTTCCGTAATCTCACGCGCAAGTGCGCCTGCGCGCCGCCTGCGTCTTGTAACGTGAGTCAGGTCGTCGCGTTTGTTGTGAACCAATCACAAAGCAGCCTCACCCTGGCTTAAACCAATCATCTTTCGGATTAGAGGGTTTAACTCTTCTTTAAAAAGAAGAACCTTTGAATTGTAACGGCTGAGCTCTAGGGAGGACTCGGCGGCCCGGGGTCGGAGGCGTGATCCTGCTGGTGGGTAGGGTGGGCCCGCTGGGTGCGGTGGACTAGGGCTGCGGACCAGGGCCGGGGTGTACTCCCGTTGCGCCGGCCGCCACCCCAGCCCGTCCTCCCGCTCCCGCGGCTGAGCGCCGAGGGACGCGGATGCTGGGTTTCGCCGCTGGCTGTGGAAGCGGATTGGGTGTCTGGGGTGGGCTTTCTGCCCGGGTTTTGTGCCGGTGGAGACCTGGTAAGAAGAGACAGCCTTCGCCGTCGTGAGGCTGGGAGTCTAGGAGCTGGGAAGATACCCGGCGGCCGCGGCGGGGCTTGCGAAGGAGGCGAATAGGGCTGAGCTTTAGCGGGGCCACTTCAGTAGAAGAGCTGGAAGGTCCGTTGTCCTGCTGGCTGGATGAAGGAGGGCAGTACTAGGGGGACCTCGCAGAGGCTGGCCTGGTTCGGCCTCCCCTGCTATAGACCTGGGTGCATTGTGGGGTCTTCTCAGGGTCCTGGTCAAAAACTAGAGCCCACTGCAGGCGCAGCGAATCAGAATCTCGGGGTGGGATTCCCGTGTCATTAACAAGCCCTCCAGGGGATTCTTACATTGAGAGCTAGTAGCGCAGCCCTTGCATGCTAATTCTGGGGGGATGTTAAAATGAAGACTGGGACTGGGACCCAGATAACAGACATCCGGTGAGGCAGAAGGAGCTACTGCCCTCGACTTTTCATGTCTCCACTTCCTCCTTAACCTCCTTGTTCCCTTGAATAAAGGCTCTTGGGCAAGATATACACTTCTTTGACCCTCCCCTTCATCTCTGAAGACATCCATAGGTCTGAAGGAGGAAAAAAAGGATTATGAAACCCGCTGTGCTGTTAAATATTTTCCTCTGCACATTAGTAATCCTCTAGTTTTAACTGCCTGGGCCTGTGAAGGTCATTGGTCATGTGATTCCTGAATCTGGTTGCAGATCTGAATCACCTGAAGAGCAGTGGGGAATTGTGGATCAGAATATTATTCCACTATGCTTATTCATCTAACTGTGAAAGAAAATAAATTTGAACAAATGTCTGTACTTCTAGAAGAATGTTGACTAAAAGGCCTTGAGCATATGTGATCTCATTAGTCTGCTGCTTGTAATTATTAGGGAAGGTGAAGAAAGCCTAGAGCTTCTGTGGAAAAAAAATAACATTTGCTTGGCACAAACATGAATTTCCTTTTTATAACTGTTACTAATCCACTGTTTTATATAAAGGCTCTGGGCTTGTTAGTCCAGTTGCTGTCTTCATTGTGGAGGTATTATTTGTAAAGTGGATATGAAACTCTGGGAATGGGGAATGCTTTCTGATTGGATTCTAGAATAAAGAGAACACCTAGGTCAAGAAGGTTTTTCTGCTTTCTTTGGTATTTCTTCTATTAGATAGGTATTTGTGCCTGACTCTTATTATTGATTTCCTTTGTCAGTGAATTGGTTCATTCCCAAAGCACTGGAGTGTGAGTTGTATGCTAGATGCTATTCTAGCTTTAGGCTGGCAACAGTGAACACAATAGGACTAAGCTCTTGCTCTCATGGGACTTATATCTGTGGAGTTTCTGAGCGGTAACAAAGGATATCTGAGTCTGGGGAAATAGGCAGTAAACAGATGCACATGATGATATAAGATGTTAAGGGCTATGGAGAACCATAAGATTATTCAGTAAGGAAGCACTGGACACAGATCTGAATGAACTGGAGTGAGCTAAACATGTGGAGAAAGAAATTAAGAGGTAAAAGGAACAGGAAGTTCAAAGGCCTTGAGCAGGAGACACCTTTGAAGAAAAGCTTTGTGTGACTCATATGCAGTGGACAAAGGAAGTCAGGTGGTCAGGATCCACATTTTATGAGTTCATAGGCTTCTCTGTGCATGTAAGAGTTTGCATTGTTTTGATGAAGCTGGGGAACCATGGGGACTTCTGTACCAAGGACTAGCATGTCACGTTGATGGGATCAGTGGACCATAGTGAAGCAAAGGTGGAAGTGGGGAGATCTTTAGGAGTTATCTTGCAAGTAATCCAGGGGACAAAATTATGGTTAAAGTAGATAGTAACAGTAGAGATGGTAAGCAGTGATAGTTTTGAAGGTAGAGCCTACAAAGTATGCTAATGGATTTAGGTATGGGGTTTGAGAGAAAAGTAACTACAGAAAGGGTTATGCTAAGGCTTTCATCCAGAGCAGCTGGCAGAACGAATTTGCCATCAGCTGAGATGGGGATGTCTGTGAGAGGGATCAAAACATCAGTTTTGGATATGTTAAAATTGAGATGTTTGGGCTGGGGATGTGGCTCAAGCGGTAGCACGCTCGCCTGGCATGCGTGCGGCCCTGGTTCGATCCTCAGCACCACATACAAACAAAGATGTTGTGTCCACCGAAAACTAAAAAAAAATAAGTATTATAAAAAAATTCTCTCTCTCTCTCTCTCTCTCTCTCTTTAAAAAAAAAAAAAATTGAGATGTTAACCAAGTGGAGATGTTGAGTAGAAAGTAGATAAGCTAAATCTGGAGTTTAGAGAAAGGTCTGTGCTGGAGATGGGTATTTGGGCATCCTCAGCCTGTGGGTGGTACAAGGAGATCGTGTGAACTCACCTTGGGAGTGTGTGTAGGTAGTAAGTAGTTTGTGTAGATAGTAGTGCTGGGCTTGACCTCAGGGTACTCCATGAGCAGGGAGGAGAAAGGAGTGTGGAGGGGTGAGAAGAGGTTGCCTTTTGGATGCATTAGTATCAAGATGCCTGTCAGACAGTTCTGGGAGGTCCTAAGCAGGTACTTGGATATTTGAGTCCAGCAGTCAGAAGACAGATTAGGGTAGAAGATGCATTTTGAGTTATCCATTAGGATACCTCTATTAAGAGGTATTTAGAGCTGAGGCATAGGATGAAGATCTCTATTAAAGGGTAGAAGTAGAGGATACTCATTCTTGGATCATCCCAGACAGCACAGTTTGGGGGAAAATGAGGCCAAACCAGCAAAGAAGGGTAAAAAACACCTAGTGAGGTGGGAGATAAACCTGAACCTTAACACCAGGGAGTAGGAAGAGGTGAGCCACAAAGCCAGCTGCTGCTGAGATGCAGATGAAGGTGGAATTATTTGCTTTGACAGCGCTAGGGTTCAGCCATGAGTCCTTAAAGTGGCAAAGATAAAAAAAGCTTAGTGGGGAATGGACTCGGGGAGGGTGAGAAATAGATATGAGGGAGCTTTGCTGTTGGAAGGAGAAGCGAGTAATGGGGTTGTGGCTTGAGGCAGCTCTGGGGTAAGAGGGGCTTCTAAGATAGCAGGAATTCCAGCTGTCTGTGCATGGAAGGAAGTGATCCATTAGAGCAGGAAGTCAAATCCAGGAGTGAAGAGTGCTTGAAGGGATGGGATGACATGCAGTGTATGGGGGAGGGAGGGGTTGGCTTGGCGAGAAAAGCCACATGCCTGTATATGTGTGTCAGATGAGAGAAGTCCTCCCTCATCAGCTTCATTGGGATGAAATATAAAGATGTGTGTGGAGGCCTTTCGTGGACAGCTGTAACTGCCTAGCACAACACTTTGGAGCAGGAGGCTGTTTTTAAAGGTTGTTGTTTTTCTTTGCAGGCATCATGGACAGATCTAAAGAAAACTGTGTTTCAGGGCCCGTTAAGGTAAATTGAATAGTTTGCAATCATATTTATAAAACTCACATGGAGATCAGGCTGTCATCTGAAATTTTTCTCAGCTTTACTTTGGGTTGTGACTTTAGCTCCCTGTTGCACTCCTGGATTTGCCTACAGTCTAGTGTGTTGTGGGTGCTTCCTTCAGAAGTAATTGGCTTGCATTTGAACTCTTGAGCACCCTCTCTGGAGCATTCAGGCTGATGAACTGGTGATGGGCTTTGAGGTTTCTCTTCTCTGCATAGGCCCTTGGTTTTAGATGGGCTGTTGGAGCTAGAGTAAATCTCACCCACTCCATCAATTTAGTGTGATTAGCTCAGGGTTTTAGAGTTAACTGTTACACTTCACACAGGTGTATAAACACATTTTAGTAATAACTTTTGAAGAGCCTATGTTTGTAAGCACTTGGAAAATAAAACATTGGCAAATAATAGTAATAAATTTATTGTGGAAAGTCTGGTGTGTAACAAAATTTAGACTTTGCTTGAAGATAAACATTGTTGGACAGTCTTTTTTTCTAAACATGTATTATCAAAATTATTTTATTTTATTTTTTAATATTTATTTAGTTGTAGATGAACACACAGTATCTTTATTTTTATGTGGTGCTGAGGATCGAACCCAGTACTTCACACATGCGAGGCAAACGCTTGACCACTGAGCTACAGCCCAGCCCTCAAAATGATTTTAATGGATTGGAATTTTTGTGTTTGGTTTTGAAAGCAGTTTAGGGAGTATATTTCCAAGGCATTGAGAATTTTTAGAAAATATTTAGTGTTCCCCTCAGTAGATGGAAGTTTAATTAATGAACATATGTTAATGGACATTATTAACATATGTTAATATGTTTTTGGTGGGGGGGTGAGGAATTAGGATAGGAAGTATTAAATTATCTCTTTCAACCATTTTCATTCCTGTGGAAATGCTCATTAAAATAGCCTTTCCCTTCCATTTATTATCAGTGCTATTCATTATTTTGCTGTGCTAGGAAACTCCAGAATTCTCAAAACATCCAACCTTTATTCTGAAGACCATAAAGCTTGTTTCCTTCCTATTTCAGGCTACAGTTCCACATGGTGAAGGTCCAAAACGTGTTCTGGTCACTCAGCATATTCCTTCTCAGAACCCGTTGACTACAAGCAGTGGCCAGGCTCAGCGGATCTTGTGTCCTTCAAATTCTTCCCAGCGTGTTCCTTTGCATGCACAAAAGCTCGTCTCCAGTCAGAAACTGGGACAGAAGCAATTGCAGGCAGCCAATATACCTCGTCCTGTCTCCCGGCCAGTGAACAACACCCAGAAGAGTGAGCAGTCCCAGCCATCAGGGCCTGGTAAGCTAGCTTTTGAGTTTCATTGAAGTCATTATTAGGAGCCCTATCTTTTACATCACATATATTGAGAATGAGTAGAAAATAAGATGTCCACATTCAAGTAAAATGTCTGTGCTAATACAGAAAGTTTCCTATCCTCTTGAAGAGTTGGGCATCCAGGGACAGTGCCAATCCCATGTTCTCTGGATTGCTTATTAATGGGATGTTGGGTGTTTATAGCAGATACATTTGAGGAACTGGAAATGTAAAGTTTGGGCATGTGGAGGGAAATACCAGAGAAGCAGAATAGAGGCACACAGGTATGATGGGTCAGGTCACATGGGGCACTGCTGCTACTGTTAAGGGGGTGGGGCTTCATTTCATGCATTGGGAAGCTACTGAAGGTTTTTGTGGTACTGGAGATGGAACCCAGGGCCTTGCTCATATTTAGGCAAATGCTCTCTATTGAGCTAAGTCCCCAGCCCATTTTCAAAATGTTAATTTTGAGGTAGGGACTCACTAAGTTGCCCAGGCTGGCCTTAAACTTGCGATCCTCTTGCCTTAGCTTCACGAGTAGCTGGTATTGTAGGTGTGTGCTGCCCACGCCTGGTGATACTGAAGGTTTGAGCAGAGATGGGACTGGTAAGCCTTTAAGAAAGCTTCCTTGGGAGGTATTGTGTGAATTGGAGAGCAGCAATGCCGGACCCAGGGTTCCCAGGTAGGAAGAAGGATGAAATCAGGGTGGCAGTGATCCAAGTAGGGTGGAGCAGGGTAAATGCCAACAGTTATTATTTATCAGCAGTTGAGTGTTACATCAGGCTCTGAGACAAATGACTCCTTCACCCATGTTGTCTTATCAGTCTTCATAACTACTTCATGAAGGTAGCCAAAGTTGTTAACTCCATTTCATAGAGAAGGAAGCTAAGACTCGGAAGTAGTTAACTTACGCAAAGACAGCTAGGAGGGAGAGGTGCCAATAAATTTAAGAGCTCATTTAGGATGCTGACTGAGAGAACTGGGTGATAGGCCTGAAAGATGAGTAAGAAGGAGTTAGGGATAATAGTGTAGGGAAGAAAAAGAACTTGTCCACCCTCAGAAGGTTTGGTAAGTGGATCTGTAAAATATACTGACAGTAGACAGATTAATGGGAGAAAAGCCATTAAAAAAAATACTTTTATTTATTTATCTATGTGGTGCTGAAGATTGAACCCAGGGCCTCACATGTGCCAAGTAAGCACTCTATCAAACCGCAGCCCAAGAAAAGCCATTTTAATTCCATGTATTGCCCAGGAATCACAAAGTATGAGCTCCAAGGGCCAGAGGATCGACATTTACATTGCATCTTGAGCTGCAGAATGTAGTGGATGCCCAGGGCTTCTGGGAGGAGGGAGGCAGTGCCAGGCCACAGAGGGCAGGAAGGTGAAAGCATGGGGAGTCTGGGCTGTGCTGCTAGCTGGTAGAAAGTCTCTTAGGTGATGGCCTTGCTCCCAGCTTCTTCCTCTAGCAGGTGCTTTCCTATGTCAGTTTGATTTAAAGATGTGCGTTGTTCTTAGGAAAGCTTAGCTTTTCAGAGCTCTCCTGTCTGCTGCTTCCCCAAAATAGCAGCTTGAAATCTGCCAGAGAAGTGTCTTGGGTGGCACATTCTGGCTTCCTACGGTCATTGCAGTGTGGACCTGCATTCCAACACCTGAGTGGAGCATACTGTGCTGAGAAGGGTTGAGGTATTGGAGCAAGACAGCTGAAATGTCCTGTGTTTTCACAGCTAATGAAATGGTGACTCTAATTTCTTGCTTTGCAACTGCTTGCTGTATTTCTATATTTCACCTTGGAAGGAGGGTGGCTGTCTTATGTTTTGTTGCATGCTGTTGATGATTGAGATGTACTGTACTGACGCTGGATGGCTCCATGTAGTGAGGTGGTGACAAGGCCACAGTTTGTCATGGGTGGAAAGACTCTCTAGAAGCTCTTCACTGTAAACTGAGACTTCAATGCAAATTTGCATATTCTTTGTCTTTAAATTATTACTGGAAGGCCTAACTGTATACATTGTTACTCATTTTGTACAGACCTCATGGTGGGAATCCTTTGGGGTTTAATAGACATTGTTCTATAAAGAAACTAAGAAAGCCCAGATTATCAGTTGTGACATACTATTAATATTTTGGTGGATGTTCTTTGATCTTTTCTAAAAAAACAAAACAAAACAAAAACCTTATTCTATATAGTTCTAAAAATAGGATTTTAATTTATTCACTATAGG
Source organism: Marmota monax (assembly GCF_021218885.2). Classification (NCBI taxonomy): domain Eukaryota; kingdom Metazoa; phylum Chordata; class Mammalia; order Rodentia; family Sciuridae; genus Marmota; species Marmota monax. Next base: position 26,877,457 of record NW_026695222.1, read on the forward strand.
AAATAATCCTGAAAGGGAACTGGCATCAAAACAGAAAAATGAAGACTCAAAGAAGTAAGCTTTCTTATTTATCAAGTTCTATACTATCAGTCTAGTAAAATATACCATTTCATTGCAGAGTTATGAGGTTTTTTTTTGGGGGGGGGAATGCTGGGACTGAACTCAGGGATGCTTAAACTGAGCCACATCCCCAGCTCTTTTATTTTTATTTATTTTTTTTTGTGGTGCTAGGGATTGAACCTAGGGCCTTGTGCATGCAAGGCAAGCAGTCTACCAACTGAGCTATATCCTCCCAGCTCCAATAGCTGAGGCTGGCTTTGAACTTGTGAACCTCCCACCTTAGCCTCCTGAGCTGGGATTACAGGTGTGTACCATTGTGCCCAGCTCATGAGAATTTATCTTCATTTAGAAGAAAAATGTTTCCAGAATCGTAAACAAGTCTCCCCCACTCCCCATATAGGTATTTACTAGGGGCTTTTTCTTTTAAATTGCTTTTTAAATATAGAAAAAACTTGTAAGACTCTGTTACAGAAAATGTGCAGTTCTTCTCTACCCTCAGAAGTTACCAGTGTGTATAACTTCCATGTGCTCTGCATGTGACTTGTATATGCTTTTTTAATTCTTATGTAGAAGTTCAGGTGCTTTTGTTATGTTTTGAATTGGGGTCTTACTAATTGCCTAGCTGGCTGCAAACTCTTGGGCTCAAGTGATCCTCCAGCTTCAGTCTAATGAGTAGCTGACTACCCATCACACCTGGTTAAAAGTGCAAGTTTTTAAAAAACTGTCACACTGTAAAACTGTTAAATGTGTATGTGACTGTAGGTATTTTGTAGTACTGATATAATTATTGCATTTGTTGTGTACTAAAAAGGCTGGCTGTGATATCGACCCCATTTTCTAAGTACCTGCTGTTAATCTCTGAACTGGACTCTAACATGGGGGAGCAGGACCAGGAATGACTCCATAGTCTTTTTTGCTTTTAGCTGCCTAACAGCCTTTCTCAGAATTGAACTCTAGTAGTTCTCATGCCCCACTGGCCTGTGGGGTCCCGCCTGCTTCCATTAGCAACAGTATTTCTGTGTCTACCTCTAGAGTGGGCTCTCCACCTCAGAAAGGGTTAGCTCCTCAGGATAGAAGGAAGTGGTTGGTTTGACACAGGACCACAGGGGATCCTGAGTGCTCTTCCTCTGGAGTTACTTATCCTTTTATTTGGTTTTTAGAGTTGTTGGTAGGCCTATACTGCTGAGCCTGGAGTAGCCCCAGGAGATTCCCAATGAGGGCTGCTTTTTTAAAAATGCAACATCATTCCTAAATACTGCCTCATAGAGCTAATGGCAGCTGGGGAAGTTGGGGATTAATGACTGATTGCAACTTGTTACTGGTGACTTGGTTCTTGTTGAGGGTACATATTAAGTAATTTTGAATATAAAATTATTTACGGAATGTCTGCTACTAATTGATAAGTTGTTAGCAAATATTTGTTTTCATACTTTAACATGTTCAAATTACTTTTTAGAAGGCAATGGACTTTGGAAGATTTTGACATTGGTCGCCCACTGGGTAAAGGAAAGTTTGGCAATGTTTATTTGGCAAGAGAAAAACAAAGCAAGTTTATTCTGGCTCTTAAAGTGTTATTTAAAGCTCAGCTGGAGAAAGCAGGAGTGGAGCATCAGCTCAGAAGAGAAGTAGAGATCCAGTCCCACCTCCGGTGAGTGTCCAGGCTCCTGTGCAGAGGAGTGGTTTTGGGACTTAAAATTCCTAAATGTTAAAAAGCTGAAATCTCTCTTTAGAGGGCTTGCTTCATAGTGTCGTGAAAAACCATTAAATATGTCATTTTCCAAATACTTAGGTGCTATTGTCCTGAAAAATCACTTGAGGATTTAATGTTTTGTTAAGGAAGTAATTTACCTGGGGCTTGCTGCTGAGGTGTGTGTGCATGTGTGTGTGGGGGGGTATGTGTGTGGGAGATAATTAAGAGGATTGCCACCCTTTTTTCTGAGCTAAGTAAAAGTTGCCTCAGGTCAGCGGGATGTTTTTGCTTGGCTGGTCAGTGGATGTTTTTGCTTTCAGTGTTTTTCAGATTTGAATTAGGTGCTAATACTTGCACTCTGGCAGTATCTGGCCTGTATTCCACCTGCCATCACCTGGTGGGGGATCTGGATGTGGCAAGCAAGACAGGCTGTGCCAGCCTTGCCCTGTGGCATTTGGCTGCTGCCATGACTGCACCCTGCTCTTGTGACACTCTTTTGAGTGGATATCATGCTCTTTTCTTTTAGTATGTAGAATAATATTGAGCTAGATTTTCCCCTCAAGAATAGTGATGCCTAAGGAAGGAAATAGTAGTCTGAACTAAAGCTCCTATAATACTTTAAAATGTGTGTAAAATGACAATGTGTGTGTATTTTTCTTAGAGCAAGCCTATAGTTTCAGACTCTCAGGTGGGGTTGGGGAGCAGGCTATTGTGTGAAACACCACTGGTTTTATTTACATGAGGGTTTTTCTTGGTATTACTTTGGGGTCAGCTCTGAAATCAGATGTTACAGTCCTTATCTTTTGTTGTAGGCATCCTAATATTCTCAGGCTATATGGCTATTTTCATGATGCCACCAGAGTTTACCTAATTCTAGAGTATGCACCGCTTGGAACGGTCTATAGAGAACTTCAGAAACTTTCCAAGTTTGATGAGCAGAGAACTGCTACTGTAAGTTTTCATTTATTGTCCAGGCTAATTGTTTCCTTTATACCTATTTTCCAATGCAAACCTGCCTTTCATTATAGTAGAATAAGTTCTTAATGGAAAGGTAGCTTAATAGGTTCAAACATTTGAAATGGCAAAATCAAAAGAGCTTAGCTGTACCCTATGTGCAGATAAAACTAGGCACCTGGTGGAATGCTGTGACTGGTTTGTTTTCATAGCTGTTTTTTCTGTGGAAATGTGTATAGACAGTTGCCATCTTTTAAAAATGATGGTTTACTTTAGAATGGTAAATTCTTCAGATTCACAGCAGTCGTGAAGAAGGTAGAAGGTTTCCGTGTGCCTGTGCCTAGCTCCTATTGACATCTTGCATTGATATGGTACTTTTGTCACAGATAATGAGCCAGTATTTATGTGACCATTAACTAGTCTATGCTTTTGCAGAGTTGGGTAATATTTCTCATCGTTGGGTAGGGCCTACGGGCTTTGAGAGGAAGACTTAGAGGGCAAGTGGGTTTGTATCATGTCTGGGATGCGCACTCTTTTTTGTTTTTAAAGAGAGAGAATATTTTTAATATTTATTTTTTAGTTTTCGGCGGACACAACATCTTTGTTTGTATGTGGTGCTGAGGATCGAACCCGGGCCGCACATATGCCAGGCGAGCACGCTACCGCTTGAGCCACATCCCCAGCCCCTGGGATGAGCACTCTTAACATAACCAATACCTGGGGCGGTGGAGGGGCTATAGCATGCACCTCAGGAGGTGTTTGTCAGGTGTAGCCACATGAAGCTCCCGCTTTCCCCCTTTCCCTAATATCCTTTCAAAGAAAGTTGCTGCACAAAGCCTACACTGAGTGGAGAGTGGGAGAAGGATTTAGGTAAATTATCAGGAATTATGTACCAGAGAACTTGCTTGCTCTTCCTTATTATATTCAACCATTATACATAAAAGGACTCATGGATATTATTTTATTCTGATTTATAATCCAATACTACTTTATTTTGATGAACAGACTGTTCCAACTCTGGATGCTGGGTGTGCTCAGTACCACTGGGGGGGGGAATCATTGCTTCTGGGACCTTGGTTGACAGGGCACAAGGGAATACATATGTACAGTAATCATGTATATACCTGTGTCTAAATAGTTACCCATCTATATCTAAAAGTAAACATGAGTTCATACTGAAATCTTTACCCAATCTTACCACATGGATCATCTGACCACCTTCCCCTATCTAGGACTACTAAGCCAGCATTGAGAAACCTGGATTTCACCGTCTACCATGCATTTACTTACACGTCTACATTACTACATATGTACACATATGTCAGAACTGCTAACCAGTTAACCCATGGGAACAGCTGTCAACTAGAGTAGTATACACAGTTTCTTTTGTCTGTTTTATAGACACTGTTTCCAAAGTTATTTAGGCCAACATACTCCATCTACACTCATCAGTGAGGTTGTTTCATACATTTGTAATATACTTAGATTCTTCATAATATCCTAGGATGGCACTTGACCCCTGAGCCACATCCCCAGCCCTAGTTTTTAATTTTATTTAGAGACAGGGTCTCACTGAGTTGCTTAGCACCTTGATTTTTCTGAGGCTGACTTTGAACTTGTGATCTTCCTGCCTCAGCCTCCCGAGCTGCTGGGTATAATACAGCCCAGTATTCACTTTTAATGCTATAAAGTTCAGTGGATTTTGAAACGTGTAACATCATACATCCACCATGTAGTGTATAAGAGTTTCACAGCCAGTAAACCTGGCATCACCTGCTCAGTCCTACTTCCTCAGTCTCTGGCAGCCACTGAGCTGTTTACTGTCTATTGTTTTATTGTTTCTAGAATATCATAATTGGAACCATAAGAGCACATAGCCTTTTAAAATTAGCTTCCTTCACCTAGTAATAAGCATTTAAGATTCATCAGTATTTTGGGGGGGACGTGACAGCTTTCTTCTTTTCCTGGTTCTTATCCTTGCCAGCATTTGATGTTGGTGTTTTGGACTTTACTCATTCCTATAGGTGTGTAGTGGTATTTTCTTGTTTTAATTTGCAGTTTTTTAATCGCAGATGACATTGAGCTTGTATATCATCTTTGAGGCACCTGTTGAACTCTTTGCCACTTTTAACTTTTTTGTTGTTGTTGTTACTGAGGTTTAAGAGTTCCTTGTTATGTTTTGGATACAGGTCCCTTATTATATGTGATTTGCAAATATTCTCTCCTAGTCTACGCCTTGTTTTTTCTCATCTATGTCTTTCACAAAGCAGTTTTTAATTTAAAATTTCAGCATGTCAGTTTTTTCTAATCCCAGCAACTCCAGAGTCTGAGGCAGGAGGATTCCAAATTGGGAATCAGCCTCAGCAACACCCCAAGGCCATAGGTAACTTAGTGAGACCCTGTCTCAAAAAATTTAAAGGGCTGGGAATGTGGCTCAGTGGTTAAGCACCCCTGGGTTCAATCTCCAGTACAAAAACCCCTTAAAACTTGAGGCACTGGGGTTGGTTCTCAGCACCGCATATAAATAAATGAAGGTCCATTGACAGTAAACAATATTAAAAAAAAAAAAAACTTAAGGAAACAAATAACATTGTTTTGGCATACTTTTATGCTGACTAATGAATTAATATACTGCATGATTGTGTAGTTTTTCTTAGTTGTTTTATGCAGCTATAATGGAATACCTGAGATTGGGTCAGTGTAAAGAATGAATTTATTTCTTCTAATTCTGGAGGCTGGGAAGTCCAGCAAGGGTCCCACATCTGGTTAGGGTGGTCTTTTTTTTTGGTACTGGGGATTGAACCCAGGAATGCTTTATCACTGAGCTATATCCCTATCCCTTTTTATTTTATTTATTTATTTTTTTGGTGGCTCTGGCTGGGGTTGTCTTATTGTATCATCCATGGAGGAAAGCATCAGAGTAAATGCAACAGAGGAAGAGAGGGAACTCAAGCCCATTGACAAATTGGTGTTGATCCACTCATTAGAGTGGTACCCTCATGACCCAGACACATCTCCCCTTAGGCCCTCCTCTGAACACTGTTGCAACAAGGGTTAAGTTTCCAACTCATGCTTTTTGAGGGACACATTGAAACCATAGATGGCATTGTTGATATGCCAGTGAGCTTAAGTCTAGTTTGTTTATGGTTTAGAATAATTTTTTCCTGATACTCCTGAAGTAAATTTTTATCTTCAAACAGGTTATATTGTTGTAGAGTGATCATGGTTTTAAAAAATGGGAATTGACTGCACTTAAAAGATGTAAAAGAAAAAAATTACATGAATCCCTAATTTGAGTTCTTCAGCACTGATTACTTAATTCATTGTAGCTGGGCCATCAATTGTCATGAGGGGGTGTAGTTATAGTTCATAATCGATCTTTCCTGTCTTTCAATAATGTCACATCAGCTGTATTGGCAAAGAGGTAACTAAATACTGAATAATTTGATGTTCAATTGATTTATATAGACTTATCTATTGCTTCTACAGTGTTTAAAACCTGCAAAACATGTTAAAAATCTGTTGTATTTTCTTTTAGAAAAGATCTGATATTGTGTTGTTCAAGACCTAAAACAGACGTTTGATACTTTTTTTTTTCAATAGTACATAACTGAATTAGCAAACGCCCTATCTTACTGCCATTCAAAGAGAGTTATTCATAGAGACATTAAGCCAGAGAACCTGCTTCTTGGATCAACTGGCGAGCTTAAGATTGCAGATTTTGGGTGGTCAGTACATGCTCCATCCTCCAGGTATGTAACATTATAAAGGTGGAAGTTGTTTAGCAGAAGTTCTGGGGGCTGATCATATACTAAGTGCAAAAATCTCTAAAAATATTTTGTTAAGTTGGGGCAAGTGACCAACCCAGAAATAATTTAGGTCTGATAATAGATGTTGTCTTTAAGAAAACTTTATTCTGTATAGCCAGGTAGGTCTATATATGGTACTCTGGGCCCACTGTTAAGGATGCTGAATGTCTTTAGAGACTAATGAAGAGGATGGACAAGTCAACATGTGACAAGTCTAAGCAAGATGCAGATGTGTAGAGAAAAGTCCACCTTAATGGTGGGAAGGAGATGCTGTTGCTTCCCAGATAAGGAGACAAGGAAAGTTCCAGAGACAGCACTACAGAGATCTACAGCTGAAAGTACAGTTTTTTGGGGAACTTTGAAAACCAAATTGGTTTGGCTGGATGTCTGAGGATGGTGATAAAAGAGTCTGTTTGCTTTTTGTCAGCAGGAGGAACAGTCCTTTCTTTAACCCCCTTAAAAATGAACAGAGACATCATCTAATGAAACAATTGGGCCTTAGGTGAACCTGCCCAACAAGAGCAGGTTTTAAATTGATTTGGGTTTAAATAAGCTTTGACGCCTGGTGTGAGTGGGACATTGTAAAGTGTATATCTACTGTTCAGGCTTGTCAGCTTTGAGGGAGGACTTTAAAAGTCATCAGGTGGTAGTTATTAAGATAAAGTCAGTTAAAAGAAATTGTGTAGCCTAAAATAGACAACAGGGGTGAGGTCTTGGTCATTTCTGTTGTCTGCCATATGTTAAATCTGCTGTTATAGTCTCTTAGAATTGTAGTTTCATGAGGCTGCAGGGTTTAGCTTGACCTTGATGTGTCCAGTGGTGTCATCATGACAGAAAATACAAGGCTTATTTTTTCTGGAGAGATCATTTATATAAATGTTGATGGCCACATCACCCTGCATCCTGAATGTTAATAACTATAACAGTTTCCTGGTTATTGTGGACCACTGTGTGAGAGCCCCTGATGGTAGGTCTCAGTGGGGGTGAGAGCTTGGACATCTGCACAGGTAGCTGCATACCTGTTTCACTGAATGTACATTTGTGTGCTCACGAGACACCAGGCAAGGCTAAGCGCAGCTCAAAGCAACAGGAACCTCCATAGTCTGCCCCTGGCTGCATGCCTGTCATCCCTAGCTTATTCCTAACCTTGTTATGAAATGGCCGAGTTGGTAGTGGACAGCATGCTGGTCTGCCCAGTGCCTCCATTCAGCAGGTCTTAATACTGCCATATTGGCTGCATCTGTTTTTTTGAAAATAGGCTACAGCATCATGATCCTTGAGCACCACCTAAAAACCAAGGGATTGTCCTGTATAATCACAATCATTATCACACCTTAGAAAATTAACAGTGTTGTTCATATCTTTATCTATGTTCGAATTTCCCCAGTTGTCCATGAAATTTTATCTTTGTATTGCGGATTGGACTTGGGGGCACTGAGCCACATCCCCAGCCCTATTTTGTATTTTTATTTAGAGACAGGATCTCACTGAGTTGCTTAGCACCTCACTTGCTGAGGCTGGCTCTGAACTAGTGATCCTCCTGCCTCAGCCTCCCCAGCTGCTAGGATTACAAGTGTGAGCCACCGTGCCCTGCTATAGCTATTTTTAAAAATCAGAACCAATAAAGGTCCATCCATGGTATTTCATTCTTTGGTCTTGATCTAGACTATCCCTTACATTTTTTAAATGTATTTTTCTGATTATGGTGTCACGTGAACTACATTTACAGAGAACTTTGTAAGACAGCTTTTTTTTTTAATGATACTTTCAGTCTCTTCTAGATTATTCAGAGGTTCTATAGCTGGATAGATTTGGGCTAAAGCTTGGTTGCTAGCTATGTGATCTTACACATCTCTCTCCTGTGCTCTGCCCAGAAATGGGGTTGACAGTGCTTCCTGAATAGCATGGGGTCTGGCCTGGTGGGGGCGCTCAGTCAGTGTTAGCATAATTAATGATTTAGCAGCTGCCATGATTTTAAAACCAGAGCACATCAACCTGAGCCTCCATTCTTTAGGAGAACCACTCTCTGTGGCACCCTGGACTACCTGCCCCCTGAGATGATTGAAGGCCGGATGCATGACGAGAAGGTGGATCTCTGGAGCCTTGGAGTTCTTTGCTATGAATTTCTAGTTGGGCAGCCTCCTTTTGAGGCAAACACACACCAAGAGACCTACAGAAGAATATCACGGGTAAGACGAACAAAAGGACCAGCACTATTAGAATTATTTTCTTATCAGCCTGAACTTTAAGCTAAGGTTGGAATAGCTAGGCAACTTGGTCTCTCTAACTCGTGTTTGTGACATGTTGTCACTTGTGCTCCAGGTTGAATTCACATTCCCTGACTTTGTGACGGAGGGAGCCAGGGACCTCATTTCAAGACTGTTGAAGCATAATCCAAGCCAGAGGCCAACTCTAAGTGAAGTACTTGAACACCCCTGGATCACAGCAAATTCATCAAAGCCACTGAATTGCCAGAAAGGCAAAGAGTCAACTAGCAAATAATCATAATCGTGCAGGGAGAGAAGTGTTGAACCAGGGCTGCTATATAGTCTTCAGGAACATGCTGCTGAGACTCGTCTTACTGTCGAGTACCTACTTGCCTTTGACCTAAAGAGAGCACTATGGGAAATGTCACTTGTCCTGCTGAGCATGCAGTGCCTCAGCCTCCCTGCCCAGAGAGCTCCACTATAGTAACCACACCCTTCAGAGGGAAAGCAGCCACAAGTCGTGCTGCTTTTACGGGTTTCGCCTGTAGCTGTACCCACAGCTGTGCCAGGCAAGGTGGCCTTGCAGGAGACAGACTGGGAGTCTGGTTGTGAAGAAAAGTGACCACTTTGCCCTGAGTCGGCTAAGGAGCTGTATAGCAACCTTCAAGTACCTGAGTGTCTGTGTTAACTTATTGGGTGGGCAAGCCTGGGAAAGCTGTTGGAATGAATATGTGACTTCCTTTTAAATGTTAAAATAAAGGTTTTTATATGGTTTTTTCCTTCCATGGCATCCCCTTAGATTCAGTGTCTGTCAACTTTATTAAGCCTGTGGTTTCTTGTCCTCCTTAATGCTGTGTGATGTAGGAGTTGTTTCTAAATGTTAAGGGCTTTTTTTTTGGGGGGGGGGTCTACCTGTAGTGCATGGTTAATTAATATTTTCACCACCTGTTCATTGTGGTGAACAGGTTATGCTCCAGGTTAAATTCACATTCCCTGACTTTGTGACAGAGGGAGCATCTCTCACCCTCTTGACTGTTGGACAGTCTGTAGTTCCTGGTGTCCTCTGTCCATCAACCAAAGATAGGGTGACAGCAATGAAGGAAAGGTGGAAGTGCATAACTTGGACCCAGTAGAGAAATGTTGCTTTCATGGCTGAATCAAGGCAAGAGATTAGATTTCAGATATGTCAATGTGGCAGCACAAAGAAACTTCCACATCTAAGTGACAAAGTATTAGGCTTCAAAACAGAGGTGAGCCCCTTAAGGCAAGCCACTCTGAGACCAGAGTAGTAACACTTCATGTACAATCCAGCCCTGTCTGTCTCAGTGCTATGCGATGGCAGTGATGCTAGCTAAGAATGCTCAGGATGTTTCCCCAGATAGTCCCACACAAGCACCGTAGCTCACTGTGGCAGCACGTTGGCACCCTGGTCAATGCTGTTTGTGATCAACAGTCATGGTTTACCAGAAAACAAAATCTTCAGAAACTTTATTTCACAGAATTGAAGCTTTTCACTATGTCAGATTAAAAAATCAGGCAAACAGCTTGCATTTTTAAAATAGATCAGTTTCATTCCTTTTGTTCCATTAAAAACAATGTAAATACAAGCAGTCAGTACATCTTGCTGGTGATTTCTTGGTTTCCCTGATCCTTTGACCTTGTTCTCTCTCTTTTTTTTTTGTCTTGGCCACAGGAGTAGAATGGGATTGGGGGTGAGGAAGTGATATGGCTATTTGTTATGATTTGTATTATTGCTTGTTTTTTCCATTTCCATTACTGGCAGATTTAAACCCTTAGTCCTGTAAGGCTTTTGACTAGTGTTTTTTTTTTTTTTTTTTTTTTTGGCAGTACTGGGGATTGAACCCAGGAGTGCTCTATTTGAGCTGCACACCCAGGCCTTTTTTAAATTGTGAGACAGGGTCTCACTAAGTTGCCAAGGCTTGCCTTGAGCTTTCGATTTTCTGCCTCACTCTCTCAAGTAGCAGGGATGATAGTGCATCACCTCAAGCTGCAAGGTCAGCTTTTTGCATAGGCATTGCTAGGTATCTGGGAGACTGGTGCATATGGGGGTTAGGAGCCCAAGGCTGACAGATCACAGATTAATGGCTGTCTAGACCATAAGAGAAATTAGCACTGGTGTTGGGCATCTTGCTCAGTTGTGGAGATATCCTTTGGAATTAGGTTCCACTTTTAAACCAGTGCTTTTGGAAGTGGACTAACAATTTTAAAGTGGGAAAAATATATAGTTCCACTATAAAGTGATATTGCAAATGGATGTCTGTCCCATAGAAATTCTTTTAAATATTAACAGATACTGATTGGCCTGGGCAACTATGGGTTAACTAGGAAAGTGTCAACAGCCAGACTCAGTAAAACCAATGTAGTCACTTAATAGTTCCTTTAGTCTTAAAAAAAAGGAATGGTGAGTCAGAAAGATAAATGCAACCTTCAAACATGCAGCAGAGTAACTGTTAAAACCGGGTTCCCAGAGTGTGGAGCAAGACCCTGTATCAGAGCACAGCCCCCAGGAAAGAAATTGATGCTGAATCCCACAGAGGGGGAAGCCTCAGTTATTTCTAATTCTGGTCTTAGCTTCCTGACTCTTGCCCTTGGCTGGATGAAACTGGCTTGGTGGACTAATTTACACCTGCTGCCTCCACTCCCTGGTTTGTGTTACTTCACGGTTGCCTTCTTACAAGTTTTCTTTTTATTTTGGTACTGGGGTTTGAACTTGGGGGGTGCTTTTATTACATCCTTAGAGCTTTTTATTTTTGAGACAAGGTCTCACTAATTAGGTTGCTGAGGGTCTTCCTAAGTTGCTCAGGCTGCCCTTGAACTTGAAATTCTCCTGAGACTCCTGAGTCATTGGGATTATAGGTGTGTACCACTACACCTGGCTAAGTGCTACTAGTTTTTTAAAGGAAGTGTTATAAATCTTTCAGGTATATAATTTTAGCTTAAAAAAGTAATTAGTGTAAACATTGTGACTTCTGGAATATCTGAAGTTTGAGACAGAGTTAAGCAAAGATTGTCTCAGCTTTTCATATGTGCCAAATTCCTCTGTGAATATGGGCACTGGAAGCCAAGTGATGCTCTAGGCCAAGGTTCCCATGTTTTACCTGAACAGAGAAATGATCTTGACTTCAGAAAAGCCATTGGAGATGGGCCCCATGTTCAGATTTGAAAGTGTTTTGGGACCAGTGAAACAGCAGAAATGCTTTCTTTTCCCAAAAGTGTAATGCGGGTCATGGGGCTGGTGCTAATTTAGATTGTGGAATTAGCACACATTGTTAAGTTCTGCTTTATTAACTGTGCAGCACAAGCAGCTGTTTTGCAGAACATTGCAGGTTAAACTACAGGCCGTTAATGGTAACTCAAGAGGAGGGGAAATTTTTAAAACCAGCTAAATCAATCATTGCTTTTTAAGAACTTGAGCAAAGGTTAGCCCCCTGAGTTTTTTGCAGTTACACCCTTACCAGTGGTTTTCTAGAGGGAATGATCTATAGGTGTTTGTGGTGTTGAGATGCTAGCTCACTTATGATGTCTTGCTGACAGATATGTACAGAGCCCTCTGATGAGTAGCATTAACAAACTAAAATGCAAAAAAAATTATTCAAAAACCTGTTTTTGGCTGGCAAAGGTAAAATTAACCCATGAGAACATAACAACCAGGCCTTTCCTACCACCCCCCCCCCAAAACCTACAATATTAAAAACCAATCCAAATAAGGTAATTTAAAAGAAACAGGGTTTCAGTGCTGAGGACCAAGGTGCCCATCAAGGTTTTGCATCTGGAGGTTTGAAAAGTCCTACTTTCCGAAAATATCTGACAAGGAAGGGCACAGTGACTACCGTGATGCTGATCCTCACTGGTGCAAACAGCTTGTGGATTGCGTAGGCCACCACAAACGTGCTGGTGCTGGTTGCCACACTGGACGGTACCAGTGACTCTTGAAATCCGAGTTTGAGCAAGATCGAAGACATGTCTACACCACTGGAGGGGAGGCAAAACAAAACACAAGTATAGCAAGGGTTTAAGTTAATAAATTTGTTTGGCTGTAAAATTTATCACATTTTTAAAGATCCTATAAAAGTAGCTGGAGGAATAAAAAGGTCTTAGGAATCAAGTTCTCATTCATATAGGATCTTACATGACATTAAAACATATACCTATTACCATCAGAAACCTTACCTGGAGACCACCATGTAAAACAGCCCCACGGAGATGAGTGAGATCCCAATGTGCAGAGATACGCCGATTATACCGTATTCTTGAAAGACCTTTTTCAGCTGCTGTGACTTGCTTTGCTTTCCTTCTATGCTACCTGTGTTGCTGCCTGTTGTCTCAGTGGCTCTGTTGGGGTCCTGTGCATACATACACCAAAGAAGGGAGACTAGGTTGGTGGTCATCACTGGCTTGTATACTCACTTCTTCACCTGCTAAAATGTCAGTTATTCTCTTCAGTGAGCTAAGACTAAGTTTCACTTAGTCTCTGTGCAACCAAAGGTTACCTTCTAGGTATGGCAGACAGAATGATGGACCTAAAGATGTCCAAGTCTCAATCCCCAGCACCCATGAACCTGTCTCTTTACATGGCAAAAGAATTTTGTAGGTGTATTAAAAATCTTGAAATGGAGAGAGAATCCTGGATTATCTAGGTGGACCCAATGTCATTACAGGGTCCTTGTAAGGGTTGGTAGGAGAGTCAGTGCCAGAGAGGGAGAGGGGATGGCAGGTGGGAACTGGAGAAGCTATGCTGCTGGCTCATGGAGGCCAGGGCCACAGCCAAGGAACTAGGCAGCCTCTAGAAGCTGCAGGAGGCGGTAAATGGATTCTCTCCTGGAGCCTCCCAAAGGGACTAGCCTTGCTGACCCCTTGACTTTAGCCAGTGAGACCCATGTTAGATTTGACCTCTAGCAGTGATCACATGTGTCTGTTACAGCAGCAAGAGTGACTCCTGTACTTCAGGACTTATTTACTTGGGGGACATCAGTGATACTCCTTTAGGTACTTTCTCTGAGCCAGGTGGTCCTCTGCTGCACTGCACCATATCCATCTGGTTTCCTTTCATCCTCCTGGCAGCCTGCTGAGGTAGACACTACTGTTTTTCCCACCTTACAGAGGAACAGCACAGTCACTGGTCCAAAGTCATTAAGATCAGAGCCTAGGTCACCTGATGGTCATGTTGGGCACATGACCACCATGCTGCACACTACTGAAAAAGAACAGCGGGGCAAAAGCTATGGCTTAATTACTCCAGGACCAAGACTCACACCTCAGATCTGAAACAGGGAGGGTCCAAATTCTTGGACAATTGACTAGGATGTGTACAGAAGTCTGTATGAATGAATGTAGCATCTGTTAATACTTATGGATCACCTACCAGGCCTGGAGAAACAAAAACCAACCCATTCAACAACAACAACAAAAAAAACACAACAGAGAAACAAACCATGCCTGTGTTGGAAAATGCAAACCTCAATAAGAGAGCACTTTTAACCAAGATTCATCAGTAGTCCCTAGAGCTGGTCCAGGCAGGTGGCAAGCACAGCCTGTGAGCTTGCTCTGCTTAGAGAGCCTGCAGCTGCACTATTCCCCCGTTTTAGAGCATGCCACAGCTGAGCACACTGCAAGGCAAGGGGAAGGAGCATGCCAGCCACAGTGCCCAGGAGATGGGGTCAGGCTCTCAGATGGCAAAGAGGCATGGACATGATATGGGCCTGACAAAAAGTCTCCAAACCTGCTCCCTGTGCCTGCACAGCCCTGGCAGCCAATGCTTGAGCAGGGCCTCTCGCTGATCATGTCTGGGGTGAGGCTCCAGATGCTGTTTCTCTCAAAGGCTTCTGTCTGTGGACACTGCAGACTAATGAGGATCTAGGGAGTTTTCTATGCGGTGTGAACAGCCTTTGGTATTACAGAGGTAGGGTGAGGCTTGGTACTGGGCTTTGTAATTCTAAGGGGATCAGTCTGGCACACTCCCCTGACTGATCTTCTCTCCTGCTCACCCCAGGACAGAAGGGGAGGGTCCCACTGCTTTTCCATTTCACATATTTTAGGTGGAAATGAAAATGTCATCTCCTCCAAGAGGTCCTCCATTGCCACCTTCAGATCTTTATCAAATATCACCCTCTTTGAAACTAACAGGAAACTGTTAATCCTGTTGGAATGTCTCATTCCTATCATTCATTGTCTTGCAATGTAGCTGGAAGTTTGGCTGCCTTTTGATTTTTCTTTTATGGCCAGAAGGCCTTTTGCCAAACTAGAGGGTATAAACAAAAGGGCCCTCCACAGAGACACTATGCTCAGTCTGGTGAAAGGACAGACTGGCACATAATTGAGTTTCACTGGGCCAAGTGTCAAGGATGGGAATTGAAAGGGGCTTTCAGCCACCATCAGTTTAATAGCAGGTTTAGCCCTGGAAGAGCCTGTGGCTTGCCATCCTATCAGCTCTGGCAGCTGTCCCATCACCACAAGAGGCAGTAGGGCTTGTTTATCAGAACAAGTCGACCTCTCTGGACAACCATTGTGACTGGGGGTGCAGGGCTGGTCAGAGACCTTAAGGACAGGGGGAAGCGACATGTGCTGACCAAGCAAATGGAGGCTGGTAACCACTTTCCTTCCATCTCTTCAGAGGTGGAAAGTTCTGGAAAATTGTCTTCCTTTAGGAATGTTCCTTTTTTTGCAGGACATGGAGGGCACTGTGCATTATTTTTCCTTGCCCTCATGAGGGTCCATACTCATAGTGCTTTCATATCCACATATATATGATGCTCCCTTCCCTGCCCCAATAATATTAAAGAACAAAATTTGTATTAGAGAAGGGGCAAGAAGGTTGGAAGAATGAACCTAGGACCCTGCCTACAAGTTGACATCGTATTTTGGACTGACACTTATTTTTATTCATTGGCTAAATTGTAATGACACTATATTGCATTTACTTTGTACCAGGCACTGTTCTGAGTACTTTGGAAATATGATTCATATAATCCTTATCACACGTCTGTGAGATAGGCATTCCTGGCACCCCTACTAAACAGAAGAGAATCCTGAGTGCCCAGAGAGGCTGCATAACTTACCAAGGATCACACAGAGATGAACTGTCCAAGCTGGGACTCAAACCTAAAGTCTGGTTCCAAGGCCTTTACAACTGTACTGTGTTCCTTGCATATTCATGAGCATCTTCTCAGTGCCAGTCACTGTTTCAAGTACAGGGGACACAGCAACAAACAAAACCCACCAGGAGCCTATGGTCCAGCAGGAGGAGAGGGATAACAAACAAAAGTGAAATACCAGGGCTGGCAGAGGTGACAAGTGCTATGGAGGAGCACCTGGCAGGATTCCTGGTAGGAAAGCTGCAAGTTACAATGAGGGAGGCCAGAGCTGCAGAGGAGAGGACAGGCTCAGAGGGCGAGTCATCTGCCTAGGCATCCTGTCCCCTCACTAAGGGGTCAGTGGCCTATTCCTGCAGGCTTTACATGAGTGTGGATCATATTAACTGGAAAAGGCTAGTTTCTTCTGTGCTTTACTGCTCCCTTTAACAGAGCTCCTAACTATAGGCAGAGGTGGGCATGTCTCTCAGGCACTTAATGAAATGCCTAATATATTTTGAGACCCCAGCTGGGCTTAGCCTTCTTGCTTCCAATGCATGCAGCTAGAAGCAGCGGAGGAGGGGTTGGCTGGGCTCCATCCAAAGCCAGACCCTCTTTCTCACCTGCTCCAGGCCATCCTGGACAAGGGTCTTCTCAAGGAGATCAATATCTTTTTGTCTTAAACTACAGTTTGGTTCTGATCCTGCCTTGATTTCACCCATCTATTAGAGAGCTGGACAACCAAGGACAGATCATAGGCCCCTGGGGAGATATATATATATATTTACTGTGATTTTAACAATTGCTAATGTTAATCTAGGAGACACCAGATGCCAGGAATGAACATTATCTCATTTTACATTCACACGCTATGAAGTGTGAAATATTAACATCCCATTTTACTGGTGATGAAACAGAAAAGTGAAAGCATTTAATCGAGGCCACATTCAGTGCTCCTGTGTGAACACAACCCTATCAGGAGAGGGCTTGGGCTGGGGATGAGGATGATGGAGCTGACAGAACAGACAAGCAAAGGCCATTCCAGATGATGAATGCAGAGAAGACTGGCCCCACAGGTTAAGGGGCAGCCAGTGGAGGCTCCTGAGGCATCACCGGTGGTCAGGGAAGGATTCCTGAAGGAAGGGATGCCTGGGTTGAACGATGAAGAATCAACAGGAGGGCTGGGGTTGTGGCTCAGTGGTAGAGCACTTGCCTAGCATACATGAGACATATATTCAGCACTGCATATAAATAAATGAATAATATAAAGGCCCAGCAACAACTAAAAAAGATAAGTAAGTAATAATAAAGAATCAATAGGAGGCAGCCTGGTGTATGTGGTGGATCCCAAAGACTGTGCTAAGGATTTAGAGGAAAGGCCCTTATGCCATGCACCAGGCAGGAGAGGAGAGGGCAGGGGAGGATGTTTCTCCACCTGGAGGACAGGCTTAGAAAGAGCATACGCCAAACAAATCCCACTGCTACTTACTAGAAAACTATGGAAAGTTAGGAAGGGCTGGCCCAGTGCGAGGCACCCTGCTCAGGCAGGCCTGCATTAGCCCATGGAATTTCCCCCAGACTCTTGTCTGGAAAGTGCTAATTTCAGCCCTTGACAGGTCAGCAATGCTGGGTCAGGCATACAACCCAGAGTGCAGAGTTAGAGGCACCCTGATGAAGGACTGGGGCTCTGGGTCCTGACTTGCTATTCCTGTATCTCCAAACTTCACTACTACTTTATTAGAGACCCACTGTAAGAAAAAGAAAAAAAAATAAAGGAAAGCTGTTCTGAATGGAAACTAGTTTTCATTCAGCATCATGCAAGGCAACCAGAATAAGACACAGTTCCACACCATGGATTTTCTGCCTGAAGAAGATTGCTCTCCTAGTTAGATAAAAAGGGCGGAGCAGCAAGCTAAGGAGGTGTTAGATAAGGCAGCACCCAGAGGAACTTTCTTCTTGGCCAATGCTCCAGAGTGGAGGCCTGAACGGACTTCAAAGGGGCAACACCTAAGGCCCATCAGGAAGTTCACAATAAGTCTAGGCCCCCTAAGATTCTCTTGTTACACCACTGTCCTGGTTGAACGCTTTGGACACTGGATCTCTGCTGGGGATTGTGTGACCTTGGGCAGGCCACCAATACCTCTCTGAGCCTCAGTTTCGCCTACTGTCTATTGGGAAGAGCCATTTCTTGGTTTATAGGGATGTGGGGACTCAGGGACCCCTGAGGTGATCGGTTTTGGGGAGCTGCAAGTGCAAATTATCCTTGCAGCGGAAGTGGCCTGCCCCTGGCACAACGCTTCTAACAGCAGGGGATCGGAGCTCAGGATGAGGTGGGAGGCTTACCTGGTGGACACGGCAGTCCCCACCAGCGGTGCGCAGCAGCCGGGCGTCTGGCCCAGGCCTTAACAGGGCCAAGGCCAGGGGCGGCGGGGGACAGCGGGTGGTGGCGCCCAGGAGCCGGGTGGCACGAAGCCGGACCCGGGCACCCATCCTACCCGCCGTGAGCAGCAGTGCCAACAGCGCAGCCATGGTGCGCGGTTAGGCGCAGGTGCTGACTCTACGGACCAGAGAGGAAGCAGAAGGCCGGAGCGAGGAGGGCGGGGCCGGGGCCGCGTGCCCTTCCCGGTCCCGCCCCAAGTGCTGGGGTCGGGCTCCCGATGGGCGGGGCTGGAGACGGGTGCTCTTCCTTCCTGGCTCCACCCACTCGTCCCGCCCTCTGGAAAAGTGGCCGGAGTTTACGGGCTGCAGGCGCGCGCGCCTTCCGGGTCCCGCCAGCGCAGCGCCTCTGGGCGGGGCTTCAAGCGCGCGCCTGCCCTTGCCCGTCAACCCCGCCCCTCGGGAGCGAGTCTCCGCAGGTCTTGGCCGGAAGCTTGGCTTCTCAACTGCACAAGGGTCGGGTGGGCCTAGGGCTGCGGCCTGCCAGAGCTTTCATGCCAAGTGGAAAGTCCAGGCGCAAAGTCGCACGTTATTGATTCCATTTCTGTGAAATTCCCAGAACAGGCAAAACTTCAGAGACCTAAACAGATCAGTGGGCACCTGGGGCTGGAAGTGCGAGATGGGACTGACTGCGCAGGAGCGGATGGGACTTTTGGGGCAGGGAAGATCAGTTGAATAAGTAAAACTCGTGCCATTGGGCACTTAATACGGGCCAATCTCACATATGCAAATTTATCTCAAAGGAACAGTTTAATAAGTCTACGTGTTAGCTGCATTCCAACTTAACTAACCTCTTACAATTACGGAAGTCAATTTGGATGTGTGTGCATTCTTCTATGTTTATCTGTTTGTAAGGTGGAGTTACAGCCCCGCCAGTTAGAGGGTTTTGGGATGGTCCCAAAGCAGTTGGGTGGGAGTGCTTCTGCTTAAGTGTAGGTGGTGAGAGTTTAAGAGAGCAGGTGCTCAAACTGGTCCTAGGAGTCCAACTGTGAGGTTCTGGGAGTAGCCACTTAACCTGAATTGCAGTCTTTTCATCTGTAAAATGATGTTACCGCTGTTTACCGGTTTCAGTCCTTGCTTCCCCGAATGCTGAGGTATAACACCAGAGAAGCACTGGGGAGGCAAGTTTAGAGTGGAAAGTGGAAGGCTTTATTAAAGGACAGCAGAAAAGACTTCTCCCCTGAGGAAGAAGAGGACCCAAAAGGTGGAATCTGTGGAAGGGGGAGGTCTTCCCTTTTTTTATAGCTAAGGTCTTCTTTCAGCTTTCCCACACTCATGTCTTTTGTTTCCCTTTATCTGCAGTGATAGAATGCAGGTGAGAAGGCCCAAGGGAGACAGGTGGGCTGCAGGAGTAAACTGGGCAGAAAGGGCCTGGGGCTGCTTTTGATTAGCACCTCCCTGTTTGCTGGGAGCTGCTTCATTAACAGTTCCTTAGAATGGGTTCCTGGCCTTGGGCACATTAACATTTCAATTTCCCCTAGTGTTGCTCTGGTTTCCTGGACTCCATTCTCAATAATGGCCTCCATTTTCTTTATTTTATTCGATTTTAGCTACTCATCTTTAAATCTGGCTTCAATGAGAATAGTAATAGTCCCCCTCAGGAAATTGGAAAATAATTTGACACCGTGCATAGAAAGGGCCTTACCCAGTGCTGGGGCAGGAGGAGAGAGAGCTACGTTTGCTGTGAGGTCTTGAAGAGCCTTGCCCTGCACTCTGGACAGGGACCTGTGGATGGCACCTGACTTTGAGGTCCTCCCAATCCCCACAGTTTTCCTATCTCTGGTCCTTCTTTGTTCATTTAAGTTTCCTGTCCAAGCTTCATATCAGTTGAGTTTGTGATTTTTGCTGTATGATTATTAGGGCAGCAGAAAAACACATTTTTTTTTCACTTTAAATGTGATAGTAAATATAATACTGTAATTACAGTATTATAATTATTTTGTAATAATGGAAAATGTTTTTTGGTCTAAAAATGATGTGGAAATTATCTTTCTTTTAATGTAGTGTAGATAATGTTCTTCACCCTGACTTTTTTTCCTTTTTAAAAAAAAATTTTTTTTAGTTGTAGATAGACACAATATCTTTATTTATTTCTATGCGGTGCTGAGGATTGAACCCAGTGCCTCACACATGGAAGGCAAGTGCTCTACCTTGGAACTACGGCCCCAGCCCCTCACCTTGACTTTTTTAACTTCAAATATATTTTTTATTTTTTCTGTTTCTGTATGTAAAAATGTTACTCATTCTTTTAAAGTCTGTTTAGCATTTCTAGGGACTGTAATACACTTAACAATTCCCTGTTGGTGGACAATTAGGCAGTGTTCTAGTCTTTGCTATCACAAACCATGATTCACTGAACCCCCTGGTATTTGTGTTGTTATCCATATTCAAGTGTACCTATAGATAAACTCCCCAAAATGGAATTGCTTGGTGAAAAGATATATGTATTTGTACATTTGAAGGGATGGTAAAATTATATTCCATAAAGGTTGCAAAGTATGAGAATATCTATTTAGCCTCACCCTCAGCTACTGTCTTAGCAGACAAAGTGAAAATGACACTTTCCCCCTTAATTTATGAGTTGGACAGCATCAAATACAGCCATGTGAATAGCATTGGTAGTTATATTCATGTTCTATGCTGATAAAAAATCACCCCCAACCCCCTTTAATTCACCATCTCTGTAGAAGCCAGGCCTCGCTTACTGGGTCTTCTGCCAGGATCTCACTGCACTAAGGCCAACATCTTATCAGAGGCTCAACTGTGAAAAGATCCACTTTATGAAACTCATCTTGCATTTATAAAACCAAGGGCCCCTGCTGGTGTCAGCTGGAGTTCTAGAGGTGCCACATGGCTCCCTTGAAGCCTCACACAGTAGGGCCATTTGTTCCTTCAAGGCTCTCAGGAGTCTTCTCCTGTAAGGGTAAAAGAAATTGAAGTTAAAGCGTAAAAGTTAAAGGGTAAAAGACCGGGTGTTGTAAAGTTTCTAAGCTGCAAGGTCTGAGTTAAAATGTAAAGGATTAGGTATTGTTAGGTTTCTATGCTACCTGCAAAACCTGAAATTTCTGTAGCTGTTAAGACAATGCTTAGAACCGCCCAGTAAACATTTCCCCTGTTTGGTTGTTTAATAACTGAAGGGCTCTGTGTGGTTGCACGTAGGCCTTGCAGGGCCTGAACCAATCAGTTTGAATGTGTACCCCGTTTAGAAATGACCTATCACTCCAGCCTGACCTGTTCCCGCCAATGAATGAACTAATCATGTTTAGGAGTTGTTGTTCAATTGCTGGGAGCCATTAGCCAAGTAGGTATGACAATTTCCTTGCCAGCGTACCCCATGTTGCAGTGACATTGAATGTACTTAACCTTGCTCAAGGACCAAGGCAGATTAGGGTGTTCCCGGTTTTAAGATAATCGTGTTTAGGGCGTTCCTGGTTTAGGTTCCAGGTTTAAGGTTTAAGATTATTCCTGCTGGGAATAGGGCGTATCCTGCTGCCTGAGTTCCCCTTGAGTTCTCACGGGATTTAGACAATATATTTTGGAGATAGAAGCCCAGTGGAAGGGGATTTGGGCAGAGAACGTGGATTTGGGAAGAGAACGTGGATTTCCCCAGAACGTGATTGTAGACAGCTGGTGTGAGTTAGGGAATAAAGAGTTGCTGTTTGAATCTACAAGCTGTGTGGTGGCTCGTGATTGTGTGCCCAGCCAGACTGTGGCATTTGTGCCGAGCCAGACTGTGGCATTCAATTTTCCCACGCCTCATGATGATTTGTTCTGATGTATACAAAGCCCTCCGCCCTCCCCAAAAAGTGTACTTAAGCAGTGCTCAGCCCCTGCTCGGGGCTCTGGGCTGCTTTCCCTTCTTGAGTGGGCACGGAGCCCCAGCATGCTGGTTCAATAAATCCCCTTCTGCCAATTGCATGGGTGGTCACTTGGTGGTCTCTTTCTCCGACGCTTCGCCTGACCCTTACACTCCCACCTCTTCCTTGGGTCTGCCAAGTGGACTCCGATATCTCAGTGTAACCATAGCAGTGACATTACATAATCTTCCACTTTCTGTGGGCTGGAAGAAGGTCACAGGTTTGTCGAGTCTAGTGGAGGGGATTCTAGTAGGGTTTACCCCCAAGAACATGACTCAATGAGGGTTACCCCTCAATGCATGCCAACAGTAGAAGCAAGTTCGTACAGCAAAGTATGTTCAAGGGGGTATTAATGGAGGAAGGAAGAGGAGGGAGGTTGTGGTTCAAATAACCTATGTGCAGGGCCACTGAGGATCAAACAGGTGCAAGGTCTGCCTTAGAAAAGACAGAGCTCTGGCCTTCAGACAAGGGACACTTTCCTTGCCTCTGAGTTCTTGTCTTAGAGGATTGTTTAGCAAAATATAGGAGTGTGCATACATGTTCTATGCAAATACTACATATTTTATATAAGGTACTTGAGCATCTGTGGCATTTGGTACCTGGAACTCATCCCCCATGGAACAGAGGGATAATTAGTTAGAATTTGACTATTCTCCCCCTGCTCTACCACCTTCTGCCTAGACTTTTCCCCAGCCTCCCCTTGGGTTCTCAGGCTTCTGTCCTTGACTCCTGCCTCTACCTGGTAGGAACAGTGATCCCTTTAACCTGGATGTGAAGTCTCATCAATTCTCTGCTCAGCACAGCACCCCAGCCTCGGGGCTCTTTGCTGTTCTTTGTAGTTACTTGCTGTTAACACCAGCAGCAGGCAGGGCTGTACACCTTGACACCCCCTGCTCCCTCTGCCTGGGTGTCTCCAAATCCTCACACTCACTCTTTTATTTTGCTCAGATTTCTGCAAAGACATGTACTTCCTTGGGCAGCCTGCCCCGGCCCTGGAGCCAGGAAACTTTGATGGCCCCTGCTGCCTCTATCTGTTGTCGCGTAATTTATCACTGCCTGATGAGTCATATGTTTATATTTGCATATATATATGCAGGGAGAGGAACTGCCTCCTGGAGTCGCCCTGTAGGGATTGCCATATGTGGCCTGCCCTTAGTCGGTGCTCAGGAAATATTTGCTGAACAAAGATTTCCTTTTATTTTTCCCTTTTCCTTGCCGTGTGCCTTTACTGTGCTTGTCCTGTGAAGTGAATACACTGATAGTCAGGAGTCTTTGCCCCACTGTGTTTTGTAGCGGTGAGGATGGGGTTTGGCCTCAAGACTGGCCAGTACTTGGGCAGAAGGGAAAGTCCCTTCTCCCTACAAGCCTCACTGAAGAGAGCTGGCAGCAGGGAGATTAGGAGGAGGGAAAAGCTATGCAAAGTTACTCACCTTCTTGGCCAAAATGATTGTAGCTTATGTGCCATTTTCTGGAAGGGAAGGGGTCATGGGGAACATCAGGAGGATAGTTAATGACATGGGGGAATTTAGTGGGCTTGGAAAAATGTACCAATGGCCTGGGACCAAGTTGTCAGGCTGCGGAAGAGATAGTGGTTTGGAAAAGTTCTCCATGGAATACTGAGTGAGACTAATGGAGAGGAAAGTGGGGCGTGAGTCTCTCCAGGCGCGATGGACCTGCCTTTTTGCAATGTAGGTTCAGCTGGGACCAGAGGTGATTGATCTACCACCCCTCTGGGGTGGGGGGGAGGTGGAGTTAGGCTCCTGCCTGGTTGCTCCCAGAGTTCCTTTGATAATACACTCAGCATGCCAGCAGTATGTTGGGATGACATTCTCTGGGCTCCTTCAGGGGCTTCCCTCTGAGGCTGTAGCAGAGTACACAAGATGCCTGGCTGGGAGCCATACCTAACCCGGTGAGGGACCTAGGACTGCTCCCAGTCAGCATGTGGGCTTTAGGGCTTCACCCCACCGCCACTCCGTTTTTTATAATTTCTCTCTCAGGTTGTCATGTTTTTTTTTTTCTTCTTATATTTGTTGTTTAGTACCCTTCTAAGCAAAGGAAAATTAAAAATTTATCCTTTTAGCATATATTTCCCTGTTTTCCTTTGTGTTGTATAATGTCTATTTTATTTATTTATTTTTTGTGGTACCAAGGAATGAACTCAGGGGTGTTCTACTACTGAGCTTTATCCTCAGCTCTTTTTATTTTATTTTTGGCATGAGCTGAAAATTGCAGGGTCCTTCTAGAATATTCTGTTCAGTGTGACCTCAGCACCTCTGCTTCCCCCTTGGGTTGGTAGTACATGGTGTAGAGATGGTACTTTTGGCCATCAGAGACTATTGAGGACTCAGATTATGATTTAATTTAATTTCAAGAAAAAAAATCACAAACATGAACACACCATGGAGTAGTTTAAACTTTATATCCATGACCTGCCTATTGGCGCTCTCTCCTCTGCACCCTGTGGTGGGCATCTGTAACTGATGCCCATTATTGTCATGCTTGGCTTTCCTGTAATATTGTTTGTCTTAGTTTGTCAACATCTGGAAGTGTCTACTTGCTCATGTGGCTCTTACCTGGAAAAGATGCAGGGTAACACTGTAAGGCTCTGTGGCTGCCCAGGTCTAACAGGGACCCAGAAGGGAGATGAGGTGGGTGCAAGTGGCACAGGAAACTCATGCAGGAAGCCTTAGAGCTGAGAGGCAGAAGAACTAGCTGGAAATAAGCATCATTAAAGCCTCATGCTTAAGCTCATTTTTATCTGAATTAAATAAAACTGAAATATGATTCTTAGATCACCACTTTTTAAAAGTCTCCAATGGTCAAATAATGAGGTGACAGCATTTTACAAATCGGAGCCATACTTATATGATAGTGGGAGAATAATGTGGCATCAAAGAAAATTAGCTCTGTGTCAAGAATGTGATGGAGCAAAGGCGGAGTGATAATGAATTTGCTTTCTTAGCGAGCACATAAAAATCTTCATCACAGAAAATGATTTTCTCAAGCCAGAGACTGAGCACCAGGAAGGAGAGGAGCCCAGCTTGGTTTGGATTTGGAGCTGGATTCTGAGTGGGTGTCAGAGGGACTGTTGATTCTCATGCCGGGTTCAGCGCGCAGCACAGCCCCTGTGGCAGGCGCTGCTGAGATGCCCCTATGGTCCCTGCCTCTGGGAACTCAGGCCCTGTGTAATCTCCTACTTTTGAGTGCTTGCTGGAGCCTTGCTTCTTATTAACAAAACAGAGCAAAAGAGTTGAGATGTCACCTCCGTGATTCTGTCACAAAACTGTGTGACTTTCGTCTCCAGCTTTTCTGTCTGCTCACTCCCAAGATAGCTGGCACCCTTTGGAGAGGCCCAGATGTGCAGGAACAGGGGGCAGGCAGTCTCTCAGCAGGACCTGAGGTCTGCCAGCAGCCCTGCCTTGAGATGATCACATCCCAGGCATCACCTGAGTGAAATCTGAGAGCCACAGGTCCCCAGGTGAGCCAGGCCTTCTCCTGGCTCACAGAAGCTGAGACCATCTGTGGTATTGGAAATACCAAATTTTGGAGGTAATTTGTTACATGGTAACTGATGACTGATATAACGCTCAAGCCATTAGTGGAATGTGCGCTGTGCCGGAGACGCATGCAGGGATTCTCACTGTAGCCTCCAGTCAGCTATTTAACGAGTCTGGCCTCAGTTTCCTCATTCATTGACTCACCACGGCTCTGCAGAGAGGACTATGGGAGGGGTTATTGTGGAGTGCCCAGAGCAGGCCTAGTACAGGATGTTGCTCCTTATTGTCTGTTGCTAGGTAATAAGCCACTCCAAACTGTAGTAGTGGAAAACAACCACCATCTATTAGGCTGGTGAAATCTGTGGGTGAGGAATGTGGACAGGGCACACGGAGTGACTGTTTCTATGCCTGCATGATGGAGGAGTCAGCTGTGGGTCAATGATACCTTCTGCACAGCAAGTGACTTCAGGAGTAGAGCAGGGGGAAGTCGGGGGCTGAGTGGAGCGCTCTACCCAGGGCATCACCAGGTTGCATAGCCAATGTCAGCTGGGGTCCTAGCCTCACTAGGGCTCATCAGGGGCTCAGTTGGGGAAAGCCCACTTCTAAACTCCTCCAGACTGTTGGCAGAATTAATCTTCTGTGGCCATACGACAGAAGTCCTCCTTTTCTCTTCAGCTGTCTCTGGGGGTCATTTCAGCTCCCAGGGCTGCCCATTTTTCCTCGTCATGGGGCCTCTCCATAGGAGGTTAAACGAGGTGGTGGGGGCTGGCTCTACTCCCTAGGACTGAGTCACATATAAGGTGGTGTCATCGTGATATCTCATCACCTTTGCCACTGAATATAACTAGTCAAGGAAGCAAAGTCATCTTTGCTGTATCTAATCAGCTAGAAACAAGTCCCAGTGCTGTTCACACTGGAGGGGTGGGCATTATGCAAAGGGATGGGCATCAGGAGGTAGGAGTTATCGGGGTCAATGACCTAAGGTCTGCCACCACACCTGAGAAGACATGGTTGGGGTGACTTGAAGGGCTGAAGGCTGGAATGATCTGGAGGCTTCATCACTCATTGAGCTGGTAGCTGGGCTTAGCTGGGACTACTGAGCACCTAGGCTCTCCATGCAACTTAGGGTCTTCACCTCATGGCACCTGGGATTCAGCAGGAGATGCCTTCTAAGGGAACTGGGAGGAGCTTCGTGGCCTGTTCTGGCCCAGCCTTATTCATGTGGCTTCTATTCTGCCACATTCTGTTGGCTATGAGCAAGTCAGAGACCAGCCCAGATTCTGCTGCTGGGGAACCACACTCCTCCTCTTGAATAGTGGTGAGGTTTCAGGTGGAGAGCTGGTAGGTTGGGAAGCATTTTTGTGACTATTGTCAGGAATGCAATCTGCTACAGCACTCAATAACTATTAACCGACAGTAATGACAATACTAACCTTTGATTCCATTCTGCAGCAGCAGAAACTGAGGCTCAAAGAAATGGTCCTTTCCACCAGGTGCAATCCCAGTGGCTGGGAGACTGAGGCAGGAGGATCCTTAAGTTCAAAGCCACGCTCAGCAACTTAACTTAGTGAGGCCCTAAGCAATTTAGCGACACTCTGTCTCAAAATTAAAATTAAAAAAGGAACCTGGGGATGTGACCCAGTGGTTATGAAAAACCAGCCTCTACCTCAGAGCAAAGCCTGTCCAAGGAAGGGACATGACCTTTGTCCTTGGAAAGACCCACAGAGCACTCCTAGGCACATTCCCACCGTGCTAAGTCGTTTATCTACAAATAACAGGAGAGATCTGCTGCACCAGGTGTCCCTGACTCAGTCAGACTAGGGTGGGGATCCATAGCAACTCCCTAGCAGCCACCAATCAGCATGAGACAGGGAAATATCTGGGATGCCAGATGACCCTCCCAGTAGTTTATGGTGTTGGGAAACCATGTAGTTCAGCACGAACACCCCTCTTGGCTTAAACCAATCAGTTCAAATGAATCCCCCTCTTGTAGTAACCAATCAACCCTACCCAACTTGTTCCCGCCAGTGAATGTGCTAATCATGTTTTAGAGTTGTTGTTTGATTTATCCCTCGGTGTGTGATGATTTGCTAAGAGATGCTATGATGTATGTGGGGGTCCCTGCCTTCTCCAAAGAATGTGTAAAACCGCTGCAAACCCTGGGCTCGGGGCCTCTCAGCGTCATCAGTTGCTGTGTGTGTGTGCGGAGGACCTAGCTAGCTCGAAATAAACACCTCTTTGCTGTTTACATCGATCTTGGTCTCTGGTGGTCTTTTGGTTGTCCCAAATTCGAGCATAACAGTTAAACACCCCTGGTACCAGAAAAGAAAAGAAATGTGCCTCCCCCCGGGGTTTCCCATCCTCATGCACTCCTCATCTCCCGAAAAGCATTTTTGTTGTTATCATTGTTGAACTCAGCAGAAAAAAATCTTTCAACATTGTTGTATTTTAGGCAGAAAAGAATTAGTGCTTGAAAAATCAGTCAAAAAGCAGGAGGAGTGGGCACTGATCGGGCTGTAGGGGGAGACTGCCTGGACACAGCAACACTGGCCAACCAGAGGAGCTGCTTTCAGCCACAATGGGGAGGGGTTTGGGAATCAGGAGTCCATCACTGGAACGAATGAATTCTAGGACACAAGGCCACAGCTGTGACCCAGGGACCAGGAAGCTGCTTCTATGATGGCTGCATCCCAGCTCCAACAACACAGGTCACTGGATATAGAAAGGTGGAGTCCGGTTGCTGCCTCAGCCATGCCTGCCCATCTGCACCTGTGGGCGGGTGCCCAGGCCCCGGAAATCTGCCCAACCCCCACCCCCAGCTGCAAACAGCTCAAACAAAAGGCAGGTGCCTAGGCCTCATTTCTGCCTTCAAGATACTGTGCATGTGCATCTAATCAGCAGCAACTAATTCATACCCAGAAGCTTTAGCTGCAAGGGAGTCTGGGAAGTTTTTGCCTTTCTTCCTGGAAGGCACACTGGAGAGAGTTGGGAGTCGATGCCCCTATGTTCAATACCTCAACAAAGCTCCACCTGTGAGGAACCTCCAGTCCTCCTCCCACCTAGAGAAGCCCTTGCATTCCATTGGTGCGAATGGAGTTGCACAGCCACTCTTAGCTGCAAGAGAGCTGGAATCTGAGGATCTGGCGGAAGGAGGCAGACTTGGCTTAGACTGGAGCAGGCACACTGTCTTCCTGCACAGCCAGGAGGCCCTGTTGCTGGGGGCAGAGCCGAGTGACTTCCGTCTGGGGCAATTCACTCATGGCAATGAGTGTGACTCAGGTGGGGAGTGTTACCACCAGTTACCGGTTCTGCTTCCTCACATGTTGAAGTTTGAATATTAGAGAAGCATATGAACCAGGGTTTATTTAAAAAGGGGTAACATAGACTTCTCCTGCTAGGGAGAAGGGAGCCATAGTTGGTATCCTGGTATCTCAAGAAGTGAGGTGTTCTGCCCTTTTTATATGTACTAGGCTTCCTTTGTTCTCCTGCCTTTTCCCCCTTAAATTTCTCCTTCCTGTGTACGTGACTAGGCCCAGGAATGCTCAGTGGTGTGGCCAAAAGGTGGGAAACAGGTGGGCTGAAGGGGAAAGGGCAGGGTGGAGTAGACCAGAACACTTTAACAACCTTATAGCTCCTTGCAGGGAGGGGAAATTCCTGGGACGGGTTACCTTGGCAACAGGTTGGAGCAGGGGCAGGTTCTTGTTAAGGGTGGAGGAAAGGCTCTGAAGGAATTAACATTTCAATCCCTCAGGGGACAGCTTCCAACTTCCCAAATCACTCAAAATTGGCTTCCTTGATCTGACCTGACTCAATTTACCTGTCTATACTGACTGCCTGTCTAATTCTGGCTTCAGAAGCATGAGTGTGTGTGTATGTCTGTCTGTATGCCATGGGGATGAGAGGGATGGGGGCCAGTGCTGCAGTCCGGCTGCAGCAAAATAACGGGGGTGGGGGGGGTGGGTGACGAACAACTTGTGTACATTGATACAGCAGGAGTGGGAGTTGTTTATTGTAGGACAGGAGGGGTATTTATACATTCCACACAGCTTATCTTAATTAACATAAACTAGTACAACAGTCAACCAATAAGGAATCTCCACACTTAATGGCTCGCTGGTGTTACTTCACAAACCACTCCCTCTGGCAAAATGCCAGGTGCCATCCAGACTTGTTTACAGACTCTAACATTTCCCCCTTTTGTTTAATTTAAATAACGACCATAGTGGTTTTTACACAAACACCATAAATAATCTGCTACGAGCAGAAGGGGAGGATACAAAATGCCACAATACCAAGCCAATTGATGGCTCCATGCAAGAAGCCCTTGGAAAAATTATACCAGCAATGACACCATTAGCAAAGATACCGAGTTACAATTTGTTGTAGATTACAGTTTGTTGTCTCAGTCCAGGTAAAGCAGTGTCTCAATAGATTAACTCACAGTCCAGGTAAATCACAGCCCAGGTAAGTTCTGCAGGCAGCTAGCTTGATTCAAAGTCTCGTCCAGTTCTCAGCCGAAGTCTCCTCAGGTTTTCAGCAACACTGGAAATTCTTCCACCCTCGTTTTCACCGCACTGGGACGAAGGCAGGAACTCCGGCAATGATGGCTAAAGAAAATCCTGTAGCATTCCACTAAGAAAACAACCTTCTGAACAATTTAGTACATTATCTCAAGGTTTTTTACATTTGAAATAAGCCTTAATAGTGCTCTTTATTCATCAGCCTCCAGGTGTGGGAGAACCGTTGTAGCTTAGTTATTGGCATTGAAAATGACCAAACATCAGGGACGCTGGTAGCTGTCTTCTGCGGCTGTAGCATCCCGGGCAGCCCCAGATGGCCCTGGGGAGAGTCCCGGTCTCAAACTGCTTCCTGGCACAGGGAGCAAGAGCCTGCGAGACTTTGCCTGGATTTGGGCTCTCGCAGTGGCATCCCGCTCCCCGGGCGGGGGGCGGGGAAGAGCCAGGTTGCCGCCGCTTGAAAAGTCCTTGCTGCGCCGTGACCGGCTCGCCCACGTGGCAGCCACTGTGCAAATTCACGCACCCTCTGGTAACGAAAAGCATTCAGTAATAGCCTTTTGCTGCAACTTTTTTCCTGATAATCCTTCCTCCTCTGAAGTTTCTTTTTCTTTCTGACTAGAGTTCCTGGGCTTCCATCAACACATGCCCTAACTATTCTTGGTTCCATTGGGGTGCCTTCTTCCCTTAGTAATTTACTTCTCACCCCTTCCATATTTTCATCACAAAGACAATACAACATTTCAAGACAAAACAAGACACAAACATACTGTATCAATCTTCTCCATTTTCTCAAAATGGCCATTTTTCCTCTTGCCCTATCTGTCTAGGGATGAGCAGATTTGCTCCCGTCCTATCTATGGACGGGCAGCTTTTTTTCATCACTTACCCCCGAGTGTCCCGGGGCTCCCCGTAATGGGCCACCATCTGCCGCAGTCCGGCTGCAGCAAAATAACCGGGGGGTGACGAACAACTTGTGTACATTGATACAGCAGGAGAGGGAGCCGTTTATTGCAGGACAGGAGGGGTATATATACATTCCACACAGCTTATCTAATTAACATAAACTAGATACAGCAGTCAACCAATCAGGAATCTCCACACTTAATGGCTCTCTGGAGTTACTTCACAAACCACTCCCTCTGGCAAAATGCCAGGCGCCATCCAGACTTGTTTACAGACTCTAACAGGCCAGGTTGCTGAAGGAAGGAAGAAAGAAATATTTTCCCATCCTAGTTTCCAAGGGGACACACACTTAATCTGCTCTGGGATTCAGGGCCTGGCCATTACTCACCATGACTTGGACAACAAGCAGGGAATGGTGTTAAAATAAAAAGTGGACAGTGTTTGAGAAGAGTTTCCTTGTGCTTCCTCCCAGTACACACCCTCTGGCTACATCTGGGTGTTTCTGAGGACAAGCGCATCTTTATTCCACTTCTCCTTCTCTCTCTTGGGTTCTGCAGTGGCTGTTGCAAGTATTCTTTGCCCTTCTGGCATCCTCTCTCCTGCCCTCACCCCCTGCTTTTCCAGGGAAGCCTGAGCCTGGTGGTAGGAGTGCAAGTTCCCCTCCACATTTCCCTCCACTGCTCCTCACCTCCTTCTACTTCCATCTCCTTTTCCAAGACAAACCCAACCACCTGTGACTCCACTCTGTTCACTTCCAACCAGCACTCATTATTCTGAACACCTACTGCTTGCCAATTCTGTGCTAACAATTGGTGATACAGTGAAAGTAAGGCATGTTGTGTTAAGATTTGGTGGTTAATATGTGGATTTGTCTTAAACCTGGCTGTGCCTCGAATGAAATGATTTAAACTATCTAAATCCCTGCTTCCCCACTTGTAAGGGGTGGGAATGATAAAACCTATCTCAAGGCATTGTTGAAAAGGTGCATTGGTTAGCTTTGTGTTACTACAATGAAATAACTGAGGCAAGTAACTTATACAGAAAAAAGGTTTATTTAGCTTGCAGTTTGGGAGGTTCAAAGGCATGCAGTTGTATGTACTTAGCTCACGGCAGGAGCAAAACAGTCCCATCCCCAACCATAGCAGAGAAGAGAGGAAGAGACTGGAGTCCTACAGTCCCCTTCAAGGACATACCCAATGACCTAAGGTAAACTTTCCAGCACTTCCTGCTAGCACCAAGCCTTAGTACATGGGCCTTTGGGGAACAATTAGCACTCTTATTTGGCAGAAGTTTAAGCGAGATAATGTGTAAATGTTTATGGAACTGGGCCTGACACAGGGCAAGGACCAAGCCATGACAGTATGGCTGGCACTTGTTCTTCTGTCTGCCTAGCACCCAGTGTCCTTTGGGGAATGCCCCTCCCTCCCTAACATAGTTTTTGTGTGACTGTCAAGCCATAGTGTCCCCCAGTCAGGGGATGGGGCTCGCGACCTGGATATTGCCCAAGTGTCTGTTCCTGATGTGGGTAAAAGCGGGGTGTGGGTAAAAGCGGGGGCATGTGACACTTGTGCATTCTGACCCAGCCTCTCTGGTCCCTGTTACTCATGATGTCCTGTTAGTGACCTCTCCTCTGAATGTTCTCGCCCATTCTTTTGCTCCCTTGGTAAGTCCTTAGCCAGCATTACCTGACACACCACCTGGTTCTTCTCCCTGCCTGTGAGACAGTATAATGGGGGGCTAAGAGGCAAGGTCCTTGGAGACAACTCATTCGACTTGAGTTCTGGCATTCACAGCTCCTAGCCATGTGGCCCCAGGAAATGAATTAACCTTTGACCTCTGCTTGAGGACAAGCACCTCCGTGGCTGCCTGCAAGGATTAAAAGCAGTCTCGTGTGCACACCAGGCAAGTCACCAGCCCCTCTGAAGGCTTGGCTGCCCCCACCGCCACTCCTTAACACAACGGCCTGTGGGTCCGGTGAAGGCAGGCAGACCGCTCTGCAGACCGCTCCTGTGTTGGAAGCCTGGAGAGCAGGCGCTCAGGCCTCTTGTAAAGCGTGCACGCGCCTCACCCATTTGTTCAGCAACTGTTCTTGAGCAACAGCCACCCGGCTGGGCACAAAGGAGACAGAAAAAATGCAAGCTGTGGCCCTAGTTCTTGAGAGACAATGCAGAGAACTGGGACACAGGGCTCCTCCACTCCTGAGCTGGTGTCACGCGTGTCACCAGCAGTGACTGCTACCACCCACTTCAGAGTGACCCTCTCTCCTCCTGGCCCACCCGCAGGAGCTCTGTCCCTGTTTGACCTGGACTGACTTAGGACTCCCTTCTGTTTTTCTCCATTGCTTGGGGAAGAGTCATGGTTAAGAACGTGCGCCACAGAGGCACACAGGCTGGGTGGTGTCTGGCTTGACACTGAGTAGTGGGCACCTCGCTAAGTCACTGCAGCTGTCTGCCTCGTGGAGCTCATCTCTGGGTGATTACGGTGTACACCTCATTGCTGTGAGGCTTCCGGGGATGGTGTCTGGCGAGCTTGGCCCAGGGCACCCCAGTGGAGGCTGGCATGGCAAGCATTGTCTGACTCCTCCCCAGTTCCTGCTTGGCTGGGTTTCTCTTCTCAGGTGGAAGACTGGTCCCGGTCTTGGGGGCCAAGGCCATTTATGGTTTGGGGTCAGGACCTGGAGGTGCTTCCCTACTTTGACTCACATTTCCCTTGTGACCTGGCAGGCCACTCAATACCTCCAAGCTTCGGCTTTCTTATCTGCAAACTGGGGATCATAATAGTACCCGCCTGTGAGTCCCCCAAAGGCTTATGTGTTGACGGCTAGGTCCCCAGGGCAGCGGTGCTCAAGGTGGGCTTTGGGGAAGCAATTGAATCTCGAGGGCTCTGAGATCACTGGTGGATTCACCCATTGATGGAGTCTAGAAGAATGGACTATTGGGACGTGGGGACATTGCAGGAGAGGGAACTGTCCCCAGCCCCTTTCCCTCCCTCTGTCTTTGCTTCTCAGCTGCCATGAGGCAAACACCCTCCTTCCCCCACTCCCTTCCACCATCATGTTTCTGCCTCACCACAGGCCTACAAGCCACGGAGCCAGCTGAGCATAGACCGAGATCTCTGAAACATGAGCCAAAGTAACCTTTCCTCTTTTAAACTGCTACTCTCAGGTTATTTTTTCACAGTGACAGAAAGTTGGTGACCATAGTGCCTTCTGGGGTTGCTATGAGGACTGAGAAGGAATGCTCCTGGGTGCTAGGCATGGGCCTGCCTCCTGCAAGTTGACCGTGGTATGCACAGGGGCTGTCTTTGCTTTTCTTCATTCTGAGAAGAAGCCGGAAGGTGTGGGTGTTGGGGGGGCAAGACGCTGGATGCATGCTGTCTGGTCTGAGGAGGCCACTTGGGGAGAGATGCTACTTACAGAACCATCAGTGAGAAAAGTGGTGGCCTAACAGAGAATGGAGGTGTGACACAGTGTTCTGAGAATCTCCTTGCCACTGCCTTTGAGAAGGAACAGATCATTTCTAAGTACTGAGGAAGGATCTGGAAGAACTGAGCCCACAGGGTCTGAGGGGTGTTTTTTGAATGATGTCTGAAATGGTTGCTAATGGTGATGTCTGAAGTAGTTACTGATAACCATGTAAAGAGCCCTGAGTCATGTCTGAGAAGCATGGGAATTAACAGGAAATAAAATCAATATCTGTACAGCAAACCAGCGCCGGCTCTGTTGGCAACTGTAGAGGTTTTAAAAGCTCATTTTTTTTTTATCATAATAAGTAAGACTTGCTCACTGGAAAAAAATTCAAACAATACTTATTGGGAATCAGGACACACTGTCCCAAAA
This sequence comes from Marmota monax, assembly GCF_021218885.2. Taxonomy (NCBI): domain Eukaryota; kingdom Metazoa; phylum Chordata; class Mammalia; order Rodentia; family Sciuridae; genus Marmota; species Marmota monax. Next base: position 26,912,313 of record NW_026695222.1, read on the forward strand.
TGTAACAGCAAGAGACCAGAACTGCCACCCAAAATCAATTTCTTTTTTTTTCTATAAGTAATTACTTTATTTTTTAAATTTATTTTTTTAAATACATGAAAATAGTGGAATGCATTACACTCATTATTACCCACATACAGCACAATTTTTCATAACTCTGTATATAAAGTATGTTCATGCCAAATTATGCCATTATACATGCACTCTTTTTTTGCATTACAATTCTTAATATACATATATACCACAATTTTTCATATCTATGTTTGTATATAACAAAAATAAATTTCTTTGGGAGATTTTGAACTGCCTCTTTGGAAAAATAGCAGATACAGGGGAGCCCTGCAAAGCTGTCTTTTTGTAAGAGCAATGCATATCTCTAAATAAAATTGACTCAGGAAAGCACCTGCTGGAGGAAGAAGCTGGGAGTGAGCCCATCACCTGAGAGACTTTCTATCAGCTGGCAGCACAGCCCCGGCTCCCCACGCTCTCACCTTCCTGCCCTCTGTGGCCTGGCACTGCCTCCCTGCCTCCCTGGGCATCTACTACTTTCTGCAGCTCGGGATGGGCATAAACTCTGGCCCTTATTTGAGAATCATATTTTGTGTGATTTTTGTGCATATTCATAAAATTAAAATGTTTTTTCCTCTGTTAATCAGTCTATTATTTATTTTGTGGACTCAATTTTCAAACCTTCAGAGAGTAGAGAGAAAGTTTTCTGCCCCCTCCAACTGACCCTGCATCAGTCAATCTCATGCTCTGAGCACCAGTTTGGTGCCAGGGGCGAGGCAACCATGAACAAGGAGGGCAGAAAGTCGCGTGGATCTTCTGCCCTCCTTGGGAAGAGATGCTGTGGGACAGTGATGAGAGCCAACATCCCCTTTCCAGAAGAGTAGGAGAGAAAGAGAGCCTCTTGTTATCGAATAAGCATTCAGCCAGAATGAGATGCTTGTCACTGGCAAGCCAGGAAGAGGGGCAAAGACGTAAAGAGAGCTCAGCCTCGTGGCAGCTGAGCAGATACAGCCCATTCTATACATTTTCTTGAGATGAAGGTGGGTGACCCTCAAGTCAGAGGACTTGGCAGTGCCATTTGTCACTCTCTTAAATTCACCTGGCAACTGGGGTGGCTGCTTGCGTTTGCCAGTTGTGTTCAAAGGAATGCCAAACTTCTCATCTCTCTCCAACAGGCATGTGGTTGTAATCTGGACCTATTTACCTGAGCTTTCTTCTCACAGGCAGGAGGAGATGGGGAGGTCTTCTCCCAGATCTTTGCATTTCAGTGAAGGCTTATGAATATCTAAGAAAAGCATGCCTGGGCAAGAGGCTCATTTAAACTTTAACAAGGTTTTCATGCATCTCAAAAAGCCAAATTAAGAATTTACAACCAAGATTCCGAAGAGAAACACTCAAAAAAGAGGGTCCTTCCTTTTTTGCACCAGGGAAAATGATGATTATTATTTTTTTTTGTAATTGGTATTTATTGATTCTCAGGTGTTAAACAAATATACACTAATGTCACGTGCAGTAATCTCCTTAGGGAAGTCGAGTAAGGGGCCCCGCAGGTGTTGGATGTTCCATGTGTAGAGCAGGGTGAGCAGGGAGGCCTGATCAGCTGTTTCCCTGTGTCCTTCCAGTGTGTTTCTGCGTACAACAAGGCAGCTGTCCACACTGGTAGCTACAGAGTGGCCTCATCTTTTCTTATGGGGCTGTGTGACACTGGCCCAGGCTGGGCCGTGCTAGAACTGTCTGACTCCCTTCCTTCTTGGGTGGACATGCAGGTGCTCCCTACTGGAGGTGGAGGGTGGCAACTAGAGTGAAGCTGAGCTTCTATCTCTGGCACCAACACTTGCTTCCTGTGTGACACTAGGCAGGCCATTGAACCTGTGCCCCAGTTTCCTCATATGGGAGATGGGAATAGGATCCCCAGTACACGATGGGTTATGTAAAGGGCTTGGATTAGGCCGAGCTCAGAGCAGGTCTATATTGGTGTGAGCTGATATTATCATTATAAAATGTATTAATCATTGTTGATAGTGAGATTGAGTTGTCCATGGGGCTTGTAATTATCTTCTCACTAACTCAGGCATCAAGTACTTATTGAGCACCTGTGACCTGCACAGTACGTATCCAGCACTACACTGCTGGACAACTGGGACAGGATCCCTGCCCATATGGAGCCTAGGATTGGGTGGGGGTGATGTGCAGGGAGCCTGTAGCCAAGAAGAAAGCATGATGAGCCAGATGGGTGGTGCCTGATCCCACCAGAAAGGGCCCTTCCAGAAGGCAGCACTGGGCATCTGAAGAGGAGAAGTCAGGCGTGGAGCTTGCAGGGGAAGAGGCTGAGGAGCAGGGGGATGGCACAGGCACATTTCCCAAGGGAGCAGAGGTGTGTGGGAAGTGGTGGGCAGACTCAGAGGAGGCCAGCGTGTCAAGGCTCGAGTGTGGGGGCACAAGATAGGCTTGGAGAAACTTGCCAGGAGCCAGATCTTCTGTTGGGGTTACAGAAAATGACACCCCAAAGACTATTGCTGAGATGTACGGAGCGGCCTCTGGGGCTGCTTCTGGGTCAAGGGCTCTCTGACTTCTTGTACCTACCATGCCCTCCTTCCCCCAGCGCTGGGGAGGCTTTCTGCAAAGTTCTCTTGTGTACCTGATTGGATTCGCAAAAAGAGAATCACAAGGGTCTTCGGTTTTCTTATGAAATTTCATTAACCAGAGAAGATTAAAGTCCTATAGCAGGAAGGAAGGCGAGCCACCCAACATCACTGTGTAGAGCCTAAGAAACTTTGTCCCACCCTTTGTTCTTCTGGACCCATTCATCTGCTGTAAAAATCACCCTCTATCCCTTTAAAATTGTCTACAGTCCTTTCTCTCTTGCCTCTGAAGAGGGTATTTAAGCCTCAATTGACCTTCTCTCTGAGTCTGTGTATTTCTCCTGTTTCTGCTTATAAATAAAATTGTGCCCCCAACTGGCCTATTGTCAGTTTATTTCTTAGACTAAAATGATCACATACATCTTCAGAGGGAAAGGGCAAATTTAGAACTTCCCTTGTTGACCTTCCCTAGCCAAATTAGCCTCACCAGGGAATGGCGACACAATGCTCTCATCTTTGTGGGGATGTCTGAGATCTACTCGTGTTCTTAGAGCCTGGCATAATCCACATACCCCCTGTTCTATTACTCTGCTACTTATGATTGTTGCCATATTACTCTTGTTTAGAGGATATTCCCATCCAAGATTAACAGCTGCTATTTACTGCACACTCCGCCGCGTTCTAAGGTCTTCATGCGGATATGCATTTAACCTGACCCGCAAAATAGAAAGGGATAATGCCAACCCCAGATTAAGGGGGTAAGGGAGGATGGGGCCTCTCCGGCGCAGCCCGTTGGGGGGGGGGCAGGCTTCGCGAGCACGGCTCGGCCAGCAGCGAAGTTTCTTCCCCACGGACGGCAGCTGCCCAAAGCCATTCCCATCCGCATTTTGCGCACCCTCGGCGGCGACCGAGGATTGCGCCCTCGGCTTGAAGGCGACCTGACCTTAAGGTTGCCGGGGACTGCAGGGGTCGGAGTTTGGGGTCCTGACGGCGCTCCAGCGCTGCTCGCGGGAAGTGACTGGGTGAGCAATGCCCCAGCGACTGAAAACCTTGCACTAGATGTCCTAGCCCAGGAGGTGGCGCTGCAGGCTCTCCCAAGACTCCGACTACCCAAGGAAGGCACGACCGGCACTCTGGGCTGGGGAATTAGGTTACTAACGCTACTACTTAAAGACAGCTCTCCAAATCCTCCAGCAAACCGTTTCTGCATGAGTCAGGACTTGTCTTTTGTAGGATACCAGCCATAAACTCAGGCTTAGGAGCTGCAGAACCTAATACTCTAAATACTCAGAGTTTTAACCAATTTCTTTTTTTCCTAAAACTTTTTGTTATCGAAATGCATCCACATTTACGCAAAATGTATGAATCAGTTGACATAATATCTTTAAAGAGAAGTATGTAAACATAGCAGGTAGAATTCTAAATATGAGGAAACATATCAGGGCTTAGTGAGACTATGAGTGACTTTGTACAAGGGAGGCAGCAGCCAAGCTGCTGTTTGCCTAAGTGCCCCTTTGATTGAATAATACCTCCTCCTTCTTCCTGCAGATTCTTCCATCAGCCACTTCCTGGAGAAGGAAATGGTAAATAGAAAGGAGAGATTTTCTGAGAAGGGAAGTGATTTCAGGGAGCTATTCAGCAGTTGTGTTTATGACTGAGCCTGGGTCTTTGAGATATATTGGGTGGGAGGTCATGGGCCAAGCCTCCCATGCCCATGGGGCTGGTAGTTTTGTCAAGCAGCCAAGCAGTAGGGCCAAGCCTTGTGCAAGGGGCCTGGCTGTGTAGGAGGGGAGCTCTTCTGTCTCTAGCACATTGATACCATCTGGCTGCATGCCCTGGGTAGCCACATCTACAACTGAACTGGGTAGTAGATTTCAATAATGGAGAAATACTCCTCCTTCCATCCAGAGGTGAAGTCTGTTTTCTCTGCCCCTTGAATTTGGGTTGGCCCATAATTTGCTTTGGCCAACAGTTAATAATAAAGCAGAAATGATGGTGTTTGAGATGTGAGTCCAGTCCTGAAGAGAACTTCCGCAGTTCTGCTTTTGTTTTTAGGAACTGTGACTACTCCGTGCACAAGCCCTAGTTAGCATGCTGGAGGATGAGACCACGTAGTCATGCTACCCCCCAACACCTACTCCATCTAATTTGGAAGCTAACTGCAAGTTCATGAAAAAGCAAGCCCAGGTGATATCATGTGGCAGAGCCCTACCCAAACTGCTGAATCCTGGAAGCATGAGACAGTACATGGTAGTTTGTTACATAGAAAATGCCAACTGATCCTTGCTGGACTTTTGGATTTGGGGAATGTAAAATCTCCTGCATTTTAAATGTGGGCAATGAACTTTTAAAATTATTTATTGATTTATTTTTTATGTGTTCTTTTTAGATATACAGGACAGTAGAGTGGGCAATGCATTTTTAAAACACCACTGGCCAAAACAGATATTTTTGAGCTCTGCACGGGACCCCAGGGATTGCCAGTTTGCAAACACTGCTATAAAGCCATGGAAGTGGATCTTAGTTTGCTGCTCATAGCAATCTAAGTTCATGTAAATCACAGTAAGGTATAAATACAAACTTAATGTCTTTGTGGAAAATACCTTTTTTTGTTTTTGTTTGTTTTGTGATTGCTGTTAAGAAGCATCTGTCTTTTGGGGCTTTCTTCTTGGGATATGGAAACTCACTTTGTACCTGTGGGTTTCTTTGTTCAAGATGATCTCTGGTCCTGTTTAAAAATAGAATCTTCATGCTTCAGTAGCTATAAGGTCCTAATCTTGTTACCCGCTGCAGCACGCTTGGCCAACATCCGAGCTTTAGCTTCTGCACATTGAAGCTTTAATAACTTCATTTGGTGAATAATCAGTGGATATTGACAAGGATGAGGAAGTGATTATTTTGGTTAGTGTCCCTGAAAAGTGCTAAGTGAGGTAGCAAGAGGAGCTTGACTTTCTTTTCACAACAGTTTTTGAAGCTTCCAAGTTATTTTCCTCACATTATCTGTAAGACTTAAATAAGACCTTACATACAATCTTGGTCCTAACTGCCTGCCATGAAGAAACAGATGCAATTCCCTCAGATTTGCAAAATTAGAAAAGAAAATAAAATGTCTGAGGAAGACAGGAGTAGTCACTGATTCTTTCAGGTGCTTTTCTCTGAGTTATTCGTTGGAGGGTCTTTGTGAGAGAAAGAGCACAGATAGAGATTGCAGGCATCTTACACAATGGAGCTCAGCTTGCCAGCCTCTCACTTCAGACTTGGAGAAGGCTCGGCCCATTTGTGCTTGTAAATGCTTTCAATGTCATCCTCATTTTGTAAGATGGCTCATTTGTGCTTGTAAATGCATTTAAAGTCATTCCCATTTCATAAGCTGTGATCACTTGAACTAATGAATCTGGGGAGAGGAGGCACCAGTCTTTAGAGCATCTTTCTCCCCATGTGGATCAGGGACTACCCACATTAGGGTCACCTGGGCAAAGGCAGGGGAAAGGCTTCTTTCAAAAGTAGATTCCCTGGTTCAGTCTACAGGCATGGACTGGGAACCCTTGGGGATAGGTTCTGGGGTGAACAGGGTTCCTGAGCTCCTTAGGTGACTGCAGTGCACTAGAGCAGGGGAGGGAGCAGGCAGTGTGTTGCAGAGGTGTCCTGGTCTCCTTCATGAAATACCAGAGCCTACAGCCTCACTGAGATGCTAGTCTATATCCCAGATCGTATGGAGAGTTGGCTTTGATTTTTGCCACCAGAATCAATAAAAGAATTTGGAGATAATCAAAACCATGACTAAGTACAGCTTAAAACTACCATCTCTGTGAGAGAACCATCTCTTTATCTGACTTAAGATATTATCCTTTGGAATTAGCTCTGTACTGTGAAATATGGCTGATTCTACCATGATCTATAGTTAGTATCAATTGCTGTGCAACAAATGAAGCTGCGATGTAATCAAATAATAATGGACATTTATTATTGTTTATGGTTCCTGTGGATTAGAAGTTCAGAAGGAATTTAAGTGGTGGGTCTGGCTCAAGAGTGCCCACGAGGTCACATTCAATGGATGGGCCAGGGCTTCAGCCAACCGAAGCTTTGATGGGGCTGGACAATTGTCTTGCAAGGAGGAGCCTTCACTTGGTGGGCCAGCTGGGGCTAGCTCCTGGCAGAGCCTGCACTTTCTCTCTCAGGATGCTCATGGTCCTCACAGCATGAGGGGCTGGCTTTCTGAGAGCACCTGGCAGCAGGGGCGATGCTCTTTACAACCTTGCTTTGGAAATCACATACCAGCTCATTTCCAAGATCCGATTGGTCACGCAGTGTGGGTGGGGACCACAAAGGGGTGAATACCAGGAGGCAAGTATTATTTCAGGTTACTTTGGAGCATGGTTACCATCTGAACAATCTTCACCTTGTATAAAAAGAATGATAACTCTTGATGATTGAAAGTTGACCATGTGCTACAAGCTGTATCATCCTTTTTTCACACACTCTCATAATAATATCAATGTCATTTGTCAATTTTCAACATCTAAAATCTATCTGCATGCCAAGTGTGAAAGACTTAGCTCAAGAATTCAGAAGGAATTATAAATAAGAACTGTTTAGAAACATAAAAGCCAAGAGGTTTTTGACAGAAGTTGTGAAGTGGAAGGGAGGGAGGAGCTGAGAGGAGGGAATGGAATTAACAGGCATCTCACAAAGGCAGAGGGTCAAGAGCTGCTGTGGAAAGTTGAATAACAAGAAACAGAGGGGAAGAGCATCATCTGAAGTTCCCAAGTAGCAACAGAGTGGTGGAAATGAGTCATAAATATCAGGAATTGAGAAAAAGAGGAAGTTAGGCGTCAGCTCCTCTGCTGGGGAAGCCACATGTGCTGTCCCATTCCAGGAATAATGGCATAAACACAGGACTTAGACCCATGGAGGTGAACAGCAGGGTTTGTTAGTTGGAAGTTGGTGCTGTGGGCCCAGGTGAAACAGTTCTTTGAGTGGGTAACATAGAAACTAGACCACACTCTTAAACATGCATCTCAATTGCTGGTGGGCCTTGTTAACCAGACTGCTTCATCATCCTGGGTGGTGCTTGAGAATTTGCATTTCTAACAAGTTCCCTGGTGATGCTGATGCTGCAGGTCCAGACTTTGGGAACCCCCCAGGCTCAGCAGTGAGTGGAGAACAGCAGGTCAAGATGCCGTCCAGGCTCCAGAATAGCCAGTGCCTGGGACCTCTTCTCTTCTTACCCTTAACTTGTCTAAAGATGAGGCAACTCTAGATCACTAAGCCACAGGACATCAGAAGCTTAGAAATGCCCTGGTCCAATTTCAGCAGTTTTATAGTGGGGGAGAGTAGAACCCAGAAGTGACTAGGGCTTATCCAGAAATGACACTAGGGCTTACCTAGAGGACCATGGAAGAGAGGGATCTCTTCACTTCCTGTCCAGGGCTCTGCCACTGTCTCTGCCCAGCCCAGTGCTGCCAGAGCATGGCTTCCCATCTGAGCCCTTCTAAGTTATGCCCCTTCTGATTTAGGACCAAGGCACTCAGGAAATAGTTCCTTGGAATCCAAACCCCAGCCCCCACCCCAGGATCCAAGGAGGAGGGCAGAGCATGGCTTTTGAATAGAGACAAATCAGGTGATATCCACCCTCTCCCCAGACACTTAGCATGTTTCAAAGCCTCCTAGCACCCTAGTCCCTGCCATTGATGGTGAAAAATAATGAGACAGGCACAGAGGAGATTTGTATTTTAAAGATTTAAAAGAAAAAAGGGTGCTGATGATAGTACTAATATCTTTACATGCTTTTTTCTTTTTACACTTAATTATTATGCAGAAGCATGAATACTTTTAAATTAAGTGACTGATTTTCCCTTTTAGTCTTATTTCGGAACAGTGGCTTCTTAGATGTCTCTATGGTGCTCAGGGGAATAATTTACATGAACTTGAATACCACCAGATGTGTAGCTATGCCTACCACCTGTGTAAAATATTACCCCTATTCAGAATATATGTTGGGACCTGGCCTCTATCACTCATGCATGCATTCATTCTTCCATCCTCCAAATCATGCTGGGTGTGTACTGTAGCCCAGGGCCTGTCCCCGTGTTGAGGATAGGAAGGAAAGAGCCGCCCTGATGGAGCGGCCATGTGAGTGGGGAGAGATAGACCCTAAATAATCAGATATTGAACTACAGAGCATGGCATCATGGTACAAGCTGTGGAGAAAAAGAAATCAGACAAGAAAGACAGCCAGTAGCAGGGAGGAGAGTGCAGTGTAACCCTGTCCTCAGTGGACCTGGGGAGTGGCGGGGCGCTGTTCTGTGTCCGTCTCTACATCTTGCAGATGTTGTTTGCACCATCTGAAATGCTCTTCTCTTGTCTACTTGTGGACCTACTTTCAAGGCTCTTCTGACATCTTTGGAACACACAGGAGAGCAGAGCTGTGATGTCCCACACCTGTTTCCTCTCAGCACCGCTGGGTGGACAGTTCCCTGCACAATCAGGTATGAACTGTGCCTCTCTGCTTTGCTTCAGTCTTTCTGGGAATGCAAATCAAAACCACCAGGAGCCAGGGTGCTTCCTGCCCACTAGGATGGCCATGATAAAAGAACACATCAACTGGGGTTGCAAGGGGCAGAGAAATTTGAACCCTGTGCATTGCTGGTGGGAATAAGAAATGACTAATCACTTTGGAACATTCTTTAGCAGTTCTTTGAAAAGTTAAACATAGATCTGTTATGTGACCCAGAAATTCCACACATATATATACCTAAGGGAATTGAAAAAGTACACCCACATAACAACTTACACACGGGTGTGTCTAGCAGCATTCTTTGTAATAGTAAAGAGTGGAAACATCCTACATGTCCATCAGTTGATGAAGGAATAAAAATGTGCTATGCTTATGTAATTATTCAGCAACAAAACAAAACAAAACCCAGAATAAAGCACTGACATGCTACAATGTAAATGGATCTTAAAAATTTTATGACAAATGAAAATGGCCGGGCACGAAAAGCAAATATTACATAATTCCATTTATGTGAAATGTCCAGAATGGGTAACTCCATGAAGACAGGAAACAGATCAGGCATCACCAGGAGTTGTGGGAGGGGAAATATTGAGAGTAATTGATATAGGTGTAAGGTTTCTTTTGGGATGATGAAAATGATCTAGAATTGGATAGTGCTGATGGCTGTACAACTTGATGAGTATTCTAAAAGCAACTAAATTTAAAAGGATAAATTTTATAGTGTGCAGACTATATTCATTTTTAAAAAGATATATCCTCTCTTGCCTTTTTTACTTTGACCCTGTTTGCTTTGTCTTCCTGAATTGCCAAGCTCTCTGTTCTTGCTGGTGTTGGAGTGGGCGAGCTGCATGACTCCAGTTACCCTGACGTAAAGGACCCACCCATCTTGTTCCCACCAGGAGCACAGGAGGCTAAACATTTTTCTCTGCAGTCTCAGGTAGGGAGAAATGAAGCTGGCAGACAGGACGCTCTAACTATGAGCAGTTAGGGACTGAAAAATGATACCCACCTCCTCAAATTGATGACATTGCCAAATTGAAAGCTGAGTGGTGCCATGGAGAAGGCTGCATGCTGGAGTGGAAAGACAAGTTTTGAGACCTTGAAAACTTGGGTTCAAGTTCTAGCTCTCCTGTGTGATTTCACTTCTGAGCCTCAACTTCTTTTTTTGGTGGTTTTGGGGATCCAACCCAGGGCCTTGTGCATTTGTGGAAGCACTCTACCAACTGAGCTGTATGCCCAGCCCTCTCAACTTCTTTACTGGGAACAATGCTGCTTATCTTGGAGGATTTTGGTGAATAAAGACGATGAACTAAGCATGCCCCACATAAATCTGCTGCTCAAGTTAATGGTGGTCAGTCTTCCTATAAAGTCACACTGATCTTGATATGATCTGTTTAACTTTGGCTGGAATTAATTTGAAATTTGTTAGAAAAAGCAGCAAGAAATTGACAAAGTCATCCTTTGAACTTTCAAATGAAAGGGAACTCCATAACCTGTGAGACTGGAGGCATGGGGAACTCGGTGTAGGGTAAATAGGATTTCTGCAGAAAAACATTCAAACTCTCTTAACATTTAAATAGTGCATTTGTTTCCCAGGCAACCAAAAATCTAGATTCCACTCTTAGGTTTAAAAAATGCAAATGTACTTCAGAGAAGGCTTGAACTTGATGCACATCTGTATAAAGGATCTTACTTTTCAACTCCAAATCCAAACCAGGTGCTTTGAAATGTAGATGGATTAAGCAAATCTGGGTTCTGTAAGCACAGATGTCATTGCAAAGTGTGTACCATATGCTGCAGCTTGCTCTGAGGCTGGGCACAAGGTGTTGTGAGCCAGTGTGCCATGTGTAGAACTCAGGTGCCAGAGAGAGACCTTGATTTTGCTCTGACTCCACTTAATTTCTAGCTTAAGATGCACCCACAACCCCACCTGGACAGAGCTTGACTCTCTCCTCTGTTGTGGGCACTTCCAGGGCTTCTGCCATGCTGGGAGGTTAGGATTTGCAGTTCTCTGGCTTCACATGCCTGTTCAAAGTGCCCTCTGAGAGTCCCATCATCCTCTGTTCAGAGGTCCCTGTGGTGCTGTCCCTCACATCTGGCTGCCAGGCCTCTTTAAGTCTTTTGTGCTTCAATGCCACCATGAAGGTTTGATGCTCACTGTGCTATCCGTGGGTCAGTTTGGGCTACCAAACTGCATCGATGACCCAGGAGTCACTCCTTTCCTTCTTTTTGACACTCTGAGGCTTTGTCCAGACATGAAGTCTAGATCACTTGTCCCTGATATTTGTGAGGACATTTGTCTAGAGCACAAGTGGAAGCTCACATTGTCCACACCTAAAAACTTAATAGTTACATATAAAGCTAACCAAGTGCTACATAGCACACCTCTGAGCTTTATACTTTGGCAAATATACCTCCATATTGACCTGGAAGGTGTGACTTAGAGTTCTTGTACTCTTTACAATTTCCCCTGGACCATGGCAGCTTGAGGAGAGCTGGCCCTGGTCTTGGCCCACCTGTCATCCTTCTGCTTCCAACTCTATTCTGTGTCTTGAGCAAGCTTGTAGTGCACATGTGCAAACCGTGATAGACAGGCACAACCTAGCTCCTTCCAGATCTCATGCAAAAGCCATGGCTCGGTCATACTATACATTGGTTTGGCATCAGACCATGAGAGAGACCCCTGCAGTCTTTGGATGTGGGTGTGACTGTTTGGCAGGGAATGCTGAGCCCAAGGAAATGGAGTGGGGGTGGAAGAGGTCCCTGGGAAGTTATGAACTCTTGACTGCAGGGACCCCTCTACTGGGAGGAGGTGTTCGGGGAGGGTAGAGGAGGGTGAGAGCCAGGCTTTCTAAAGCACAGGTCTTAAGACAGGAGTCCCTCTTGCCCAGGCATTGCTCAAATGGAGGCCACCTAGCTGCCAGCTTTAATTTTCAATTGTCATAACTGGGGGTAGATGGAGGAGAAGTGTGCTGTGACACTACAATGTACAGGACAGCCCTATGACACAGAATCATACAGCCCAGAATGTCAACCGTGTGACAGCGCCACAGTTGAGAAACCCTGTCTAAGGCCAACTACACAGATGATGTGGCTCACAAATGCTGATGACTGTGAACACCGTTGTGCTTGATAATTTTCACATGCATACTCATGCAGACATCTAAACAATATTGTCACAGCACTTTTGAATTGGAGATGAAGTGGGTGAGGCAGGCATAAAGTGGCCCCCCAGTGAGTGTTTGATTCCCTAGGTCCTTTCATCTTCCTGCAAATAGATGGGGACAACTTCATTTCATGGCCACTCCTTAGAGACCCACTCAAATGATTTAACTGAGAAGAATGAATCTACTTTGTCCAATCATCTCAAATATGAACACGTATATAAACTTAAATATGGCATATAATACAATTATATAAGAATAAAATATTAATGCAATTATTACATGTAGATTTTGATTTTCAACCTATTTTTTAAATTTTAAAATAGACTTTTATTTTATAATAGTGTTAGATTTATAGAAAAGTTATGAAGACAATACAGAGTTTGTAAACATGGACAGTTCTCTACATATGATGGTTTAATTTTAGGATTTTTTGACTTTACAGTGGTGTGAAGGTATACCTAGACAAGCAGTGTCGTTTTCACTTTCAGTACATTATTAATAAATTATATGAGGTATTCAACACTTTACTATAAAACACACTTTGTGTTTAATGATTTTCAGTCAACCCTGTGGACTAAAGAGTTCTGAGCACTAGCCCAAATGTGTTCTGAGCACAAGCTAAGCTGCCACGTGAGGTGGGTTAGGGTATTACAGGCCTCGACAACTCAGGACATTTCCAGCTTGTGATTACCAGGAGATAATGCCAGAGTAGGCTGAACACCTGTACTCCATCCCTGGCTTCCCTTTCTGTTAAGATCTTACATTAGTATTACACATTTATCACAAATAATAAATGATATTGACACATTCACTTAATCCCATACTTTATCCAGTTTCTTTAGTTTTTACTTTATGTTCCTGTTTGTCCCAGAATCCCACCCAGTTAGAAAAGTTATGAAGTTATAACATTCTTCCCACCCAGGATAGAATGTTACGTATAATTGTCAAGTGCCCTAAGGATCCTCTTGATTGGAACATTTTTTTAATGACCCTGACTATTTTGAGAAGTGTTGGCTGTTTATTTTGCAGAATGTCTCACAATTTGGCGCACTTGATGTTGTTCTTATGAGTAGGCTGGGAGGCAGATGTTTAGGAGGAAATCCACACAGGTAAACTGCCGTTCTCATCACATCTTATCAAGCATTCATGTTATCAGTGCAATTTACCACTGGTGTCAAGCTGGATGACACGGCGGGGTTGTGCTTGCTAGGTTTCTTCACTGTGAAATTATTCTTTCGCTCCCTCTTCAAAGCACATGGAGGTCATTGAGCACAGCCCAGTCTCAAGAAGCAAAGTTATGATCCGCCTCCTTTTTTGGAGGGGAGCAGTTACTGAGGATTGAACCCAAGATGTTCTACCACTGAGCTACAGCTCCAGACCTTTTTATTTATTTTAAATTTTGAGACAGGGTCTTGAGACAAGTCTTGCTGAATTGCCAAGGATGGCCTTAAACTTGTGATCCTCCTGCCTCTGTCTTGCCAGGATAACAGGCTGTATTACCATGCCAAGCTATGTTCTACCTCCCTGAGAGGACACCAGCTACATGAATTATTTGGAGTTCTTCTGTATGGGAGATTTGTCTATTTACCCCAATTTGTTTATTTATTCAATCATTTATTTATATTTGTATGGTCTCATGAGTTCTTAACTGTTTCACTTTAAAATTTTTAAATATATGTGTATATATAATTTGTAGATGGACACAAAACCTTATTTTATTTGTTTATTTTTATGTGGTGCTGGGGATTGAACCCAATGCTTCACACATGCTAGGCAAGCCCTCTACCACTGAGCCACAACCCTGGCCCCCGTTTTACATTTTTTATAGGTGCATTATAATCGTAAATAACAGTGAGATTCATTATGCCATATTTGTCATACACGTAACATAATTTGATCAGTTTCATTCCCCAGTAGAAAGAAAAGGGAAGGTACTGGGGAATGAAACTGATCAAATTATATTACGTGTATGACAAATATGGCATAATGAATCTCACTGTTATGATTAATATGAATAATTATAATGAATCTCACTGTTACGATTATAATGCACCTACAAAAATGCTTATGTTATACTTGCTCCTACTCAATGGATCTCCCTTCTATTATTATTATTATTATTTAATTAGTGCATTATAATCGTGTATAAAAGTGCATAAAATGTATATAAATGTGAAACACCTATAAAACTTAAATATTGTATATAATGTTATATATATATAGAATATTAACATATATAATTATTGTATGTAGATTATGATTTCCAACCTATTTTATTTTTATTTTTTCCACATGTTCATTGGCACATTATTGTTGTACATAATGGTGGGATTTGTTACATATTTCTACATGAACATGATATAACAATAGAATTTGGCCAATATCTCTCTCCAGCTCTGTCCCAATCCTTCCTCTCTTCCCTCCCCTGGTCCCTTTCCTCTGTTCTACTGATCTCCCTTTGATTTTCATGAGATACCCCACCTTTCTTTTCCTTTTTCCTCTCTGGCTTCCATATATAATAGGAAACACACAACTTGACATTCTGTTTGGCTTATTTAACTTAACATAATATTCTCAAGATCCAAAGTTTTTCTAAAAGTAGCATCATTTTATTTTTCTTTATGGCTGAACAAAACTCCATTCTGTATAGATAGCACATTTTTTTTTAACCCATTTGTTATTGATGGACACCTAGGCTGGTTCCATAGTTTGTTGTGAATTGTGCTGCTATAAACATGGTGTGCATGTATCACTGTAGTGTGGTGACTTTAATTCTTTAGGATAAATACTGAGGAGTCTTGGGTCATATGGTTGTTCCATGTCTAGTCTTTTGGGGAGCTTTCATACTGGTTTTTGGGGTGGTACAATCTATTTTAATGCACCTATGTCAATTTCTTGAAATATTTGAAGAACTGAAAACTTGGGACTTAATGAAAAAACCATGTACGGTGCTATGGGCTGGGTTAAGGGAACCAACGGGGGATCCCCAGGGACTCTTATGGGAAAGCAGAGAAGGAGTGGAGCAGCTAACCCTACTGGAACATGGGCTGTTGGGCAGAGGCTGTGTCTACAGGGGTGTGACTACCATCAGGGCTGAGCTAGGAAGATGGGAGTGGGGAGTTATGGAAGGAACTGTGTCCCCCAGTTTGATGCTGAAGTGATAACCCCTGATACCTCAGAATGTGACTGCATTTAGAGATGTGTCCTTCAAAGAGGTAATTAAATTAGGCTAAGGCTGTTAGGGTGGGCTCTAACTCAATCTGCCTGGTGTTCTGATCAGAAGAGACATCAGGGGACAGGGGAAACAAGAGGACAGCCATCTGTAAACCAAGCAGAGAGGAAACCAGTCCTGCCAGCACCTTGGCATTGAGCTTCCAGTCCCCAGAACTGTGAGGAAACACTGGGTGTGAGGTGCTTTGAGATAGCAGCCCAAGCAGACTAAGTTTGGGGCAGAAACACAGGACCTTTCTCTCTTCCTGCCCCTGTCTTCCACTGGCCATACCCAGTTGGGTCAAGGGGAGTTTGGGCAAGGCAGTCCCTTGATGTCAACTCCCAGGGAACAGAATAGGGTGGGAAAGGTGAGAAGGTGATGGGAGCAGGTGGACAAATAAAACAATCAGCTCAAGATGCAGGTTCAGTCACTTGGAAGTTCACAGAGCAACCGCACCCCGGAGGAAAAACCTAACACTCCAAAGCAGGGGCCTCCTGATTGTTCTGAAAGACCATGTTGCTGTTTGGGGGCAGCTGTGGGGCTGAGCATTGGCTGGGGTAAGTTTTTAGAGCTTTCATTTATCTGATAAAGTCTCTTTTTGTTTCTTCTTTTTATTGAGTTTCTGTTTAACATTTTGTCAGAATAAAATGTCTGAAACATTTTAAAAAATTACTCTCTAGAGTGCAACAGTCCGGCTGCAGCAAAATAACCGGGGGGTGACGAGAAACTTGTGTAGATTGATACAGCAGGAGTGGAAGCCGTTTATTGCAGGACAGGAGCAGTATTTATACATTCCACACAGCTTATCTAATTAGCATAAACTAGATACATCAGTCAACCAATAAGGAATCTCCACACTTAATGGCTCGCTTTTGTTACTTCTCAAACCACTCCCTCTGGCATTTTGCCAGGCACCATCCAGACTTGTTTACGAACTCTAACATTCCCCTGGCAAAATGCCAGGTGTTATTTTGACTTGTTTACAGACTCTAACACTAGAGCACTCTGACCCTTGTGTGCTTCTTGCCTGTAGGTAATAGGTCATGTTCAAGCAAAGACTCCAGGAGCGCCTACCTGACTGTCCTTTCACCATCTGCAGTAGAACATTCTCTCACATTTGGTTTTTCCTCTGCTGTTCTGCCCAGGGCAGAGAGAGCAACTCACAGAGAGGGCCTGGCATTTCTCATCACAATGTCCTTGTTTCTTTTCATGTTTGAGAGCAGGAGGAAGGGCAGGTGTGAGGTGCTCTGCTCCACTCGATGCCCTCACTGAACTCTGTGCCGTTCCTGGTAATGCATTGGGAAGGTAGACTCTGTTCTGCTAAACAAGTGTATTTAAGAGAAAATTCAGAGAAGAAGCTCTCTTGGGGGAATGAGATTTTATGTGTAAAGAGGTTTCACAGTGCCACTTAGAAAATCCTGTGATGTATGCATGATTTCTGCATGGCTCGATCCGATCACATACATGTATACACACAGGAGCACTCAGGGAAACCTGGATCTCTAGGTTTCTTTTATTCAGTGTTTCTGAGGGAAGAAGCACCCTTCTCCAGCACCCTTCTGTGTTTTATGGCCCAATTTGTTCTTTACCCCAGAAGCTTTTGTTTCAAGTGGTAGAAACCCTTCTTGAGGCTGATATTATTTTGTGCCAAGATGAAACCAGTTTTTCTACTCCTGCTGGTGGATAGGGGTCTGCATAAGCTGCAGGCCTCTGCAACTGAGAAAGTCTGTTGCTTCTGCACTGCAATTGGGTGGCATGTTGCAGCTCTTGATGTCCTACTATGCTCTCCAGTGTTGCAGCAGACCCCAGCAGCTCACCACCAATTTCTTCTTTCTGGGTTCTTGTCTCTAAAATTCAAAGAATGAAATCCACAGACAAGGATGAGTGAGTGAGAGAGTAGGATTTATTCAAGTGTGATTAGAAACAGAACACCCACAGGGCAACAGGGCCTTGACAAGGATTGCCATTTGGGTGCTCTATTCTAGGAGTTCATATAGCATTTGGGTCAATATGGTTGGTTCAAGTTTATGCTAATCAGGGTTTGGAAAAGTTCTAACACTATTGGTTGGCCCGTGAGCCTATTCAGGTTTGCTCCACTTCCATTTTTATCTCAATTGTTGGGAAGATGGAAGTTGAGGTTATCAGATGGGGATGCCCAAGTTCTTGAGCTGCAGTGCTGTATGGAGCAGGCTTCTGCAGAGGGAGTCTGCATCTGGCCCTGGGCGGCCCACTGAGGGATGATAGGTCTGTGTGCACTGGCTCTCTTTGGTGGTCGTCCACGCTCCAGACTACAGGTGTTGTGGATCTGCTGCTCGGCTCCGCCACTGCTTCTCCACCGTCACTTCTCAAGAGGGATTATTAGGCTGGCTGCGCAGTGGGGACAGCTAAGGGGCCAGTCACTAAAATAGAGCTCATTGCAAATAGAACCCAACTGTTACTGCAGCCATCCTCTTGGAGGATTGCAGGTGGCAAGTTTTTCAGGAATTTGCATAACTTGAGCTCTAAGACCTCCCACTAGTCCCAGGGTGTTCTTGAGACAGAATTGCCCCATGGTGACTGCAGAATCCTCCTGGTTTCTTTCTCTTGTATCTCCTAAAACAGTTTATACAGCTAAAGCCATGGTAGCATGCTTACATAGTGGGATTCCAATTCCACATCCTGCCTGTGTGCCTTAATATTTTTATATTAAAATTTTAGTTCTTTCAGCAAACATTTGTGGAATATCTATCAGGCCCTGGGAGCTATCCTTGGTGCTGAATGCAGCAGTGAACAGGATGAGCAGCCATCTGCACGCAGCCTGCAGTCTGCAGAGTGCTTTTTATCTAGCAGGGTTTGTCTTCTGCCCACTGCTTTGAAATTAGACTCAAATTCCATTTAGCTAGATTTCTCTGGCCTGTTTTACCAGCTGAGCTGGGCACGGTTGGATGCCGAGAGGCTTTGGAATGGTGATTTCTCAAGGAGGCTTCTCTTGCAGGCTGGAGGTATTGGAGCTTGTGGGAATGACCTGGGCTTTGGAGCTGGGGGAAGTAGATTTCAAGCTTGCTTGTGCTTTGAGAAGTTATATTGCTTCTGAATCTGAGTGTCACTTTCCTCATCTGTGAAATGGGGCTAATAAATATTCCTACCTCTATGGGTGATCTCCAGGATGCAGATACAGCATATCTGAGATTCAGAAAGCATCACCCAATAGTTCCTTGCCATACTGGCTTAGGTCAGAGCACTTATTCACTCACTTGTATTTATTGAGTGCCTTCTTGGCCTGGCCCTCTGCTGGGATCTGGGGAAGCAGAGGTTGAATATGGCAGACAGGATTCTATTCCAGTGATAGGGACAGAGCGTGAATCAGTAACCAAGCAAATGCACAGCCGAGTGCAAATTCTCAAGCCCTGCTATGGGCAGAAGCAGGTGCGGCAGTACAGATGAAATGTACTGTGGACTGTTTACTGTTCACTGTGGACTGTTTACTGAAGGCTTTTTGGAAGCAGAAATAATATTCCACTTGGACTTGAAGAGGGAGTCAGCCAAAGCATGAGCCAGGAAGTCATTCCATGCAGAGATGCCAGCAAATGCAAAGGCACCAAGTTGGGAAAAAGGGTGTATTCCAGTACTGAGAGAAATCTAAGGAGCAAGATGTGCCTGGCAAGGGGCAGAATGGGGAGCGATGAAGCTGGAGGTCAGCAGGGGCAAGGTCTCGCAGGAGCTTGTGGGCATGTTGAAGAATCTTGCCTTAAAATAAAGTAAAGGTATCAGAAAGTCAGTGGAGGATGTGGATTTTCTACCTCCGCAGCATCTCAGAGTTTGTGATTTTCCTGTGTATCTGCCCAGCTGTGTGGCTCCTGGATCCCCATAGTCATCCTACTTGTGGTGCTGAACTCCAGCTCAGATCTCAGTACAGTTGAGCTCAGTCATTGGAGAGGGGCCATTGTCCTCCCAGGCTCATCTTGATCAATAGCAGACAGGGAACTCAAAGATTCACTGACCATCTGGAAGTCTCTCCTGCTTCTCAAAGACATGAGGATTAGTTTTCTTCTGCTGTCTAACAAATTAGCATTTTAAAATAATACCCACTTCCCAGCTCTGCGGTCTGTGGTCTGGGACAACCTGCCTGGGGATCAACTCTCAAGCTGAGTCCCAGGGGTTAGTTAGGCAGAACTCTTCTCCAGAGGCTCTGAGTCAGAATCCTCTTCTAGCATCATTAACAAAACAAAACAGCCTCCTTGAGAGATGCAGCTCACCTACCACACCACTTGTGTGTGGTACAATGGTTTTTGGTTTGCTCACAGAGTCGGACAACAGTTGCCTCAGTCAATTTTAGAACATTTCATTCTTCTGAAAAGAAACCTGAATCCTTTAGTGGCCATCCTCCAACCCCATGTCTCCCTCCAGCCCTAAAAACTGTGCATCTATTTCCTGTCTTTGTGGATTTGCCCCCTCAGGGCATCATGCAACATGTGCTGTGTTGTGACTAGCTTCTTTTACTTAGCGTGATGTTTTCAAGGTTCATCCTGTTGAAGCATGTCATTACTTCATTTTTTTGGGGAGGGGGGGTGAAATTCACATAGCTTTGGGTTGCTAGTAACCATTCTAATGTGTTCAGTTTACTGTCCATTTTATTACATTCTGAATGTCTTGCAACCTCACATAGCCTCAGTCTAGTTCCAACAGTTTCATTTTCCCATGAAAAAACCCCACGTTTAATAGGCAGCCACTCCTCTTCCTGCTTTCTCCAGTCCCTGGTGACAACTAATCTGCTTTCTATTTAAATGGAATGATCTGTTCTGAGTGTTTTATATAAGTGACCTAATATAATAAGTGTCCTTTGTGTCTAATTTCTTCCATTTAGTTGCAATGCTGTTGAGAGTTGTTGGTGTTGCAGTATGTACCAGCATCTCATGTTTTGGGTGACTGAATGACATGCCATTGTATGGACACATCACATTTATTAGCCACTCATTAGCTAATGGACATGTGAGTTGTTTCCATCCTTGGGCTATTGTGAGCAATGCTGGTGGGAGCATTTGTGTGGAGTGTTTGAATACCTGTTTTCAGTTTTTTTGGGTGTATGCCCAGGAATAGAATTGCTGGGTGATATGATAATCCTTTTTAACTTTGTGAGGACCTGCTAGACTGCTTTTCCAAGTGATAGCATCAATTATCATTCCCACTAGCAATGCACAAGGTTTCCAATTTTTCAGATTCTTGTCAACGTTTATTTTTTGTTTTGTTTTTGTTTTTGGTTATAGCCAGCTAGTGGACATAAATTGCTATCTTCCTGTGTTTTGATTTGCAGTCTCTAATGACTAATGGTGTTAAGCATCTTTTCATGTGTATCTAAAGAAATGACGACATCTTTTGCCCATTTTTAATTTTTTTTGTCATTAAGTTGTAATAATTTAAAATATATTATCAATATGAGACCCTTGTTAGATATATGATTTACAAATGTTTTCTCCTATTCTGTAAAACTGTCATTTCACTTCTTTGAAGCTGTACTTTGATGCACGCTTTTTAAAAATTTTGGTGGAGTCTACTTTATCTAATTTTTATCCAGCTTGATTTTATTATCATTTCTAATAATCCATTGCAATATCTAAGGTCATGAAGTCTTACCCCTGTTTTCTTCTTAAATTATATAATTTTATTTCTTATTTTGGGCCTTTGGTCTATTTTCAGTTCATCTATGCACAGCATGAGGTGGGCAAGTGGCTATCTATTAACCTCAATTTCATTTCTTTTTAATGCAGAATAATTTTCATTATATGCCTGTATCGCAATTCACTTATGCACTTGTCACCTGCTAATGAATCCCTGCTCTTTTCCTTCTGACCCTCCTCTCCTGTATCTGGAGGATGTTCCTGAGGGAGCTGAAAGCAGGAGAGGAGACAGTGGAAGGGCACTGAAACAAGAGGCAGGGTTGGTGCAGGGTACCAGGCATGGTTCCTGGTTGCTGTTCAGGGTCCAGCAGTTTGGTTTCAAGTATTCAGAAGCGGTGATGCTGTCCCTCCCATGGCATGAGATTTAGGTTTGCAGTTTCTGGGAAGCATCTTTTCTGAGGATGCCAAGGCAAAAGAGAAAAGAACCGAGAGAGAGAGAGAGAGAGAGAGAGAGAGAGAGAGAGAGAGAGACGCTCTCTGGAGGATGTTCATTGGACATCTGCATCAAAGTATGCCAAATGAATGATCCATCTCTAAACTTTTCTTCCCTGAAGCCAGTTTGAGTAGAACTTTCAGTCCTTTGGAATAAATGGACAGAATCTTGGCTGATACATCCAGGTTCAAACTTACTTTTCTCTTTCCTACTCTGGAATGAGATTTCTTGTTCATCTTACATGTTTTTGGTACCATGTGTTCAATACTGAAGGCATGGGGTTCTTGGCTCCAACCAAAGGGAAAGCCATGGTGTTGTCTCGCTTGGTTTTTATGAGCGGGTGTTTTGGCAACACTAGAGACTGTGACCCAATAGCTCTTCACGGGAGCTGACTGGAATGAGGGTGGATTCTGGCCGGATGCTCTTGTTTTCCTAGGGAATTCCAAACCTCCCTCTCTCTTCAGGGTCATGCATATGAAGTTGCTCTTAAATTGAAGCAAACTTCAATTCTGACAAGACATAATGAGGGGGTGTGTATTAGTTAACAGTGGATGTGTATTAGTTAACAGTGGACCCCAAGAAGGGGTCCCTCAGTATAGACAGGTGTTCTGAAAGCTCATCTGAGTGCTTGCCTTGGCCTTTTGGTCTGATGTATGGGTTAGATTGTTGGTATTTGTGAGAAAGATTTATGGATGAACTTGGACTATTCAAGGCAGGAAGCATCTCACTCTAATGGATTTCTTTTACTAAAAGAAACTTTAATAGTTCCAGTTCTGGGAAAGATGCGGTAGTGTTATTAAAATACTTGGTAATTTGGTTAATGGAAATGGAACTGGTAAAAACCCCCTTGGAAGGCAATTTGATCTATTAAATGTAGAATGCACCTGTGCTTGAATCCTGCAATCCCACTTCCAGGAGCTTCTGCACAGATGGACTCCCAAGTGAGAACAAATGGGGATGTTCAAGGTCATTCACTGCAGTGTTCCTCAATGGCAAGAGATCACATGTGTTCACCAATAAGAGCTGGTACGCAACGGCAGGAGCATGGGGGCATTGGGGAGTATGAGACATCTCTCTTTTTTTTTTCTTTTACAATTTTTCATTACATTGAAACATAAGTTTGCTATTTTAGGTATTTCAGTGTACATTTCAGTGCATTAATTACATTCATAATGTTGCATAGTTTTTACCACCGTCACCTCAAGACAGAATCTCTATACCCATTCCTTTTTATAGTTTGTCTATTTTCATTTTGTTCATACATTATTTTCTCAATTTCCTTTGAGCATGTTTAAGACATTTTATTTAAATTCATCAGTAAATCCAATGGTAAGTTATCCTAAGGTATGTTTTCTTTTTTATTATTTATATATGACAGTGGAATGCATTACAATTCTTATTACACATATAGAGCACAATTTTTCATATCTCTGATTGTATACAAAGTATATTTATATCACTTCATGTCTCCATACATGTACTTTGGATAATAATGACCATCACATTCCACTATCATTAATAACCCCATGCCCCCTCCCTTACCCCCCAACCCCTCTGCCCTATCTGAGTTCATCTATTCCTCCCATGTTCCCGCTCCCTATCCCACTATGAATCAGCCTCCTTATATCAAAGAAAACATTTGGCATTGTTTTTTGGGGATTGGCTAACTTCACTTAGCCTTATTTTCTCTAACTCCATCCATTCTAAGGGATATTTTCTATTATTGTCTTTCTTTCCTTGAATGGGCTATTCTGTATTATATCTTTGTGTGTTTTTGTGATGTCCAGTTGTTGGAAACTGGACATTTGAATATTAAAATGTGGTTGATTGCTGAAGTCTTAGCTCATGTTCTATAGTATGAGGCATCTCTTAACTCTCCTAAGGCATGACCTGTTAGATGGCATGCTGAGAGATGTCAAGAGGCAGAGTAAGAAATATAGCATGCTGCCATCTGTGAGAAAAGGCACGCGCACACACACATGCACACGCATATACACATGCACATGCACATACACCATCCTGGAAGTCTATAGAAGGATCTATTAGGAGTGGATACGTCTGGTCAGACTAACAGACATGAATGATAGGAGACATCTAATTTTCTTTTGGACCTTTTTATCTTAGTATATATTTTTTACCACGTGTATCTGTCATCTACTCAAGACTATCACATATCTAGGTAATAGTCTAGTTATTTTCTTTTTTTTTTTTTTTTTTTTTTTTTTTTTTTTTTTTTTCACTATTTTTTTTTTTTTTTTTTTTTAGAGAGAGAGAGAGAGAGAGAGAGAGAGAGAATTTTTTTTTTAATATTTATTTTTTAGTTCTCGGCGGACACAACATCTTTGTATGTGGTGCTGAGGATCGAACCCGGGCCGCACGCATGCCAAGCGAGCGCGCTACCGCCCGAGCCACATCCCCAGCCCCTAGTCTAGTTATTTTCAACTTTGATCCTATACAAGGGTTGGTATTCTGGGATCCTGAGCAGGTTTACAGATGGGCTTTAAGGGGACCGCCTGTGAACCTCCAGAAATTGTCTGCCTAGCTAGGCAGACTAATTAGTATGTTGAATAGAAGTGGTGAAAGAGGGCATCTGTTTCTTTCAATTTTTCTCCATTTAGAATGATGTTGGTGGGCTGGGGATGTGGCTCAAGCGGTATCGCGCTCGCCTGGCATGCGTGCGGCCTGGGTTCGATCCTCAGCACCACATACAAACAAAGATGTTGGGTCCGCCAAAACCTAAGAAATAAATATTAAAAATTCTCTCTCTAAAAAAAAAAAAAAGAATGATGTTGGTCTTGGGTTTAGCATAGAGAGCTTTTACAAAGTGAAGTATGTTCCTACTATTCTTAGTTTTTCTAATGTTTTGAATGTCAATGGATGTTGTATTTCTGCAAATGCTTTTTTATGCATCTTTTGAGGTAATCACGTGATTCTTTTTTTGAAGTCTGTTAATGTGATGAATTATGTTTATTAATTGAACTGACCTTGTATTCTTGGGATGAATCCCACGGTGCACTACCTTTTAAATACATTTTTATATGCAGTTTGCCACTGTTTTATTAAGAATTTTTGCATCTATGTTCATCAGAGATGTTGGTCTGAAATTTTCTTTCCTTGATGTGTCTTTGTCTGGTTTGGGCATCAGAATGATATCAGTTTCATAGAATGATTTTGAAGGGTTCCCTCCTTTTCTATTTGATGGAATAATTTCAAGAGGATTGGTGTTAATTCTTCTTTGAAGGTCTGGTAGAATTTGGCTGAGAATCTGTCTGGTCCCAGGTTTTTCTTTCTTGGTAGGCTTTTGATCATGTCTTTAATTTCACTTCTTGAAGTTGATCTGTTTAAATTTTCATGTCCTCCTGATTAAATTTGGGTAGGTCATATGTCTGTGGAAATTTGTCAGTGTCCTCAAGATTTTCTATTTTATTGGAGAATAAATTTTCAAAATAGTTTCTGATTATCTTCCGTATTTCAGTAGTGTATTTTGTGATATTTCTTTTTTTTATTGCAAATTTGAGTAGTTTGAGTTTTTTTCCTTTCTCTTTCTCTTTTTAAGATTAGCTAAGGGTTTATTACTTTTATTTATATATTTATTTTAAAAACCAACTTTTTGTTTTGTTGATTTTTTTGAAATTTTTTTTTGTTTCAATTTCATTGATTTTGGTTCTGATTTTCATTATTTCCTGTCTTCTAATGCTTTTGGTGTTGATTTGTTCTTCCTTTTCTAGGGCTTTGAAATGTAATGTTAGGTCATTTATTTGCTGACTTTCTGTTCTTTTAATGTATGAGTTCAATGCAACGATCTTTCACAGTGTCCCAGAGATTTTGATACACTGTATTGCTATTCTCATTTACCTCTAAGTATTTTTTATTTCTTCCCCGATTTCTTTTGCTATCTGTTGGTCGTTCAATAGCATATTATTTAGTCTCTAGGTGTTAGAGTAACTTCTGTTTTTTTTTTATTTTATTGTTGATTTCTAATTTCATTCCATTATGATCTGATAGAATGCAAAGTATTATCTTTATTTTTTTGTATTTGCTAAGAGTTGTTTTGTGGCCTAAGATATGGTCTATTTTTGAAAAGAATCCATATGCTTCTGAGAATAAAGTGTATTCAGTCATTGATAGATGAAATATTCCATATATTTCTGTTAAGTCTAAAGAATTAATTGTATATTTTTATTTTTATAGCTTCTTTATTTAGTTTTTGTTTGGAGGATTTATCCAGTATTCAGAGAGGTGTGTTAAAGTCACCTAGTATGATTGTGTTGTGGTCTGTTTGATTCTTGAAATTGAGAAGGATTTGTTTGATGTAACATAAACGTTCCATTGTTTGGGGCATAAATAGTTATGATTATTATGTCTTGTTGATGTATAAATCCCTTAAGCATTATGAAATGTCCTTCTTTGTCCCTTCTGATTAACACTGGCTTGAAGTTTACTTTTTTTGATATGAGGATAGAATCTCTGCTTGTTTTTGAGATCCATGTGAATGATATGTTTTTCCCCAATGTTTTACCTTCAGTCTGTGGATGTCTTTGCATATGAGGTGAGTCTTTTGGAGATAGCACAGTGTTGAGTCTTATTTTTCAATCCAACCTTCCAGTCTATGTCTTTTGATTGATGAGTTTAGGCCATTTACATTCAATGTTATTATTTCGATATGATTTTTATTCCCTGTCATTTTGATTTATTTAAATTAGTTTCTAGTTTGATTGACTATTCTTCTAGTGTAGTTTCACTTTATTTTTCATTTCTTCTTCATGAAACATTTTACTAAGTGTATTTTGTAATGTAGGCTTTTAGTTGTGAATTCTTTTAGCTTTTGTTTGTCATGGGAGGTTTTTATTTCATCATCAATTCTGAAGCTTAATTTTTCTGTGTATAGTATTCTTGACTGGCATCATTTTCTTTTAGAGCTTGGTTGTTTCTTCTTCTTCTTCTTCTTCTTCTTCTTCTTCTTCTTCTTCTTCTTCTTCTTTCTCCTTCTCCTTCTCCTTCTTCTTTCTCCTTCTCCTTCTCCTTCTCCTTCTTCTTTCTCCTTCTCCTTCTCCTTCTCCTTCTCCTTCTCCTTCTTCTTCTTCTTCTTCTTCCAAGACCTCCTAGCTTTAAGGGCCTGGGTTGGGTAATCAGCAAGATCCATATTGTTTTCCTTCTAAACATGGCTTTAGTCATGTTTAGATTAATTTAACTATATACATTCTAAACTCCTTCTCTCGTATTTCTTCCACTGTGGTGGCAATAGATTCTGTTATTTAAGTATTTTGATTTTGGGGAGGAGATTTGTTTCCTTGCTTTTTCATGTTGTTTGTGTGTCTACTTACCTAACAGTGTGGATGTGAGGCATTAGAGTTTTTACCCTGTAGACATATAGTGTCCCTGAAGGTTTCCAGTACCTCACTGTTTAGGGGGAGACAAACAATAACAACAAACAGTGCATACAATATATAGGTATTATACCAAATATGTCCTGCTATGACATATACAATGTTGTCACAATAAACAGAAATGATATAATCATTATTGTCTATCATCTAAACAGTAAGCTTGCAAAATTGTTTACAATTTCAAATGGTGGACAGGGAGAGAACAGAAGTGATGTAGGATGTGATGGTTATGAGGGAGGATAGAAGTAAAAAATTAAAGGAAGGGTGAAAGAGAACGATACAAATTGGCTGTTAACAGAAGAAAAGAGAAAGAGGTTCAAGAGAAGCAGATAAGTAAGAGAAAAATATATATAAACTAAAATTTAAAAAATAAAAAATAAAAGAGGACTGGGGTTGTGGCTTAGTGGTAGAGCGCCCACCTAGCACATGCGAGGCACTGTGTTCAATCCTTAGCACCACATAAAAATAAATAAATAAAAAATAAAGGTATTGTGACCAACTACAACTAAAATATATATTTAAAAAAAAAAGAATACAAAGCAAAACTGAAGTATACTAATCAAACTTCCTAGTTTAAAAAAAAAACAAAAACTGATCCATGAAAAATAATCGGCTTCAAAAATGCTAGAAAGAGTAAAGAAAAAAATTGAATATGAATATGTATAAATGTCCATGAACCATTAAAGTCATAATTAAGCAAAGAAAAGCAAAAGGGGGTGGTGGGAAGGAAAGAAAAAAAGATCTCAATAAAAAGTTAAGGAATTGTTTCCCATTGGAGTTCAAAATAGTCTCAGTTTCCCTTCTCAGCAGTTAGGTGGGGTCATCTGGAGTATGATGCTTGCTTTACCCTCAGGGTGGGGTTGCTAGGGTGAGAGAGGTAATCCTGTAGGCAGAACTCCTGGAGGGGGGTGCGGTTAGGCTTATGTTGGTTCCAGGCTGTTTGCTGGATGCCAATTGGTCTGGGGATTCTGAATCAGTGCACCTCTAGGGCCCAGAAATTGCTGTCCAAGCTGGAAGACTGCATTGCAGGATCTCCCCTGAGTTCTACTTATTTGGTAGAGGAGCCAATTCTTAGTCCACTGTGTTACCTGAGGACCCCAAGTTTCCTGGTCTTTGCTTTAGTCTCCAAACTCAGTCTCTCCTGCCCCACCCTTTTGAATTCCCAGCAAGGCATGTGTCTCCAGTGGTCCTTCAAGCAGCCAGATTAGAGGCGGTGGAGGAGCGCTGGATTGGTTTCTGTGGCCAGTTGTCCCCTATGTCAATATCTCTCCACATTTGATTTTTTCCTAGTCACTTAGGCACACCCTATGTCATGAAATATGGGTTATCTAGGCCTCTATTTCAGGCCAGACTTGGGTTTTCCAGGATTTGGCTCCTTCAGCTGCCAGTCCCCACTCTGCAGCTGCAAAATGTTTTCTTCCTCTGTCCAGGGCACACTGCAGAGCAAGATGCGGCCTCTTTCCTATACAAGGTTATTGTGGATCACATCTTTCAGTTTAGTTGGGCAGTGGCTTTGATCTTTAAACTCTCTGTACCCAGACATACCTCTGTCCTAAAAAATCCAGGTTCCTTTAATTCCCTTATCCCTCAGTTTAGTTGGGCAGTGGCTTTGATCTTTAAACTCTCTGTACCCAGACATACCTCTGTCCTAAAAAATCCAGGTTCCTTTAATTCCCTTATCCCTCCACTGTGCTTGCCAAGAAGCCGCTCTGGCTGCTGCCTCCAGCTGTGGCAGTGGTTGTGGCACTGGAGATTTCTTCCTTATTATATCCAACCTCCTGAGTCCCTGATCTGCTTTGAGTGTCCAGTATTAAATTCTAGTAAAGTCCACACTGCCCCCCCCCTTTCCCATTCATCCACCTTGCTGAGAAGCTGCCTATCTGCTTTCTTAGTTTCACACCACAGAGCATCCAGGAAAATGACCTGCTCTATTCCACCATCTTGAAAACTCCTTCCAATGTTGAGTTTTTGGTGAACATTTTGGTTTTCAAAACTCACTCTTGCTTTCAAATGGGAAGAACTAGTGACACTTTCTATAGGAGCCTTTCATGCTGAGCCACCTCTTAGGCCATTGCATCTCTCCTGCCATCACAAGTCTAACACTTCTCTTTACCCCAGGTTTTGACATAGGAATTGAGACAAATATCCAACCAAATTATTGAATCAGTTTCAACACATTTGAAGCAGAGGGCTCTTTGCAGGAAAATCATTCCTATTTTGTCAGAGCTGATTTTTCCTAATAGGCAGTGGGGTATTATATCCTAGGCACAGATGTCCTTTGAAAAAAGGAAGATTTGGGGCTGGGGCTGGGGCTCAGTGGTAGAGCGCTTGCCTAGCACGTGTAAGGCCCTGGGTTCGATCCTCAGCACCACATAAAAATAAATAAATAAAGGTATTATGTCCATCTACAACTAAAAAATACATATTCAAAAAAAAAAAAAAAGAAAGAAAGAAAAAAGGAACATTTTTTTTTGAGTGAGTATGGTGAAAACATCCATTCTTGAAATGACTTCTTTGGCAAACTCTCACTACAAATAAACAAACAAAACAAATAAGTAAATGGACAAATAAATTAACGCAAATCCTTCAGGCTATGATTAAGATGAGTTTTCAGAAGGAATTCACTTTTACAGTTCTTTGAAAATATCAGTATGCTTATCCCATGCTAGAGAGGTGAACTGATTATGTGGCTTAGTAAATAATACAGCAAATAAGATAATATCTGTTGACCATTTATATATGCCAGACACTGCACTTTATATATGTATATGTGTTCATTTAATCATCTGGATAAATGAATGACATCCTAATTTTATACTTGATATGTACCAGCTTTTCTCCATGTGCAGGTCAGCTGTGTGGCCTGCTTCTACCCTGCCCCTCTGTCCTCTTGTGTCTAGTTGAGTTTGTCATGGAGCCACCAGGAAGTTGGAGCTTAAGCCATAAGCTTCTTCTTCTTCTTCTTCCTCTTCTTTTTTTTTTTTTTTAGAGAGAGAGAATTTTTAAAAATATTTGTTTTTTGGTTTTCGGTGGACACAACATCTTTATTTTATTTTTATGTGGTGCTGAGGATAGAACCCAGCATCCCGTGCATGCCAGGCGATTGCACTACCGCTTGAGCCACATCCCCAGCCCAGGCGCCAGCTTCTTTTGAGTGGCCCTCTCCTTCAGCTTTGGGGTCTCCAGGTTCCAGACCCTACTCCCTCCACTAGCCCCTTCTGCCTGGGCTGGAGATGGCTTTCTGCTGTGGCTGGCTCTGACGTATTTCCCTGCTCCTTTCTCATTTCCCTTAGTCAAGCCCACACCTTTGTAGGTTGCCTCAGTCTTCTCCTGAGTGTGCAATTTATTTCATGCCTGGACCAGGAACAACACACAGGGAGCTGGAAAACAGAAAGGTTAGGATGGTGGAGGAGAGATGGGAACATCAGTAGCTTCACTTAAGAGTTAATAGAAGTTCCACTAAAATCTAAAACTAAACTGGTTATTTCTCCCCTCAAAGAATTTTGAAACTAACTTCAATAAAATATCCTTGATTTAAGTAACCAAAGTTTAATAATAAAGTAGCCTTATCTTAAAATGGTTGTGTGAATCACAGAAAAGAGGGAAAACATGGAAAAGAAAGAAGGATGGTTAATGTCACAAATCTTATTCTTGGAGGGGAAATGGGATGGGAGGATGAGAGCTGTGATTGTATACAGCCAACCCCCTGTATCTGTGGGTAAGATTCACATGGTAAGCTTCAGCCAACCATGGATTGAAATATTTGAACAGAAAGTTGTGTCCATATTGACAGGTACAGACATTTTTCCTTGTCATTATCCATAAACCATAGAATATGGTAGCTACTTGCAAGACATTTACACTTACTGGGTATTGTATGTAACCTGGAGATGACTTAAAACACATGTGGGAGGATGTGCACAGGCCATAGGCTAAGAATATCTGTAGGTAGAAGCTACAGTAATAATGAAGAGACTTTCCTCAGGGACTGTGGAAGTGATGATTTTTTTCTTTTTTTAAATTAAATTATTTATTTATTCTAATTTGTTATACATGATGGCAGAATGTAATTCATTTCATATTACACATATAGAGCACAATTTTTCAAGTCACTGATTATACACAAAGTATTTTCACACCATTCGTGTCTTCATACATATACTTAGGGTAATGATGTCTAACTCATTCCACCATCATCCCTACCCTCTTGTCCTCTCTTTTCCCTTTCCTCTCCTTTGCCCTATCTAAAGTTCCTCCATTCCTCCCATGCTCCGCCCACCCTCACCATTATGAGTCAGCAGAAATGATGATTTTTAATATTTTTTAATTTAGTCATTAGATTCAATTATCAATTACATGATGAATCCTTATTTCTAAATCATACCACAAATATTAATTGAATAAACAGAACATAATTTCTTTGCAAATGCCAGTCTGCACAGGTATCTTTGAATATTATTATTAATGTTATTATTATTTTTAGCCAACTCTTTTGCAGTTTTTTCACCCTTTCCCTACAACTCCTATGACTTGGTAGTAGTCGACAGAACAGGATGAGGCCCAATTTATTCCTAAGTCATTAAGCAGGATGCAGAAATTAAGCCTAAGCCAGATATACTATTCTGGTTGCTTTTTAAATTTCAACTCATTTCTCATAACAGCTCCATGAAGTGGACACTATTATTGTCCCCATTTTTCCAGGTGAGGAAACAGAAGAACAGAGAACTAAGAACTTTTCCTGGGGTTTCACAGCTAGTAGGTAGGGGAGCCAGGCCACCAACCTTCATGGAAGACTGTTTAGCCTTTTTCACAGCATTATCACTGAATGGTAGGGCTCCTAGACTCAGACACGAAGAGTGGCCTATTTTGTCTAGGACCTGGCCTTAGGAACAGCTTTGAGGGCAGGCAGGCACTGATCAGCACATAGTAGCCTCAAAGGAATGCTTGTTAGACCCTCATTAACTGACCTTGGAAGAACTTTCTCACTGGCTGGGTCACCCGGCCTGGCCACTTGGATGTGGTATTGAGCACAGACCCTTGTAGAATCGCGCTTGACGAGGGCCCTGCATCAGCTCTCCTTCCACAGCCACTTCCCGTTATCCTTCTAAGTCTGATCTGGAGCTATTTGAATTACTTTTTTCCTGAACATATGAGGTTCTTGTGATTAGGAGGCACAACCAGAATCCTGCCAGGGGGACACTGTGAACCTGTGTCCTGAGGGAGTAGCCTGGCGACAGAAAAGAAGGCCTCAGAAAGGCTGGGCAGGCCCAGGAACCCAAGCAACATGTTCACTGAGAGTTAATAGAAGTTCCACTAAAATCTAAAACTAAACTGGTTATTTCTCCCCTCAAAGAATTTTGAAACTAACTTCAATAAAATATCCTTGATTTAAGTGACCAAAGTTTAATGATAAAGTGGATGTCCAGAGTTCAAAAACACAATTACTGCCCTTTCAAAAGCTGAGTGTCCAATCCACTCTACCTAATGCAGTGAAATTGCCTCAAGGCTAAAGATGGTTGAAATTAATTGATTAGGGTAATTCACATAACAATTTATAAACCACATTCTCATGGAGGAAATGAGAGGCACAGAGGATGCATAATTTAATAAAAGCTGGTCTCTGTTCAGCTGCCAAGCAGCAGGGCTCTGGGTTCACTCTTATATTTTGGCTTAATGGCTATTGAATAAATTCAGCCTCATGTTGCTCTCCCAATTATGACCAAGAATGAGAATTAGGAAAATGAACTGGGGATGTTCCTCAGGAAAATTAGGGAAGAACTGGCTGGAAAAATATCTGCCGAAGAGACTTTTGCAGTGATGGCATTTACAAAGACCTGATTTTCTGTTTCTTTAGTGAAGCATTTGTTAATTTCAAAAAAAGAAGAGGGAGAAAGAAGGGAAAGACAATTTTCTGTTACCTGCCAGAATTAGAATGGGGCCTGTGCACACCCACCTTGTCTCAGGTGACTGCATCAGTTGAGGGGTAGGAGAGACATCATGGGTGAGAAGAAATTGATTGGAGGAGGTTTTGAGGAGTGGCTAGTGCTTGGATCTAGTGCTGGGGGCAAGGGACCACTTTGTGGTGGAGGCTTTCACAGCAGAGGTGGGCACAGGCAGGTGGCTTTCAGGGTTCCTGGAGACAAAGGTCTCTGGTGCCTTTGGGTGATGGAGAGGGTTCAGAGCCACATAGTGGAGAGGGAGGGGCCATGTTCACATCTCCCAGCAGGCAGTCAAGAGCCCACACTAAGTTGCTCAAACAGAATAGGCATGAGGTCACCACATGCAGGGCCATGTGAATCATCGGTGTGCTGCTCTGCACATACCTCGGCTGGTTTTCATCAGTTTTTTTGTCATTGTTGTTGTACTGAAAATATAGGTGCTTATAACAGATATTTGAGAAATAAAGGAAAGAATGAAAAATACCCAAGTTCTACTACTTAAACACACACATTTTGGCAGTTTTTTCAAACATAGTTTTTTCTTATGTGGTTGGAATCATGACATATGTACTATTTGGTGTCCTCGTTTCCTACTTTAAGTGGTCACAAACATTGCCAATGAGAGCACGGCATTAGAACCATGACTTTAGAGGATGGTGTTCCACCCAGTAGGTGTGAGAACTGACTTCACTAATCCTTTCTGGGGTCTGAATAGATTAGTTGTTCCCAATTGTCTGCTCTCCCAAATAGAACAACTCTTATCAACATTGTCTTTGTGCATTTTCTTTCTTTGTTGGACTTTCATTATACTCACCAATGGTGGAGTTAAAAGCCAGAGAAAATGAGCAAACAGGAAGTCCACTATTGAGGGTTAGACCATGTTTGACCTGGACAAGGATGGGGTCGTCAAGCCACTGTAACAATGCGGGGGAGAAAAGCACAAAGGCAGCACCTCTACAGGACTGGGGGTGCTGCTTACAATGCCTCTTCTCCCACATGGAAATCAAGCAGGAGAGGATGTCATTCTATTACGCATCCACCATGCCCGGTGCTGTGAAAGAGTGGAAAGCAAGCTTCGATGGGGCATTTATTTCAAGAGCTGATAGGAACACGAGAGGGTGGCATGTGACTGTAGAGAAGAACTCATGGCAACTCAAACACTTAAGAATGCAGAAGACAGGAACCACTCAGAGTGGGGTGGGAACAGGGTTACATTCAGAAATGTCAGAGCAGTGGTATTTGAACAGCATCCAGGGGAAGAGCTATAGGGTATTTAGGAAATGTGACTTCACTGTTGGGACGGTGACTTCACCTCTCAAATCTTCACTGAGAGCCTACTATGCTCATGCTGCTGGGCACTTAGAAGACCTAAGGCTGTTTAAACAGCTAATCAACATTTTCTTCCCAGTTCCCTAAGCTCACATTCTTGGTTGGTCCACTTTATTTTTCTGTGCCAGCTGTGGAATGGAGGCCCTCGAGGACAATGCTTGCCAGTGGTCCAATCAGCTGTGGCCATGCAGATCATGTGATATAAACATGACCGCCTAGGGCCTGCCCTTCTGTAAAGGGCCTGGCCTCTGAGGGCTGTGTGTGGCATAGGCATGAAAGGATATGCAGTGTATATGAAGTCAGAGGGTAGTCCTGACCTCTCAGAACCTCAGTCATCTCATCTATAAAATGACAGTAATGAGTGATAAGAAAGTTAGTATAAAGATTGCACACACATTTACTAACCATGTGAGCTT
Source organism: Marmota monax (assembly GCF_021218885.2). Classification (NCBI taxonomy): domain Eukaryota; kingdom Metazoa; phylum Chordata; class Mammalia; order Rodentia; family Sciuridae; genus Marmota; species Marmota monax. Next base: position 26,946,957 of record NW_026695222.1, read on the forward strand.
AGTCAGTTTGGGTGCTACAACAAATTACCACAGACTGGGTATTTAAACGACAAACATGTATTTCTCACAGTTCAGGAAGCTGAAGTCCAAGCTGATCGTGCCAATACAGTTGGAGTCTTTTCTGGATTGCAGATGGCAGATTTCTCACTGTGTCCTCACATTGCAAAAAGAAGAAAACTAGCTGTCTGTGTTCTTGTAAGGACAGTAATCCCAGTCATGACCAAATGACTAATGTCCTATCTCTAAATGTCACCACACTGGCGATTTGATTTCAATACATGAATTTTGAGAGAACACAAATATTGTCAATAACAGTCAGTTTTATGTTGTGCTTCTATTTTCTTTATAAATTCATAAATATATGGTATTGGATATATATTTTCTATTTTCCCTTTGCCCTTCCAGCTTCTTTCTTTCTTTCTCTCCTGTTCTCTCTCTCTTTGATATAGTCTCCTAAGATACCCAGACTGGCCTCAAACTTTTGATCCTCCTGCCTCAGCCTTCCAAGTCGCTGGGATTACAGGCATGGCTACCATTCCAGCTCCTTCTCCATGTTTTCCCACCCTGCTTTCTGTCCTGGGATGCACACCTGCATCAATAGGCTTTCTCGCCTCTGGGTTCAGGGTTAGGGCAATGGGGATCTGGAGCAGGAGACTGAAAGGAGGAGGAAAGTGAGTCCAGCATGCCTGCCTCGGGCTCACGGCTGTGTTCTGGACTGAAGAACACGAGTGTAGGCAGGCGAGGCCGGCTTCTCTACCAGGAGCTCTCCTTCCAGGGTCGATGACTGTTCTTTTCCTGAGCCCCTCCAGGCCTGCAGGTGGGATCCATGTAGCCCTTCTAGAGCTGGGTGTGGCTTCACCCTTGTGAGTTTCCTAATCTTCACATGAGGGTCTTTAATTATTAGCATCTCTTCAAATTGCCAGTTGAGTGAGCCTGGGTATTGATAATATAACATTCTTGTCTTCAATTTTGATGATGTCCCAAGAAAAGTCTTGTAAATTTATAAATGGGATGATTTTTTATATTTACACAAACCAATTTTTCTATTTAGAGATATTTTACAAGTAAAAATAACCTGATGCTGGGCACATGGGCAGTCCTATAATCCTAGTGGCTCGGGAGGCTGAGGCAGTAGGATTGCAAGTTTAAAGCCAGCCTCATCAATTTAGCAAGACTGTAAGCAACTTAGCAAGACATTGTCTCAAAGTTAAAAATAAAAAGGTCTGGGGGGTAATGACTCAGTGATTAAGAACCTCTGGGTTCAATTCCCAGTACTAAAAGCAAATATAATAATGGAATGACTTTCTGTTGTGACATTTCAATGTTTTAATTATTTTTCTGAGCAAAGTGCATGTCACAGAAGGTAAGCACTGTGTGAGCAAACAGCAGGGTTCAGAGAAAGTATCTCATCGGGAGCCACTTAATGAGAATGAGAATCTCTCTCTTCCGCAAGGTTGGATAGCTGCAGTGGAAACACTTCCCTCTGCCTTTCTGTATGTTTGAATTAGCAGACTTCCCTAGGGAAGGGTTGTGACTTCCCATGGCTGGGACTTGGTCATCACATTCACCAACTTCAAGTAGTGACTGTTGACATCCTGCAATCCACACACTGTGCTGAGCCATGGACAATCATTTATCTCAACCGATGTACACAACTTTGAGAAGCTGATGACATTATCTCCATTTTGCAGAGGAGGAGAATGAAGCTTTAGAGGAGGTGAGAGACGCTGAAAGTTGGTGTGAAGATTGGGACAAGGAAAAGTTGAATTCCAGTCTCTGATGCAGACGTCAGCTCTTGACCAGTGGATGTCGTGTCCTTGGTGGAGAGGGGCAAGTAACAGCTCCTATGCTTCAGGTACAGAAGGTTGAAGGTCAACCACAGGTCAAGCAGGAAGAAGGTATAAAAAGAGAAGACCGTTTTGGAAAGAGCTTGCTCCATGTTACCCTTCTCCCTTTGGGACTCTGTTTCCTCATTTGTCAAAAAAGATGTCAATGTTAAATATAAGTGTCCTTCAACACCTGCTGTTTTGTCCTTGCTGTTTAATTTGAGTTCTCTTAATTAGTTAAAGTTGATGTCTTCATTTCTGGGTTCATTCTCAATTATGAGTTTGCCTCTCTTCTCTGTCCTGCTTGCATTCAGTTACCTTCTGCACAATTCCTCTCTTTAGGTAGCTCCCAGTGTTTGATTACCTGAGAGCATCTACAAAAATCAACTTACTTTTACTTTTATAATCAGAATATAATACATTCTTATTTTAGATAAGTTGAAAGAGAAAAGTGTAAAGACAGATATTATTTCTTATAAATTCATCATCCTTCAACAAACTCTGTTCAAGTTCTGGTATATTCCGTTCAGGAATTTCTTTTTCTAGACAAGCAAAATCATATGCAAATATTTCTTTCTTTTTGTCCTATATATTGTGGTTTTATTTCCAACATTTTATTATGAAAATTTTAAAATATACAGCAAAGTTGGAAGAATTTTACAGTGAGCCTCTGTATACCTCAGCCTAAGTTCTGCCATTGGTGCTTTATTATACTTATTCTGTGACACATCTGTCTCGCTGTCCATTCACTAATGCATCTTAGGTTTTGGTACAATTCAAAATAACCTACAGATGGGCTGGGAATGTGGCTCAAGCGGTAGAGTGCTCGCCTGGCATGCGCGGGGCACTGGGTTCGATCCTTAGCACCACATAAAAATAAAGATGTTGTGTCCACCAAAAAAACTAAAAAATAAATATTAAAAAATTCTCTCTCTCTCTAAAAAAAATAACCTTCAGATATCTGTTAGCCTCTCTCTAAATACTTCAGCATACACAGATTAATTAGAGCTCAATATTTTAAAGAGTTTTATGAGATAAAGTTTATATACAGTGGGATACATAAATTTTAGGTGAACATTTCCTAAGTTTTGAAAAAAAAATGCACTCCTGTTAACCAAATCCCTGTCAACATTTTCACCTCCTAACAAAGGTCCCTTAGGCTTTTCCAGTGTATTCCTTCCTTCACTGTCCTCCAAGGGCAACTTGTGACTTCTCACCTTTGGTGGGCTGGTCTGTTCTAGAACTCATGTAGTGGGACCAGACAGCGCCCAAGGCTTTGTCCTCAGCACAGGGCTTCTGAGACTCATCCATACTGTGCTGGGTTGGTAACTGTCCCTTTTTATTTCTGAATGCCCTTCCTCTGGATGCCCAGGTCTTGCCTGTTTCCCATTCCCTGTGACGGATGCCTTGGCTGTTGCCAGTTTTCAGCTATTAGGAGTAAAGCTGCTGTGGACATCCTGTGTAAGTAGTGTGAGAATTTGTTTTCATTTTTTCTTGGCTAACTACCCAGTGGTGGATTGCCAGAACTATATCCCAAGTGATTTTATCCAATTAATTTCCTTCCAACATTCTTCTTTTAAAATTAATTGTTATGATTATTATTTTTCAATTCTGGGGACTGTGCCCAGTGCCTGTGTTTGCTGGACAAGCCCTCCACCACTGAGAGACAGCCCCAGCCCTCTTCCACCAATCTGAGAGTTCTGGTTGCTTCACATCTTTGCTGACATCTGATGTTGTCTGTGTTTTATTTTTAAACATATATTTTTAAATTTAGCATTCTGTATGGGCATTTCCCCACATTTAAATATTTCTTTTTTAAAACTTGATTTTAAAGCTTGTATAACACTAATTCTGTGGATGCATCATAACTAATTTAATTATTACTATAGTTGGATATACAGGTGTTTTAGAATTTCAAAAATGATATATACCATTATGATGAATACTGCTGTGCAGAAATATTGGTTGGTCTGATAATTTCTCTAGGATTAATTTGTAGAAAGAAGCTTGTGGGAGCATGGAGTATGCACTTAAATATTTACCACTGATATTCCCTTGGTCACAGGAAATCAAGAACAGAGGTCTTGCTGTATATGGACACACACATATGATATATATATATATATATATATATATATATATATATATATCACAATTTTTTAAGCCATTTATATATTGATGGGCATCTGGGTTGATTTAATAATTTTGCTGTTGTCAGTGGAGCTTCTATATTCATTAGATGTGGCTATGTTGCTGTAATATGCTGATTTTAGATCTTTGGGGAAAGTACCCAGAAGTGGGATAGCTGGGTTATATGGTGCTTCCATCCCTAGTTTTTTGAGAAATCTCCAAACTGCTTTCCACCGTGGTTTTACTGGTCTGCAGTACCACTAGCAAAAGTATAAGTACTTCTTTCTCCCCACAACCCCACCAGCATTATTGTTTGCATTTTGATGATTGCCATTCTGACTGGAGTAAGGTGGAATCTTTGAGTAGTTTTGATTTGCATTTCCCTGATCGCTAGAGATGTTGAACATTTTTTCATGTATTTATTGGCATTTTGTGTTTTTTCTATTGAGAAGTTTCTGTTTAGTTGTTTTTCCCATTTATTGATTTTTTTGGTGCTGTTTTTTGAGTCCTTTGTATATTCTGAACATTAATTCCATATTGGAGAAATTAAGATTTTTATTATTAATAGCTGAGATTTCCTCCCATTCTACAGGCTCTCTCTTCATGCTCTTAATCATTTTCTTATCTACAGAAGCTTTTTAGTTTAATGGCATCCCATTCCTTATTGCTGGTTTTATTTCCTGTGTTTGGGAATCTTGTTAAGGAAGTCTGTGCCAGCACCTCTATGATGGAGAGTCGACCTGCGTTTTCTTCTAGCAGTTGAATGGTTTCTGGTCTGATTCCTGTCTTTGGTCCATTTTGATCTGAGTTTTGTGCAGAGTGAAGTTTCATTTTTCCCCATTTGTTAAAAAGGCTGTAAAATATCAGATGCCTATAGAAGGAATTTTGGCTTATTGTACAAGAAAGATGGAATAAATTCACTTGTTTTAGAGTTCATTGCTCTTTTTCGGGGAGGGTTTTATGATTTGGGAGGTTTTTGACCCTAGAACAAACAAACAAGATGTGAGATAAAACTCGAAAAACTGGTGTTAAAACAAGGAGAAAAGTCGGTCCTGTTTATAAACATCCCATGATAAACAGAGTGGGAGCATGGTGCTCTCTCTATTTTACCCTTGAGGAAATCCAGACTGGAAGGCTTTCACAAATGCCCCCAGTGCACACACAACAACCAGCCAGGAGACGTGGCTCACACCTTCTTCTAAGGGAGGGGATCAGATGCTGGAGTCAGGGTTGGGCTCTATTCTTAGAGGACAGGACACAAAGAAGTATGTGACGATTCAAGTCTAGTTGAAGAGATAAGGCTGCCAGGGAGAAATCAAGACAATGGAACAGTTAAATAGATACTGAAACCAGAGTGAGTTCCCACTGGGGATTGGCAGCCAAGTGAACGGCAGTTTTTTTCTTGTATGTCACCACAAAATTATTTAGAAAAACTGCATCTTAGTCAGACTGTTATAACAAAGTACCACAGACTGAGTTGCTTCCAAACAGCAGAAATTTATTTCTCACAGCTCTGGAGGGTGGAGGTGTGTGATAAGGTTGCCCACATGGTCTGGCTCAGAGAGGGCCTCTTCAGGTTTTAGACTAGTCTTGCTATGTCCTCGTGGGGAAGGAGGTATGAGAGCTCCCTAGGGCTCCTTCCTGAGGGACAATCTCATGGCCTAATTTTCTCCAATATTACGTCCTAATATTATCCCACTGGGGTTAAGATCTCAATATAGGAGTTTTGGGAGACACATTCAGGCCATAACATGAGTTACCTTTATGCATTTTGAAGTTGGCATTCAAAAATTTTTCTCTGCAAGTTTAAATAGTTGCAAAGAAGATCACTTTTGGCATATTATAAATACTGATGTTTTAAAATAAAGATGTTATAAAAATTATAAGATGTTAAAAAATTATATCCAAGTCCATCATTTTAAAATATATGAAAAATTCTTTAAATTTTTATATTGTCCCCTTTCTCCTTGAATTTCCAATTTCTTTTCTATTTCAGCAGTTTTATTCTAATAAAATGTGTATTTATGCTTCAAAGACTTTTATTGATCATGATTTTCTGCAAGCAAACATAGACATTGAAGCAAAAACCTGGTTTCTTGGCACTATAAAACTTTTAGTGCCTAAAATAATCTTCTAGATTGAAATTCAACTTTTATTAATATAACTGAGCTGGATAATACAAGCTCATTATAAGGTAGGAGAAATAATTATTGAGCATAAAAGTAACATTTTTGGATTGAATCTCTTAATAAGATGAATGGGGCTTTTTTTTTAATTTTTTTATTGTGGGTTGTTCAAAACATTACAAATTTCTTGACATATCATATTCCACACTTTGATTCAAGTGGGTTATGAACTCCCACCTTCACCCCATACACAGATTGCAGAATCACATCAGTTACACATCCATTGATTTACAAATTGCCATACTAGTGTCTGTTGTGCTCCGCTGCCTTTCCCATCCTCCACCCTCCCCCCTCCCCACCTCTCCCCTCCCCTCCCCTCCTCTCTCTCTACCTCCTCCACTGTATAACCCTGAGGGTCTCCTTCCATTACCATGCAATTTCCCTTCTCTCTCCCTTTCCCTCCCACCTCTCATCCCTGTTAAATGTTAATCTTCTTCTCCTGCTCTTCGTCCCTACTCTGTTCTTAGTTACTCTCCTTATATCAAAGAAGACATTTGGCATTTGTTTTTTAGGGATTGGCTAGCTTCACTTAGCATAATCTGCTCTAATGCCATCAATTTCCCTGTAAATTCTATGATTTTGTCATTTTTTAATGCAGAGTAATACTCCATTGTGTATAAATGCCACATTTTTTTTATCCATTCGTCTATTGAAGGGCATCTAGGTTGGTTCCACAGTCTTGCTATTGTGAACTGTGCTGCTATGAACATCGATGTAGCAGTGTCCCTGTAGCATGCTCTTTTTAGGTCTTTAGGGAATAGACCAAGAAGGGGAATAGCTGGGTCAAATGGTGGCTCCATTCCCAGCTTTCCAAGAAATCTCCATACTGCTTTCCAAATTGGCTGCACCAATCTGCAGTCCCACCAGCAATGTACAAGTGTACCCTTTTCCCCACATCCTCGCCAGCACTTGTTGTTGTTTGACTTCTTAATGGCTGCCAATCTTACTGGAGTGAGATGGTATCTTAGGGTGGTTTTGATTTGCATTTCTCTGACAGCTAGAGATGTTGAGCATTTTTTCATGTACTTGTTGATTGACTGTATGTCCTCCTCTGAGAAGTGTCTGTTCAGGTCCTTGGCCCATTTGTTGATTGGGTTGTTTGCTCTCTTATTGTCTAATTTTTTGAGTTCTTTGTATACTCTGGATATTAGGGCTCTATCTGAAGTGTGAGGAGTAAAGATTTGTTCCCAGGGTGTAGGCTCCCTATTTACCTCTCTTATTGTTTCTTTTGCTGAGAAAAAACTTTTTAGTTTGATTAAGTCCCATTTGTTGATTCTAGTTATTAACTTTTGTGCTATGGGTGTCCTATTGAGGAATTTGGAGCCCGACCCCACCGACTGTAGATCGTAGCCAACTTTTTCTTCTATCAGACGGCGCATCTCTGATTTGATATCAAGCTCCTTGATCCATTTTGAATTCACTTTTGTGCATGGCGAGAGAAAGGGATTCAGTTTCATTTTGTTGCATATGGATTTCCAGTTTTCCCAGCACCATTTGTTGAAGATGCTATCCTTCCTCCATTGCATGCTTTTAGCCCCTTTATCAAATATAAGATAGTTGTAGTTTTGTGGATTGGTTTCTGTGTCCTCTATTCTGTACCATTGGTCCACCCGCCTGTTTTGGTACCAGTACCATGCTGTTTTTGTTACTATTGCTCTGTAGTATAGTTTGAAGTCTGGTATCGCTATACCGCCTGATTCACACTTCCTGCTTAGCATTGTTTTTGCTATTCTGGGTCTTTTATTTTTCCATATGAATTTCATGATTGCTTTCTCTATTTCTACAAGAAATGCCGTTGGATTTTGATTGGCATTGCATTAAACCTATAGAGAACTTTTGGTAATATCGCCATTTTGATGATGTTAGTTCTGCCTATCCATGAACAGGGTATATTTTTCCATCTTCTAAGATCTTCTTCTATTTCTCTCTTTAGGGTTCTGTAGTTTTCATTGTATAAGTCTTTCACCTCTTTTGTTAGGTTGATTCCCAAGTATTTTATTTTTTTTGAAGATATTTTGAATGGAGTGGTTGTCCTCATTTCCATTTCAGGGGATTTGTCGCTGATATACAGGAATGCCTTTGATTTATGCGTGTTGATTTTATATCCTGCCACTTTGCTGAATTCATTTATTAGCTCTAATAGTTTCTTTGTAGAGCCTTTTGGGTCTGCTAGGTATAGAATCATATCATGTGCAAATATTGATAATTTAAGTTCTTCTTTTCCTATTTTTATGCCTTTAATTTCTTTCGTCTGTCTAATTGCTCTGGCCAATATTTCGAGAACTATGTTGAACAGAAGTGGAGAGAGAGGGCATCCCTGTCTTGTTCCAGATTTTAGAGGGAATGCCTTCAGTTTTTCTCCATTCAGATTGATGCTAGCCTGAGGCTTAGCATAGATTGCTTTTACAATATTGAGGTATGTTCCTGTTATCCCTAGTTTTTCTAGAGTTTTGAACATAAAGGGATGCTGTACTTTGTCGAATACTTTTTCCGCATCTATCGAGATGATCATATGGTTCTTATTTTTAAGTCTATTGATGTGGTGAATAACATTTATTGATTTCCGTATATTGAACCAGCCTTGCATCCCAGGGATGAATCCTACTTGATCATGGTGTACAATTTTTTGATATGTTTTTGTATCCGATTCGCCAGAATTTTATTGAGGATTTTTGCATCTAGGTTCATTAGAGATATTGGTCTGTAGTTTTCTTTATTTGAAGTGTCTTTGTCTGGTTTAGGTATCAGGGTGATGTTGGCCTCATAGAATGAATTTGGAAGTTCTCCCTCCTTTTCTATTTCCTGAAGTAGCTTGAAAAGTATTGGTATTAGTTCTTCTTTAAAGGTTTTGTAAAATTCTGCTGTATACCCATCCGGACCTGGGCTTTTCTTAGTTGGTAGTCTTTTTATGGTTTCTCCTATTTCCTCAATTGATATTGGTCTGTTTAGGTTTTCTATATCCTCCTGACTCAATCTGGGCAGATCATATGACTTAAGAAATTTATATATGCCTTCACTATCTTCTAATTTGTTGGAGTATAAGGATTCAAAATAGTTTTTGATTATCTTCTGTATTTCTGAAGTGTCTGTTGTGATATTGCCTTTTTCATCCCGTATGCTAGTAATTTGAGTTCTCTCTCTTCTTCTCTTGGCTAGCATGGCTAAGGGTCTGTCGATTTTGTTTATTTTTTCAAAGAACCAACTTTTAGTTTTGTCAATTTTTTCAATTGTTTCTTTTGTTTCAATTTCATTAATTTCAGCTCTGATTTTAATTATTTCTTGCCTTCTACTTCTTTTGCTGTTGTTTTGCTCTTCTTTTTCTAGGATTTTGAGATGAAGTATGAGATCATTTATTTGTTGGTTTTTTCTTTTTTTAAGGAATGAACTCCAAGCAATGAATTTTCCTCTTAGAACTGCTTTCAATGTGTCCCATAGATTCCGATATGTTGTGTCTGTGTTTTCATTAATCTCTAAGAATTTTTTAATTTCCTCCTTGATGTCTTCTATAACCCATTGATCATTCAGTAACCTATTGTTCATTCTCCAAGTGATGTATGCTTTTTCCTTCCTTCTTTTATCGTTGATTTTCAGTTTCATTCCATTATGATCAGATAAGATGCATGGTATTATCTCTTCTCCTTTATATTGTCTAAGAGTTGCCCTGTGACATAATATATGATCTATTTTTGAGAAGGATCCATGTGCTGCTGAGAAAAAAGTGTAACTGCTTGATGTTGGGTGGTATACTCTATATATGTCAATTAGGTCTAGGTTATTAATAGTGTTATTGAGTTCTATAGTTTCCTTATTCAACTTTTGTTTGGAAGATCTGTCCAGTGGCGAGAGAGGTGTGTTGAAGTCTCCCATGATTATGGTGTGGTGGTCTATTAGACTCTTGAACTTGAGAAGAGTTTGTTTGACGAACATAGCTGCACCATTGTTTGGGGCATAAATATTTATGATTGTTATGTCTTGTTGGTGTATGGTTCCCTTAAGCAGTATGTAGTGTCCCTCTTTATCTCTTTTGATTAACTTTGGCTTGAAATCTATTTTATTTGATATGAGTATGGACACTCCTGCTTGTTTCCGAAGTCCATATGAGTGATATGATTTTTCCCAACCTTTCACCTTCAGCCTATGTATGTCTTTTCCTATCAAATGTGTCTCCTGTAGGCAGCATATTGTTGGGTCTTGTTTTGTGATCCATTCTACTAGCCTGTGTCTCTTAATTGGTGAGTTTAAGCCATTAACATTTAGGGCTATTATTGAGATATGGGTTGTTCTTCCAGCCATATTTGTTTATTTCTGTTACTAAACATGGTTTGTTTTCCTCTTTGATTATTCCCCCCCCCTTTACTGTCCTACCTCCCACTGTTGGTTTTCATTGTTATTTTCCATTTCCTCTTCCTGTAATGCTTTGGTGAGGATGTTTTGAAGAGATGGTTTTCTAGCTGCGAATTCTTTAAACTTTTGTTTATCGTGGAAGGTTTTAATTTCATCTTCCATCCTGAAGCTTAATTTCGCTGGATACACAATTCTTGGTTGGAACCCATTTTCTTTCAGTGTTTGAAATATGTTATTCCAGGATCTTCTAGCTTTCAGAGTCTGTGTTGAAAGATCAGCTGTTATCCTGATTGGCTTACCCCTAAATGTAATCTGTTTCCTTTCTCTTGTAGCTTTTAAAATTCTCTCCTTATTCTGTATGTTGGGCATCTTCATTATAATGTGTCTAGGTGTGGGTCTCTTATGATTTTGCACATTCGGCGTCCTGTAGGCTTCTAGGATTTGGAATTCTGTCTCATTCTTCAAGTCTGGGAAGTTTTCTTGTATTATTTCATTAAATAGACTTCTCATTCCTTTGGTTTGGAGCTCTGTACCTTCCTGTATCCCAATGACTCTTAAGTTTGGTCTCTTAATGTTATCCCATATTTCTTGGATGTTCTGCTCATGGTTTCTTAACAGTCTTGCTGAGCTGTCTATGTTCTTTTCCAGTTGAAATACTTTGTCTTCATTGTCTGATGTTCTATCTTCTAAGTGTTCTACTCTGCTGGTAGTATTCTCGATTGAGTTTTTAAGTTGGTTTATTGCTTCCTGCATTTCTAGGATTTCTGTTTGTTTGTTTTTTATAACCTCTATCTCCCTGTATAGTTGATCCTTTGCTTCCTGGATTTGTTTGCGTAATTCGTTGTCGAAGTGATCTTTCATTGTCTGATTTTGCTGTTTAATGTCTTCCTTGATACTCCAGATCATCTGAAGCATGTATATCCTGAATTCTTTATCTGACATTCCATCTGCTGCAGCTGTTACCTCTTCTAAAGTTGCGTTGACCTGCATTGCTTGTGGTCCTTTCTTTCCTTGTCTTTTCATACTGCTTGCATATCTTTCCTGCAGGTGCGGGCGGCGGCTCTGCTCTCTCCTTATTCCAATTGGGGTGTCGTGGCTACCACGCCGGCAGGTTACTGGGCCTGTTCTGGGAGCTGGCGGCGGCTCTGTTCTGCCCCTATTCCAATTGGGGTGACGAGTGTACCACGCCGGCAGGCCACCGGGCCTGATCCGCCGGTCGGTTGCAGGTTTGCATACCCTGCATGCGCGGGAGGCGGCTCTACTCTGCCCCTACTCCAAATGGGGTGACGTGTCTGTCGTACCGGCAGGCCACTGGGCCTGTCCCGCTGGTCGGTCGCAGATCTGCCCACCTTTCGGGCACGGGTGGAGGCTCTGCTCTGCCCCTACTCCAATTGGGGTGTCGTGACTACCCCGCCTGCAGGACGCTGGGCCTGTTCCTGGCACGGGCGGCGACTCTGCTCTGCCCCTACTCCAATTAGGGTGGTGTGTGTACCACGCCGGCAGGCTCCTGGGCCTGATCCGCAGGTCTGTTGTAGGTCTGCCTACCTTGGAGGCGCAGGCGGTGGATCTGCCCTGCCCCTCCTACCACGCCTGCGGACCCCTGGGCCTGATCTGCAGGTTGATCACTGGTCTGCTCACCCTGCGGGCTCAGGTGGCGGTTCCGCTCCGCCCCCACTCCAATTGGGGTCACGTGACCACCACACCGGCAGGGCCTAATCCGGGCGTGGGAGAAGGATCTGCTCTGCCCCTACTCCAGTTGGGGTGACGTGTGTACCACACTGGCAGGCCACTGGGCCTGACCCGCCAGGCTGTCACAGGTCTGTTTACCTTGCAAGCGCAAACGGCGGCTCTGCCCTGCCCCTCCTACCACGCCCATGTACCACTGGGTCGCTGGTCTGCCCACCTGGCGGGTGCGGTTGGCGGCTCCGCTCCGCCCCCTCTCCAATTGGGGTCACGCGGTCACCATGCTGGCGAGCCGCTGGGCCTGCTCCGGGCGCTGGCGGCGGCCCGGCTCCTCCCCTCTGGCTCGACGACAAATTGAGGAGACTCGGGTGACTGTGCCTCACCCCCCCTACCAGGAGACCTACTGCTTATGTCACCGCTGGTATTGATGAAGTTCTCTCCTCCGCCGCTTTCTGCTGACATCAGATCTCTGCCATGTTGGTATCCTATGCGAATGGCAGCATTTCGTTCCCCTTGCTGGGCAATCAATGCAATGGGTGAGTCCTGACCGGCCCTCAGCAGGACCCGGACCGAGAAGCAGTTTCCGCGGGCTCCTAGCCCCGGGCCAGGGAAGTTCCGGGAGCCGGAACTCGGCCGCTCCGTGCTCTGTGTAAGCTCCTATAAGTGTAAGCTCCAAGAAGCAGTCCCCGCGGGCTCAGTTCCGGGAGCCGGAATTCGGCTGCTTAGTGCTTGGTGTATGCTCTGATAGGCGCAGGGTCCAAGAAGCAGCCTCCGCAGGCTCCGCAGCCCTGGGCCAGGGCGGTTCCGGGATGGTTCCGGGAGCTGGAACTCGGCCGCCCCGCGCTCGGTGTTCGCTCCGATAGGATCAGGTTCTAAGAAGCACCCAGGCACTGAACCCTAGCAATCTGTCTGCAAGCCGCAGGCGAATTGCAGCCTGAAATTACCTGTTCTATGGCTGAATGAGCTGCGGTCAGTCGAAAACAGGGAAGGTGACGTCAGTTTACCAACATGGTGGCTGCTGGCCTCCTCTGTGGTCTGACCGGTGTGGAGAACCGAGATGGACCGCTTCCTTCCCCCGTCTCGAACCCAGAATTCAGCCCTGAGTACGGTGCTTGCACGGCTGGCAGAAACTGCAGCGCTGTATCCCTGCGTCGCTATCTCCTCGTTTCCCAGCGCGCGCTGCAGACTCTAGCCGCGGGGCGATTTGCTGAATAAGCAGTGTTACCCTCCGTGCGACAAACCTCTCGCGTTTGAGTCCCCGTAGCCGATCCTCGTGCGATGGAAATCCTTCCTCCAGGTTCCGGAGCACCCCACTATTGCTGGAAATTCCTAACAAGATAGCCTTTAGCCGTCCTGACTTGTCATACTCCCACACAGTGAAGCAGCACACGGGGGCAATGCACTCCCCTCGCCGCCATCTTCCTTCTCCTGAATGGGGCTTTTAAAACCAGGCTGCTCAAATGGAGCTTACTTATTGCTCTGATGACATGGGGTTTAGCATTGATTCTGTTCTTGCTTTTCATTTTCTAGAGATGTAAATGCTGAGAAACCTCATTCACACATAAATGAGCTAAGGGGAATAAAAGAATTTTTCTGTAGCTGTGACATTCCGTTATTTATGCTCCTTCAAAGTTTTATGCCAAAAATCACATGGTGATTTGTCACAAAATTTATTTTTAATGATCTATGAACTGACAACTCAATTAGATCTGGTATAATATTATTGATAGCAAAGAAATGGAAGCTGCTACTGTACTTGTGGAAGACTTGAGGGTCCTTCATTCTCTCAACACGTCCTTCAGTGTTTGGAATGAGCCTGCTTGCCTGATGCCCCTGTCTGGGGACAATGAGTGTAGTAAATTTGGGATGGGGAGAGGTAGGCCTTTCTCTCCTCCACGGAGGAGCATGATTATGAAGGAGAGGGAGGGTAACAGCACAAGAGACTCAGAGAGCCCCTCAGGCAGGAATGTCCTTGGGTCAGCGTTGGAATGAGCACCTGAGATCTGAGAACTTGACATGGAGTCCTTCCTTTAAGACTGTCCTCAGAGGCTGACTCTGGTGTCCTCGTGGTTAGCACACCCTGTTCTGAACATCATGGTTCATGACTATGTGAGGTCAGAACTGGGCAGGTCAAGGTGGTGGGGTGGAGATGGCGAAGGTAGCTGGGTTTTTCTGGGACCCGCTAGTAGGGGTGCAGTTGGGACAGCAGGAAGAGGACCCTCGAGGGCTTCATTTAGAGCCAGAGCTCGGTTCCAACTCTGCCTGCCCAAAGGGAAGAATCTTGAGAAGTTCCCCACCTTGTGCAGTGTCTGCTTGGCACCTGTGATGGACATGATGAGGGCACCCCCAGTACCAGCTCCTGACAGAGTTGGTGTGAGGCAGGCAGGGCTCAGCCTAGCACAGGCCTCAAAGCCTGGCAAGAATGGCCCCTGTGCCCCAGGCAGGACTCCACTCTGACCCTCCCTGGAGGGAGGACGCCTTGGAGCACGTGCGCACCATCACCCAGGCCCTCTCTTCCACACCGCCTTCAGACTCAGGACCCTGGAAGGAATTCCCTGCTCACAGGTTCCCAAACCTTCTCCCAGGGTCGCTGGCCCTTTTCCCCACAGTGCATCATCCATGGGTGCTCCCCTCAGCCCGAGGGATGGCCACGGCCCTACAGGGTGAAGAGTGGAGTTTGGGGTGGGAGAGAAGAAAGGGGACAAGGTCCAGGTGTTGTTGGGGGGGGTGGGAATCTGGATACCTGGACAGAAAGCTCTAGACCTCAGCAGAAAGAGGTAAGGAAAAGCCCATGGCCTGTGAGCTGGGTGTTTGGGGTGCTGGAATGGCTCCTGCTTGAGCCTTGTGGGGGATGAAAGAACTGCCTTCTCAAAAAGAGCAAAGAAGACTGTGGGTTTCATGGTCCAGTAGAGGAGGATGAGGGAGTCAAACTGGTGACCCTGCAGGCTGGAGAGACTCTGTGCAAGGTTATCTTCCCATTTCCAATCTGCCCCAGAGCAAGGCACAATTTTTGGGCAGGAAATGTAATTTATTCTGAATGTTCTCTATCCACAGTTATTTGCATTAACTCCTGTATTGCACAATTTCCCCCATTTTGTTGTTAGGAGAGTGTATTTGGCAAGGTAGGAGGGTAGAATCATTTAACAGTTTGTTACCATCATTGATAGCATAAATAATGAGACATACTTATGTGAACTTCAATTTGTACTGTTACCCCAGGTACTGTTAATGTCAGGGTGAGAACTATTTCTGGTGCAATAAACGTTTTCCTTTAAAAGAAGAAAAAGAGGAGGAAGGCAGTTACATTAAAATACAAGCCATTCCTAATAAAGGCTCCTCTTTTCCTTGGGAGCTAGTCAGTAAGAACAGGCTGGCACCTGCTGGTTCGCAGCCTCAGCAGCTCATTGCAACCCCCTGGGGAGCTTTACAGGCTCCTGGGGCCTGGATCATACCCCCTCCCCAGGTTCAGGTGCATTGGTCTAGGGTGAGGCCAGGGCATCCAGACATATTGGAGTTGCCCAGGGTTTGACAATGACAGTCAGAGAACTAGTGAGCTAGAGGAATTCTCCATGGGTTTCAGAGGAGCTGAGAAAAGC
Organism: Marmota monax; assembly: GCF_021218885.2. Classification (NCBI taxonomy): domain Eukaryota; kingdom Metazoa; phylum Chordata; class Mammalia; order Rodentia; family Sciuridae; genus Marmota; species Marmota monax. The sequence goes on from NW_026695222.1 coordinate 26,962,722, forward strand.
TCCTCTTTTGGGTTATTAGTGTTTTGCCTGTTGAGAAAAACTAGATTAGTTATCATAGAATATGGACTTTCTTGACCACCATACCTGCCTACTAGTTATACAGGTTGTTCAACCTCTCTGTTCCTCAGCTTGCCCATGTGCACCATGGGGGATGATGATTGCTTCTTGCCTTTTAGGGTTGTCGTGGGGAGTAATAAGAGTATTTGTAAAATGTTTAGAACAGTTTTGGCATAGGTGCTTCATAAACAAAAGGTGCTTTGTTCCAAATGTACTCACTATGACTCATTCTTTTGTGGACCAGCAATCAGCAACAGACCTGTTGACTGCTGGACCTGTCTCCCTTAGCAGACCTCTCAAGCAAATGTATTCAAGGTGGCTTTTGATGTGATTCTGGACATTTACGCATGAGAAAAACAGGCAGGCAGCTCAGTCTGTACCAACTCAATGCTGATGGATATAAAGAAGCATTAAGGGGCAGAACAACATGTAATTAGCCAGATAGGCAATATTGTTCAGTTTAGTGTTGTCTTTCATACAGGCTTTATTTGTCTATTTGGGGCTAAAAATATACATAATAATAGAAAATGTGTGTGTTACATGAGGAAAGCTTTGCCTTTGGAGGTCAGGGTCAGTTCCCCAGCAGGTGGCCCTGTGTAGCTCCCAGGGTGTGCTCCCAGAGGGGCACCATGCTTGGCTCCTGGCCCTGTCACGGCCATCTTAAAATGCATAACAGGTTTGTCTTTGAATTTGTGTTTTGTAAGTGGACCCTGCAGGGACACGGAAGTATGTTTGTGAGCAGAGGAGATACCAGCAGTGCCTAACCGTCTTGCTTGTGTGCAGCTTTCACGACTTCCTGTGTGCAAGAAGCCCCAGTGGACCCGCCATGCTCCACAGTTCAGTGAGACTCAAAGAGGAAGAAAATAGTCACCTGTATCCACCACCCACTAAGCCAGAAGCTGACAGCCTGAGAGGCCAAATTTTTGTTTTCCAACCAGAAGTTGCTTTGAAGGCAGAAAGAAAGCAATGTTGTTGTAGGAGAGGCCAAGAACCCAGGGACTGTGTCATATTTTTCTTTGTTTATCCTGTAAACATAGACACAGAATGATAAGAAGGACAGGGCAGACCAGAGTTGTTTTCTCTCTCAGCCCTTCCTACTCCTTAGTAAACTGAAGGCGCACAGGGTTGGTAGAGTGTGGGTGTATCAAGAAGTGAAATAAAAGCATTCTAGTTAGTCTTGTGCAGCCTTTCTGTTGTTCTGGTAAGAATGAAATCCACATGCAAACATGAGCTACAAAATACAAATTGTGTAACTTTGGTGATTTTGTATACAACTTAAATGCTTTTATATTTGCATTTACACTGGCAGCACATGATTTACAAATAAGAGGTAAAATTAATGCCAGTAACGTAAAATCCATGCCAAACAAATATAAAAATCACAATTTTTCTTTGTTTGGAACAACATACCAAATAAAAGTCACCAGGACAAATTGAGAGACCACTAGACAAAAGGAAACAACTTTCTCTTTTAGTAACTTGAATAGCAAGTGACCCCTACTTTTTGAACAAGATACCTCATATTTTTGTTTTGCATTGGTTGCCCCAAGTTATATAGCCAGTGTTGACTGAATTATGATTCTGGAACATGTCAGTCATTGGGGTAGCGGTATCTTCTGCACTTGTTTAAAAACTCATAAGCTCCTTTTAATCACTATGCAAAACAGGCTGCTAATGAGGTGTTTGGGAAGTACCTTGTAAAGAGCATGCTTATCTTCTTGGCATCCATCTTTTCATGTTTCGATTTTCCTTTGGCACCCCTCTCTCTGCTCTCTGTGTACTTCTTTGGTTCAGCCAGATGCATCCACAGTTCAAAGGTGGAGCCCTTGACCTGGACATAGGTTCATCAACACATCATAATTTCCTGGCCTTAGTGATTGGTTCAAGGACGGGCATGTGATCCAGTAGGAGTCAGTGAAATGCAAGGAGTCTCAGGCTGGGCATCCTGGGAAAGAAACTGCTTATATTTGAACCTGGAGACAAGTTGGCAACAGGCTGCTGCCATCTTGCCAGATGTGACTGGAGAAAGACACCAATTTCCACAGATGAGGAGGAACCAGGTTTCTCTGACAATGTCCAAATCATTAGTGAATTGAACCTAAAGCCAGACCTGTCCTTTTTAGTTACACAGCAATAAAAATTCTTGTGTTTTAGCTAGGTTTCTCTTCTATTACTTATAACCTACAGAATCCTAACCAATAAAATGGGGATAAATTATTAAATTAAAATACTCTTAGATTAAGTCTTTAAGAGACAGTAAGCAGGATAATTTTTTGAGATATTAAGTTTAAAATTTTCTTCTTCTTCTTCTTCTTCTCCTTCTCCTTCTCCTTCTCCTTCTCCTTCTCCTCCTCCTCCTCCTCCTCCTCCTCCTCCTCCTCCTCCTCCTCCTTCTTTTTCTCCTCCTCCTCCTCCTCCTCCTCTTCCTCCTCTTCCTCCTCCTTCTTCTTCTCTCTCCCCCCCCCTCTTCCCCCTTATTTCCCATGTGAGTTGGGAGCCACTTCTGTGTTTTCTTTCTCTGGGAAAAATTCAGGCAGAAAAGAATCTGGCAGGCAGAAAGCTGAGACTACCAGAGGGATACATTTTTCCCTGTTTCCCCTCCCCCCTCAAAGTCTAGGAGCCACAAATTGGCCTTCACTTGGTATTTGGTAGCCCAAAAGGCATTTTTAATTGACTTGCACAATATAGAAAAAAATTGGAAAATTTCACCTAAATGTTTGGATTTCTCAGATGTCCAGGAATTTCAGATTAACTGGCAGCTCTGGTCCTAAAATTCCCTGTGCTGACTCTTGGCCAGAGCTGTGCCTACTTCCTTCTCTGCATGGAGCAGGTGGCCTCCAGTTTGCAGCAGTCTCTCCCTCCCTTCTGCCCTGTTCCCTGGGGGTCTCACTCATTTACAGCCCCCCTGGCCCTGGAAGCTGTTTGGCTTTGTGGCTTTCGGCCTAAGCCCCTGAAAATTAAAAATGGTGTTTAAGGAGGGAACTCTAATAGGAGAAATATTAAAAGAGATTTAAAAAATGTTTTTTTGCAGATTTAAGAAGACATCCTGTAGTCTGGACCAGGAGGAAAACAACCCTCGGCTCTCAGAGCAGTGGGATCCTGACCCTGCTCCTTGGAAACCCCCAGGTTCAGCAGGACTTTGCAGAGGATCAGAGAGAAGGCTGTGTTTGCTCCAGGGGAGGGTATCCCCAGGCAAAGAGTAGAGATTCCTGGCCCCTCTGTTGGCAAGGGGATCTGGAGCAGAGCAAAGAAATCTCACTACAGAGGGGCCAGGAAGAGTCTTCTTAGCTGCCGCTACTGTAGACAGACAGCTCCCTACAGGCAGCTCCCCAGCTGCTGCTGGTGAGTTCTCCACATCTGTACACAGCTCTGAGGAAGCAGGCAGTGTGTGTGTGTGTGGGGGGCAGTGGGAGGGGGTGGTTTAACTCCACACACAATCAGAGCTGAGTTTCTTACCAGCTAGTCAAATGAGAGCTGGGATTCAAAATCAATTCAATAAACTATTTTTTTTGTTGTTGTTGTTTATATAGGTCTTTGGAAAGTGAGAGTCAAAATTAAAAGAATCCCCTCTGGTTCAGGCTTTCTGAATTAGACAGCTGTGTTAAGATTTCCACTTCTCTGTTTGTTTATTTGGTACTTGGGATTGAACCCAAGGAAGGGGTGCTTAACCACTGAGCCACATCCTTGCCCTTTTAATTTTTTAAATTTTGAAACAGGATCTTGCTAAGTTGTTTAGGGCCTTGCTAAATTGCTGAGGCTGGCCTCAAACTTGCAATCTTCCTGCCTCAGCTTCCTGAGCCACTGGGATTACATGTGTGGGCACTGTGACCAGCAAGATTTCCATTTCTTGTAATAAGCTATATGACATGGTGTTATGGTTTGGATGTGAGGTGTCCCCCGAAAGCTCATGTGTGAGACAAGCAAGAAAGTTCAGAGGGCAAATGATTGGGTTGTGAGAGCCTGCACCCAATCAGTGAATTAATCCCCTGGTAGGGATTAACTGAGTGGTAACTGAAGTGGTAGAGTGTAGCTAGAGGAGGTGAGCAGTGGGGGCATGGCTTTAAGGTATATATTTTTATCTGGTAAGTGGAGTCTCTCTCTTTGCTTTCTGATCATCATGTGAGCTGCTTCCCTCTTCCACACTCTTCTGCCATGATGGAGCTGGCTGTATATGGACTGAGACCTCTGAAACCATGAGCCCTTAAATAAACTTTTCCTCCTCTACAGTTGTGTTGGTTGGGTCATTTAGTCATAGCAGCGGAACTTCCTTTGACCAATGGAACATGAGCAGAGATCTTGGCTTTTGCTTCGAGGTGCAGGCATTAAGTACTGGTGCTCAACCTCCAATTGCTGATTATAGAGTCACATATTGACAGCAGGTTGATGTAGCCCAGGGTTCTGGGTCCTCAGGGGACTGCTGCATGACTGAAGGTTGCCTGGGCTGTGGTGAGCTTTAGGTTATCATGAGAAGAACTTCTGACATATAAAGCCACTGAGAGTTTGGGATTTTTTTGCCACATCAGCCAGCATATCTTGCCTAATACAGCAAGTGGTACTGTTGTCTTTTTAGAAGTGGCTATCTATGTTACAGTTTAAATTATTAAGTATCAAGTGTATGCTCTTAAATTTCTTAAATTGATTTTGGGACAGGTTATACACTGGTGTGGTCATCTCCAGGAGGGCAGCACAAAACTTTAGTTATTTTGGAAAGGCCAGTTTCATATCTAATAGTACATGATATGAACTACAGAATGCCCGGGGGAGGCTTGGCTGGAGGACAGAAAGTCTTCTGTTTGTCTTTGTGTATTTTGCTCAAGTAGGGTGGAAGTGGGTTTCTGGAAGGCAGTGGGAATTGACAAGGACAGGGGAAAATGTGGCTGAGTCTGGTTCAATGTTTGAGAAAGGATAGAAGCTACAGATAGAATTCTGATATGGTGGAATTTTGTTGAAATATGAGGAGAAGGGTATGATAGCTGGACATAGATTCTCTTGGCCAATACACTTCCAGTCTATAATCCACTGGGCTCTTCTATCATTCCTACAAAATTGTCTTGATGTAGGTATTTTACAAACACTTGAGTGCAGAGAAACACGCTCTTCAAAATGGCGGTCTCCATGTGGCAGGATGCAGGAAAGGTCTCTTGTGCCTGGTTGTTGGACCTGAACACAGTTGTAGTGACATCTATAGACTTGTATGACCAGAAGTGAGGATTTATCCAAGATTTTGGATGTGGACAATGTGGCAAAAGTAGAAAAAGTAGATTTGTTGGTGTTTTGCTGTCCCCTCACCCTCCCCACCACTGAGTGAAGCATGCCCACGTGCACCAGCTCCAGCCACGTTGCCTTCTGCAATTTTTACATAATATTTATAAAACCTTCCTGTAATTGTGACTCATGGTCATGCTTCTACCCAGAATGTTAAAGCTGAGCATTTCAGAGAGAAAAATGCCTGCGTGTTGTTGAATCCTTTCAGAGAACTCAATTAAGGAAGGCAGGATAGGATGGTCAAGGCCGTCATTTGCTACAAATGCCCTGAGTCACTGAAGCCCAGTGGCAGTTGCTAATCTCATTTCTTTTATATTTCCCCTTTATTTATTTATTTTTGGAATATAAAAGCAATAACATCTACACACTTGTCAAAATATTCAAATATTATGTAAATGCATAAAGCAAAAAAGTGTATTTTCTTGCCTCCTCCCTTCCCACCAGTCCCAACCTGTAGATGTAACTGTGATAAATCTTAGTATTCTTCTGAGACTTTCTATATGAACACATACTTTTTCCCCCATATTTTCTCTACTGGTGCATTATAGTTGTACATATGGCTGGGATTTGTTGTTACACATTCAAACATGCACACAATACATAATATAATGGTGTATTTGGCCAATATCACTCCCAGCACTTCCCCCTCCCTCTGTGCCTCTCGTTCCTTGGTCCCTTTCCTCTACTGATTTCCCTTTGGTTTTTAGGAGACACTCCCCCACCTTTGTTCTCCTTTTTTCTCTAGCTTCTGCATATGAGAGAAAACCTAGGACCCTTGACATTCCAAGTTTGACTTATTTCACTTAACATGATGATCTCTAGCTGTATACATTTTCCTGCTAATGCCATAATTTCACTTTTCTTTATGGCTGAATAAAACTCCATTTGAACACATACTTTTAAACTTATTTAGCTAATTACAATTATGTTTTTCCTAAAGCAACACTTGGTCAGTGTAGAAAACACACAAAAACATGTTTTTAAAAACACATTCCCAAATTTTTGCTGTATGTATGCATTTCAGAAAAGAAAGTGCCCTCATAAATGGCTGGATGGACAGTAATGACTTGACCGCATTTCAAAGTGAAAGCTATTTGGGCTTAGAGGTATTGAGTGACTCATCCAACTTCTGCCCACAAACCCCAGCGAAGATCTGAGCTCTGGTTTCCCTGACTTCACAGCCATGTCCTTGGTCATTGTGCCACGTTGTCACCCTTCCCACGTCAGAGTGTACCCCATTTTAACAGTTCCTGAGGATTGCCTCATGTGGATGTACTTTTCAAACTCACTTTATTGAGAGCTCTTAGATAAACTGAAGGGGAATGTTTGGTGGCTTCTGTTTCTGTATTTTGCTGTTCTAATGCCAAGTACCCTTCCCGGCTCAAGGTATGATGTCTCCAGTGCTGTTGGTGCCTTGCCTATTCTTTAGGAAACGACACATTGTGTTCTGATACAGACATGGAGACCTGGTATCCCTTCCTCCTGTCCCCCTCCTCTTTTCCTTAACTCCTATCACCCACACATTTGCTGACTAGAGGAACTCATTTTTTTTTTTTTTTTTTTTGGTGACTGGGGAGTACCAGGGATTGAACCCAGGGGTGTTTAGCCTCTGAGCCACATTGCCAGTGCTTTTTATTTTGGGAGAAGTTACCATTGAGTTGCTTACAACCTCACTAAGTTGGTGAGGCTGGCTTCGAAGATGCAATCCTCCTGCCTCAGCCTCCCCAGCAGCTCAGATCACAGGTGTGTGAAGTCATTTTTAATGACACACCTAAACCTCCCTGAGGACTGTGCTTGTCAGCTGTTGTGCTTAACGTGGGAGAGCCTGGAGAATTTCATCTCATCATGCTCCACTTTATTTCAACATAAGGTATGGTTAATTTTGTGTATCTACTTAGCTGGGCCGTGGAACCCAGACATTGGGTCCAACATTATTCTAGAGGTTTCTGTGAAGATATTTTTGTTTCTTTTAGGTGAGATTTACATGTAAATCAGTAAACTTTCAGTAAAGCCAGATTTACTTTCCCTGATGTAAATGGGTGAATCTCATCCAACCAGTAGAAAGCCTTCATGGAAAACACTGACTTCCTCAGAAGAAGAGGGAAGTCCACCTGCAGGCTGCCTTTGGACTTGAGCTGCACTCTTTCTGGGTTTCTGGACTGCTCTGCAGATTTTAGATTGCCAAGACTTCCTGATGCCTGGGCCACTTCCTGCTGGTTCTCTTTCTCTGGAGAACCCTGACAAATGCATATGGTGACTGTAAAGTTTATTGTCTGCATTGGGACACTTTTCTACTCACCATGAATCTTAATTTTCGTCTCATGTTTTGGCTTGTATAATGCATATCTTAGTTTTGTCACCTGTCCCAATGAAGTCTTGTGCTGCATTCTCTCCTGTCCCAGAACTCAGTTGCAGGATCATGCTTAGCAAGTAGTTTTTGTGTCTCTTTAATCTTCTTTAATTGGGAACATTTCTTAACCTGCCTTTGCCTTCAGGCATCTGATGTTGTTGAATAACAAAGGCCCTTCCACTCCTTCCAGAAGGTCCTGGGACTTGTCAGGCCTTTCCTCTGGCTGGATCCTGGTTTGCGTCTGCAGTCAGCATTCTACATGGAGATGTTGTGTCCCTTTGACCTCATCCCACTGGAGACACACAGTGTCCATCTGTCCCTCCTTACAGAGGTTAATTTTATCACCTAGTTGAAGTGTTGTCTAATTTCTTCACTGCATAGGAACTATTTTTTTCCTTTAAAAATCAGTTTTTGTGGAGACATTTTAAGATCTGTTAAAAACTCACAAGGGACTATTTTTGTGGATAGGTTCTTGTTTTGGGCCCCATCAGACTAAGGCAAAAAGTCAGAATGGAATCACTCATGCTGAAGTTCCATGTCACCAAGCTGTTTAACCTTAAAAGAGTTCAAACTGTTTAATCTGAGAAATCAGAATTAGACAATAGTCATGTTTCCCAAATGGTCATGATAATGAAGTTCCCTCTGCCTTAGTTCTTACAAAGACTTTGGAATTAGGCAGAAACTTTGCAACTGCTAGAAGAAAATACAGGCTCCACACTCTGACATGTTGGCACAGGCACCGACTTCCATAACAAGACCCCCAAAGCTCAAGAAATAAAACCAAGAATTAGTAAGTGGGATGGTGTCAAATTAAAAATCTTCAGCACAGCAAAGGAAATAATTAAGAGTGTGAAGAGAGAGCCTATAGAATAGGAGAAACTCTTTGCCAGCTATTCCTCTGACAGGGGATTAATATCCAGAATCTATGAGAAACTCAAAAAAACTTAACATCAAAAAAAGGAAGGAGAAAAAAATCCAAATAACCTAATCAATAAGTAGGCAAAAGAACTAACAGACACTTCTCAAAAGAAGAAATGCAAATGAACAACAATTACATGACAAAACGTTTGCCATCCTTAGCAAGTAGGGAAATGGACATCAAAACTGCACTGAGAGTTCACCTCACTCTGCTCAATGTGGCAGCCTTCAGGAATACAAGTAATAAATTCTGGTGAGGACGTGGGATAAAAGGTACACTCATACCTTGTTGGTGATACTGCAAATTAGTACAACCACTTTGGAAAGCAGTAGGAGATTCCTCAAAAGACTAAGAATGGAAGCCCCATATGAGCCAGCTATTCCACTCCTTGATATTTATCCAAAAGAGCTACAATCAGAATACCACAGCATTATAGCCACATCAATGTTTTTGTTTTTTTTTTCCAGACTGTACACAGCTTTATTTTCCCCCTATTTTTATTAGGGCCTTATAGTTGAACATAATTCTGTGATTTGCTTTTAGATACTTGTACATGCTCACAATGTAACAGGATGATTTGGCCAATGTCATTCCCAGGTATTTTCCCTTTTCCTCTTCTCCTTCCTTGCCCTCATCCCTTTCTTCCAGTGATCTTTCAATTTTCATGAGACCTTGCCCCCATCTTTCTTTTCCTTTTTCCTCTTTATCTTCCACATGTGAGAGAAAACATAACCTTTGACTTTTCTGGGTCTGACTTGTTTTGTTTAACATAATGTTCTTAAGTTCCATTTATTTTCCTACAAATGACATGATTTCATTCTTCAGTATGGCCGAATAAAGCTCCATTGTGTGCCAAGTGACATGCAGCTATACTTGTCTTTCTCCACATTTTCATTATCCATTCACCCGCTGATGGACACCTAGGCTGGTCCTATAGTTGGGCTTTTGTGAATTGTGCTGCTATGCACATGGCTGTGCATGGATCACTGTAATAAGATGACTTTAATTCTTCAGGATAAATACTGAGCAGTGGTAGTGCTGGCCATATGGTGGTTTCATTTAGTATTTTGAGTAGTCTCCACACTGATTTCCATAGTGGTTGTAATAATGTACAATCCCACCAACAGTATAAAAGTGTTCCTTTTTCTCCACATCGTCTCCAGCATTTATGATTATTTGTATTCTTGATGACTGCTATTCTGACTGGAGTGGGATGAAATCTCAGTGTAGTTTTGATTTGCATTTCCCTGATTGCTAAGGATGTTGAGTGTCTTTTTCATATATTTGTTGGTCATTTGTATTTCTCCTTTTGATAAGTGTCTGTTTAGTTCCTTCACTCATTTGTTAATTTTTTTTGTGTTAAGCTTTTGAGTTTTTCATATATTTTTGGATATTAATTCTATGTCAGAAGAGTATTTAGCAATGATTTTCTCCTTTTCTGTAGGTTCTTCTTTCACATTCTTAATTGTTTCCTTTGCTGTATGTTAGAGTCTGTAAACAAGTCAAGATGGCGCCTGGCATTTTGCAGAGGGAGTGGTTTGTGAAGTAATGCCAACGAGCCATTAATTATGGAGATTCCTTATTGGTTGACTGCTGTATCTAGTTTATGTTAATTAAGATAAGCTGTGTGGAATGTATATATACCCCTCCTGTCCTACAATAAACGGCTCCCACTCCTGCTGTATCAATGTACACAAGTTGTTCGTCACCCCCCCGGTTATTTTGCTGCAGCCGGACTGCAGCAGCTGTACAGAAGCTTTTAAATTTGATATTATCCCATTTATTAACTCTTGGCATTATTTTCTGAGCTTTAGGGATTCTATGGGGAAAGTCATTACCTGTATCTATATGTTGGAGTGTGGACCCTATGTTTTCTTCTGTGACTTGCATAGTTTCTGGTCCAATTCCTAGATCTTTGATACATTTTGAATTGACTTTTGTGCTGGGTGAGAAATAAGGATCTAGTCTCATTGTTCTACATATGGATAACCAGTTTTCCTAGGACCATTTGTCAAAAGGACCATCTTTTGTCCAAGGAATGTTTTTGGCACCTTTGTCAAGGTTCAGATGATGGCATCTGGGTAGGTTTGTTCGTCTTCTATTCTGTACCATTGATCTGTTTGTCTGTCTTTATGCCAGTACCATGAAACTTTTGTTATTGTAGTCCTGTAATATAATTTGAAGCCACATGCTGTGATGTCTCCAGTATTGCTTTTTTGACTTAGAATTGTTTTGACTATTCTGGATCTTTTATTCTTCCCAGTGAATTTTGGACTGTTTTTTTTTTTCTAGTTCTGTAAAGAGTGTCATTGGTATTTTGAAGCAGATTACATTGAATCTTTATAATGCTTTTGGCAGTATGGTCTTTCTGTGGGGGAGGGTACTAGAGTTGTACTCAGGGCACTCAACCATTGAGCCACACCCCCAGCCCTATTTTGTATTTTGTTAAGAGACAGGGTCTCACTGAGTTCTTTAGCACTTCACTTTTGCTGAGGCTAGCTTTGAACTCACAATCCTCCTGCCTCAGCCTCCCAAGCCTCTGGGATTACAGGTATGCGCCACCATGCCTGGCAGTATGGTCTTTTAAACAACATTAATTGCTTATCCATGAACATGGGCAGTCTTTCCACATTCTGAAGTTCTCTTTATTTTCTTTCAGTGTTCTAGAGTTTTCATTGTAGAGGTCTTTCACTTCCTTGGTTAGATTTATTCCTAGGTGTTTTATTTTATTTTTTGAGGCTATTGTGAATGGATTGTTTCCCTGATTTCTTTCTCAGTAGATTCCTTCTTTGTGTAAAGGGAAGCTACTGATTTTTGTATGTTGATTTTTTTAACCTGATACTCTGCTGAATTTGTTCATTAGCTCTAGCAGACTTCCAGTGGAGCTTTCTGGATCTTCTAAGTATAGCATCTTGTCATCTTAATAGTTTGACTTCTTCTTTTCCTCTTTTAAATTTGTTTTTAGTTGTAGATGAACACAATAATACCCTTTTTTTATTTATATGTGGTGCTGAGGATCGAGCCCAATGCCTCATACATGCGAGGCAAGTGCTCTACCACTGAGCCACAGCTGCAGCCCTTTCTTTTCTCTTTTTATCCCTTTTATTTCCTTCTCTTGCCTAATTTTTCTGATTAGAATTTCTAGCACTATATTAAATAGGAGTGGTGAGAGTGGACATCTTTGTCTTGCCCCATATTTTAAAGGAAATGCTTTTAGTTTTTTTCTCACTCACTATGATGTTGGCCTTGAGTTTGTCATGTATAGTCTTTATGATGTTGAAGTAAATTCCTTCTATCTCTAGTTTCTTCAGTGTTTTTTTTTTTTTTTATCATGAATGGGTGCTGAATTTTGTTGGAGACTTTCTCTGAATCTATTGAGATGACTGTGATTCTTGTCCATAATTCTATTTATGTGGTGAATTACACTTATTTATCTTGCATATATTAAAACATCTTTGCATCACTGGGATAAAACTAAGTTGATCATGATGTATGATCTTTGCATATTGTTGAATATGATTTGCTAATATTTTTAAAAGAATTTTTGCACCTAAGTTCACCAGGGATATTGGTGTGTGGTTTTCTTTTGTTGATGTGTCCTCATCTGGTTTTGGTGTGAGTGTGATACTGGCTTCATAAATGAGTTTGGAAGTGTTCCATCCCTTTCTATTTCATGGAATAGTTTGAAGAGCATTTGCTTAGTTCTTCATTAAAGGTTTGGTAGAATTCAGCTGAAAACTCCATCTGGTTCTGAGCTTTTTTTTTTTTTGTTGTTGTTGGAAAACTTCTTATTAATGTTTTTATCTCATTGCCAGTTATTGGCCGATTTAAGTTTTCTATGTTCTCCTGATTCAATTTTGGCAGGTCTTATGTACATAAAAAATGTATCAATTTTTTCTAGGTTTTCTGATTTATTGGAGTATGAGTTTTCAAAATAGTCCCTAGTGATCCACTCAATTTTTGTGATGTCTATGATGATTTCTCCTTTTTCATCTCTAATTTATTAATTTGGGTTTTCTGTCTTTCTCTTTTGGTTAGTTTGGCTAAGGGCTTATCAATCTTGTTTATGTTTTCAAAGAACCAACTCTTTGCATCATTGATCCTTTTTCATTCTCCTGTTTTATTCTCAACTTCACTAATTTTGGCTCTGATACTATTTCCTTCCTTCTACGGGTTTTGGAATTGGTTTGTTCTTTTTTAAGGGCCTTGGCCTTGGGATGCATCATTAGGTTGTTTTTTTGTTTTGTTTGATCTTTCTGATTTCCTTATGTAATCACTCATAGCTATAAACTTTCCTCTTAGAACTGCCTTCATAGTGTCTCAGAGGTTCTGGTCTATTGTATCAGTATTATCTTGTGAGACTAAGAAGTTTTAAATTTCTACCCTGATTTCTTCTATCGCTTGTTTATCATTCAAAAGTGTATTGTGTGATCTCTATGTGTTTATATAATTTCTGTAGCTTTTTTTAGTGTTCTCTGATGATTTTTTACCTGAGCTAGTCTTTACTTTGATGATTATAAAATAATGCTATTGCAAATATGCCACCTTCTCTGCTTTTACCAGTTGGTATTTGATATTGTACTGTGAATAAAGAACTCCCCTCATCCCATGATTTTATTTTTTGATACTTATTTATCTCAGTTTGTGTGGAGTCCTGATTTTCCCAGTGGTTTCTAATTGAATACTGTCTTAAATAATTTTGATGCTCAAACTGTCCTGGATTTAACCGGCAGGAACTTTTCCTTTTGACATGCTCCCAAGATGCACTTCGTAAATTTCATTTTCTGGTATAATAAAATGTGCCAGGCTCACCTTTTACCTTTCTTCTCTTGACCTCAAGTTAGCCACTTCTCTAAAGAGCTCCGGTTCCTTTTGAAGGGACTGTTTTGGAGTCCAGGGTTTGGGCTTGAGTGTGCATCGCCTTAGGGGCCGTCTGCTTCTAGCCCCATCAGCAGACACACCCACACATGTGCACGTACCTCAGGAAAACGGGATGTGCAGCCTCTTTATCCCACTGCTGAGGTCCTGCTGTGGCCACTACCAACTGTGACCTGGTGGGAGCGGCACCTTCAGTGTTGCTCGGGCTCTGCTTCCCTGTATTTAAAATGGAGTCATGTTTTCTCTTTGTAATTCATTTTGGGAGACTCAGGCAAGAAAAATCTACATTGTTCTTTTAAAACTTACCTTTTACAAAAGTAGGCACAAACATTTGGACTCCTCCTCATCTCTCCTGGACCAGGTAGAGCTCCTAGGCGGCCGCCTTTTTGTTCTTGTTCCCCTAGGATGTATTCTCCCCAGGACTCTGTTCGCTTTATTGGCTTCCAGTCTTCTTCAGATTGTCACCAGAGTCCCTTTCCACTGTGCAAGGAGCACGGAGCCCTCTTCCTCTGCCTCCTCCAGGGTCACTTCGCCACGTTTTCTCTCCTTGTGCTCCAGCCCTGCTGGCCACTATTCTTCCAGGCTGTGGCCACTTTCATGATAAGGTCACTGCCTGTTTGGCTCCTTCCCTTCCCTCTGGTCTTATCTGCAATGTCACCTCAGAAAGGTCCTTCCAGAGGCCTCATCAGGCGGTATGTTGGAACTTGCTTATCCTGTCTCCAGAGAGTGGGTGGTTAACATTTTCCAGAGTGCTTCAAGGTGTAGGTCAAACACAGCCATTATTGAAGTTAAATAAGCGTATGCTTATGCCAATTATGTGAAAAATAAGGGGCATTGAATGGTCATGTTGATAGCACAAGACCAGCCATGGTGGTAGATGGGTGGAGGCATTGAGCCAGGGCTTGCCCCCAAGATGCTCTCTGGGCTTTTACCAGCACCTCAGTGTCCTCCCCCAGACACTGTTGGTCCACCCCAGCTCCTACTTATTTTACTACAGCTCTTACTTATTTCCACTATAGTCCTTGACAGCATTTTATTTATTGATTGTGCGAGATCCACAGCAGCAGGGCTTTCTGCGTCTTCTTTGTGCTCTATTTCCTGTGGCTGGCACAGCGGTGGCATGAGCAGGCGCAAGAGAGTCGTGTGTTTGATGAGAAGAACCACAGTTGTGAGTGATAGATGCTCAAGTCACTCCACAGAGGGCTGCTGGCTGGGGTCTGCTGTGGTCAGCAAAGCTTCCTTGGGAGGAAGTTTTGGACTGAAAAGAAAGAGAAGGAAAGTGTTTGTGACCCCAAATCTCCTATAAGATTTTAGGGGGACTCGAGTTCTACTGGGAAATTCAGACTGCTTGAGAATGTAGTTTGGTGGTCAGGAATGGTTTGATTTTCTGTTGGTTTTGTCTTGAGAGCAACTTGATGTGTTAAGCAGTAGGATTTTCATTTTCCATTAAAGTACAAATGCCAATAATTATAAATAGAAGCACATTTTAAAACACAGCCTTTCCACGCGCCTGTTGAGCTGCCACTTTTTTCCTAGCACATAAAGCACTTTGCCCTTTTTCTTCAGATGTTAAGGAACACCAAGGGGGTTACTAAGTGAATCGTTAACGTGCCTCTCCCAGGGCCTAGAGCTGGGAATTTAGATGCTTTTTGTCAGTGCTCATAAAAGAGCGCGCGTTAATGCTGTGCAGGGGTGGAAAGATACCATATACCCTTCCTGAGGGTCAGGGCCCACGCTGCTGAACAAAAGAGAGGTTAATGACAGGAAAGCATAACAAATTTATTTAATCACTTTTAGGTGACACAGCTGAATTCACACATGAAGACCCAAAGACTCAGGGAAAAATGTTTTCATGCTTAGCTTTGACGAAGCACCTCAGCCGGGCAGAGGTGAGGGGACGAGGGTGTAGACGGCCCAGTTCTTCTTGCCTATCTGAGTAGCTGAGGCCTCTCTCCATCCTCCTGGAATGGGCAGGACCCCTCTGGAATGCGGATCTTCAAGGGAGAGGCAGAAGGAGAGAGTGGCCTTTCTAGGTGTTGTGGCTGGCTGTGAGGAGAGGGTTCTGTGTCTAGGCCTGGCCTGTTTCCATGACGGACTCCAGGGGAGGAAGAGCCGAGGAGTCAGGAGGGCAGAGCGCTCTTCCTGTGAGGCCCTTCCACTCGCCCTTGGCTCCACGCTCTCAGCACCGAGCTGCTGTACCTTGCGTACTGTATTCTGAACCCCAACTGTGTTATGACACATGGGCAGAATGGAGACATTTTTACCTTACAGCTACAGAGTTGCTCTCAATCACAATCGTCCCAGCAGTGAAGTCTGTCCCCTGACCTATGAGATAGGAAGGCCACAGGCTTAGGGGGAGGGAGCTCTGGATTCAAGCCTGATCTCCCCTGCGCTTGTGTGACCTGGGGGACTCACCTGTGCTTTCAGAGCCTGTTTTCTCACCTGATAAGGAGAGAGATAAGAGCTTGGCGGGATGGCGGGGTCGTGAGATGTGCTTCTGAAGCTTCCTCTTGGGGCCTTCATCCCTCTCTTTGTCATCAAGCCTTCAGCTCTCGTGAACCTCCTGGGGTTTTGTTGTGTACGTGTCTGGTGACCAAGTGGGTAACAGCAGCACCTTGTTCTTGTGTTCCCCAAGGCCCTTGATGAAGACAGGGAAGCTCTGACTTCCTGCTGGTGACAGCTGTGCCCAGATGTGCATACTTCATGGTTCTCCCAGTCATTCAGCGATGTTGGCTGAATTCTGCTTTGGGCCAGGCTCTGTAGCATGCACGAAACTCTGGGGGGAGTGAGGGAGCTGGGCCTCTACTCAGGATATAACAGCCAGGGTTCCTGGTTGCTGGCCTGGCCTCTTTGTTTACCCTCACCTCCATGCACCTGCTCACTGTACCAAGAGGCCAACTACATCCCAGCCTTCCTTGCCCACTGGCCTCTGATAGTCTCAGCCAGTGGAGCTCTTGGGAAGGGGATAAGAGAGAGAGGGACGAATGGGGGAGGCTGGGGGTGTGAATTCCTCTGGTTGCTTCCCTGTGCCCTCTGGTGGAAGGCCACAACTCTTTTGAAACCAGCCTTCCCTGTCCTCTCTTATAGACCTTAACCCCTTGCTCTTCTTCGTTTCTGGGTTTAGTGACTCGAGTTACTGCATATCTTTCTCAGTTCCTTATACCTTACTTTGTAAATAATGCCTTTGTGAATAAATCCTGTTTAAATGACTTTAGTCTGAAAGACCCATCTGTTTCTGCTGGGCTCATGGCTCAGTTGTGCCCCTAGCCTCATGCTCAGGGAGGTGTGCATTGCAAAGTAGGATTTTCCATGTCAGAGAATTCTGTGGGGCTGCTTCTCAGTATAAAATCCACAGGCTCCCAGGGGCACATAATGAGAGTGAGTCATGGCGTAAGTTCTTCATGTGGGTCACATCCATAAAGATTTCTCCAGAATCGCTTCTCGGCCTTTTGGCTAAGATCAAGTGAAGATTTCTCCAGAATGAATTCTCTGCTCTGCAATGAGGTGTGTGTTAGTTTGGAGAAAAAAAGGAGGGTTTCCCACAGATACTGCATTCATAGGCATCTCCTCTGCACGAATTTCATGTTATTAACTGGGATGTAACTCCTGGCTGTGGGTTTTCTAACTGCATCTGTAGGGCTTCTTGCTGTGCTAGTTTTAGTTTCCCTTCTCGGGTACAGGATGTTCTATCACTAATCTTTTTTCTCAGGTTTACTTCTTTCACAGTGGTGTCTCCACTGTGAAAGCGTCTGATGAAGCTCAGCTCTGGACTGAGGCTGTCTTGCAGTGGAAGAGCCACTGTGGAATGACTTCCCATCTCTTTTGTGAGATGACTTTATCCTTGCACTATTTTCCTAATGACTAAACAGGTCTAATTTATGTTTCAAATTCATTCTAAGCAAGTCACATTGGTGGGGTTTTCATTCTTGGAGAAATACTTTTGAAGGTTAAATTAGTGAAATGTTTTTCAGCATTTCTACATTCACTGCAGGTCACCTACAGGTTAGGTTTTCCTGTACATAAATGTTGCTTATATGCAAAGACTCACCCCTTTTTTATCGTCATGACATCTGCCCCTCATCTTCCCGTACTGTATTTTCTAAAGTAGAATACAATAAATGTTCTTTGTAAATCTTTCCACTTATGTAGGGAACAAACACATCTTCACAAATGTGTTGCCAGGGAGTTGCCTCCTTCCTTCAGCATTTTAGTAATCTCCAATGCAAATCACCCTCCCGCTCCTACCCATCGCTTCGAGGAAGGACCTTGCTGGATGATGCCTTCTTGAATTGATTCCTTTTATTCCTGGTTTTCCTCCTTGTTCCAATTTAAGCCCACATCTCGTTTGCTATCTTAGCAGCCCACAGAGACGAGGCTTTCCAGCCTGCCAGCATCACAAGAGTCTCTATGGAAGGCTTGAATGGTTCGCCTCCCTCCAAGTGGAATCCATAGCCACCTGTGAGAATGTAACTGGTGCCTGATACTTGGTCATCCCACAGATTCTTTAGAAAAGCAGAGTCCAGGGGCAGTGGAGCTGACTCTTCTAATATCTTGGGTAACTTCTCTAGAGTTGCACAGTCTCTGATGCTCTTTAGGGTAAAGATGTCTTATTGGATTGAATCCCAAGTATTTTATTTATTTATTTATTTTTTTTAAAGAGAGAGAGAGAGAGAGAGAGAGAGAGAGAGAATTTTAACATTTATTTTTCAGTTTTTGGCGGACACAACATCTTTGTTTGTATGTGGTGCTGGGGATCGCACCCGGGCCGCACGCATGCCAGGTGAGTGCGCTACCGCTTGAGCCACATCCCCAGCCCAAGTATTTTATTTTTTTGAGTGGGATAGTTTTCCTAATTTCTCTTTCAGCTGATTAATCATTGTATACAGGAACATAATTGATTTATGGTGCTAATTTTATATCCTGCTGCTTTGCTGAATGTTTTTAAGAGTTCTACAAGATTTTTGGTGGAGGTTTTGAGATCTTCTAAATACAGAACCCTATCATCAGCAAATAGGGATATTTGGAGCTCTTTTCCTGCTTGTATCCCTTTAGTTTCTTTCTTTTGCCTAATTGCTCTGGCTAGAGTTTCAAGAACTAAGTTGAATAGAAGTGGTGAAAGAGGGCACCCCTTTCTTATTCCTGATTTTTAGAGGGGATGCCTCCAATTTTTCTCCATTTACAATGATGTTGGCCTTGGGTTTAATGTTTATAGCTTTTACAATGTTGAGTTCTGTTCCTACTATCCCTGCTTTTTCTAGTATTTTGAACATGAATGCTGGATGCTATGTTTTGTCTAATGCTTTTTTTTGCATCTATTGAGATAAGCATATGATTCTTATATTTAAGTCTATTAATGTGATGAATTACATTTATTGATTTCCATATGTTGAACCAACCTTGCATTCCTGGGATGAACCCCACTTTGTCATGGTGCACTATCTTTTTAATATGTTTCTGTGTATGCAATTGGCCAGCATTTTATTAAGAATTTTTGCATCTATGTTCATCAGAAATGTTGGTCTGAGATTTTCTTTCCTTGATGTGTCTTTGTCTGGTTTGGGCATCCCAGAAGGATACTAGCTTCATGGAATAATTTTGGAAGGGTTCCATCCTTTTGTATATGATGGAATAATTTGAGGTGACTGATGTTAATTCTTCTTTGAAGGTCTGATAGAAGTTGGCTGAGATTCTGTCTGGTCCTGGGGTTTTCTTTCTTGGTAGACCTTTGATCATTTCTTCAATTTCATTGTGTGAAATTGATCTATATAAATTTTCAGTGTCCTCCTCATTCAATTTGTGTAGGTCATATGTCTGTGGAAATTTGTCAATGTCTTCAAGATTTTCTATTTTATTGGAACACAGATTTTCAAAATAGTTTTTGATTATTATCTTGTATTTCAGTAGTGTATATTGTGATATTTCTTTTTTCATTGTAAATTTGAGTAATTTGAGTATTCTCTTTCTCTTTTTAAGCTTGGCTAAGGGTTTATTAATTCTACTTCTTTTTTTCAAAGGACCAAGTTTTTATTTTGTTGATTTTTTGAAATTTTTTTTGTTTCAATTCATTGATTTGGCTCTGATTTTAATTGTTTCCTGTTTTCTAATGATTCTAGTGTTGATTTGTTCTTCTTTTTCTAGGTCTTGAGATGTAATGTTGGGTCATTTTTACATTGACTTTCTAGTCTTTTAATGCATGAGTTCAATGCAATGAACTTTCCTTTTAGCACTGCCTTCATAGTGTCTCAGAGATTTTGATATGTTCTATTGCTAATCTTATTTACCTCTAAGCGTATTTTTTATTTTTTTCTGCTATCCATTGACTGTTTAATAGCACATTAGTCTCCAGGTGTAAGAGTAGCTTCTGTTTTTTATTTTATTGTTGATTTCTAATTTCATTCCATATGATGTAGTATAATGCAAGGTATCATCTCTATTTTTTTTTTTGTATTTGATAGGAGTTGCTTTGTGGCCTACATATGGTCTGTTTTAGAGGAATCCATGTGCTGCTGAAAAGAAAGTTATTCAGTATTAATGATGAAATATTCTATATTGTCTGTTAAGTCTAAAGAATTAATTGTATTTTTTTTTTAGTTTTATAGTTTCTTTATTTAGTTTTTGTTTGGAGGATTTATCCAGTATTCAGAGAGGTGTGTTAAAGTCACTCAGTATGATTGTGTTGTGGTCTATTTGATTCTTGAAATTGAGAAGAGTTTGTTTCATGAAACATAGATGCTCCATTGTTTGGGGCATAAATATTTTTGATTGTTATATCTTGTTGATGTATAATTCCCTTAAGCATTATAAAATGTCTTTCTTTGTCCCTCCTGATTAACTTTGGCTTTATATCCACTTTATCTGATATGAGGATAAAAATACCTGCTTGTTTATGAGATCCATGTGAATGATATGTTTGTTTCCCATCCTTTTACTTTCAGTCTGTGGATGTCTTTGCTTGTGAGGTGAGTCTCTTGGAGGCAGCATATTGTTGGGTCTTGTTTTTCAATCCAACCTTCCAGTCTATGTCTTTTGATTGATGAGTTTAGGCCATTTATATTCAATGTAATTATTGAGATATAATTTTTATTCCATGTCATTTTGATTTATTTCTGGTTTTTAATTTGAGTTAGTTTTTCCTTTGCTTGACTATTCTTCTAGTGTCTTTCCTCCTTTTTCTGGTTTTCATTTTATTTTTCATTTCTTCTTCATGAAATATTTTGAGTATGTTTGTAGTACAAGCTTTCTTTTAACTTAAGTTTATCATGAAGAATTTTACTTCATTGTCAATTCTGAAGTTTAATGTTGCTGGGTATAGTATTCTTGGATAGCATACATTTTCTTTCAGAGCTCGGTATATATTATTTTACAACCTCCTAGCTTTGAGGGTCTGGGTTGAGAAATCAGCTGAGATCTATATTGGTTTCCTTCTTAATCTGACCTGCCATTTTTCTCTGGCACTCTTTAAAATTCTATCCTTATTCTGTATATTAGACATTTTCATAATAATGTGCCTTGGTGTGGGTCTGTGGTAATTTTCTATATTTGGGGTCCTGTAAGCCTCTTGCATTTGATTTTGCATTTTACTCTTAAGGCTTGGGAAATCTTCTAATAGTATTTCATTAGAAAGATTGTGCATTCCTTTGGTTTGTATCTCCGTGCCTTCTTCTATTCTCATAAATATTATATTTGGTCTTTTCAGGTTATCCCATAATTCTTGGAATTTCTGTTCATAGCTCTTAACATCTTTTCCCCATGGTCAACTTTATTTTCAAGATTTTATATTTTGTCTTCATTGCCTGAAACTCTGTCTTCCAGGTGGTCTAGTCTGTTGGTGATGCTTTCCATTGAAATTTTAATTAAGCTTATTGATTCCTTCATTTTGAGGATATTTGCTTGATTTTTTCAGAATCTCTATCCCTTTATTGAAGTGATATTTTACTTCCTGTGTTCTCTCTGATTTCACTCTTC
Source organism: Marmota monax (assembly GCF_021218885.2). NCBI lineage: Eukaryota > Metazoa > Chordata > Mammalia > Rodentia > Sciuridae > Marmota > Marmota monax. Next base: position 26,984,156 of record NW_026695222.1, read on the forward strand.
ATATCATCCTTACCTTGCAGATAAGTTTAACTATATACATTCTAAATCCCTTCTCTGGCATTTTTTTTTTCACTGTGCTGGCAATGAGTTCTGTTACTGAAGTAAATTTTTATGGGCAGGGAGATTTTTTTCCCTGCTTATTCATGTTGTTTGTATGTCTACCCATCTAACAGTACAAATCTGAGGCAGTAAAGATTCTACCCCATGGACTTATAGTGTCCCTGAAGGTTTCCAGTACCTCACAGTTTAGGAGGAGACAAATAATAACACGACCCATGCAAACAATATACAGCATTAAACCAAATAGTTCCTGCTATGACTTCTACAATGTTAATTGTCACAATAAACAGAAATGATGTGATCGGTTATTGCCCACAGTAAAACAGTAAGTTTGCAAAAGTGTTTACAATTTTGAATGGTGAACAGGGAGAGAACAGAAGTGATGTAAGATGTAATGATTATGAGGGAGGAGGAGAAAAATTAGAAGTAAAACATGAAAGGAAGAGTGAAAGAGAGAACAATAGAGTTTGGCTGTTAGCAGAATAAAAGAGAAAAAGAATCAAGGAAAACAGATATGAGAGAGAAAAAATATATAAAATAAAAATTTTAAAAATAAAAGAATACAAAACAAAACTAAGCTATACTAGTCAAATTTCTTAGTCCTCAAAATACTGATCCATGAAAAGTAACTGCCTTCGTACACTTGTACATTGCTGGTGGGACTGCAAATTGGTGCAGCCAATTTGGAAAGCAGTATGGAGATTTCTTGGAAAGCTGGGAATGGAGCCACCATTTGACCCAGCTATTCCCCTTCTCGGTCTATTCCCTAAAGACCTAAAAAGAGCATGCTACAGGGACACTGCTACATCGATGTTCATAGCAGCACAATTCACAATAGCAAGACTGTGGAACCAACCTAGATGCCCTTCAATGGATGAATGGATAAAAAAAATGTGGCATTTATACACAATGGAGTATTACTCTGCATTAAAAAATGACAAAATCATAGAATTTACAGGGAAATGGATGTCATTAGAGCAGATTATGCTAAGTGAAGCTAGCCAATCCCTAAAAAACAAATGCCAAATGTCTTCTTTGATATAAGGAGAGTAACTAAGAACAGAGTAGGGTCGAAGAGCATGAGAAGAAGATTAACATTAAACAGGGATGAGAGGTGGGAGGGAAAGGGAGAGAGAAGGGAAAATGCATGGAAATGGAAGGAGACCCTCAGAGTTATACAAAAGTACATACAAGAGGAAGTGAGGGGAAGGGGAAAAATAATATAAGGGGGACAAACGAATGTCAGTAGAGGGGGCAGAGAGAGAAGAGGGGAGGGGAGGGGAGGGGAGGGGAGGGGGGATAGTAGAGGATAGGAAAGGCAGCAGAATACAACAGACACTAGTATGGCAATATGTAAATCAATGGATGTGTAACTGATGTGATTCTGCAATCTGTATATGGGGTAAAAAGGGGAGCTCATAACCCACTTGAATCAAATTGTGAAATATGATATATCAAGAACTATGTAAGGTTTTGAACAGCCAACAATAAAAAATTAAAAAAAAAAAAAAGAAAAGTAACTGCCTTCAAGAAATGCTAGAAATGAGAAAAAAGAAACAAAAACATGCATATTTGTGCATGAACCATTCTGGTCACAATTAAACAGAGGGGAAAAAAAAGAAAGAATACATAAAACTTTAAAAAAATCTTGATGAAAAGTTAATGAATATTTTCCACTGGAGTTCAAGAAATTCTTGGCTTCCTTTCTCAGCAGTGACAGGTAGGGTGGGATGGAGTATAAGGTCAGACCCACCCTCAGGGTGGGGTTGCTGGAGTGTGAAGGGAAATCCTATAGAAGGAGCTCCTGGAGGTGGGGTTTAGGTTTAGGTAGCCCCCAGGTTCTTCCTTTAATGGCAATTGGTCAGAGGATTCTGAATGAGTGCACCTCCTGGGTACAGCAGTTGCTGGTTCACACTGGGAGACAGCACTCCGGGATCTCCCATGGGTTCCACTTGTGCAGGGGAGGAGCCAATCTTTTGTTACCTTCTGACACCCATGGACTCCGTTTCCTGGTCTCCTGTGTTCAGCCTCCAAACTCAATCTCTCCTGTCCCCACCCAGCTGGGCACATCTCTCCCTGCCCATTCTGTGAGCCACCGGTGGGGAGGGGGGAGCCAGGTGGGTTTCCATGACCCATATTCTCCTGTGTAAACCCCTCTCCATGTTTGATTTTCTCCTGGTCACGTAGGTACTCTCTACGTCATGCAGAATGGGTTTGGCAGGTTGTATTTTGGGCCTAGCTTGGTTTTACCAGAAACTGGCTCCCCCCTTGCTGTGGCTCCCCCTGTTGTGGCTCCTTCCTGTGTCCTTTGCAGGCAGCCGGGAGAAATGTGGCTTCTTTCCTGCACAAGGATGTTGTGCCACGCACCCTTCAGGTAAATCTAGCAATGTATTTGATCTCTGATCTCTCCGTACCCAGGCGTGCCTCAGGCCTCTTAAAAATGTGGGTTCCTTTAATTTTCTTATCCCTCCTCTTTGCTTGTGGGGGGACTGATTTGGCTGGTGCTGCCAATGGTGGCAGTGGCACTGGGGATTTCTTCTTTATTTTATTATTATATTCAACCTCCTAAGTCGAGTCTACTTTGAATGTCCCATTTTAATTCCCAGTAAAGCCCCCCACCTCCCACCTTGCTGTGAGGCTGCCTGTCTGCTTTCTTGGTTTCATACCCTGGAGCATCCAGGAAAGTGACCCCCTCTATTCTGACATCTTGAAAAAGTGCTTGGCTCCTGTCAACCTCTTTCTCTCCCCTTTCAGGGACCCAAGCAGAAGGAGCAGCCACTGTCTGTGAAATTCCCTTCCTCCAGAGTCAGGAATCCAAGAATATAAAGTGAACTATTAAAAAAAAAAGCTGCTGCTGAAGCTTGTTTTCAGACATGGAAAATATTATATCTGCTCACTTCTCAGTGTCTGAAGTATGACACAAAGTCCAAGAGGTGGATAGACAATGGCTAGGAACATTAATGTAATCTAACAATACCTATCTCTTTCTTTATTTTTTTAAAATTGCATTTTGGAAGCCTCCACCCTCCCAGTCCAGTCTTCAGTGGTTGGTCTTTAGTTATTCTGCATTTATCATCCCGGGACTCCCTTGCTGTCATCCAGAAAAGTGCATTCAGCTCTCTTTCATTGAACCCCATGTTTCCTACTCATATGGCAATCACCTGGCTTAATGTTTCATTTTAGTTAAAATTGTAGTGATCACATAAATACATCGATAAAATTTCATGCATGATTTAAACAATATGAATAAAGTAAAAGTCTCCTCTTGCTCATATCAGGAGTAATGACTAATTAGCATAGTTTATATATTTATAGAAACTTTTCTATTAATTTTCATCTTTATAAAAATGTTTAGTTTATAGAAATGTTTAGTTTACTTTGTATATATGTGTTTTATTTATTTGCCATTTATTTATTGATTTGGCACTGGGGATTTAACTCTAAGGGTGGTCTACCACTGAGGTACATCCTCAGCCCTTTTATTTATTATTTATTTTGACCAGGATCTTGATAAGTTTTCTAGGCTGACCTCAGACTTGCAATCCTTATGTCTCAGTATCCTGAGTTACTGGAGTTGCAGGTGTGTGCCACTGTCACTGGCTTGTACATATGTTCTAACATGAATGTAGTAATTCTGCAGATCTCATTCTGCAGTTTAAATTTCTTTCTCTTGGAGTTATTTCATCATGGTTTTATTTTCTTGTTTTTGGCTGTGCATTTCAGAGCCTGGTGTGTTACAGTGGGCTCACATGCTCTCCTGGCACTCCATGTCGAAGCTGTTCCCAAGTTTTTGTTGCTACAAGCACTGCTGGGGTGAATTCTCTCATGTGCTTCCCCACATACGAATGGGTATTTCTTTAGGCCAGGTACAAGGGAGGCCACGCTAAAATGTTAAGAGCTGAAGTCAAACTGTCCTCCTGGTGTCTTTGCCAATCCATAGTCCCACAAACAAAGGGCCCTGTGACCCCCGCCTCCCATCTGCTCCACAACATTTGATGCTGTCCATCTTGATCAGTCTGATAGGTGGAAAATGGTGTTTTGTTTTGCTCAGCTAAGTGGTTTAAGTAAAAACAAAATCTGGCATAAAGGTTCCTTTAAATGAAAACTGTCTCAGGAGAGTCAGAGTAGCACTGGCTGGTAGTTAAAGTCTGGGTGTAGATACTGGCTCCTATACTGCACCCCTCACTTAGGGGCTTAATGATTTCTTTCTCCATCATCTTCTTCCTTGTCAAATGGAGCTGCTCTTGAGTTAACACTGAGGAAGCCCAGAGACCATGTAGGTTTCGGATATCTTTCCAACCCAGCATGTGAAACACAGAATTGGTGTTTGGTGGGGGGCCCAGAAGACTTTACTTTTGTGGTTCTTGAGTGTGTCAGAAGAGGAAGATGAAGCTCAACTCTTCACTTTGCAGATAGGGAAACTGAGACCTCACCAAGGTCAACCACTCACCTGACATCACGCATCTCGTAGCTGCCAGACCTGGGACTGGAATCCGGCTTCCTGGTTCCTCATTCTGGTCTCCTCTCCTTAATTCTTTATCCCACAACTCAGCCAGACTTATCTGTGGCTAAATCCTGGGAGAGGAATTCTACCTTGAAGGATTGCAGAAACTTCGTAAGGACTTTCAGAATAAAGCACAAAAACAGGAATTTGCTCAACAAAAGCTCAGAGATTACCAAGAAAGCTTCTCTTACAAAATTCCAAGAAGATCCTGAGAGTGTTTTCAGGTTAACAAGTTTTCCTACAGGCAGGTAGGTGTCTTTGGGCACTTGACAGAGTGAGCAGCTGTAGGCTCCTGATGACAAGGAACAGAGTGTCTCAGACTCGGTGCCTCTGCTGTTGCAGGACAGCTGATCTGCATCTGCTCTGGTCTGGTGTGGCTTTGCACCCTGCACAGTGTGTTCAGGACACAGAGAGGAGGCGGCGAGGCTCAGAGCAGCCCTCCAAATCAGTCAAAACACGGAAGGCAGAGATTCACTGGCTTAAAAGGTTAATGGTTCGTGTGACAATTTTCACTAGGTAGGACAGTCCGACCTTTCATTTTGGAGAATGTGTAATTATTAAGTTTTTTTTTTCCCCCCAGACATTAGTAATCACTTCTTGTTCCGTTAAATTAAATTAAAATTTTTTGGTGAACTGAACATGTAATCATTATCCAGTCAGAAATGTAAAGCCAGATAGATTTTGGTCTTTCTCTCTTCAGAAGTTTAGATTTACTCATTAAAGGGGTGTGTTTATCTTATCATAATTGCTCTTGGATATTAGATAAACATTTTAGACTTTGAGTTCTGGTTTTCTTTTCTAAACATATGATAGTTTTTCCTTTTCAAATAGTTTAAACTTTTACATACTTTTTTTTTTTTATTGTTGGTTGTTCAAAACATTACATAGTTCTTGATATATCATCTTTCACACTTTGCTTCAAGTGGGTTATGAACTCCCATTTTTAGCCCATATACAGATTGCAGAATCACATCAATTACACATCCATTGATTTACATATTGCCATACTTGTGACTGTCATGTTCTGCTACCTTTCCTATCCTCTACTATCCCCCCTCCCCTCCCCTCCCCACCCCTCTTCTCTCTCTACCCCCTCTATTGACCTTCATTTCTCCCCCTTGTATTATTCATTAAACAGAGATGAGAGGTGGGAGGGAAAGGGAGAGAAAAGGGAAATTGCATGGAAATGGAAGGAGACCCTCAGGGTTATACAAAAGAACATACAAGAGGAAATGAGGGGAAAGGGAAAAATTGTTTTTGTTTTTGTAATACTGGAGATTGACCCACAGGATCTTGCCCATGCTAGGCAAGTGCTCGGCCACTGCATTACACCCCTAGCCCAAACTTTCAGAAATGCTAGCCATCTCTTTTTATGATGAAGTGATGGAACTCTTTGTTCCTAGCCCATCACCCAAATCCCATTGCTGTGCCTGGGTGGAAACAGCTCAGGCTTCCAGCTCGGATCCGTGCATCCTGGCTTTGCCACTCTCTAACTGTGTGTTCCTGTCTCAGTTCCTGCTCTTATCAGCATCAATAAAAGGGATGGTTTCTCTGTTGTTCTGAAGTGTGAATAAATGAAGGGAGAAGATGGCGTGACCAGTTGAGGCCTATACAGGTGATCTAGTGACATGGCTCCCTGGCTGTTAATCTGTGCAGCTGGCCTACGGGTTCTTGCCGAGTGGCAGCAAAGCAGGGGAGCCACGGAGTGGCAGTCCAGGTGGGTTGCAGCATCTGCAGCAGTATGGAGCCTGCCCTGCTGATGTGGCATCCTGAGGTGCTGTGAACCGAGGTGCATTGACCTGCCATCTTTTAGTGGCCAGGCCTGGGCATGGTACCAAGGCCTGCTGCAGAAGCCCACTCCGTGCAGCACTACAGCCTGGAACCTGCAAACACAGACCATCTGTGACCGTAACCTCCCACTTCCTGACCTGCAATGAGAATGGAAAGTGGGGTGGACCCGAACAGAAGCTGGCACTAGAGAGTTGGCCAATAGTGTTAGTACACTTCCAAATCCTGGTTAGTACAAGTCTGGACCAATTGCTATATAAACCCCTACACTAGCATCCTCGGGTCTAGAAGCCCCGCTATGTGGTCCCCCTTGCAATGCAAGAGTTCTGTACCTATTTCTATTCTTTAATAAATCCTACTCTTACCCTCACTTGTCCTGGTCTGTGGACTTCATTCTTCTAATTCACGAGAGAAGAACCCTGAAGGAGGAGGAAGAGGTAGACAGTGAGCTGCTGGGCTGGTCTGCTGCCACACTGGGGGTGTGGCCCGCCACTATCAGCTGCAACTCTTCTTGGCTGCAGAGGCCTGCAGTGTGTGCAGACTCCACCTGCCAGCAGAAGCAGTGGATGGAGTTTCATCTCAAAACTCTGGTTTCACCAGCACCATGGCTGGCAGAGGCAGCTCCAGGAGCCCTCACTGCTGTGGGTGAGGTCTGCTGCTCCCAGTGGGGCAGCTTCCACGGACAGGCATTGGAGCCAGTTGCCCTTCCCTCCACTGCCCTGCCGGCTTCCCCTGGCCCCCACCTCCTTCCAGCCGTCTCTCCCTCTAGAATCCTCATGATTCTAAGTCACTGGATTGGCTTCCTGAGGCTACTGTAACAAAGTTCCACAAGCCAGGTGGCTGAATATGGCAGGAATGTCTTCTCTCACAGAGGTGGAGTTGAGGCCACAGAATTGGCAGGCCATGCTCCCACAGGGCCCCACAGTGGATCTCTGTGCTGCCAGAAGCCCTTGGTGTACCTGGGCTAGTGACCACATCACTCCAGCTCTGTCTTCACCCACTCTTCTTTCCTGCACATCTCTCCTCTCTCATAAGGACACCAGTCCCTGTATTTAAGGCTTACCCTTATTCGGATGATTCCATCTTGAGATCTGTAACATAATTACATCCTCAAGAACTCTATTTCTAAATGTGGTCATGTTCTGAGCTTTGGGTTGGAAATGATTTGGGGGACAGTTTCACCCAGTACACCACCCTCGTGTGGCTAGCAGCAGGAGAGCAGAGGCTCTTCCAGGATCCAGAGCACCCTGTGGCCAGTCCACAAAACTGCACTCACGACCTGCAACGTGTCCAATTGCTTCAATATAAAAATGAAAATTCTACCCCATATTTTGATTAGAGCGAGGCTGTCACAAGCATGGCCTTCACCCTGTGACCAGCACAGGATGAATGTGCCAAACTTGTAGGACCACCCAATTCAAAATGAAGCATCTTTTCTATCAGTGACATTTGTGATTTTGCATGGGACCTTTAAGGATATTTCAGTCTTTTAAAATGGATGTACTGAATGGTTATCTAGAAATCACCAGGAATATTTTAGAAGAAGCAAAAGACCCTTCCCTGAGTCTGCAAGAATGAGTGTGCTATAAAAATGGAGCCTGCAAAGGAGCCATTCAGAAAGGGCTTGGGAATAGAGGAGGATGTGAGAAACTGATGTGACTCCATTTTTGAGAAACCAGCCTCTACCTCAGAGCAAGTCCTGTCCAAAGGAAGGGGGCATGACTCTTGTCCTTGGAAAAAACCCACAGAGCACTCCTAGACAGATAGCCACCCTGCTGAGTTGTATGTCTGTAAATAACAGGAGAGATCTGCAGTGCCAGGTGTCCCTGACTCAGGCTAGGTGGGGACCCATAGCAACCCTAGCAACCTCCAATCAGTATGAGACAGGGAAATACCTGGGATGCCAGATGACCCCCCAGTAGTTTATGGTGGTTGATAACGTGTTGGGAAACCATGTAGTTTAGCACGTACACCCCTCGTGGCCTAAACCAATGAGTTCAAAGGAATCCCCCTCTTATACTAACCAATCACCCTTACCCAACTTGCTCCCGCCAGTGAATGGGCTAATCAATGTTAAGAGTTGTTGTTTGACTTTCCCCCGGTATGAAATGATTTGCTGTGTGATGTTGTGACACATAGAGTATCTCCAAAAACCTATAAATCTTCACTGAACAAAGGACCAGGACTCACTCTCTGGGACTGCTGTGTCGGAAACGGTTGTGAGTCCAGGCTCGAGCTTGCAATAAAGACTCTCGTGTGATTGCATCGGATTCAGCTCCTGGAGGTCTATTGGGGTCCCACGAATCTGGCATTACAGATGAAGGAGAGAAGCAGCAGAGCAGCAGATTTTATCTCCTTCCTTTGGGAACAGCGGGCCCTCCTCTCCATTTCTCCTGGCTGCTGTGGCTTGGTGTGGCTGATGCCCCCTCCCCAGTGCCAGGATGGGAGCTAATCTAGGCCTGAGCAAATGTGATTGATTCAGTCTGGCAAGTGACTCATGCCAACTGTCCTGAAGCTTGTTTTCTTTTTCTGGTGTAGGGACCTGGGTAGGGAGATGTTGGGAAAGAAAAGCTGGTTTTCTACTGGAGCTGATGGCTGCTGGAGTACAAGTTCCATGCTATTGGGGCCACCATGTGAAAAGAACCAGCTCAAGGGTGAAATCAAAGGAGAGAAAATTAGTCTTGAGGGTTAGAGAAAGATTTTGGATCATTTTAGTACAGGTTCTAACAGGGCTTGACGAAATCCTCCACCCTTTTATTTGTTGGCTTAAGCCAGTCGCTAACTTAAAAACCCATTTCCAGTGGGTTTTTACTGGTTGCTTTTGAAAGTCTTTATTCTGCTGACATCTGAAATATATTGACCTCATCAGAATTTGATTGACTTGGGCTGGGGTGGCTCATGTCTGAGATCCCAGTGACTCAGGGGTTGAGGCAGAAGGATCATAACTTTGAGGTCAGCCTTAGTAACTTAGACCCTGTCTGAAAACAAACAAACAAACAAACAAACAAACAAACAAACAAGCAACAAGAACAACAACAACAACAAAACCAGTAGAATAGAGGAAAGGGACCTGGGGGTGAAAATGAGACAGGAGTGAAGGACAGGGGGTCAGTGTAGATGGTAAGTGATCAGGTGGAAGAGATGAGGGCTAATTGTCTAATTATCAAAGAAAAGGAAATGAGTCGCTAACACTAACACTCCAGGGAATCCTCCTCCTAGCACAAGGAGTTGCTAATGAGCAACCCTGGACAGCTCTTTTCCTGCCCTTAGGTACAGAGACAGAAAAGGAGGCACCTAGGAAACCTGGGATCTGTAAAAAGGCAAGACACACCCACTCCAGAGGATACCCAGCTCCGGGTCCCCTTCTCCTGGGAGAAGTCTGTCTCTTTCTTAAATGAAACTTGCTTGCTACACTTGCCTTGGTGTTTCTTGGGTATTTAATTTTCGTCGCCAGGGGAACGAGGACCCAGTATGAAGAGGAAGGGAGGGTCGGGGATGTGCTGGGGAGTGATATTGGCCAAATTATATTGCTATGTTATGGCACGTACGAATATCTAACAGCAAATCCCATCAGTTGTATACCTATAATGTACCAATAAAAATGTGGGAAAAAAATGACTGGGGATGTGGCTCAGTGGTTAATTAGTCTTGAGGGTTAGAGGAAGATTTTGGATCCTTTTAGTACAGGTTCTAACAGGGCTTGATGAAATCCTCCACCCTTTTATTTGTTTGCTTAAGCCAGTCGCTAAGTTCAGTCCTGGGTACCAAGAAATAAAAAAAGAAGAATGTGACTTTAAAAGGTGGGGGTGGGGTTGGTGATGTGCTGTTTCCCTCAGTGTGCAGAGCAGACAGACTCTTCCCTGCTGAAGGGTCCTCTTGCTACCGAAAGCCCAGCCCTTGTCTCTGATGCCAATACAATATCGAGGACTGTTTTGAGAAAAAGGAAAAAGAATTTTTATTGCTTTGCTCTCAAAGGAAAAACAGGGAACTCCTGTCCCAGAGGCTGTGATCTCCCTAACTGGGGGAACTGGGTTTTTTAAGAGGTGATTAAGGCCTGATTCTGTGTAGCATGCCTGTAATCCCCATGGCGCAGGAGGCTGAGGCAGGAGGATCACGAGTTCAAAGCCAGCCTCAGCAAAAGTGAGTTACTGAGCACCTCAGTGAGCCCCTGTCTCTAAATAAAATACAAAATAGGGCTGGGGATGTGGCTCAGTGGTAGAGTGTTCAATCCCTGGTACCCACAAAAAAAGAAAGAAAAAGATTTCCCAAGATTTCCCAAGATTAGGGAGGAGAGATTATGGAGAAGATCAGAGAGGAGAGGATGAGGAGGAAAAGATCAGGAGGAGAAGTCAGGAAGAAGGACAAGACATGTCAGTTTCAGAGAAGCCAGGGCTTCTCTAAATTTCAAGTATCAAGTGGACCACTGTCCACTCTGACCCGAGGGCACAGCTCTTGATCTGTTGTCTTTGCTCCCCAACTTCATTTCCCTTCTTGCCCCATCCAGGAAGTAGCTGGAGTTGGGGAAAGAAGCCTCAGGTCACCTGGAACCCACCAGGTGGAGGGTTCCTCTTGTCCTTCTCAGTTGGCTTGCTCCCTGCAGGTCAGCTGTAAGGAACAAGGGCCATCCATGTTATAGACAGGGAAACTGAGGCACAGACAGGCTAATTGATGGGGTGAAGGCCAATCTGCCTGTGGTTTTTTGCTGGCTTTTCCTGAAGCTCTCTGGAAGGGACTGAGCTGTGCTGTCCTTGGGTCACACTGGTTTCATTGGCTCCCTTATCTTTTCACCTACCCTGGAGGCTGTGAGCACGTCCTCTTGCTCACGGCTGCATCCCACGCACCTGGCCCATGTTAGAGGAGAAAAAACTCAAATTGGAGAATGGAAAGGTGGGCCCTGGTGAAGGCACAGGCTTTGTGGATAGGCTACTGAAGTCTGATGCCTGTGGAGTCGACCAAGCAGCTGAGGGTTGGCGGGTGCTGAACTGGCCTTTGCTTATGGTGAGAGGAGTTACAGCGTCTCATTCTGACCAGCCTCGGAGGCAATGGTCACTGACAAGCAGCGTCTGCACTTTCCATCCCAGATGCCCACTGTTCTCCTGAAGCCAGGAGAGTTACCACTTTACAGATGGTAACTCTAGGCACAGAAGGGCAAGCCTCGCCCCGCACTGATGGCACCCCAGTCACGACTGGACCGACACCAGATTCCTAAAATGCCATGTGGGGTTTTTATGGGGGGAAAAATAAAGAAAAAAGAAGTTTTATTGCTTTGCTAGCAAAGGGGAAGCACAGGGTACTGCTGTCCCGAGGCTGTGATTCTGTGCATCGGGGGAGCAGGGGTTTTAAAGAGGTGACTTACAAGCTACAGTCCTGTACCTTGCAGGGTGGGGGCATCTCCGGCACCAGACCCAGGTCTGAATTGCTTCTTTCTGGTGGTGGGAGTGCTCCAGGACAGATACTGGCCCAGGATGGGGAAGGAGCACGATCCTGTCTCCCCCAGATCACGTTGGGGCTTTAACTAGTCACAGGGCTGCACTTCCACTCATTAAATCAAATTCTTGGGGGGTGGGGAGGGACCTGGAATCCTTATGGTTAAGGTTTTGCTGGTGTCTCCAAATCTGAGAGCTGCACCCTGAGAGGTTGTGGTTCAGCCTGCTCACCCCGAACACCCCACCCCACCCCAAGCCTTACTTGCCTGGTGGCTTGTTTGTACCCTGGAGCTTTCTGGAGGAACTTTGTAGTGATGGCATCACCTCATCAGAGTGACTCAGAGGGTGTCTGCCAGTGAATCATATCTGGATGGCTGACAACTCACCTGCTTCACTTCATCCCGAACAGTGGGTACACTAGGGACGCTGCCAGGAATGGGGCAGAGGTGAGACCGCCCCAGAGGGAAAGCTCTGGACGCTTTTGATCAGTGTGTCTCTCCGTCCCCTAAGGCCCCGGGTCCAACTCAAGTCCTGCGGATCTCCAAAGCTCATGTAGTGTCTGTGTCATGTCATTCATCTGTTAGAACAGATTTAGCACGAGGTCCCCAGTTGTCCCCATTTGTCACCTGCTCTGTCCTCAGACATTTCCTGAGATTGCCTGGGACCAGGTGTGTTCTGTTAGGTGCAGGACAGGCTGAGTAAGCTGTCTGCAGGGCATGCCAAACAAAGTTAGCTGCAGGGTGACCTGGCCACTCAAACCCTCTGTCTGGTTCTTTATCACCTGTTTGCTTCAAGCCCAAATGCCCCAGCCCCCACTCAAGGCTGAACACTCAGCCTGCCGCTCAAGGCCGAGCACTTAGTCCCCTTGTGTGCCAACAAGGCAACTTGCAGACCCAGAGACCCCATTAGATTTGGGCTATAAAAACTCCCTCCTGCTGGCTCTCTCTCTCTCTCTCTCTCTCTCTCTTTTCTCCTCTGTTGCACTGCTGCAATAAAGCACTCTTGGTCGCTCTGAGTGTTGTGGTCACTTTCCTTTCATGTTCAGCATGGGGGTGACCTCGGAGAGGAATGAGACAGAGTTCCACCTTGTCACACTTCCAGTGTGGAGGGGCCTCAGAAGCACAAAGGGGAGCAGAGACAGGCATAGACTGAACTCCTCCCACTCCCGGGCACCCCTGGTTTATGCCGTGGGCAGGCCTTGGAGTTCACTTTGTTGTGTCCCAAGAGTGAATCCATGGCTGAGCACCAGTGGCATTTGCATTTGGCTGAAAATTTGTGGGGACAGGAGAATTTTTTTCTATGCACCCCTCCAGAAGAGCCTCTCATTCCTCTTCTCCACTCTCCCAGGCAGCCTGTGTCACCCTCCCTACCTCAGGTGTCCACCCTCTCCCTGCAGCCGGCCCTGTTTGCACCAACCTGGCCACAGCCCTGGAGAGGCAGCCTCCTGCTGGTGGGTTTCCCTGAGCCTCTTCCCTAGAGACCAGACTGTCAAGAACTCCTAGGCTGTCACATAGGTATGGTGCATGGTGACAGTGGCACCCAGGAAGTGCTGTAACCGTCCTATCCAATGGCTGTGTGTGGTCGCCAAGGTAGAGGTGAGTGTCGTGGACAGCTGGAAATGCTGCTTCTGTTGTCTGATTTCCTACCTTCTGTTCCAAACCTTAATTAAAATCCTCTGGGTGGTTCTGCTCCTTGTGCCCCTAGCAAGGCAGGTGGTGGATCAGAGTTGTCTGAACCATCGACTCGGGTTGTGGGGGCTGGGGGTGTTTTGTTCATGCTGTTCTCAGCTCAGTTTAATGTATGAATCGATATTGAAACCAGATCAAAATAGAGTTGGCCTTGAACTAGGAGTGCTTCACTCTTCTCACTCTCCCCTTGTGGTTGCTCCCCATGTAAGGGACCGGCGAAACGTCGGAGGAAGAGACCACCAAGAGACTGTCTCATGCAACAGCAAAAGGGTTTATTTGGGGACCAGCATGCTGGGGCTCAGAGCTCACTAGAGCAAAGAGAGATAGAGCACTGGGAACAGCTTAAGCAGAGCTTATATACTTTTCTTGGAGAGGGCAGGGAGGGAAGTTCATTGACGGGTCAGGGCGAGTGGGCAGTTTGCCTGCAACCGAGTGAGGGAGTGCATTCTGCAGTTTGGCAGTTGGGGACAGCACATTCTGGGAACAAGATTAGCAAACAGTTCTCAGGATTTCAACAGTGTTTTGTTAAGCATACAGAAAAACAGAGGGACAAGTACCTATTTTATTAACCTTTCACCCATACCACCACCCCCCCCCAACTCTGAAGAAACGATACATTAGCTGTGAATGTCCAAGCACTGTTGGTTATATTTAGTAATTTAGTAGCAAAATATAGGATGAAACTAGCTTCAGGCTCAGCTGGATCCTGGCACTCAAACGTAAGCAACAGGAGTCTCTTCTTCATCCTCAGACAGACGAGTCTGGCCTTTCAGCCCCACGTAGGTGGGCAGCCGAGGTGGGAGCATTAGGCAGGAGTTCAGGTGGAAGACGGTGGAAGCAGAGTATAAGAAAGATGTGGCTGGAGACAAATCAGGGGAATGAGTCATGTCCCTGTTTACCGTAAGTCCCATTATCATGACACTCCCACCACTGAGGACCTTATCACCATGACAACTCCTGCCACAGCTTCTGTGTTTTAAAATGACCAATGGGGGTAAATTGGGCAGCATTCTAATCAGGTTTTCTAAAGTAACCAAGGAGGGAAATTGGACGGTATTCTAATTGGGTATCATAAGGTCACCAAAGCCGGTAAGCAGGGTAACGTCCTCAGTGCGGCCTGTAGAGGGAAGAGAAGGCCTCCCGGCTGGGCAGGTGAGACGCTGCTTTCCAGACAGCAGGCCGGCGCCCCCCTCGATCGCTCGCCCTCTCCCCCACCCCCACCTTCAGCCTGTGCTTGGCCTGTTACTTGGGTGTGTCTTGTTCAATCCCTAGTCCTGGACACTGGGGGCCTGGACCCCACTGGACACCCTGGTGCTAGCAGGAGGGCCTCCCAGTCTCATCAGTTCACTGCTGGCCTCGAGTCTCCTGGGCTACCCTGGCTCACAGACCCGGCTGCTCTGGTCAAGTGGCACCGTGTTGGTCAGATGGGGGCCAGGCTGGTGTTGTCGTGGGAACTGTCACCCGAGCCCGGTGCTGAGGCAGCAATAAGCTATGACAGCCACCGACAAGGACAGGGTTGGAACCCACCACCAGATCCAGCTCTGCCAGCTCTGAAGGTGACACGTCTGGACCTCAGAGCCAACCGCACACTCGCTGTTGTCACACGTGCCCAGAGTTGGCCCGTGGCTCCCGGGTTCTGAGTTTCAAGTGAGCTTCCCCGTTGGGCACCTGTATCTTTCCAGGGTGGGAAGCAGCATTTCCTTCCCTGGTAAACAGAGTCCTTCAAAGCCACTCTGGTTGCACCCGCTCCTAAGGACCATCTGTGGCACTGCTCTTGTGTTCCTGCCATTGTCCAGTGGGTCATGCCACCTCTTCAAAATCCAGCACAGGTCTGAGCAGGAGGAAGGGCCCTCCGCAGGTCCCAGGGGTGCGCCATCAGGTGTGTGGAAAGGACAAGCTACACCCGAGCAGCTCACCTGGCTGGCCAAGCCTCCACCTCTGCTTGGTGGGAGCTCCGGGGAGAACAGAGGGCCGTGTGTCTCGACAGGCAGCACAGCAAGCAGGGCGGGTGGGGAGAACTGTTCTGTGTGTTTACGATGCTTCTATAAAAGCACACAAATAATAAAGCTTAACAAACTTTCACAAGCAGGTTAAGGAATGGAACGACAGTCATGTGTTCATTGGACACAGTTCTTGTCCAGTTTTATCTACTAGGCACTTCTTTCTGGTGGGAGAGATTGATGAGAATCAAACAAAAAAAAATCAGCAGGAAAACATGTCAATAATAAGATGTGTGAGTACACAGTGATGGTGTCAGCACCAAGGACTCCTTTAGAGAGAAGATGGGGAAGGTGTCACTGAGGATTTCGGGTAAGGCTGAGGGATAAAAAGGAGCCAGCTTAGGAAGGTCTGGGGAGAAGACTTCAAGCTGAGGGAATGGCAGGTACAAAGGCCCTGGGGCAGGAATGAGCCTGGTAGATTTGAGTTCAGTGAGCCAGGAGGTAGGCCCAGGATAGGAAGGCTAGAGAGTTACCAGAGATCAGCCATGAGAGCTTTGTAGGGCTGGGGCTTCATCCAGGGTGCCACAGAGGCACAGAGGGCTTCAGCAAGAGCATGATGTGCACTGGCTGCTTCGTGAGAGGGGGTCTCAGTGGAGGTGACCTCTGTGTAGGTGGCCTCAGTGCAGGTGAGGGTAAGTGAAAATGCTTTCATCCAAGGAGACCCTGCCCCCTAGAAGGATAAGGAAACAACCTCAAACGATCACCTTAATATTGAAAAGTGAGCATCATTCAACAAATTAATTAAATCATCATCATTGTGTGGTTGTATTTCCCCAAGTGAAGATTTCCATTGGCTTTTGTCGTTGGAGGGGAAGAGGGAGGGAGGGAGGGAGAGAGAATGAGCGAGTGAGCACACAGGAAGGCCCAGAGCTTCTGCCTTCACGGAGGCAGGGACTGGAAGGGTCCTGCGGGGGCCAGCACCCCGGGCAGAGGGAAAACTACTTTTGAATCTGACTGTCCTGCTTTAAAATGTCCAGTGGGTCCCCATGCAAAGACCTGAAGAAGCTGTGGGAGGGGACAGGGATGTCCCCACTTTCAGGGTTACCCTCCTGAGGAGTGGAGCCAGGTACAGGACGGTGGACACCATGCCCCTCTGACACCTGCCCCAGTGCCACCCACAGTTTTGGAAGAATTACGGCTAGTGAAATGATGGGTTGTGCCTCCTGGTTTTAAAAGCATCTTTCTGGAAACTGTTACAGCCGTCTGGCTGCGCCAGTGGCTCCCTCCATGGAAGCACAGGCCCTGATGCCACCGGCCCTGCTCGGCTACCCACACTACTTCCAGGAGAGGGGCTGGGCAGTGGGGAGCACTGGGCAGGGTTGGCAGCCCGAGTTGGAGTCTCCACTTCTCCATTTGTGAGCTAAACTCCACAAACGAGCCCCTGGACTCTCCGAGTTTCCGGTGCCTCACCTGTAGAATCAGCACGGCCTGGTGCCAGGGTCATTGCCAGGGCCCAGGGAGTGGGCCTGTGAAGCCCGTTTCCCGGCTCTGGCCCAGGGCAGCTCACTAGGCACACAAAACAGTTTTATGTCTTGTAGGCCAGTTTTTCTTTTTATTTCTTGGCTAGATGAAGGGACAGAAGCGACTGTACTGGTGACCATTTCTATGGCTCTGCATCCTGTCCCTGCTTCACTCTGGCTTTGCATCAGTGGTCATTTGAAAGTCCTCCATGCCCACACCACTTAAAAAGCGGTCCCCAGACCAGCAGCCACCTCCCCAGGGAGCTTGTCAAAGTCAGAAAAGCAGAGCCTTAGGCCCCACCTCAAACCTGCGGAGTCAGATTCTGCACCCGGAGGACTGCAGGGGGCCCTGGGGGAGGCCTGGGGCCGTGCCTGTTTGGAAGTGCTGCCGGAGCTGGTGTCTAGGGGAGAGCTGGGTCGTTTTGACTCTGGAAGCAGCCTGTCGAGGCAAAAGGATGTCAGCACAGGCAGATGTCCTGGGAACCTGCCCAGCTGGCCTCTGACAGTCACAAGCTCCTCAGCACAACATCTCTTCATCTGTCAAAGGGCACCCCTATGTTAGGGGCTTGCTGACAGGATGAGATGAAATACTGTGGAAACTGATATATAAAAGACACCAAATAATGTTATTTTTATCCTGTTTATACAGGAAAAGGACCGTAATTCCTGTAGCTGTTCATCTATTTTCCCATGGATTCTACCTCCCGTCTTCCACACTTACTTGCTGACTGGTGACAGATGAGCCCTGGTATTTGGTGTCTGGATTAAATGATGGCGAATGACAGTGGCCTAGGAACTGGAAGCCTGGTATTTTCTGAAACCCAATTGGAGAGTTTTGTAGTTTGGCTAAAAGGCATCGCCCTAGAAAAGGCGAGCCGAGTGATCACGGGGCATTTATGACATTGCAGAATAGCTCCCGAACCAGAGTGAAGCGTAGGGTGGACAGGCCACCAGGGCACTCCAGCTGGTGTGCTGCAGTGTGACATGTCCAACAGCCTACAAAGCTTTTATTGTCTCCAAACATCACAACCAAAGCAAGAAACAAGTGGTTTTGCTTACATTGACAGAAAGTCTGCAAGAACAGAAAGCCTGACACATTCCAGTTTTAAAAAAGCACAACTGTGCCCCAAGGACGTGGTATCATGCGAGGATCCGAGGCGCGGGGGGCACAGGCTGGAGTCACTCTGGGCGGGGAGGAGGTGGCAGTTGCCCCCGAGCAGCGATGTGCAGGTCCAGGCTGTCCATGAATCTCACCCTGGGCGTGCAGGAATGAATAGCTTCATTTGACAAGGGTCAGAGGTCAAAAGAGGGTCACCCAACCTTATCACCCTGTTGAGCAACAGGAACAATGACCCGTAAAAAGTCCTTCTTGGTGGCTGCTGTTGAATTCATCACATAGAAGCACAGCTAGAAACAAAACCAAAAACAGACTAACAGACAACTCCCAAGAAAGCCACAGGGCCGGCAGACAGCTCCTCCAGCTATCTAAACACCATAAAGCAATTTCTGGTGACATATGTACCCCCTCCCACAGTTCCCTTTCTTGTTTTACAGACAGACAAGGAATAATAATAATGATTTTTAAAGAGTAATACATTCCTTAAAATGGCAGGTGGCAAAATACAAGAACAACAGGCATATTCTGAGTGTCCACAGCTTTTTCCTCTTTCAGTAGAGTTTGGAGGCGACTTCTGATTTAATGCATGAACCTGACAGTGACAGCACCCCAGCGGGAGCAGGGATAGCAGTGGGCTACCTCTCCATGCTATTTGGGGGTGCGGCTGCTGTGGGGCAAGGAGAAGGAAACAGCATCACCTTGTGTCTTTCACAGTTGTTTTTAGACGATGATTTCACTACCCAGAGAGTAGTGGAGTAGGAACTAGGTCTCTAATGGAGTAAAAGAGAGCTCTGTGTGTGTAACTGACAGCTGGAGGTTAAAGCTGTTAACAGTGAGAGATTCGAGCCCTCTTCCTGCTCAGGAGAAGCCCCCAGGCTGGTTGGCTTGGGCACAAAGACCTGGGTGTGAAGCAGGTGAGCAGCAGGCATTAGGAGCCCTGGGCACACAGGAGTGAACGCAAGCAGCACTCAGAGCAGCAGAGATGGTGTGGGAACCAGACAGTGACTTACCCACACAGGTCCTTTCAGAGATCCCGTTGGATGCCATTTCCCTTTTAAAAGGTTGTGTGAACTTAAAGACAAGTGCAGGCTTGGCTGTTAGCACATTCTATACCTTTCAAGGACTTTTTTTTCCTTTCTAAGCATCTTGGTTGGTGGAGGGAGGTCCCAAAGTGGCTGTACTGGTGACCACTTCCACAGCCCTGGCCATCTATCTCAAGTTCATGCTATTGCAGCCACAGAGAATCTCCTTGAAGGTGTTGCGCAGCTCCAGGCTCCGGAAGGCGTAAATGAGGGGGTCGATGATGGAGTTGCACATGATGAGGACCAGGTAGGTGTTGAAGTGGGCCGTGTAGCAGATGCAGTAAGGGTTGGTGGGGCAGGTGATGATGAGGACCAGGTGCAGGAAGAAGGGGGCCCAGCAGAAGATGAACACCCCCAGCAGGATGGTGATGGTGACGGCCCCCTTCATGCAGGAGTGCTGCTGTGGGGCCACCCCGTCAGCAGGTGGCAGTGCCGCAATGCGCTTGACATGCAGCCGGGCAAAGAGGAACATGTGCACGTAGAGGGTGCCCATGAGAAGCACCATGGCGAAGAACATGGTGATGAGGCTCACGATGACCATCTTGCTCTCGGAGTAGACGATGAACACCACGCCGCAGACGCCGCAGCAGACCCAGATGCTCATGATCAGAGTGAGCGCCTTCCTCACGGTCATGATGCTGTGGTAGCGGAGCGCATAGAAGATGGTGACGTACCTGTCGACGGCAATGGCCAAGAGGTTGCAGATGGAGGCCACCAGGGAGATGCAGATCATGGAGTCGAAGATGTTGTCCATGTGTTGGATAAACTGGTCCTCGAAGGTCAGGTAGTTGCTGTTGATGATGGCGATCATGATGGTCTCCAGGGCATTGGACACGCTCACCAGCATGTCGGCCACAGCCAGGCTGCAGAGGAAGAAGTACATGGGGGAGTGCAGGTTGCTGTTCCTGACCACAGCCAGGATGACCAGGATGTTTTCCAGCAGGCTGATGATGCCCAGACTCAGGAAGACCTCAGGCTTGATGAAGACCTGCTCACAGAACCCCCTGTGGCTCTGGTTGCTGGAAGGGGCCATGAGGCGCTGGGAGCCATTGGGCAGCACCGGAGGAGCCCAGAGCAGGCAGCAGGAAGCGTTCATGGCAACAGACGGCTGATCCGAGCAGGGGCTCCTGCAGGCTCCGAAGAAGCAGCTGCTGCTCACGGGAAAGGCAGCATCTCCCCCTAGATGTTTCTTTGGATACTTGTCCAGTCCAGACTCAGATTTTGTTCTCCCCAGAACAAAAGAAGAAAGAGAGGGACGGAGAGAGAAGTTAGTACGGGAACTTTCCTCTGTCTCTCCAGGAGCAGCAGCTTCGTGGCTCCTGATCAGCCAGGCTTCTTTCTCTTTCCCTCTGACCCCCTCTCCGTCTCCTCTCACATCCCTACCTGGGAACAGAAAACCTGCCACTGGTTGCTACAGTTACGGATCTATTCACAGCAAGACAGGGGATGTGGCACCTGTCGCTGGAAGTGAGGGGAGCCCTCCGGTTTTATGTGTCGCGGAGGGTGAACAACTCCTACTTAATCTTCAGTGCAGTGAAATGACCACTGAGCATCGGGCACCTGCCTGACTGACAGCAGGTCCCGACTCCAGGGCTTTGCAGGGAGCTGAAGAAGCGGGCTGATGCCCTCTGCAGGTCAGGCTGCGTGCCTGCACAGACCGGCCAAGCAGTGCATGTTTGTCCAGGAAACTACCAGAGGCATCCATGTGCTCACTCATTCATTTGCTTATTGATTTTATTACTTTTTAAAAATAAGTACCCACCACATGTCAGGTTTCTATTGGGTGCAGGAATATAGTGGTGAGCAAGACAGTTGCTGTCCCTGTTTTCCCTGGACTCCGAGTCGGGTGCCAGAGACATCAGGCAATTGTGGGCCTAACTTGGAGAAGTGCAGGTTTAGTTTAAGGCCACCACAATAAAGCAAGTAGTACAATAAAGTGGGTCAAAAAATTCTTTGAAATTTCCCAAAGCATTTAAAAAACATGTTTACAATATGCTGTATTCTGTTAAGTGTACATTATATTATAAAAAAAGTGCACATGCCTGATAATTGTTTTGATTCTTGGCACTGGAAAAATATGTGGTTTTTGAATGAAACATGCTAATGATCATGTGAGCCTTCAGGGAGGTGAAGGGTTCTTGGTGGTGGAGGGTCATGCCTTGACGTCCATTGCTGCTGACTGGTAGGAGTGGGGGTTGCTGAAGGCTGGGGTGTCTCTGGAAATTTCTTAAAATGAGATAATAATGAAGTTTTCTGCATCTATTTTTTTCTCCCTTTCATGAAAGATTTCTCTGCATCATGCAATGCTGTTTGGTAGCATTTTACCAACAATAAGACTTCCTTTAAAATAGGAGTTGATTCTCTCAAACCCTGCTACTGCTTTAACAGCTAGGTTTATGTCTCCAGCGTAGCTCAGTGTGGTGAACACTTGAGTCAGGGGAGCCTGGGGGGTGGGGCTGGGAAGGCAAACAGAAGGGGCTCTAACCTGATGGGAAAGAAAAGTTCCTGGAGGAAGGAACATCTAGATATTGGCTTCTGGGTAGAAGAGGTGATTTGCAGTGTGGGGTAGGTAGTGGTGGTGGGGGGGCTGGGTTGCAGCAGGTAGGAGAGGGTTCCAGGAAGAGGGTGTGTGTGCTTGAAACTGGGGGGACTAGCCCCCTGGCCATGAAAGCCATCTGGGGAGTGTGGAGACCTACTGAACCAGTCACTCAGGGTTAGGATCTGGACAAGTGTGTGCTCAGTTTTTGGCAGGTGAGCAGGGGCACAGCCAGGGCTGAGATCTATTGAAAAGGAAGCTTGAGTTTCTGAGCTCTGAGAGTATTTTGCACTGGCCAGACTGTGATCCTGGGAGACACGATTTCAGAAGTGAGGCCACAAAGGTTTTCTAGAAAGCCAAGAGGGGCTGGGTTCTGCAGGACAGCAGCAGCCCTGTGTACCAAGACTCCAGGACTGCACCCTAGAGTTGGCGGGGCTGAGGGAGGGACCAGGCAGGGCAGGGATGAGACGGGTGTGCTTCTGAGGAAAGCTCCTGCTTGCAGGGTGCAGATGGGTTGGAGGGGGATGATCCTGGAGCCAGAGTCCAGGGCACAGGGGGCTGGACAGGGAGTGTGAGCTAGCAGAGGCAGCCCTGGAGGGAGGACCCCAGGATCAGATGGGTGGGGTGTGGGAATGTGGAAGAGGGAGCACCAGGGGATGGCTCTACTTCCTTCTTAAGTTGTGGGAAGGATGGAGGTGATTTTAGCTGGAAAACGTACAAGGAAGAATTTAGCAATTGCTTTACTAATGTAATGCTGTTCTTGGAAGTACAGTTTAATATTTGGTTCATGTTTGATTTGGTTCTGCAGATGGATCATGAAAATTCACAAAACACAAGTCCTTTTGCCCCTATACACATACTCACAGAACTAGATGATAGATGGATTGTTATCCTGGTATGCTCTACCATCTTATGTAGAGAACACCTATACAAACCTATAAAGTCTTATAGGACACCTATAAAACTATAAATTTTATAGATGTCCTAGATACAGGATGATGGGACATAATGGGCTAATCCATCTGGGATTTGTATGTGTGTGAAGTGTAAGAAATATGCATGTGCAAGTAGAGAAAAAAATAGAATACTATATAACCCTGGGGTGGAGAGATCTTAAGATGGGCAATCAAAATTTATCTTGGAAAAAATGATCATAAACAAAGTGAAAAGACAAATAGGACAGAAACATTTCCATAGGCAAAGGTTACTTTCACTTATATACAGAGAATATTTTCATATTAATGAGGAAAAGATGAATTGCCTCTCAGAAAATCGGGCAAAGGGTATGAATAGTGATTCACTAAAAAAGAAATGCAGATGGATAATAAACACATGGAAAGATGTCAAACCAGGAAGCCAGGGAAGTGCAACTGGAGTTGAGACCTCAGCACCCTTTGTTCCAGTTGGATTGATCAGAATTCAAAAGATCTGCAACTCAGGAGAGAACGTGGAAGAAAGACACTGCCCCACATTCCCCGTGTCTGTAAACAGATTCACTTATTGGCAGTTTCTGCTGAAGCAAAAGTGCACACAGGTGTGGATCTCAGTCTGTGGGTTGAGGGGCTTGAGGAATACCACTTCCATTTATTTCCAGCTGCATGGTGTAATTCCTGATGCTAAGTCGCACGTTCCCCAGGTTGTAGGAAAAGCAATCTTAATCCTTTGGCTCCTTCTCTTCACCTTCGGGTCACGTCAGAGGTGCGTTTATACTGGTCTGTGGTTTCATCTCTGTTGGTCTGGTGTTTCAAGGGTACTAGATACACCTGCAGGTAGATGACACCGCAGGGACCACCCACCTCCTCCGAGGCCATCCCCTGCTGTCTGCTGGGCAGGGGCCAGCATGGGCTACCTTTCCCAGGTCCCATCCTCTGGCTCTGGGCATCCTTCAGAGACAGCAGAAGAAAGACCTGGCACTTTCAACCTGCGTCCTCAGAGCTGTCAAGGCTGCTAACGAATGCTGACTTGGTCTCTAAATACGGCTCCCTACTTCCCGGGGGAAGCCGAACAGATGCAGTATCACTTGTAAATGAACCATCTACAAATGAATTGGCTTCATTTTAGTAATTCCAAGACACGCAGTCTCTGTCACTGTTTACCATATGGTGTTGGCATACATGACGGTTCCCGTTTGAAACTGTTATAATAAACTGTAACAAGAAGTTGCTGTGGATTAGGAGAAAATCCACCCAGATGTTCTCTCTACCCGAAAAGCTCTTCTTCAATTTTGTGTCTGGCATCCTCCTCTTATCCTTCAACATCCAGCTTAAATGTCAATTCCGTTTTATAGCTTTCCTCAAATTTCACACACCACTTTGTCCTCCCTTCTGACTCTCTGCTGGTAAGCTCACAGGGCCCAGGGCTCTTCTTTCACTCTTAAAAGCACAAGCAACAAGAGAAAAAATAAGAATTGGGCATCACCATAATGAAAAATGTTGTGTCTTAAAAGATACTACCAAGAAAATAAAAACAGTTCGCAGAATGGAAAAAAAAATAACTGCAAATCAGGTAATTTCATAAGGAACTTGTAGCTAGAACTTGTAGGAAAAATTTACAATAAAAACCCAAATAGCCTAATTAAACATAGAAAATTATCCCGATCTGACCCCTACACATTGTTTGTGTATATTGAAATGTCCTGTGCCCGATAAATATATGCAATGATTATCTACCAATTAAAAATTAAAAATAGGCAGTGAAGGGTTGGAATAGACATTTTACCAAAGGAGATTTCAAAATATCCAACAAGCGGGTGAAAAATACACATGGCCATTAGGCAAATACTAATGTACATACCAGTTACTGAATTGTTCACTTTAAATAGGAGAATTTTATGGCATACATTATCAGTGTGATCTCAGTAAAGCTATTTTAAGAGATCACATGAAGAGTGTTCCACAGCTAGGACACCACTGATAAGGGATGACATTGGCCAGTGGTCATCTTTGAACACACGACTATTTTGTCATTCTTGGGAGTTTTTCCTGGGGAGCTGATGTCGCCTACCTCTCAATTCAGCACCTGCTTGCTGGACAGTTCCCAGCGAGCTCAGACTTCCACTCGCTCTGCCGCTGTGAGGGGAGTGCGTGCCATCCTCAACTAAGGAAAGCCAAAACTAACAGACACATTCTGCAGCCTCCTGTCCTTGGGTGGACTCTGGCAGGTGCTTCATATGCTTCCCCAGTCCCCTGGAATCGAACCCACTGCCCACTGCCACAGCCTTGACGACCTGTCTTGTTGCTGGCTTTTCCTCCTCACCCATCTCAATCTCCCCTTTCCCTCACGCCTGCTTCCTGGGATCCATTCCCCTGTAAATCACCTGTTGCCAGGTCCCTGCTATACGTTCAACTTTGGGTGGAGGAGATCCAAACCACTGCCTACTGTGTGCCAGCTTTTTTGGTATGCTCTTTCCCATGCTCGTTTCTCTACTCCAAGAAGGCAGGACTGCAGGTTGTCCACCAATGCCTGCTCACCCCTTCTTCCTCACTCATGGGCCCTGTGTGTTGGGACAGCAGCAAACTTGGCTTACAGTGTCATGCAGACTCCTGTGCATACAAGGCACGTGGCCCAGTACCAGCCAGAAGGTGTAAGCAACGTCTTAGAGGGACATCCAGGGAGGCCTCAGAACCAACCCACTAGCAAACCCAA
The DNA here is from genome assembly GCF_021218885.2 of Marmota monax. Taxonomy (NCBI): domain Eukaryota; kingdom Metazoa; phylum Chordata; class Mammalia; order Rodentia; family Sciuridae; genus Marmota; species Marmota monax. Next base: position 27,009,462 of record NW_026695222.1, read on the forward strand.
CTGGCACAAACTCTTCTGCCCTTGACAATGTCTTTTTTGCTGCCTGGAAAGATAAAACGAGGGCTAAAGACAAGGGCCAGATCTGATGACGGTGGACTCCCAATCCGTGGGGCGCTTGAATTCCTGATGACTGGGTAGAAAGGCAGTCCCTGCCTTGAATTGCTTGCTTCTGGATTTCTAGTTATGAGTGTGTGAGAGAGAGAGAGGAAAAAACTATTTGTGTAATCCTTCATAATGTGTGGCTTTCTATTCTTTGCAGCTAAATTCAGCCTCCTAGATAAGACTAGCTCTGATTTCTGTCAGGAGACTATCAGCTGCTTAATGTGCTTTAAAAGAAGAATCCCTTCGCCATCTCTATTTCCAGATCATCTTAGTTCTGTAAAGCTCCGGTAGCCCCTGCTATTTAGGCAAAGGAGGAAGTGACTATCTTGCTCTGTAATTTTCCCAGCTGTTAGACTGTACGTGGCTTGTGGGAGGAGCTGACCTCTTCATTTTTATAAATCATCACCTAGCATGAGGCTTAATTTCTTACAAGGGACAATAGACAGCCTCAAAATAATCTCATGGCACTGTCACTTTGGAAAATAGTTTGGCAGTTTCTTTAAAAAGACACGGTGGCTCATGCTGTAAGTTCCGGAGGCTAAGGCAGGAGGATCGCAAGTTCAAAGCTAGCCTCAGCAATTTAGCAAGGCACTAAGCAACTTAATGAGATCCTGCCTCAAAAAAAAGAAAAGGTTAAACATAAGCCAGGCACGTTGGTGCATACCTGTAATCTCAGTGACTCAGGGGAACCCTAAGTTGAAGGCCAGTCTTAGCAACTTAGTGAGACTCTGTCTCAAAAAAAAAAAAAAAAAAGGCTGGGAGTGTAGCTCTCTCTTTCTTGGTTTGATCTTCTCTAATTCAGGGAAAAAAAACTCCACAAATTTGTCATATGATCTAACAATTCCTCCCCTAAGTATCTAGTGAAATGAAGTACCTAGAAAAAAGAAAATGTTTCTGCAGAGACTTGAATGTGAATATCCATAGCAGCACTATTCATAGTTACCAAAAGTGCAAACAAGCCAAGGTTCCTCTAAGAATGATGAGACCGTCAGCTGTGGTGTGTCCACACAATGGATCCCTATCAGCAGTAAAAAAGAATCAAGTACTGATGCAGGCTCATACAAAAGAACCTCAGAAACCTGTAAGGGAAAGAAACCAGACGCGAAAGATGACCTACTGAATGCTAGTACTTCTATAAAGTATATACAGAAAAAAACAAATCTGTGGAGATGAGAGTAGATTCCTAGCAGCCAGGAATGGAAGGTGGCATTGGAAGGGGATGGACTATAAATGGTAAATGGGCACAAGGGGTCTGCGTGGATGTGATAGTCAGGTTTTTGTCACTGTGATGAAACACTTGATAAAATCAACTTAAAGGAGGAAAGGATTATCTTGACTTACAGTTTCAGAGGTTTTAGTGCATGGTCAGCTGGCTCCTTTGCTTTGGGTCTGAGATGAGGTAAAACATAATGGCAGAAGATCATGGCGGAGGAAGACTGCGCAGCTCATGGCAGGCAGGAAGGAGGGGCGGGGGGTGGGGGTGGGGGCAGAGAGAGAGAGGAGAGAGAGGGAGAGAGAGAGAATTTGAGAGGAAAGGGCCGGGGAGAAGATAAACCCTCTGGGCTCACCCCAGTGGCTCACTTCTTCCAACTAGGTCCCACCTCTCCACTTCCCTTCACCTCCCCGTACTGCCATCAAATGTGAGCCCACCAGTGGATGACTTTAGTGACAAGGCCCGAGCCCTCATGGTCCAGCCACTCTCCACAAGACCCAGGTCTGACTGTTGCTGCATCAGGGACCAAGCCTGAATATGTGAACCCTGGGGACATTCCTGGCCCAAACCATGACACCAGGGGCATGAACGTGTTCAAAAGCCGGAGAACGGTGCTGTTGCACAACTCAGAAAACACACTGAAGGTCACTCATTTGTACACTTAATGTGGGTGAATTTTATGGTCTATAGACACACCCCAATAAACTTGTTAGAAAATGCCATGGCAGTTGCGTTCCTGTGTCTTAAATGCATCGAAGTCCCATGAAGAATCGCTAGTAAACATGCTGAACAGTGTCATGGAGCCATCCACAGTGCACACATCTATCAAAGCACCATAAACATATTCACTTTTTGCTTGTCGATTAAAAATAAAGAAATCATACAAGAAAAAATGGGAGTTTCTAACCTGTGTCTTTAACAGTGTGGACGAGAGCAGCAACCTCTCTGAAGTTGCCTGAACTGAACACGCACGTGTGGAAAATACGTCTGTGCCCTCCCCCGGCCCTTCCCTCATCCTCCAGAAGTCCCCACAGCCCTGGGGTGCTCCAGCGGCTCCTGCAGCCACAGATGAGCCTCTCACCATCCTTAATTGCTTCCTTAACCAGGGCTGACGCTTTACTCTTGCAGTCACCAGCGTGGACTTCATTCCCTTTCTCTGAAGCCTCGCTCACCATTTGATTCTGTTGATTGCTCTCACCACCCAGCCAAGAAAGAAGTTCCCATTTCCCCTTATTTCTTTTTTTCTGATCCAGGAGATAGAGATTTTAACTAAAATGTATTTTGTTTTTTCAAATACTGCCTTATCTCTTGAAATTATTGGGAAAGGGGCGTCTCAGGGACATCTTGTATAAACTCTTCCCACCCTACATAAACATCAATCAAATGACCCATTTTTCAAAAGTTCAAGTTCCTTAATGGATTTTTCTCCGAACTCACTGAGTGGATTAGTTGTGCCCTTAAGATACTGCTATCTTGGGAAAAGATACAGCTACCATCGTAGGACGGTGTCAATGGTGGAGAGATACCTTGTCCTCAAGAAGCAAGAGACAAATGTGGTGAGCACTCTGGCCCACTTACTCTCTTCAGACGGGATGGACTGGCCTCCAGGGCTTCTCCCCAGCAGCGGTTCCCCTCCTCTCCTGTCGGCATCTCTGCTCCTTTCCTTTCCGCTCCCTGTGGTTCGGGAAGGCTTGGTGATACTCCTGGCCTGTGCTCCAGACCTGGCCAGTTTCAGAGCTGCTCTGTTCAACAGGGTGGCCACTCACCACAGGCAGGGTGAGGGGCTGTCCAGGTGGTTTATTGGAGCTGAGAGATAAGAGGGGAAGCCTGCCCGAAGCTGGCACAGAATGAAAATTTATTTGCTTGACCAGCCAAGTCTGAGGCTTAAACTGGGTAACGTTCCACTCACATGAGTCAATAAGTCCCTCTACCTCACTTACAAACATTTTATTTCTGATGACATGTTGTATGTATTCGTGGGGTTCGGCGTGATATTTCAACACATGCACACAGGCTGCATTGATCAGACCCAACTTCCCTTTATCCACCTGCCCTTCAGCCTCTACTAGTCACTGTCTACCTTCAGGTCAACTTTGTTTAGCTCCCACACGTGAGAGGGAAATCACAGGGCGGTACTTGTCTTTTGTGTCTGGTTTATCTCAGCCTGAAATCCTGCAGTCCACCCATTTTGCTGCAAATGATACATTTGCATTTCATTCTTCTTTGTGACTGAGTAATATTCCATTGTGACTATACACCACATTTTCTTTTTTTTTTTTAATTTTTTATTGTGGGTTGTTCAAAACATTACAAATTTCTTGACATATCATATTCCACACTTTGATTCAAGTGGGTTATGAACTCCCACCTTCACCCCATACACAGATTGCAGAATCACATCAGTTACACCTCCCCCCTCCCCCCTCCCCACCTCTCCCCTCCCCTCCCCTCCTCTCTCTCTACCCCCTCCACTGTATAACCCTGAGGGTCTCCTTCCATTACCATGCAATTTCCCTTCTCTCTCCCTTTCCCTCCCACCTCTCATCCCTGTTAAATGTTAATCTTCTTCTCCTGCTCTTCGTCCCTACTCTGATCTTAGTTACTCTCCTTATATCAAAGAAGACATTTGGCATTTGTTTTTTAGGGATTGGCTAGCTTCACTTAGCATAATCTGCTCTAATGCCATCCATTTCCCTGTAAATTCTATGATTTTGTCATTTTTTAATGCAGAGTAATACTCCATTGTGTATAAATGCCACATTTTTTTTATCCATTCGTCTATTGAAGGGCATCTAGGTTGGTTCCACAGTCTTGCTATTGTGAATTGTGCTGCTATGAACATCGATGTAGCAGTGTCCCTGTAGCATGCTCTTTTTAGGTCTTTAGGGAATAGACCAAGAAGGGGAATAGATGGGTCAAATGGTGGCTCCATTCCCAGCTTTCCAAGAAATCTCCATACTGCTTTCCAAATTGGCTGCACCAATCTGCAGTCCCACCAGCAATGTACAAGTGTACCCTTTTCCCCACATCCTCGCCAGCACTTGTTGTTGTTTGACTTCATAATGGCTGCCAATCTTACTGGAGTGAGATGGTATCTTAGGGTGGTTTTGATTTGCATTTCTCTGACAGCTAGAGATGGTGAGCATTTTTTCATGTACTTGTTGATTGACTGTATGTCCTCCTCTGAGAAGTGTCTGTTCAGGTCCTTGGCCCATTTGTTGATTGGGTTGTTTGTTCTCTTATTGTCTAATTTTTTGAGTTCTTTGTATACTCTGGATATTAGGGCTCTATCTGAAGTGTGAGGAGTAAAGATTTGTTCCCAGGGTGTAGGCTCTCTATTTACCTCTCTTATTGTTTCTTTTGCTGAGAAAAAAACTTTTTAGTTTGAGTAAGTCCCATTTGTTGATTCTAGTTATTAACTTTTGTGCTATGGGTGTCCTATTGAGGAATTTGGAGCCCGACCCCACGGACTGTAGATCGTAGCCAACTTTTTCTTTTATCAGACGGCGCGTCTCTGATTTGATATCAAGCTCCTTGATCCATTTTGAATTCACTTTTGTGCATGGCGAGAGAAAGGGATTCAGTTTCATTTTGTTGCATATGGATTTCCAGTTTTCCCAGCACCATTTGTTGAAGATGCTATCCTTCCTCCATTGCATGCTTTTAGCCCCTTTATCAAATGTAAGATAGTTGTAGTTTTGTGGATTGGTTTCTGTGTCCTCTATTCTGTACCATTGGTCCACCCGCCTGTTTTGGTACCAGTACCATGCTGTTTTTGTTACTATTGCTCTGTAGTATAGTTTGAAGTCTGGTATCGCTATACCGCCTGATTCACACTTCCTGCTTAGCATTGTTTTTGCTATTCTGGGTCTTTTATTTTTCCATATGAATTTCATGATTGCTTTCTCTATTTCTACAAGAAATGCCGTTGGGATTTTGATTGGCATTGCATTAAACCTACAGAGAACTTTTGGTAATATCGCCATTTTGATGATGTTAGTTCTGCCTATCCATGAACAGGGTATATTTTTCCATCTTCTAAGATCTTCTTCTATTTCTCTCTTTAGGGTTCTGTAGTTTTCATTGTATAAGTCTTTCACCTCTTTTGTTAGGTTGATTCCCAAGTATTTTATTTTTTTTGAAGATATTTTGAATGGAGTGGTTGTCCTCATTTCCATTTCAGAGGATTTGTCGCTGATACACAGGAATGCCTTTGATTTATGCGTGTTGATTTTATATCCTGCCACTTTGCTGAATTCATTTATTAGCTCTAATAGTTTCTTTGTAGAGCCTTTTGGGTCTGCTAGGTATAGAATCATATCATCTGCAAATAGTGATAATTTAAGTTCTTCTTTTCCTATTTTTATGCCTTTAATTTCTTTCGTCTGTCTAATTGCTCTGGCCAGTGTTTCGAGAACTATGTTGAACAGAAGTGGAGAGAGAGGGCATCCCTGTCTTGTTCCAGATTTTAGAGGGAATGCCTTCAGTTTTTCTCCATTCAGAATGATGCTAGCCTGAGGCTTAGCATAGATTGCTTTTACAATATTGAGGTATGTTCCTGTTATCCCTAGTTTTTCTAGAGTTTTGAACATAAAGGGATGCTGTACTTTGTCGAATGCTTTTTCCGCATCTATCGAGATGATCATATGGTTCTTATTTTTAAGTCTATGGATGTGGTGAATAACATTTATTGATTTCCGTATATTGAACCAGCCTTGCATCCCAGGGATGAATCCTACTTGATCATGGTGTACAATTTTTTTGATATGTTTTTGTATCCGATTCGCCAGAATTTTATTGAGGATTTTTGCATCTAGGTTCATTAGAGATATTGGTCTGTAGTTTTCTTTCTTTGAAATGTCTTTGTCTGGTTTAGGTATCAGGGTGATGTTGGCCTCATAGAATGAATTTGGAAGTTCTCCCTCCTTTTCTATTTCCTGAAGTAGCTTGAAAAGTATTGGTATTAGTTCTTCTTTAAAGGTTTTGTAAAATTCTGCTGTATACCCATCCGGTCCTGGGCTTTTCTTAGTTGGTAGTCTTTTTATGGTTTCTTCTATTTCCTCAATTGATATTGGTCTGTTTAGGTTTTCTATATCCTCCTGACTCAATCTGGGCAGATCATATGACTTAAGAAATTTATCTATGCCTTCACTATCTTCTAATTTATTGGAGTATAAGGATTCAAAATAGTTTTTGATTATCTTCTGTATTTCTGAAGTGTCTGTTGTGATATTGCCTTTTTCATCCCGTATGCTAGTAATTTGAGTTCTCTCTCTTCTTCTCTTCGCTAGCATCGCTAAGGGTCTGTCGATTTTCTTTATTTTTTCAAAGAACCAACTTTTAGATTTGTCCATTTTTTCAATTGTTTCTTTTGTTTCGATTTCATTAATTTCAGCTCTGATTTTCATTATTTCTTGCCTTCTACTTCTTTTGCTGTTGTTTTGCTCTTCTTTTTCAAGGATTTTGAGATGAAGTATGAGATCATTTATTTGTTGGTTTTTTCTTTTTTTAAGGAATGAACTCCAAGCAATGAATTTTCCTCTTAGAACTGCTTTCAATGTATACACCACATTTTCATCCACTGATAGACACTTAGGGGGTATCTTTGAGTGGTGCTGAAATAAACACGGGCGTGCAGGGATCTCTATGGGATGCTGATTTCAGTTCCTCTAGATACATACCAAGGCACAAAGGAGTGGAATAACTGGATCATATAGAGTTCTATTTTTAGTTTTTTGAGGAACATCCACATTGTTTTTCAAAATGGCTGTACTAACGTGCATGTCTACCAGTTGAGTTCTCTCTTTTCTCCCATAGCCTTGCCAGCATTTTTTTTCACTTTTTTTTGAACAATAGTCATTCTGACTGCACTGACATGATATCTCCGTGAGTTTTGATTTACATTTCCTGACGGCTAATGATACCTAATGGCTAATGATGGACAGTGATATGGTATCTTTTCTTATGTACTTATTGACCTTTTGTATTTCTTCTTTTGCTGAATATCTAGTTAGGTCATTTTAAAATTGAACCATTGGGTTTTAGGTTAAGTTTTTCAAGTCCCTCATGGATCCTGGATTCCAATCCTTTGTCGGATAAAGAGTTGACAGATATTTTCTGCTGTGGCTCTTTCATTGCTGTTCAGAAGGTTTTTAGTTTGGTAAAATCCATTTGTCTATTTTTGCTTTCGTTTCCTGTGCTTTCGGATTGTACCCAAAAGTCATCACCCATACCATTGTCTTGACAGCTTCCTGTTTTCTTCTAGTAGTTTCAGAATCTCGGTCTTACCTGTAGGTCTTTGTTGGCTTTGCTCAGGGTGAATTGGGGGTCAAGTCTCAATCTTCTACCCATGGACGTCCAGCGTTGCCAGTCATGATGTATTTACTGACACTGATGTTGGCCTTGACGTTGTCTCATGGTTTGCAGCTGCTTTCTACCTTCAGTATTAGGGCACACAGGACCCAGATATGTGGGTGGAAAGAAGTAATGTTTGCCAGGCTACAAAAAAATCCTGTTTTGCCTGTATATTTTGGGACCTGATTGCCTTCTGAAAGTGACAGCCAGAAATATAAACATCTAGGTAGCCACCTTCCCAAGTGAAGCCAACAAAGGAACTTGGGTGTGACAGTGCCTGGGGAACAGGCATTCTGCTCTCCGAATGCTCCTCTGGGTTTTGAGATATTGCTAAACAAGAACTGCTGGTGTTCAGAAAGCTCCCAGACGGGAGGCAGAACAGGAGAGGCAGGAGGCGGGGCCGAGTGCTCTCCTGCTCTGCTTTTGTGTGCCTTTCTGTTCAGGTCACGCCTCTGAGGCAGGACCTTGGCGTGGAGCTCACCATTCCCAGTTCAGTTTCCAGATCAGGTATTTAGCTACAACAGGGCCACTCTGTATCCAGCAGGAACGAGCCACTGGGTCTAGGCAGGGCTGGGCCAGGCTTGCAGGCGGTGTTTCTATGAAGCTGTTGTGGACACTGAGTGAGGAAGATTAGACAGTTCCCGGCCCTGGGCTGGTGTGCAGTAGGCACTCAATAGACGCTGGCTTTCATTTTCTTAACCCGGCGTTCTGCGTGTTCTGTAACAGAAAATGACTGCACTGCGACACACGAGAGTTCATTTTTTCCATGCATCGTGATGTCTGGAGGTAGATGGTGGCTGTATTGGTTGGGAGCTCAGCAGCACTGGGGTCACTGTCTCTGTAACTCTGTTTCTCTCATGTGTGACACCAGGCAGTCAAAGGTGACAGCAGCTCCAGCTGTGAAATCTGTGACAAATAGAAAACGAAGTGTGAAGAGCAACACCTGTGGATTTGTCCCCTTTATGAAGGCAGAGACACCTCACTTTTTAATTTACTAATTATCTTTTAATCCCCCATTGTAATTATGCTCATGCCTCATTGACTAGATAGGGTCACATGATCTTCCCTGAACAAGCACTAGTACAAGGAGGCTGGGAAGGCAGGTAGAGGATCACGTGATTGGTCATCCTTAAAGCACTGGCCCCTCCCTCCAAGAAAGACGCCACAGACTTGAGTTCTGCAGAAGCACACGCTCAGATGGACCTGCGCCTGCAGGAGGTTTGCCAGGGATCAGCACCTAGAGAACCTGAGGAGAGAAAGCAACATCGGGCAGGTGAAGAAGCCAAACTGGGCGGCCTCAGCCAGCCTGGGCAGCTCTTGAGCACACCTGGTCCACCCTGGCAGGCCCTGGTGGGCTCACACAGCTGCCTTTACACCTATGGCAGCTCCTGGGCTGGCAGGAAGCTGAGCTCTAGGGAAGCAGGAGACCTGCAGCTGAGGCACGGTGTCAGGTGGACAAGAAGCCTCCCCGTGAGCTTGGTGCAGGTCCTTGCTCATCACAAAGAAGAGAAGGCTCACCTGGAGGTGGAGAAGGCTCACCTGGAGGTGGGGAAGGCTCACCTGGAGGTGGGGAAGGCTTACCTGTGTATGTGTTCCTACGTCCCTTCGTGGTCGATGGCCGCTTGGCTACCTTGTCACGGGGTGAGGGGTAGAGACGCAGAATAAACCCAGAGACTCCAGGAGCTGGTGAGAGAACTGGCTGGAGACCCACCTCAGGTCGTCGTCCAGTAGCTCAGTTTATTTTTGGAATGCACACAACTGTTATAGGGTTCGAGTGGGGCGTGCCCATCAATCATACACAAGCAAGACAATATCCATAGGCCAATCATCTTCTGCCTAATGTAACCGCACTGTGAGGAAACTCTAAATATTGTTGTCATGGCAGAAAACAATCTGGAAGTGTCTTTGGCCCTTACTGAGTCAGGGGTTTCATGCCCTGAAGTCCCCGACTCTCGGTTTCCTGGCCCTGTAGTTTGGCAATGCTAACCACAAGTGCTGGGGATGTGGTTTCATTCCATCCTGCAGGCCCTCCTGTCAGGCCTGAAGGAACGTGGGTATTTCAAGCACTTCCTAGCCGCTCCTAGCTGCTAGCTGCAACTGACTCCAACACACCTGGAGGTGGGGAAGGCTCACCTGGAGGTGGGGAAGGCTCACCTGGAGGTGGGGAAGTCACACTAACCTGGAGGTGGGGCTGGCGGTGTGGACAGGACTGTTCCCACTGGTGCTCTGCAGGGTTGAGTTTACCAGAGTTGCAGAGGTTGTGGAAGAGCTGGTGACAGGTCCTGAACCTCTCAGAGTGCCCCATGGGGCTGCATATGTGTAGAAGCTGGGGGTGGCACTTCCTGTGACTAAGCGCCAGTTAGGTCTCACAGGGCTGGGAACTCATGTTTTTATGGAGAACAGTTAGAACAGGCGGAGGCAGAGTTACTCATTGTCCAAGGATGAGTTGACAGCAGGATAGCTACTGGGAAGGAACAGAAAGAGCTCATCTGTGACTGTAGCAGGGCAGCTGGGAACGCCTGTGATGATCCCCATCAAACTGCGGAGCTTCTAATGCCCACTCAAGACGCGGCGCATGCCCAGCCACTGTGCTGTGAAATGGAGAGCTTAAGACCACATGATGTATTACTTTGGACGAGTTCTCAGCTTATAGCCAAACGGCAGAACAGTACAGGGAGCTCCACCTGCCCCTTCCTCCCTCCCCCCATTAGCATCATGTCACCATGGCGCCTCTGTAGGACCAAGCACCCAATGCCAGTACCTTGCTCGTCTCCCCAGACTTGATTTCGATCCTGCAGGTTTCCCGCTCATGTCCCCTTCTGCTCCAGGGTCAGTCTAAGATGCCACACTGCCGCCAGCTATCACATGTCCTTGGTCTCCTGATGGGTGATAGTTGCAGTCTTCCGCGCCTCTCACAACCTGGGCCGTTTTGAGGAGTGAGGCAGGTGTTCTGTGGGAGGTCCCTCAACCTGGCGGTGTCTGTGCCTTTCTTGCACTCAGGGGAGTAATGGCTTTGTGGGAAGAATGCCACGGAGACAGATGCCGCCTCCTCACGTCACGCTGGGGCACAGGACACCCTCATGGCGTCACTGGCATGGTCTTGATCACTTCCCCAGGGCGATGTTATGTCATCTGGTTCTGATGACCTTGTGTGGCCCCAGGGGCCTTGACGTTTTCATGTAGGTTTCTTCTAGGTCTTAAAATCCTACTTCATTCATGGAAGGGACATGGGCAAGTGACACATGAGTACCACACCCATGATACTGAGGAGAGGGTAGTCCTCCATGGGGTCCAACAGTCTTCCTTCTGTTCCCATATTCTCCTTTATGCTCTTTCCTTACCAGACCATCACTGCAAAGTGCAAAAATGCTTACCCTGCATGACACCCTGCCATGACAGGGGCAGCCAGTCACTTATTGAGTGTTCCAGTGAGCCAGGAGCTTTGCTTACCTGGTCTCCAGTCTCCAAAACCATCAGCCAGTGCACATCAGATCATTTTGCATATTAAGAAACAGAGAGGTAAAGTGAATATCCCAAGGTCACACAGTGGGTAAGCAGAAAACAGATTTGGACCCACATCTGTTTTATGCCAAACCCGTGCTCTTTCTCTCCAAAACATTAGCACATCCACCTCTTGTAGCCCCAGAGTCCAGTAGGAGAAGCACAGAGAACTCTAGAAGACACATAAACTGTAATTTCTCCAAACATTGTCCCAGTCCTCTTTTTCATACTAAAAACAAGAGAGAAGCAAACGAGATGAGCTTTTCTGTGTCCTTATGGCCATAGCAAGAAATATACAACCATGGGTCTTATTATCTCTTTGAGAAAGAGGCAGAGAAGGGCGGGGGCTAAGCCAGACCTGACCTGCTGGAGACTCGGGCACACACAGCCTCTGTTCTTAGAGCGCATGGACTCCTGGGATCTGACGGAAGCAGGCTGTGTCCAGGGTGGAGCTGAGGTGTCCTGGTCACGTGCTTGTCGTAGTCCTCTGTACTCATGCTTCACAGCCTGTCACCCTCCCAGGGGTGTCCTCTGTCCACGGCTCCTGCTGCCTGCTTTGCTCCCCTCTGATCCCTTTTGTCCCCCAAAGCTAGCACATCCCTTCCTCATTTCCCCAGCGCCACTAACAGAAGCTTCTGTGTCTAGTGATCTTTGAAGAATGTGGCAGAAACAGAGTGTAGTGTTGCAACACACAACTGCACCAGTCAGGGTCACTCCAGGTGAACTGGGCCGGCATGAAATAACCACACAGGGACAGAGAAATGCCCTTTCCTTTGGATTCTGTGACGGATCCCTTGACCCAGCTCCCACAAAGGAGGCAAGGCAGGCAAGAGAGACAGCATGCCTCTGCCGCAGTCTGGCTGGGCACAAATGCCGCAGTCTGGCTGGGCACAAATGCCGCAGTCTGGCTGGGCACACAATCACGAGCCACCACACAGCTTGTAGATTCAAACAGCAACTCTTTATTCCCGAACTCACACCAGCCGTCTACAATCACGTTCTGGGGAAATCCACGTTCTCTGCCCAAATCCACCTCCACTGGGCTTCTATCTCCAAAATATACTGTCTGAATCCCGTGAGAACTCAAGGGGAACTCAGGCAGCAGGATACGCCCTATTCCCAGCAGGAATAATCTTAAACCTTAAACCTGGAACCTAAACTGGGAACGCCCTAAACACGATTATCTTAAAACCGGGAACACCCTAATCTGCCTTGGTCCTTGAGCAAGGTCACGTACATTCAATGTCACTGCAACATGTCAGCAACATGGGGTACGCTGGCAAGGAAATTGTCATACCTACTTGGCTAATGGCTCCCAGCATCTCCCCCCTTCTGATTAATTAAACAACAAGCAATGTGGCTTAAGGACCGTGCCTGGTAGGTTGTCCAATTCAACATATGGTTCTTACCCGTCATCGGAAAACTGACCTTTAGGCGTCAGCCTCCTGTCTTAGGTTGATACCACTGCAATTGAATCATACCCGTCACTGACTACCGGTCCAGCATAAGCCATTGGCCCCCAAATTTTAGACCATCACTAGCAGAAGGGAGGAGGATACAGAAATGCCACGACACCAAGCCAATTGACGGCTCCTTGGGAAAAATTGCATCACTGGTGACACCATCAGCAAAGATATGTCAGCACTACCACAATTAACATGGGGTGCGCTGGCAAGGAAATAAAAATTGCATCACTAGTGACACCATCAGCAAAGATATGCCAGCATTACCACAATTCGCTGCACCAAACGATAGTTACATAGTCCAGGCAAGTTCTGCAAGCAGTTCAAAGCAGAGGAATCTATCAATATGTCCATTTCCTCCCCAAATCCGTTTCCTCCCAAAGTAAGTTGACTCTTTGATTGAGCATTACTTGTTGAGTTCTTCACCGGCACTGGGATGGAGATAGGAATTCTGGCAATGATGCTAAAGAGACATTATCCTGAAAAGAATTATTAAATATAATGAAAAGGAAAGGTGAAAGTAAACAAACAGATCTGTTAACCTACTTTAGAAACAATCCTTAACAGCTTTTTACCTAATTTAAATTAGTAAACAAACAGATCTGTTAACCACCTTTAAAAACAATCCTTAACAGCTGTTTACCTAATTTAAATTAAACCATTTAAATCACGTGAATAAAAAAAATAATAATTCGGATCCATTTTTTCATGAGCGCTCCTCATATAAGAAATATGGACATACGCACATACAGACATACAACACAAAACACAAGAGTGTACACAAACGTACAACACATAAGAAAATAGTAAAGGCCTTGTAGCTTTACCTGGGTGAAATCTCCATTGCAATGTTTAAAAACTCCACAGTCAAAAAATAAAACTGATCAGAAAAACATTAACCTAGGTTTGTATGAGCTCAAAAAATAAAAATAGAACCTTATGATGTGGAAAAATGCAATAATAAAATAGCTATTGAAAAAAGCATCCTGGTTAATCACTGTCACAGATGTAAGAATGGCCAAGCTGGAGTTCTGGATATCAGCTGTTATGGATTTGAGTCAAATCATCTTCTTTTCGATCTGTAGAAACTGTTTTAGTTAATCTCTCTGGAATCCAAATGGGCTGCTGTTCTCCCTGTGGAAAAACACAAACAGACCCCCGACTCCAGACAATCACTGGGTCAGGACCTTTCCATTGTCCTGTTAGAATATCTTTCCAAAGTACTTTAGGCTTATGTACATTTTTTGGATACATATGCCTTTCCGCAGCACTAAGTCCTGATGAATCCAAATTTAAAAAGTTTAGAGTAAAAAGCGTTATTTTAAGTTTATCTTTGGGGGATATATACCCCCTTCCAATTCCCTCTTTTTGCTTTAATAAGTATGTTTTAATAGTTTGATGAGCTCTTTCAACTATGCCTTGTCCCTGTGGATTGTATGGGATTCCTGTTATATGAGTAACACCAAATGATGAGCAAAATTGTTTAAAAGAGGTAGAGGTATAGCCAGGACCATTATCAGTTTTTAACTGTTTAGGAACGCCCACAGTGGCAAAATTTTGTAAGCAATGAGCTATAACATCTTTAGTTTTTTCTCTGGCATGAAGGGAGCCCATCAAAAATCCAGAAGAAGTATCGACTGTAACATGCAAATATTTTAATTTTCCAAATTCTGGCAAGTGTGTGACGTCCATCTGCCAAATATGGTTAGGTATCAGTCCTCTAGGATTGACTCCAAGATTAACTTGTGGTAAAAATGTCACACAATTTTGACATTGTTTTATTATATGTCTGGCTTGTTCCTTAGTTATTTTAAAACGCTTTTGTAAAGTATTAGCATTAACATGAAACCTTTTATGAAAATTTGTAGCTTCTTCAAATGTAGAGAAAATATGTATGTCATGTGTAGTTTTATCTGCTAAATCATTGCCTAAACTAAGGGCTCCAGGCAATCCTGTATGTGCCCTAATATGTCCTATAAAGAATGGATCTTTTCTGTCCCAGATTAGACTTTGTATAGTGGAAAACAAAGAGAAAACAGTAGAAGAAGGGGAAATCCTACCAGCATCTTCAAGAGATACTATAGCATTAACTACATACTGACTATCAGAAAATAAATTAAATACAGAATCTTTAAACATCAAAAAAGCTTGTAAAACTGCATTAAGCTCTACCTTTTGAGCTGATTGTTTGGGTACTAAAAATGTAAAAGTTTGATCAGGGGTAACTACTGCTGCTGTACCATTATTTGACCCATCAGTGAATATATTTGGAGCATTCATGATAGGTGTTTTTCTTGTCATTTTTGGAAAAACTACAGGATGCTTAGACCAAAAAGACAACAAAGGATTAGATGGTAAATGATTATCAAATGAAACATTAGATTTACACATGATTATTGCCCAAGTATTTAACTCATTAGCTAACTCATCAATTTGATCCATAGTATATGGAGTAATAATTTTATTGGGAGAAATTCCAAACACTCCCTTCGCTGCTTTTATTCCTTTGAGTATTAAATGTCCTACAGCCTCAGGATACCTAGTAAGAATAGTGTTAGGAGAATAAGATAAATGTATCCACAATAATGGACCTTCTTGCCAAAATACTCCTGTAGGAATATTTTTTGTTGGTAGTACAATAAATAATAAAGGCAAACTTATATCAATTCTATCCAAATGCATATTTTCCATATATGTTTCAATAATTTTTAATGCCTTTCTTGCTTTAGGAGTTAACATGCGGGGTGAATTTGGATCTGATGGACCTTTTCGAATATCAAATAAAGGTCCCAATTCTCCTGTTGGTATACCTAGATAAGGCCTTATCCAATTTATGTCTCCCAATAACTTTTGAAAGTCGTTAAGTGATTTGAGTTGATCTACTCGTATTTGAATTTTTGGTGGACGGACCATGGTTGAGGATAGTAGAACTCCTAAATAATTAATTGGAAAATTCAATTGTACTTTATCTATTGCTATCTCTAGATTATAATTTTTTAATAAGTTTGTAAGTGTGGCATAACATTCCAGCAATATGTTTTTATCTTTATGTGCCAATAATACATCATCCATGTAGTGAAATATTTGTAGTTCAGGATTTTGATTTCTAAGTGGCTGGATTGCTTTGTTAACATATATTTGACACATAGTTGGACTGTTAGCCATCCCTTGAGGGAGTACTTTCCATTCATATCTCTGATCAGGACCTTCATGATTTAATGCAGGGATAGTAAATGCAAAACGTGGACTATCCTTGGGATGAATTGGAATTGAAAAAAAACAGTCTTTAATATCTATAGCTAAAACATGCCAAGTTTTTGGCAAAGCAGACAATTGAGGAATCCCTGATTGAGCAGGTCCCATAATAACCATCTCATTATTAATGGCTCTTAAATCTTGCAATAATCTCCATTTACCAGACTTCTTTTTGATGACAAAAATGGGAGTATTATGGGGAGATATGGAAGGTTGTATATGTCCTTCCGCTAATTGTTGTTTGACCAGATCATGGGCTACTTGTGTCTTTTCTTTAGTCAGGGGCCACTGAGGAACCCACACTGGTCTTTCTGATTTCCAAGTAATTTTGATTGTCTCAGTGGCCCTTTCTGAAAATCCAACCCATGTCTGTCTGTTCCTTGATCTATTTGTACTGGTGCTGCTATACCTTGCCCTTGTTTTCCTAATCTTTTTTCTTTCCTAAAGCCTTGTCTAGCCCTAGTAGTGGGCGCATTAGGATTGATGTTATTTGTTAACGTCAAACCTAATTGATCTAGGACATCTCGTCCCCATAAATTTATAGGAAGATGATCCAATACATATGGCTGTATAGTTCCTTCACATCCTTCAGGATCCTTCCAATCTAATATCATAGAACTTCTATGGGGATTAGTCACCACTCCTAGGCCTCGAAGCGTTTGAGTGGCTTGTTGTAATGGCCAATGTTTTGGCCATTCTTGACGAGATATGATGCTAAGGTCAGCTCCTGTGTCCAGTAGTCCATTAAACTCATGACCTTGAATATTTAGTTTTAGCATTGGGCGAGAATCTAAATTTAAAGACAACATAGCCCAATCTACACCTGTGGAGCCTAATCCCCTGGAACCTCTTTCTACACTATGACTAGGAAATTTATTATGTAGGCTGGGTATTATTAACAACTGTGCTATTCTATCTCCAGGTGAAATTACTGATATACCTCTTGGAGAACTAGCTATAATTTTTATTTCACCTACATAATCGGGATCAATTACCCCAGGACTTATCATAAGTCCTTTTAATGTAGATGAACTACGTCCCAATAATAAGCCTACTGTTCCTTGGGGAAGAGGTCCTTTTACTCCTGTGGGAATGATTTGAACTCCCATCTCTGGAGTTAATACTGCTCTGGCAGAGGGACAGATGTCCAACCCTGCGCTCCCTCGGGTTTGTCTGATGAGGGATTTAATGGACAATGTGTCCTGGGCACTAGCCTGATGGTGTTGCTGGGATCCTCCACTGCCCCGTATATTTGTGGTTGTGGGCCCCGGAGCATTGGGCCCCCCTGTCCGTTTTTTGGCAATGGAGCCTGATGCCTTTCTCCACGATATCGTGGATAAATACCTGGTCTTTGTCCGTTTTTTGATAAGGGAGTACCTTCTATGGTGGTTTGAGAACGGCATTCATTAGCCCAATGTCTCCCTCTACGGCATCGTGGGCAAATACCCGGTATTCTATTCCTTTGATACCTACTTTTGTTAAACCCTCCTCCTATGGGGCAATTCCTTTTAAAATGTCCTGTTTGTTCACAATCATAGCATGTTTTTGGCCTGGCATCTAAAGCCTGTTGTACTGCAGCTGCCAAGACTTGCCCTTGTTCATTAATATCTCTACATAATTTAATATATGTGTTTAAATCTTCATGTCTCCATGGTCTAATAACCTCTCTGCAGCAACGATTTGCTTGGTCATAAGCCAGTTGTTTTATTAATGGCATTGCTTGTTCTGTATCCCCAAAAATTTTGGCAGCCGTTTGAATTAGCCTATCTACAAAGTCAGCGTAAGGTTCATTAGCTCTCTGTATTACCTTAGATAGCTGAGCTTGTAAATCTCCATGTCCTTGTAAAGTCTTCCATGCCCTAACTGCGTCTGCAGCAATTTGTGCATATATAGCAGGATCATATTCAATTTGTTGCCGTTGACCCTCATAAGGTCCTTTTCCTAACAACATATCTAGATTTCTTTGAGGGTAACCGGCTGCTGCATTTCGCCTAGCTGTCTCCGCGCAAAATTCCTCATTGGCAACCTTCCATAACAAATATTGTCCTCCATTTAGTACAGATTTACACATGCTAGCCCAATCTGCTGGCGTCATGTCCAAGTTAGTAATGGACTCGACCATGCTTACCGTGAAGGGAGCTTGGGGACCATAGGTTGTTACAGCCTCCTTTAACTGCTTCACTGTTTTAAAATCTAAAGCACGGTGAATTCGCTGCCCTCCTGCCTGTTCAAGTACAGGGCATGCTAATCTTTGAGGTCCTGTCTCAGGATCCCATTTATCAACTACGGGGTTTGAGGGCCACTCAGCTGTCTCCATCGGTGGGGCTGTTGGTTGAATTACGCCCTCTTGTGATAAAATGGAGTTAGTAACAGCCTCCTGTTGTGGCCTTTTTCCTAACAACCCCTTTTCCTTTAAATTTTCTTCCTCTGTCTGACTAGCTCGAGAGACCTTCTCTTTTGTTTGATCTAAAATGTCTTTCTCCATGGTCTGAACCTCTAACAATTTACTTAACATCTTTTCGGTTTGTTTTTTACTAATTTCTAATCTACTATAAAGATAACGCAACCCAATATGATAGCACAAAACAAAACCGAAACTGAATGAAACAAAAACGGAATAAAAAATCGTTGTATCAATTTTCTCTTCCTCAGGGCCGACAAACTTCAAACCTTTAGTCAACCATTTTTTCCAGTTTGCCTGAGAAATTTCTAGGGATAGGCAGCTTGAAACAAAAACAAGATAAATCAAAACAATAACACATTGTTTTTTGAGTTGGTCACCCATTCTTTCGCTCTTCCTCAGGGCGAGCAATTTCACTTACCTCCAAGCTTCAGAAGTTCCCCGCACGGGCCACCAAATGCCAATGTCTGGCTGGGCACAAATGCCGCAGTCTGGCTGGGCACACAATCACGAGCCACCACACAGCTTGTAGATTCAAACAGCAACTCTTTATTCCCGAACTCACACCAGCCGTCTACAATCACGTTCTGGGGAAATCCACGTTCTCTGCCCAAATCCACCTCCACTAGGCTTCTATCTCCAAAATATACTGTCTAAATCCCGTGAGAACTCAAGGGGAACTCAGGCAGCAGGATATGCCCTATTCCCAGCAGGAATAATCTTAAACCTTAAACCTGGAACCTAAACTGGGAACGCCCTAAACACGATTATCTTAAAACCGGGAACACCCTAATCTGCCTTGGTCCTTGAGCAAGGTCACGTACATTCAATGTCACTGCAACATGTCAGCAACATGGGGTACGCTGGCAAGGAAATTGTCATACCTACTTGGCTAATGGCTCCCAGCATGCCTCAAACCCGGTTTTATTGAGGAGAAGCCAATCAAACGAGGCAAGAGTCACATGCACAGCCCAGACAGAGCTGCATCCTCAGTCCAGATGGCTTTGTGTGCTCAAGATGCTCACAGCTCACCCACAGCCCAGGGCTGGCCTGCCACGTCTCCACATTCCATCGCTCAGAGCTAGGGGGCGCTCAGCTCCTCTGTGGCAGCTCCCTGCCGTACAGCTCAGAAGAAAGCAGCCAGCTCCGCATCACGGAGACTTCTTCGGGGTTGTCCCTCCTTAGGCTGCAGCTTGTCAGCGTCTTGCTGGAGCTGCTCGTCCTTGAGCCCACGCCCCACCCTCCCCAGGAAGGTGGCTGGGCAGGGAGGTGTGGGGGCCCCACAGTCTGCTGAGTGGTGTGGGTCTCGGCTTTGCTGGGCCTGGGTCTCTGCCGTGCAGACTGCACCCGGGTTGTAAACACACCACTGGGTGTCGACTACATCAGCCCTGTCTTTCAAAGTCACGAGGGCCCTGGGCCATTCTTAGAGTCCTTCACCTCTGGGCACTACTGTCCAGTGCTCACCAAGTGGCAGGACCTTTCTCTTCCCTCCTCTCCTCCTTCCCTCCCTCCCTCTTTCCTTGCTTCTTCCTCTCGTACGGTTAATGTTCTCTTTTCTGTCAAAATTAAACCTGTCGTCTGAGCTCGCGACCTGTATCCAATTGTAACTATGGCTCTCACTTGTCCTCTCCAATATAAAAATCAGCCAGTCACGTAGATCCTGACCCCAAGCTCCCCTCTCAGAGCAAGGGGCCGTCGTGCTGAGTTAGGGACAAAACAGACCGACCGGCTGCTGCCCAAGAGCACCTCCTTGCCAGACTGTTGGGTAGCAAATGTTGTCTTGCTCTGCTACTTCTGAGCGCGTCTGATTTCCTGTGGCATCCCAGTATTTCTAACACTCTCTTTTTATCTATAGAATCGATATTTATGGTTACATACAAGCAAATAGATATATTCATTTGGCAAAATGGCACACAACAGAAAGTCAGCTGTATTTTTTCAACCAAGTGTCCACATATTTTAATGCTGTGTACTGAGTAAACATTTTTCCAACTTTTAGTGTTTCAAATAATCTTTAAATTTATGTTTACTCATGTGCTAAGATCCTAATATTTTCATATCTGTAAATCTTTTTGCTTATTTTTATTGAGACGTACATACCAGGGAGTTTATGATTTAAAAGTGGATGATTCAGCAGTTTTTAGCACATTCACAGGGCTGTGCAGCCTCGGCCACCACCTAGTTCCAGGGCCCTTTTATCCCCCAGCCAGACACCAATCCCCATTAGCAGTCACTCCCCACTTCCTACTCCCTGCAGCCCTGGCAACCATTAATCTGTTTTCTGTGTAGAAATGCACTGTGAATTCAGTGAAGAGTCTTTTCCTGGTGCTGAGATGGCTGGGCAAGCTACGCTCATCTGGGCTGTGTTTGACTTTGAATCACAAAACCCTCCATTTTCACACTTTGTCATTTTGTAAATAATAAAAAAAATCAAATTAAACTAAAAAAACCCAAAATCTCCAACAAACATAAATAGTTCTCCTTAAAATTCAGTGTGTCATTTTTAAGGACATTTAAGACAAGAAAATCAGAACCCTCTTCTTCTTGTAAAGCCCCTGCCCTCTCTAAAGAATGTATATAAACTCTGCTCAGGTGGTTCTCGGGGCTCTTTGTTCTCTGCTCTTCTGAAGTGAGCTCTGAGCCCCAGCATGCTGGACCCCCAATAAACCCTTTGCTGTTGCATGAGACGGTCTCTTGGTGGTCTTTTCCTCCAACGCTTGCCCGACCTTTTCTCTCTCAACCTCTCAAATTTCAGATGTTGGGAACAGAGACAGCTGCTTCGTTCTGGGAGCTCTTCTGTGGGAGGGATGGTTCCCCTGGGCTCAGAGAAGACGCCCGGAGGGATCTTCTAAAGCAACCCATCGTCTGCCCTGGTCTCTTGCCCCTCATTCTCCAAGTCACAGAAACCAGAAGTTCATCCTCCCACATCTGTTTAGGAATTGGCCATAATGAATGTCTCTGTCCTACCTTGTCTGATCATAGATAATAAGACCCTCATTCTAGAAAATGTCCTGCCCCACCCTCAGAAGGAAGCTTGGCTGCACAGAGAGGCCATGAAGTCTCTGGACAGGCCTTGCTGGGCCCCTGGGTCCATTAGCCTCAGATTGTGTTTTTTCCCCAATCACACTTGAACCCCCAGTTGGTGCTTCATCCAACCAAAGCGGATAATCCCCTCCCCCTGGCTTTCGGGCCTTCGCTGGGAAGGCTGACATGCTGTATTGTAGTGGTGCCCCCTCCCCCACCAAAGAGTCTTAATTAAGCTCCTCCAGAGACCCTCACCATAATTGTTCTTATTAACAGAAGGTCAGCAAAAATTTCTGCAAAAAAAAAACTGAACGTGAGACAGGACTTCCCATTTCTTGTGAGGTCTAAGTTACTCTATCTTGCAAAAACTAAGTTGGGCTACAGACTTGATGGATGTCATTTCTGCTTTTGTTGTAAAACCTCTTACTAACCTAAAAGTGGGACAAAAGCACTTTCCGTGACCTCAAGAAAAAAAAAATACTTTTATGTTGACTCCTACAAAAATGTAAACCTCCAAGCCCCACCCCCTCCTTGGGTATAAAGTTCCAAGAATTTCCAGACTGAGGTCCAGAGAATCTTTTAGGAGATAGCCCCTTCTGGATCCTGCAGCCCATGAACCTGCTTCCTGTAAATTCCTCGGTGTCTAGCCTCTTCCTTCCTACATCAATACCAAACCATGGCCCCGTCTATTGCTCATGGAGCTTCGCCTGCTAATCTGTCTGTGGTCAGTTTATTTCAGCTCACTCAGTTATTGGAGCTTCAGAGAAAAAGTTTGCCCTTCCTCTAGTGCTGTTTCAGTGTATTTTTGAAAAGAACATTTTTCTTTTGCACTTGGCTGGAATCTCTCTGGAAACTCAGGATAAAATCAATTTGCTTATCCAAGTCCATTTTTCTTGTGGTTGATTCACAAATTGCAGCAACTGTGCCAAGTGATGTCAAAAGGCAGGATTTTCGTGTGTGAAGAAGACAAAATGATCCACGGTGCTCCAAAGTCTAGAGGCCAGCAAGTCTGGTTGAAAAATCGGACATGATGAACATGAATGCTTCTAGGGTATTGGATAATCTGTACTGTATGTATTTCCTGCTTTAAAAAACAAACTTGGAACTTTAGAGTTGTGTTTCTTTTCTCATTCACAAAATTGGGCGTCACTAACCTTCCTTAACTCCCTGTGTCTCTTTTGCCTGGTGGACATTTGAGTGCTCTGTTTTGAGTGCATGTTTCTGGGCCATGGCTTTGGTGCTGTAGGAGGAGTAGGGTCTGCACTTTGGGTTGGTGCTGTAGGAGGGGTAGGGTCTGACTTTCCCCTGGTGCTGACATGGTGTGGAGCAGAGTTTCTCTGCATCACTGTGATCCCATCACCCAGGGGCTTGGTTTAGCAGGTGCTACAGTTTGGGCCTTAAGTGTCCCCCAAGGTCTGTGGGGTGAGTGTGTGGTCCTCAGCATGGTGCTACTGGGAGCCAGTGGAAACTTTAAAGGGTGGCCTTAGTGAGGGACTCTTAGGTCAGGGGGAGTGTGTCCTTAACAAGGACTGTAGGACCGAGCCCCTCCCTCTTATTCCCTGGCCATGAGGTGAGTGGTTTTCTCTGCCAAGTGCTCCTGTTGTGGCCTGTTGCTTTGCCACAGGCCTAAAAGCAATGTGGCCATTCAATCATGAACTGAAACTTCTGAAACTGTGAGCCAAAAATTAACCTTTTTTTCTTTATAAGTTGATTATCTCAGGTACTTGTTACAGTAACAGCAATCTAACAAACATAGCAAGTTCAAGTGATGTTGATGTTCTTGGCCACAGACTACCCTTGAATAGTGAGGAAAGAGATGTAGCCTTTTAAAAACCTGTTTCTGAAGCAAATGACTTGAGGAGCAAGCCAGAGTGGAATTTGCTGTGGTGATAGTAGGGAAGGTCCATCCTTCACTCAGAAATTGTGCTGGTGCTCATTCTCAGTGGCACTTGTTTTTGGTGGTGCTCATTCTCAGTGGCACTGGTTCTCCCTGGTACTCATTCTCAGTGGTACTTGTCCTTGGTGCTACTCATTCTTGGTGGTACTGATTCTTGGTAGTCCTCATTCTCAGTACTTCCAATGTATGAAGAGTGATAGTGGCCAAAGGTACCACACTGGGCTTTCTGTAAGGGTAATTTTAGTGTTTTTCTTATTGTAAGACAACCAGACTCAATGCTCTGTTTCCATAGTCTGTGAGCTGCTTTATAACCTTAGTGAATTCCTTTCTGTTTTAATTAATCAGAGTGGATTTTGTTATTTATGACCAAGAATTTGACCCATTCTTGAATTCTACTTTGGGTTACTAGGTAAAGAATCTCCTCCCTGAGGAGCTAGGTGGTAAAGAATCCCAAGGCTTCGTCAGCTTGGGAAAAGGGCTGGATTGGTTAGCAAGGCCTGCACTCCTGCGGGACCGGGGAATGGGAGCTCACAAGACTCTATCACACTGTTTCATGGTCTGAATTAGTTTCCTACTGATGCTGTGACAAATTACCTCAAACTCGGTGACTTAAAACAATACAAACCAAGTATTTCACAGTTCTGGAGGCCGGAGTCCAAAACGGACCAGCAGGGCTCACTCTGCCTGGCGGTCGTGGGAGAGGCCGTTTGCTGGTGCTTTCCAGCGTCTGGAGGCTGCCTGCGTTTCTAGCCCATGGAGCCTCCCTTCAGTTTCAAAGGCAGTAGTGCTTCGACTAACACCTTCCTCTGACTCTGACCTGGGTTTCTGACATCCTGTCTCTTTTTAAAATTAGGGCCCTTGTGATTCCATTGACCCCACCAGGATAATCCAGAACACTTTCTACATGTCAAGGTCAATAATGAATGGCATGCACAGGATCTCTTGCTGCACAGGACAACATGTCCATAGGTTCTGGGGACCAGGACATGGACATCTGTGAGAGGCAGGATTCTGACTACCACGTGTCTGTTAAGGAGCATCATGACTGACTTGTCTTAATCAGGATTAACATGCTCATTTATGATACCTCAGAGACCAGAGGCATGAGCACTTTGTATTGAGGATTTACTCAGACTTCCTGAGAATACAAATTACTATCCAGCAATTTCTTGTGAGCTAGGAATCAGACAAAAGGAAATAGAAAGATTCTGTGAAGGCTGAGGAAAAATCCCTGTCCTCAAAGGAGGCTTCTCCCAAGGCTGGGAGCTCATTTCATATAGCTAGAGCAGAAATTGGCAAACTATCACCCGCCAACTGTTTTTTTTTTAATATTTATTTTTTAGCTATAGTTGGACACAATACCTTTATTTTATTTATTAATTGTCGTATGTGGTGCTGAGGATTGTATCCAGGGCCTCAAATGTGCTAGGCGAACGCTATACCTCTGAGCCACTACCCCAGCCCCCTCGCAACCTGTTTTTACAAATAAGGTTTTATTGGGACACGGGCACATCTGTTTATTTACATACTGTCGTGACTGTCAGTACTGCACTGTAGAGTTGAACAGCTTTGACACACATGTTCTGGAAAGTCTAAATATTTAGTATAGAATATGTTTGCCAACCCCTGACACAGAGAAGTCCTAGAGCAGAGATTCTCAAGTTTTGGCATGTGTCGGCATCCCGAGGGAGACTTGTTAGACTCAGGAAGTCTGGAATGGGTCTAATAATGTGCCTTTCCTTCTAGTCCCAGGTGATGCTGATGGTGCTAAGGACCTCCCCTTGAACTGCTCCACCGCATACCCCAGGAAGGCAGGGACCCCGCCTACTTGGTTGACAGATGTACACAGCATTCAACACAGAGGGGCCACATCCCTGGCATAAATGTACATAATGATAGCGACCTGAGTAGCGGAACCCGTCGTTTTGTATCAGAGCCACACGAACACTGATAAAGTGACACAAAATCCATGTCCCACCCCCAGGTATGCCCACGTCCCAGTCTCAGACCTGTGAGTATGTGACCTTACCTGGAAAAAGATAACCCACTCTGCAGATGTGATTAAGATGGAGGGGCAGGCTGGGAGGGGAGGGCTCCCCCGCCTGCAGGCCCCCTGGCTCTGCACACTGCAGGAGGGTGGCATCTCAGGCCAACCCTCACCACCTTCACCCTCTTCTCCTCACTTCTCCAGATGGAGGCTGAGATGGGGTAAGAGGTCTGACGGCAAGGCCGTTCCTTGTTACAGGCAGGCTCTTGCAACTTCTGAGAAACAACCTCCAGTGTTCCTGAAGGGCCAGGCTTCTCCCCGGTGCGAAGCCAGAGTCTCTTCAGAAACCTTGCCATGCCATGTCCCCTGGGTGTCAGGCTCAGGCTGAGAGCTGGAGCTCCTGGTGCCAGTGCAGGGTGCGGGTCTCACCTGCAGCTGGACGGAGGCTGGAGAAGGCTCTGGGAGCAGCAGGACATGGGCCCAGAAGCTGCCAGGGCTCAGCTCCAGGAAGACACCGCCAGCCTGGGAAATGAGTCTTGGAAAGTGCTGATGTCCTGTGTCAGTCAGATTTCCATCACTGTGGCAAGTACCTGGGGACAACAGGGGAGGAAAGATTTACTCTGGCCCCTGGTTTCAGAGGTTCAGGCCAAGGTCGGCTGACCCCATTGCTCGGGGCCTGAGGTGAGGCAGGACATCATGGCCTGAACTTTGCTGCATGAGGCTTGGGGGACCTTTCACATCCGAACCATGACATCTCCCATTTTAAGGAAAATCCTTGCTGGAAACGGTGTCACCCTCGTGGCGTGAGGCCGGCTGGCGGTGTGCTGCGGTCTTCCTTCACCAGCCTCTTCACCCCTGTTCTACAGGGCCCGGGAGAGAACTTTGCTGCTGTCTATTCCCTCCTCTTCCTACAGTTGGGGTTCCCCACATAGAGCCTTGGCAGGTGGGTTCTCCAGGACGCAGGTTGTTAGGCTGAAGTTCATTGGGTGAATGTTTGTGGACCAACACACCTGTTGGGCAGGGAGGGGGCAGGACGGACAGCTGAACACAAGCATCCTCAGTCAGTCCTGCCTGCAGCAGCTTTGGGACTGGGAAGCTCTGCAGAGTTCAGTTACCAAAGGCCAGGGTGCCTGGATTTCACCCCAGCACGGAGTGGTCCTCACACATGGGACTCTCCCCACCCCACAGAGCCTCGGACAAGACATCTCTTTTCAACTGAAGGCAAGTGGACTCAGAGGACTCAGATGATTGCTTGTTGATACCAGCTCTCCCACAGCTGGGGAAAGAACACCTGGTCAACACACTGCTGCATGTACCACATCCCTGTCTTGGCATCTAAATGATAGGAGTATATAAGGTTGCACACCTCAGTGTATTTCCTTCCATGGAGTCTGTGAAATAGCCCTACCAAGTTTTAACTTAGACACGAAGAGCAAATCACAAAGAGCCAACCCTGCACTCCCAAACCCCAGTGAGATGCTCGTGCTGGGAGAGGCCATGGGGATGGAGACCAAGTGAAGCAGGTGGAAGCCTGTGTCTTTCCTCTATCTCACGGACACTCGGGTTTAACCTGCTGGGCATTGCATGGGGCAGGGCTCTCCATCACCACTCTGATAATTTCTCTGCAAAACATTACAGAACAAGTGTAGCTGAGTTTGCATATGTTAAGTATATACATTATGTGGCTCTAACATGAGACCAGTCCTTCCTTTTTAAACATCATCCTGCCTAGGACTTTCTTTGTTGTGGAATAAGAATCCTTGCATGCTCTGTTCTTGAGAAACCAAGACCTGGTGTACCCACGGGGGCGTGTAATAAATATGACAGGGCCGGGCAAGTGCTGTACAAGCATGAGCGTCAAGGTCAGCTTCGGGGAATGAGTGCTGATGATTTGACTTGCTTCCTTTGTGTAGCTTTGGCTTGATTGATTTTGTTCTATGGAAAGATTTCATGAATAGTAGGTGCAGCCATGGAAGCTTTCTATTGACTAAGGTATCAAAATTATAATCTTAGTGTCCTTCAGAGTCTTACACGGTTGACCATGAAGGTTTCCTCGTTTTACTGAATTCATAATTTAAGGAACACTGGTTGACAAAAATAGCTACCAATGTCATATAAAGTGGAATGAGACAGTGGACAATCAAGTGCTCCAGGGACAGCCGGCCCAGCTAACCTTCCTTCTGAAATCACAGTGAGAAAATAACTCTCTGAGTCCTTCCTTCCTTCCTTCCTTCCTTCCTTCCTTCCTTCCTTCCTTCCTTCCTTCCTTCCTTCCTTCCTTCCTTCCTTCCTTCCTTCCTTCCTTCCTTCCTTCCTTCCTTCCTTCCTTCCTTCCTTCCTTCCTCCCTCCCTCCCTCCCTTCCTTCCTTCCTTCCTTTCGTACCAGGGATTGAACCCAAGGGCATTGAGCCACACCCCCAGCCCTTTTTTTGTATTTTTACTTATGGAAAATATTCCTTTCAAAGAAAAAAAATGCGGGCTCTTGGTTGGCAAATAGTAATCTAGGTTTTGCCCCAAATGTGCCTACACTTTTTGGAGACTTCACATGTCCCCGGTGAGAGGTCCTTCAGTGGGGGCTGGAAGGAAGTGCTCCCTCAGTGGCAGGCAGATGCCCTCCTCTTGGGCACTGAGAAGGAGGTTGGCCACCAAGTGTGTCCTCGGGCAGTGCCATGCAGCTGCACCTGCAGAACACTGCTCCCAACTCTCGGGTCCTCGGGGCTTCTACACTCATGTCTGCTTTGCTCCCTGGGTGAGCGGTGGCATGTTCTGCTGGGCAGTGTACCGGAAGCCGCGTGGCAGCCAAGGCTCAAATGCTCAAACGCCGGTGGGAAAGCGTGAGTGTGGGTGGAGCAGCGAAAGCTTCTCTGGGAGTCGGCTTGCAGCCGAGAGTCCTTCCCGTTTCACCAAGAAGCAAACCCAATGCAGCCCGGAAGACTTAACCACAGCGGGTTTCCTGCTTCAGATCAGTAGGTTTAAGGAAGGAGGCAGCTGACAGAGGAAGCAGAAGCAAGGGATTGCAGTGGTGGGAAGACGCACCTGGTGCCTCCAGGAGGTAGAAACGCAGGGGTCCTTCAAAGCACATACCCCGACTCTGTGTCGGAGCACAGACTGGGACTATGCGCTGCAGTGTCACCCACTAAGCCGCCTCTGAGGCGGCCATCCCGTCAGCTATGGGTGCTCATTCCCTGACTGCAGGCCCTCCATCACGGGTCGCTGATCTGTTCAAACACACGTGCCCACATTGCCATATTGACCTTTACCTTTGTCATGTGAGAACACGGTGAGAAGGTGGCTGTCACCCAGGCCAAGTGCCCACGCAGACCCCAAGCACACTGGCACCCTCATCTCAGACTTCCAGCCTCTAGATGGAAAAAATAACTTTGGGTTCTTGAAGCCATTCAGGCTGCGGTATTCTGTTGTGGCAACCCCAGCTGCTTAATATGGTCTCTCACTGATTCAATCAATAATTGCTAACAGTCAGGCATCGTGTGAGTTCCTGGAGATGAAATGACACAGGGTCAGTGGGACATCCCCACTGGTTCTCTCACCTCCCAGGTCACTGTGAGATAATAATTGATACGAAGCGAGATGCCCCATTGCTGATGGTGTGCTGGTGGCTGAAAGAGCAGGTTCTGGGCCAGGTTACCTGGATCCAAACTCCTGCAACCAGATATTTCCTAGCTGTGTGTCTTTGGGCAAGTGAGTTCACTTTGCCAAGTCCCAGGTATTTCTTCTGTGGGGCAGTTGTGAGAGAGGTGTGACCATCTTTATAGAGGGCCTAAGGCCTGCTGCGGGCCGCGGGCCAGGCCTCTGAGTCTGGGAGGGTGGAGCTTTCCCCTGGCTTGGGAGTCCTATGATCCCGAGGTCCTGGATGAATGAATGAGAAACTGAAAATATTGGACCAGAGTAGTATCATGGTCTCTGAATAAAATCAAATTTACACTTATCATCTTTGAGTGTCTGATTAAAAGCTCTGAGAACACCCAGGCCAATGGTTAATAGTCATTTTTGCCCCAGGGGACATGTGGCAATATCTGGAGACACTATTGTCCCAGCCGGGGAGGAGGTTGCTATGGGCTTCCAGCCTGGAGAGCTCAGGGATACTGTTGAACATCCCACAGGGCCCGGGAAACACCCCACAGGGAAGAGTCATCCAGCTCCAAAATAACAGTGCCCAAGTCCAGAAGCCCCGCTCTGGCCATGGAGCCACGTTTGGACCTTGGGGTTCACTGAACAGTCATGTTGTCTGGTGCTGGGTGAGGGAGTCTGACCCAGAAAGTCCTGGTGATCACAAACATTAAAACAAACAGCTGGGGCCTATGGCTCCCCAAAGATGCTCTATTTCTTCTTCGACTCGTTGGTTTTTAGATGCCCTGGTGATGATTTCGGGCTCAACTTCTGGATCACGTGTTCCTTTAAAGCATGGGATTTGCTGTAATTAAGATCCAAGGACAGCAAAACTTTTCCCCCTCAAAGAAGCTCGTGAGATGAAAGATTCATGCTTCCCAGTGAACAATCAGCCCCCTGTGAGTTTCCTTTTGCTTGTTACCATTCCAAATTCCTCATATTCATCCCTTTCCTTCATTTCCCCGTCTCCGCTGATGGTGAATTGTTGAAGAGCAGCAGGAGAGGCCCCATGTAGGGGCCCTGAGAAGCCCCCAGGCTGCTGGGCAGCCCCTGAGTGGGGCTGTCACGAAGGATCCTTCCCCAGGGGACCGGAGAGGAAGCCGAGAACTTACTTTTAAAATTTAAACGATGCTCAGAATGAAAGGAATAAAGTAATGAGCATGTTTTAATTCATCAAATACTTCATTGACATTAATCTGAGATCAAACCAACCCAGGATGGCAGACTCTGCTTGTCACCTTCTCTAACAGCTTCACTCCCTAATGCCACGCACCGTAAGAGCAAAATGACAGATGGCCGCTCAGAGCAAGTATTCTGTTTCTTAGACTCCCTGGAAACTAGATGTGTCCTTGTGGCTCAGTTCTGGCCAACAGGAGAGGGGAGCAGAGTTATGCGGCAGCTTTCAGCCATGCTCCCTGAAGGAGAGCTGGCAGACAGCTTTAGTCCTGCACTTTGTTCTTTCCTCCATCTGGCTGCCTGCAGATCACGTGATGGCTGGAGCTACAGCCAAAACCTGGTACCACGAGGACCAGGGCTATAGTAAGAACTTGAGGACTTACTGACTTAAGAAACTCCTTACCAAGCGTGGACTGGCTGATTTTGAGTTTTTACCTGAAATCGAGAACGATTCTAATTTTTAAAAGCCATCACCATCCTCAGCAAAATGTCCCCATAAGCAGTGCCTAGACAGGAAGGAAGCAGCCACCCACTCATCTTGATTTCTGCACTTGAGAGATGTTTTCTTCCATGAAAACTCCTCTACCTTCGTGAGGTGGACTTGGGAGAGGTTTCAGAACGTTGCCCAAGGAAAGTGCCTTCTAAATGACAGAGAGGGGGGAGATTTTTAGTTTTTCACAAAGTGGGCCATTCAAAAAGGTGGGAATCCAGTGAACAATTAATTGTGATAAAAACAAACATTTCTAGAGCATCCGCAGCCAAGCCAGGGGCCTGCTGGGCCCCGGGGGCCAGCCTCAGTGGGCCTCTGCCCCTCCCTATAAGAAACAAGCCAACACTGGCCAAAGGAAAGCGGAACCTCACAGTTTGATCAAACAGGGGGAAGCAGCTGGACGGCTACCCTGCTGACCCACAGGGCAGTTATGACTTACAGGAACAAGTCAGGTGAGGTACCATGCAGAGTTAGTGAGTGTGGACTTAGAACGTGTCAGTTATGATTTCCTTGGCACCTGTGCTCAGCATGAGAAAGTTTTTCTTACTGCGAGAAAGTTCTGGAGCTCTCTGTCTCACAGGAGCTCCCCTGGGCTTAGGCCAGGGGGACTGTGAACAGAGACACGAGTTCTGGGTCAGTGGCTCTAAGAACACGCAGTCCAACGGAGAGAAGAGCTTGCAAACAAAGAACCACGCCTTGGGACGACGGACGTGACCGCACCTGCTGCAATCCCAACCTGCCCCCTCGGTTCTACCTTTCCTGATCCTCCAGTGCATCATCACTGCAGTAGGTGACACTGGAGAGAACTGTCCCAGGGGCAGTGGGACTGGAGAGAGGCGGCTGGGTCCATGATTGCACAGCAGGCAGTTCACCGGGGAGCTACTGACGGAAGCAGAAGTGTGGAACTGGCAGCAGCAGGATCTATGTGACTAGGGCCAGAAGGAGGGGCTCATCTAATGTTCAGGACAAAAGGGACTTCATCCAAGATGGATGGACCTGGTTTATCTCAAGCCCACATCAAAGGTGTCAGGCACGCTCCTGGCGCAACCATGACTGGGCCCTGTTCAGGGCTCCACAGGCTACTCCAGTGCTTTTGTTTGTCTGTAGGATCCCTCCGGAAAAACCATCCAGGGTTGCTTGGGCAGTCATGTGGTTACGGCTCAAGATGGCTGTGGTCAGGTCAAGCAGACCCCTGCAGCTGGTACCTGTTCCCCTCTTCTTGGATGACAGTGAGCTCTGTAGCAGGACCCGTGGCTTCCCAGCTTGACGTTCCAGCCTCCCCGGTGATTCTGGGGTCATGTGCCTATATTCTAGCCTGTGGTGTTAGGGAGGAAGGAGAATCCAGTTTCCACGTTGGGCCCTTAGAGAAGTTCCGCAAGCCTTCTCTTTCCCCTCCTTCCCGGTGACTGGGCTGAGGATGGGATGGTTGGGGGCTTGAGCCCAGCATGGACCTCACATTGGAATCTGTGTGTTGAGGTTGGCAGGACGACAGATTAGAAACCCCCAGGGCGCCATTCTGAGGGCTTGGAGCTGCTGTGCCAGCTGTGAGCTGCCTGCTTTCATGCTCACATAGGACAGAACCCCGAGCGTTTCTCTCTCGTAAGACACTGTTACTTCGGGTCTCTGATTCCAGCAGTCAAAACTATCCAGGTGAACATTCCCACCCGCATCCTCTCTCCCTCTCACAAGGGTCCCGGCTGGAGGAGAGAAATGGGAACATCAGAGATCACTGGTCAGGAGAAACCAGAGGTGCTCTTGTCCCTTGTCCTTTGGCAGGGCCTGGGACATGGCCCTGTTATGGGCAGGAGCAAGAGCCTATCAGTCTGGTTTCTGTAGGTGTATGTCGTGGACGTGTTCTCAGAGCTTCCTGTGACTCACCAAGGTTAAGGCACCAGGAGACCCTGCATGGCCTGAGGAGTCCAGCAGCCTGATGTTCCTGGCTCAGAGAAGGTGGAGAGCTGCAGAGCATTTGGGAACCCCAGCCGGTGCTGGGAGTGGGGGAGGGTGACACAGCTGACAGCTGCACACGGTGATGTCAGTGGGTGAGGACGCCAGGTCCTGGCATTCCCCACCGGATGCCATGGATGCTTCTGGAACACAGAGGTCCTACAAGGAAGGAGACTCACTTTCCAGTGCTGGAGGTCTAGGAACAGAATATCTGAGATACGCACATTGAGTTATGTGCCTTTGACAGCCCACCAACCAGGCTGAAATTCACACCGCTCCCAGGTTGGAGTGTTCAATGCACTGCAGCCTCACAGAGGGAGAGGCAGGTGTTTCTGCCAGACAGGCCTGAGGAGGAGTGCATACTCAGAAAAGCATTTGTCCAAGCAGGGCATGGAGGTGCACGCCCCTAACCCCAGCAACTTGGGAGGCTGACGCCAGAGGATCGCAAGGTAGAGGCTAGCCCCATCTTCTGAGTGAGGTCCTCAGCAATTCAGCAAGACTCTGTCTCAAAATAAAATAAAAAGCACTGGGAATGTAGCTCAGTGGTTAAGCAGCATAATCACAAGTGTCTGGAACCAGAGTCTTGGTCCAGCTCTTGTCTCTGCTGCGTGTTGGTTTCACGGCACTGGGCAGGGCACTAACCTTTCCAGGGTGGGTTTCGTCATCTGTGAAATGGAGATTAGGACACGGCTTCTTGTAAGCTGCCATGAGGTTAACTAAACCACGAGATCAGGGTTTATCAGTGTGCCTGCACACAGCACGTGCCTGGTTGGTGTCAGCCTTTGTCCTCGTTATTATCTAATACTAAATAATGTCACTTCTCTCCTGGCATGTACCAGAAATGTGTGATATTTGGTTTAAATATTTGTTTACCTATTTTTAGGGATTTATACCATGCCTCTTTCCTCCAAAGGACTGGAAGTTGAGCCAGTGTACACATTCACTAGCCTTCCAGGGCTGCTGCAGTATAATACCACAGAACAGGAGGCTGAAGTAACAGAAATCTATTTTCTCCCCTTTAGGAGGCTCAAGTCCAAGATCAAAGTGTCACGGGGCCTTCTAAGGCCTCCCCCTGGCTGGCAGGTGGTCGCCGTCTCACTGAGTCCTCACTTGGTCTTTCTTCTGTGCACCTTCAACCCTGGTGTCTTTTGTGACCACATTTCTTCTTGAAAGGACACCTGTCAGATTGGATGAGGGCCCCTGATGGCCTCAGTTTAACCTCACCACTGTTTAAAGCCCTATCTCCAAATAGCACCAGAGTCTGAGGTATTGGAATCGGGGGACACGGTTCAGCCTGTATCTGCACTTTTGAAACAGTATGTATCAAGGTCCAGCAGAGGCTCCAGAGACCCGGCCCTGCTGAGATCTCCTTAGCCAGAGGGCCTGGTCCTCCTCCTGCGGCCCCCTCTGCCTCTGAGCTGAGGGAGGTGGTGAGACTCCTCCCGGAAGCAGGGGTGGAGAGTGTGGCTGTCCTGGGAGAGGGTCCGCGAGCCTCCAGCTCACCCAGGGCGAGGGGAGCACTTCAGTGATTGCTGTGTGTCCAGGAGGTCTTGAGGACGGCTTTCAGA
Source organism: Marmota monax (assembly GCF_021218885.2). Lineage (NCBI taxonomy): Eukaryota > Metazoa > Chordata > Mammalia > Rodentia > Sciuridae > Marmota > Marmota monax. The sequence continues at coordinate 27,043,467 of NW_026695222.1, forward strand.
GCAGTAGGCCATAGCTGTGGCTGGCTGGATGCTGGGCAGAGGACTGGGCAGGACCTGGCTGCAAGAAGGCTGTTGGTGTGAAGCTGTGTGAGATTCCTGTGGACCATCACATAGCGCAGGCTGCTCCATCCCGGCCCAGGGGCTTCTGTGGCTGGGTAAGTGTTCGTGTGTGTGTGTGTGTGTGTGTGCGTGTGTGTGTGTGTGTGTGTGTGTGTAGGGGACTGTCCTGTGCAGCCTAGGATATATTAGTGGCATCTCTGGCCTCCACCCATGAATGCCAGTGTCACTCCCACCCAGTGGTGACAACCCCAGATATCTCCAGGCAAGCCAAATGTCCCCTGAGGGCAGAGAGCCACTAGTGGAGAGGCCCACGGTGTCCAGGAGGATGGCTGCGTGGTCAGCAGGAGAGTGGGAGGCTCCGTGGAGTCAGGAGCTGGGCAGAGAGAGCTCCAGTGGGGCCGGGGCTGTCTGCAGGACCAGCTCCCTGCGTGAGGGACTCAGCTGGGGGACCCTGTGGCCCTCCAGCTGCGTGATCCTGGGAGTCGGCTGCCCTCATGCAGTGTGGGAGGAGCTACTGTGGGCGTCCAGGGCCCTGGAGCAAAGACAGCGTTTCCACTGGCTTAAATGGATGGACTGGATTGTTAGTATCCAAGAGGGACAGAGAGAACATGGGCGTCTGCTATGGGCCTCATTAGGGGCAGGAGTGTGGACTCGGCAGGACAAATTGAAGAAGCCGTAGATGGGAGCATTCACCCCCTGCCTGTGCCCTGCTGGCTCTCCAAGCCCCACAGACTGCTCAGGAAAAGTGGTACGACTCTGAGGTAAACCAGAAAGAAAGAAAACAGGCGACTGAAAGTCCTGCTGGAACACCCTTCTGGGCTGCCTTTGTCGTCTTTGAGCTACCTGATGACTGACGGTGGCTGTGAGCAGAGAGATGCAGGTGTCTGTTGGGTGGAGGACAGTTGATGGTCACCCTGGGGACAGACGCTACTTCATGTCAGTTTGTGCTGTGGACATGTGTTCTTCAGACCCACCCTTGGGACAGTGCTCACATCTCACTGGCTCCCTCATTAGTTAATGAATTAACTTGGAGTTTGACACACACTCAAATATTGTATGGGCGTCATGATTCTACTTTTTAAACACATGATTTTTTTGTTTTTTGAACCAAGGATTAAACCCAGGGCACCTAACCACTGGGCTACATCCCCAGCTTTTTAAAAAATTTATTTTTTAAAAAAAATTTGTTTTTATTTTGAGACAGGGACTCGCTAAGTTGCTGAGGCTGGCTTTGAACTTGCGCTCCTCCTGCCTCAGCAGGAGTTGCTGGGATGACAGGCGTGCATCAGTGCGCCCAGCTTAGGCACATGATTTTTATCAGTGGGTGGCGTTTTCTTTTAACCTGGGCTCTGAGATCTGGTCTCCACCTGCACTGCCTTGGGCTGCAGTCTGAGGCCCAAAGTGTCCAGGTGTGTATCCCAGGTTGTGCCATTGCCCTGGAGAGGTGGCCCTGGTGAGGGACTCTCAGGCACCCACGCTTGATGGGCCCGTGGATGACCTGCAGGGGGATGAGTGGGCAAAAGGCGCAACTTTGCTTTTGTCCCCACTGCTGTCCCCTGTAGTGCACACCAGGCATTTTCTGGCCTGCCCACACTTCTGACTGGACCTCCTCTCAGGTTCTGTCCCAGGGGAGAGCTTCAGCAAGTGGTGAGAGGTGGGTCCCGGGAAGCTGAGGCAGAGCCCCCCAGACACTTGGCTTCTAGAGCAAGTGGCAGGAAATAGCAACCATCCAGAGACTCCCTGCCTGGGCCTCGCTTCACCTCAGGGAGTCGCCGGCCAGGAGCATGTTTTGTTGAAGGCTAGAACTCAGCAACACTGGTGCGTAATTGGCAGGGCAGATTTTTGTTCTAAGCAGACAGTTATCTCAGTCATTCATGCTTAAAGTCGATGGAACTGAAAGCCTCAATTTTACTGGAATGGCCTATAATTTGTGCATTATTTTTAAAAGGAGAGATACTCAGGGGTTGGAATGTTTCTCCCTTTTCAATTGTCATGCAACTCATTGATAGAGTCTGTAAACAAGTCAGGATGGCGCCTGGCAAATGTTAGAGTCTGTTAACAAGTCTGGATGGCACCTGGCATTTTGCCAGAGGGAGTGGTTTGTGAAGTAACTCCAGAGAGCCATTAAGTGTGGAGATTCCTTATTGGTTGACTGCTGTATAGAGTTTATGTTAATTAGATAAGCTGTGTGGAATGTATATATACCGCTCTAGTCCTACAATAAACGGCTCCCACTCCTGCTGTATCAACGTACACAAGTTGCTCGTCACCCCCTGCCACAGTCTGGCTGGGCACAAAATCATGAGCCACTCACAGCCTTGTAGATTCAAACAGCAATTCTTTATTCCCGAACTCACACCGGCACCCTACAAGCACGTTCTGCGCAAAATCCACACTTCCACTGGGCTCTGCATCTCAAAATACTCTCTGAATCCCGCGAGAACTCAACGGGAACTCAAGGAGCGGGCGGGCGCTTGAGGCAGCAGGATACGCCCTATTCCCACCAGGGTCCACCTTAAACCTGGAACTGCCCTAAACCCAAGGAGCGGGATACTCCCTATTCCCAGCAGGATCCACCCTAAACCTGGACCCACCCTAATCCAGCAGGATCCTCCCTAAACCCGGATCCACCCTGGTCCTTGAGCAGGGTTACCTTACTCAAACATACATGCAATGTCACTGCAAATGACCTGGGTCCAAAGGCAAGCCCATTTCCACAATGGAGAGTCCTCCCTCTAAGCAACATGGGGTAGGCTGACAAAGAAATTCCCATGCGTCATTCCTACTTGGCAATGGCTCTCAGCAAGCCCCCGGTTATTTTGCTGCAGCCGGACTGCGGCAACTCATCATATTTCTCTTTAAAACCCTTAACACCCCAATAGAAAATAGGATTAGGAGAAGAAATCCCTGTCCCCTGAGAGGACACTGGCAGCCCTCCTGAGGAGGCTGAGTCTTGAAGTCACACCATCCACCTGTCCTGCTGCTAAAATGGGGTTATTTGGTGCTACCCTAAGGGTGGCCCAATTTCCATCTCATTTCTGGGTCTCAGCTTGCCTGTGTGAGTGTGCTCTACTAATAAGTGTTTTTTGTTTGCAAACCACATTGTATTCACTATAGAAAAACTGAAGAGAGAAAAGTTGGAGAATTAAAATTAAGGTGTAGTCTACGGCCATGTCAGTTAAATTGTGACCTTTTCTTTTCATATCAATTGAATGAAAACAGGATTTGTTTGCAGCTAGATTTATGCTTCTTTGCTGCCTCTCCCGCGACTGTTCTCAGGGAAGCAGGCATTCTCCCCACTCCTCCCTGCTGAGGGGGCGGCTTGCTCCAGAGCAAAGGCAACAGGCCAGGTTGCTCCAAGACCCTTCCTTTGCTGCCTTTGTGTCCACATTAATGCTTATCTTGGGAAGTAAAGGAGGCTTCTGCAGACTAGTGAGTGACTTCCCAGCCTTGGGGACTCTGTAGTGCCCCATCAGGCCTTACCTGGCAGGACCAGGCAGGTATGGGGAGACCTGCTAGGGGTGTGCTTTCAAAGTGGTAACATGTGCCTAACCTCCCTGGAGCCCTGGCAGAAGTGCAGATTGTGACCCAAATTGTGCACATACTGCTGGTCTGGACTAATGGACCCAGGGGAGGCACATGTCACCTGTCCATGGATCCCACGTAGCAGGGCCCTAGAAAGAAGGCCTAGACTGGTCCTTGACAATCGTAAAGTTCTCCCAGGTTTTTCTTGGTCCTCACATAAGAACCAGGGCAGCAGATCCAACAGGCCTGGGGCGATGGGCATTCTGGGACAGTCTCTGTATACATGGTCAGATGCTGGCAGCTGGAAGTTGCCGCAGTCTGGCTGGGCACAATCAGGAGCCACTTGTCAAAAGAAACTAACTTTATTTTTAGAACCACACACGACAAACAAAATAGTCTCTCAGGAAAAACCCTCAGAGCCTCAACTGCCACCACCGGCTTTCCACAAGCCTCTCTCTCCCACACAAGCTTCTCTCCACCTCCCACAATCCTCCTGCTCTTGAGGCCGATTGGCTGGGTCACGTGGGCGGAGCCAAAAAAGTCCCCCAATGAGCAGCTCCGTGGTCTGAAAGGGCAGGGAAACAGTCCAATGAGCATCACCGCAGAGGAGCCAATCAGCTAGATGTTGCTGGGGCCGAGGAGCCAATCAGCTAGATGTTGCTGGGGCCGCTGTGAGCCAATCATCAGCCAGCAGCTGGAAGTTTGCTGGCAGCTGGAAGTTTGCTGGGGCCCCTTTGGCTGTGGCTCTCAACATCTCCCCCTCTCTGTTTAAACAACAAGCATGTGGCTTAGGGACCGTGCCTGTTAGGCAGTCCAATTCAACATATGGTCCTTACCCGTCATCGGATGAACTGACCTCTAGGCGTCAGCCTCCTGTCTTAGGTTGGTACCACTGCAATTGGATCATACCCGTCACTGACTACCGGTCCAGCATACAGCCATACTTGTGGATAGGCCTTTGCACCTGTGGGGGGGTGAGGTTCTTTGCCTCACCTCTGTTGGCCCCCAAATTTTAGACCATCACTAGTAGAGGAGGATGCAAAATGCCATGACATTAAGCCAATTGAGGGCTCCTAAATTGTACCACCGGTGACACCATCAGCAAAAATACTCCAGCACTACCACAAGTCACTGCACCAACAGATAGTTCACAATGCATACAGGTGAGCTCACAATGTGTCCAGGCAAGTTCTGCAAGCAGTTCAGTGATGGCTATTGTAGAAGCTGTAGATTGGTTTTATCTTTGACTTCACCAGCACTGGGATGAAGATAGGAATTCTGGCAATAATGGCTAAAGAAAAAATTATGTAACATTCCAGAAGGCACTAAAAGAAAACAATTTTCTTAACAATTTACATTGTCTTCACCGGCACTGGGATGAAGATAGGAATTCTGGCAATAATGGCTAAAGAAAAAATTATGTAACATTACAGAAGGCACTAAAAGAAAACAATTTTCTTAACAATTTACATTATCTTTAAGAGAATTATTAAATATAATGAAAAGGAAAGGTGAAAGTAAACAAACAGATCTGTTAACCTTCTTTTTTGTTTACATATTAAAACAATCCTCAACAGTTGTTTACCCAATTTAAATTAAACCATATAAATCACGTGAAAAAAAAAATATTTGGATCCATTTTATCATGAGCGCTCATCATATATGATATATGGACATACGTACATTCAAACATATAACACAAAACACAAGTGTGCACACATAATATAATACATACAACACATAACATTATAGTAAAGACCTTATAACTTTTTACAGGTGAAATCTCCATTGCAATGTTTAAAAACTCTATAGTCAAAAAATAGAACTGATCAGCAAAACATTAACCTAGGTCTGTATGAGCTCAAAAAACAAAATAGAACTTCATGATATGGCAAAGGGCAATAATAAAATAGATATTGAAAAAAGCATCCTGGTTCTGTTGCAGATGTAAGAATAGCCAAACTGGAGTTTTGGATATCAGTTGTTATGGATTTGAGCCAAATCATCTTCTTTTTGGTCTGTAGAAATCGCTTTAGTTAATCTTTCTGGAATCCAAATCGGCTGCTGTTCTCCCTGTGGAAACACATAAACAGACCCCCGACTCCAGACAATCACTGGGTCAGGACCTTGGTTAATCTCTCTGGAATCCAAATCGGCTGCTGTTCTCCCTGTGGAAACACACAAACAGACCCTCGACTCCAGACAATTACTGGGTCAGGACCTTTCCATTGTCCTGTTAGAATATCCTTCCAAAGTACCTTGGGCTTATGTACATTTTTTGGACACATATGCCTTTCCGCAGCACTAAGTCCTGATGAATCCAAATTTAAAAAGTTTAGAGTAAAAAGGGTTATTTTAAGTTTATCTTTGGGGAATATATACCCCTTCCCAATTCCTTCTTTTTGCTTTAATAAGTACATTTTAATAGTTTGATGAGCTCTTTCAACTATGCCTTGTCCCTGTGGATTGTATGGGATTCCTGTTATATGAGTAATGCCAAATGTTGAGCAAAATTGTTTAAAAGAGGTAGAAGTATAACCAGGGGCATTATCTGTTTTTAACTGTTTTGGAACACCCATAGTGGCAAAATTTTGTAAGCAATGAGCTATAACATCTTTAGTTTTTTCTCCGGCATGAAGGGAGCCCATCAAAAATCCAGAAGAAGTATCAACTGTAACATGCAAATATTTTAATTTTCCAAATTCTGGCAAGTGTGTGACGTCCATCTGCCAAATATGGTTAGGTATCAATCCTCTAGGATTGACTCCAAGATTAACTTGTGGTAAAAAGGTCACACAATTTTGACATTGTTTTATTATTTGTCTAGCTTGTTCCTTAGTTATTTTAAAGTGCTTTTGTAAAGTATTAGCATTGACATGGAACTTTTTATGAAAATTTATAGCTTCTTCTAGTGTAGAGAAAATATGTATGTCATGTGTAGTTTTATCTGCTAAATCATTGCCCAAACTAAGGGCTCCAGGCAATCCTGTATGTGCCCTGATATGTCCTATAAAGAATGGATCTTTTCTGTCCCAGATTAGACTTTGTATAGTGGAAAGCAAAGAGAAAACAGTAGAAGAAGGGGAAATCCTACCAGCATCTTCAAGAGATACTATAGCATTAACTACATACTGACTATCAGAAAATAAATTAAATACAGAATCTTTAAACATCACAAAAGCTTGTAAAACTGCATTAAGCTCTACCTTTTGAGCTGATTGTTTGGGTACTAAAAATGTAAAAGTTTGATCAGGGGTAACTACTGCTGCTGTACCATTATTTGACCCATCAGTGAATATATTTGGAGCATTCATGATAGGTGTTTTTCTTGTCATTTTTGGAAAAATTACAGGATGCAATGACCAAAAAGACAATAAAGGATTAGATGGTAAGTGGTTATCAAATGAAACATTAGATTTACACATGATTATTGCCCAAGTATTTAACTCATTAGCTAACTCATCAATTTGATTCATAGTATATGGAGTAATAATTTTATTGGGAGAAATTCCAAACACTCCCTTGGCTGCTTTTATTCCTTTGAGTATTAATTGTCCTACAGCCTCAGGATACCTAGTAAGAATAGTGTTAGGAGAATAAGATAAATGTATCCATAATAATGGACCTTCTTGCCAAAATACTCCTGTAGGAATATTTTTTGTTGGTAGTACAATAAATAATAAAGGCAAACTTATATCAATTCTATCCAAATGCATATTTTCCATATATGTTTCAATGATTTTTAATGCCTTTCTTGCTTCAGGCGTTAACATTCGGGGTGAATTTGGATCTGATGGACCTTTTAGGATATCAAATAAAGGTCCCAACTCTCCTGTTGGTATACCTAAATAAGGCCTTATCCAATTTATGTCTCCTAATAACTTTTGAAAGTCATTAAGTGATTTGAGTTGATCTACTCGTATTTGAATTTTTGGTGGACGGACCATGGTTGAGGATAATAGAACTCCTAAATAATTAATTGGAAAATTTAATTGTACTTTATCTATTGCTATCTCTAGATTATAATTTTTTAATAAGTTTGTAAGTGTGGCATAACATTCTAGCAATGTGTTTTTATCTTTGTGTGCTAATAATACATCATCCATATAGTGAAATATTTGTAGTTCAGGATTTTGATTTCTAAGTGGCTGGATTACTTGGTTAACATAAATTTGACACATAGTTGGGCTGTTAGCCATCCCTTGAGGGAGTACTTTCCATTCATATCTCTGATCAGGACCTTCATGATTCAGTGCAGGGATAGTAAATGCAAAACGTGGACTATCCTCGGGATGAATTGGAATTGAAAAAAAACAATCTTTAATATCTATAACTAAAACATACCAGGTTTTTGGCAAAGCAGACAACTGAGGAATCCCTGATTGAGCAGGTCCCATAATAACCATCTCATTATTAATGGCTCTTAAATCTTGCAATAATCTCCATTTACCAGATTTCTTTTTGATGACAAAAATGGGAGTATTATGGGGAGATACAGAAGGTTGTATATGTCCTTCTGCTAATTGTTGTTTGACCAGGTCATGGGCTGCTTGTATCTTTTCTTTAGTCAGGGGCCACTGAGGAACCCATACTGGTCTTTCTGATTTCCAAGTAATTTTTATTGTCTCAGTGGCCCTTTCTGAAAATCCAACCCATGTCTGTCTCTCCCTTGATCTATTTGTATTGGTGCTGCTATACCTTGTTCTTGTTTTTCTAATCTTTTTCCTTTCCTAAAACCTTGTCTAGTCATAATAGTGGGTGCATTTTGGTTGATGTTATTTGTTAATGTCAAACCTAATTGATCTAGGACATCTCGTCCCCATAAATTTACGGGAAGATGATCCAATACATATGGCTGTATAGTTCCTTCACATCCTTCAGGATCCTTCCAATCTAATACCATTGCACTTCTATGGGGATTAGTCGCCACTCCTAGGCCTCGAAGCGTTTGAGTGGCTTGTTGTAATGGCCAATGTTTTGGCCATTCTTGACGAGAGATGATGCTAAGGTCTGCACCTGTATCCAGTAGCCCATTAAATTCATGTCCTTGAATATTTAGTTTTAGCATGGGGCGAGAATCTAAATTTAAAGAAAGCATAGCCCAATCTACACCTGTGGAGCCTAATCCCTTGGAACCTCTTTCTACAGTACGACTGGAAAATTTATCATGTAGGCTGGGTATTATTAGTAACTGTGCTATTCTATCTCCTGGTGAAATTACTGATATACCCTTTGGAGAACTGGCTATAATTTTTATTTCACCTTCATAATCGGGATCAATTACCCCAGGACTTATCATAAGTCCTTTTAGAGTAGAAGAGCTGCGTCCCAATAATAAGCCTACTGTTCCTTTGGGAAGAGGTCCTTTCACCCCTGTGGGAATGATTTGAACTCCCATCTCTGGAGTTAGTACTGCTCTGGCGGAGGCGCAGATGTCCAACCCTGCGCTCCCTCTGGTTTGTCTGATGAGGGATCTGATGGACAATGTGTCCTGGGCACTACCCTGATGGGGTTGCTGGGTTCCTCCAGTGCTCCGTATATTTGTGGTTTTGGGCCCCGGAGCATTGGGCCCCCCTGTCCATTTTTTGGCAATGGAGCCCGATGCCTTTCTCCACGATATTGTGGATAAACACCTGGTCCTTGTTCGTTTTTTGATAATGGAGTACCCTCTATGGTGGTTTGAGAACGGCATTCATTAGCCCAATGTCTCCCTCTACGGCATCGTGGGCAAATACCTGGTATTCTACTCCTTTGATACCTAGTTTTGTTAAACCCTCCTCCAATGGGGCAATTCCTTTTAAAATGTCCTGTTTGTTCACAATTGTAGCATGTTCTTGGCCTGGCATCTAAAGCCTGTTTTACTGCAGCTGCCACAATTTGCCCTTGTTCATTAATGTCTCTGGCATCTAAAGCCTGTTTTACTGCAGCTGCCACGACTTGCTCTTGTTCATTAATGTCTCTACATAATTTAATATATGTGTTTAAATCTTCATGTTTCCATGGTCTAATGATATCTCTGCACCAACGATTCGCTTGCTCATAAGCCAGGTGTTTTAGTAATGGCATTGCTTGTTCTGTATTCCCAAAAACTCTGGTAGCTGTTTGAATAAGCCTACCTACAAATTCAGCATAAGGTTCATTAGCTCCTTGTATTACCTTAGATAATTGACCTTGTAAACCTCCATGTCCTTGTAAAGTCTTCCATGCCTTAATTGCATCTGCAGCAATTTGTGCGTATACGCCAGGATCATATGCAATTTGTTGCTGCTGATCCTCATAAGGTCCCTTTCCTAACAACATATCTAGATTTCTCTGAGGATAACCAGCTGCTGCATTTCGCCTAGCCGTCTCCTTGCAAAATTCCTCATTGGCAACCTTCCATAACAGGTATTGTCCTCCATTTAGCACAGCTTTACACATATTAGCCCAATCTGCTGGCGTCATGTTCAAGTTGTTAATGGATTCGACCAAGCTTACAGTGAAGGGTGCTTGAGGACCATAGGTTGTTACAGCCTCTTTTAGCTGCTTCACTGTTTTGAAATTTAAAACTTGGTAAAATCGCTGCCCTCCTGCCTCAAATACAGGGCATGTTAATATTTGAGATCTTGTCTCAGGATCCCAACTATCAACTGCGGGGGTTGGGGGCCTCCCAGCATATGGAGGTGGCGCTGTTGGTTGGACACTTTCGCCCTCTGGTGATAGAAAGGTGTTAGTAGCAGTCTCCTGTAGAGGTGGTGCTGTTGGTTGGACACTTACACCCTCTGGTGATAGAAAGGTGTTAGTAGCAGTCTCCTGTTGTACCTTTCCCCCTGATGGCTTTTTCTGTTTTACACTTTCTTTCTCTGTCTGACTAACTTGAGAGACCTTCTCTTTTACTTGAATCATTATGTCTTCTCCTTCCTCTACCATTGTCTGAACTGAAGGCTTTGGACTAAGCAAACAAGATATGAACGTCCACAATGGCAATGTGCCAACTGGCAGAGTCCCTGGGCTTTTCTTTTCTATTCTTTTTAAATCTTCACCATGATGGTTCCATTGTGATATATTTAACAACTCCTCCTTAAAAAGCCATGGGCTACATTTTTGTATTGTATCAACGTATGCCCTGATTGTTCTTGATTTTACTGAGATGCCTCCTTCCTCTAACAATTTACTTAACACTCTTTCAGTTTGTTTTTTACTAATTTCTGATCCCGTATTTCTACTATAATACAACCCAACAAGATGACGCCAAACAAAACCGAGACAGAATGAAATAAAAAGGGAACAACAAAAAGTCATTATAGCCTTTCTATCCTCCTGACATGGGCATCCGTCCTTTCTCCCTATCTGTTCCTCAGACGTAAATAGTTTTTCCTCAGATGTGAGCGGTTTTTCTTCCGTCTCACTCATCTCCAGGGACAGGCAACTTAAAACAAAAGTGAAACAAAATAACAAAAGAAGAATCTTAAAATGGCTACCCATCCTCTCGCCCTGCCCTCAGGGGCGAGCAGTTTCACTTACCCTCAGTCGCTCCCCGTGCGAGCCACCAAATGCCTTTCTCCTAATAACTTCCAGCTGCCAGCAGTCAGAGACTTGGCACCTGGTGACACCTGGAGTGTGGGAGGAGGAGGGCCCAAGCCCGACCAAAGCTGCTTTTCTTAATTACCTTGCAGGACTGGTGCTTAGAGGTAAAACTGGGTTGATTTATAGAAAATAATGTGCTCTTTCTTACAAAATTTGGACTTTGAGCAGCGATGACCCAGAGTGCTTGATTATGAAGTCCTTGCCCAAGTTGGGTCATCATTTTGAAAAAAGGAATCTTTCTACACCCTAGTTACACCTTATTTTTGCTTCAGTGACCACTTCTCTGGTTATGAGGGAGGCTGAGCAGTTCTTGTGCTTATTGGTCTTGGTATTTCTTCGTATTTGTAAATAGCGTGGTTGGGGCTCTCATCCATTTCTCTGCTGGCTACACCAGCATATTTTATTTGGACAGGTGAACTTAGCTCTTATTTCAAGTTCTCACTTGATACCCCAGCACACTGCTCTGTTAAAAAACAGAATCTAGAGAGAAATTTAACTTTGTGTGAAGCAAGTTCTTAAAAATTCAAGGGGTGGAGATAAATGGTGGTACTGGTGCGATGGCGCCATCTGCTGGACCTTGAAGACAGTGCGACAACAAAATCCATTTTGGGGCCTGGGAGGGGGGCCCGATAACCAGGCCAGCCTCAGCCCTCTCTCTGACCCAGCCTCCCACTGTTCTCCTGGCCTCCGTCCCTTCACTCCCTAATCCCATCCTGTATGTTGCCACCAGAGTGATGGTTCTGAGTGGCTCTGTATCTGCTCAAAGCCATTCCGTGGCTCATCATTGTGATGAAGTGTAACCCCTTCTCTTGGTCACATCTGTCTAGCTCAGGAGCCGGCACAATCTTACTGTCAGGGGTCAGATGATAAGTGGCCTTGTGGGCTCACAGCTGCTGTGACCATCCTGCTCCACCACAGACAGCACCTGTGCACTTGGCTGTTAGGCTCTGACCGAATGCAGAGCTGCCCTGGGGCTCAGGCTGCAGCCTCCAGGAGCAGGACTGCCTCCCACTCCTCCCAGGGGCGAGGTGCAGGGTGCTGCTGCGCCTCTGGGCCTGGCCTCTGCCTTCCTGATCCCTTTCTCCCTGGACCTCGCCCCCAGTCCAGAGTGTCTTCCACTAAGCCTTCCCTGTCCCTCCTCTCCCCAGCTCCAGATTTCCTGCCCTGTGCTTCTCAACCTCAGCTGTGGAAGACAAACTGCCAACTGCCATCAATGACCGTGTGTTTTGAGAACTGTCTGTTTAATTCTCTTCTCTGGGAAGAGGGGACCCGCTTCAGTGTTTTCCTTCCACGTCTTTTTCCCAGCGCATAGTAGGTATTCAGCAGAAGCAGGTGGAATTACTCAATGAAGACATGAATGGAAGCTGGGTGCAGTGGCTCACGCGTGTAATCCCAACGGCTCAGGAGGCCAAGGAAGGAGGATTGCCAGTTCAAAGCCAGCCTCAGCAAAAGTGAGGGTCTAGGCAACTCAGCAAGACCCTGTCTCTAAATAAAATACAAAATAGGGCTGGGAATGTGATTCAGGGGTCGAGTGCCCCTGAGTTCAATACCCAGTACCAAAAAAAAAAAAAAAAAAGAGAGAGAGAGAGATGAATGGATATGTGTGTATCACATAACTTGGTTCTTTCTAGAGGATTCTGTAAAGAGAAAAACCCCATAATTTTTGTATTCCGGCTAGCACCCTACTATTTAGGGATGTAGATTTGATGTTCTGATTCTGCAGGCGTTGACCCTTCGGGGCTCTGTTCTGACACCACTGAGGATGTGCGTCTCTAGCTCCTCGGTTTCCTCCCCAGGAGCCATCAGCCATGGGCCATCTCCCTGGCTGTGTCTGGTTTCCTAGGGGTGGAAGTGAGTGCCCACAAACTGGAACTTGCCACTCACAGTCCTGGGGGTCACAAGTGTGGACTGAAGTTGTGGGTGGGCAGTGCTCCTCTGAGGGCTGCAGGGGAGGAGGATTCTTCCCGCTCTTCCAGCTTCTAGAATCCCCAGGTGTTTTGGGACCACATCTCCCCAATATGCCTCCACCTTTGCTCGTCCACGTCTCCTGTTCTGTGTCTTCTGTCCCCTGTAAGGACACTGCCTTTGGATTTTAGGGTCCAACCAGATAATCTAGTACGATCTCTTCTCATTTGACTTAATCAAATCTGCAAAGCTCCTTTTCTGATAGAGTCACATTAATGGATTCTAGGAAGTGGGGTGCAGGCCAGGCCTGTCTTCTTGGGGGGCTGTCAGTCAACCCACTACAGACTGGATTTCAAATGATTCTTCTCCTGCTTCTCTTCCTCCTCCGGAGTGCTGCTCACCCTCGAGAGCTCTGACTGTGTGCCAGCTGCCACAGTAGGTGCTCTTCACAAGGCCGGGCATCCTTCATTCCCTGGGCTGACACGAAGCACCACATGTCTTCCTGTTGCTGAGCCAGCTGAGCTTCCCCCACTGGGTCTCTAGTTGGAGCTCTGCACCCCGGGAACACCTCTCCTACTCCCTGCTGCTGTCAGCGGCCCCCAGCGACTCCTCCCCAGGACTGGAGATCTGTCTGCTGCCCTGGTTGCTTTTAGATGCTGCTTGGCTTTGCAGATCTGATGCAGCTTGGAGAGTGCACTGTGGACGGCACCCGTGGGATTGGCATCTTTCTGCAGCAAAGTGCCCAGGGTGGACTCCCAAGTCGGTGGGCTCATGCTGGAGGAATGGCCAGCATGAGCCACATGAACATGGTAAAGCCACAAACTCACAAGCTCTTGTGTAGACCATGGTTACCCTCTGTTCATTCCACAGGCTGGTGTCATCTCAGTCACCCGGGGACAGAGCAAAGATCCCCACTGCTGCAGTTCTGGAAGAGGAAGACGAGCACAACAGCAGGTGAGTTCCAAAGACGTGAGGACGTGTGGGTGCTACGGAGTGTCTGACAACAACAGGGTGTGGGCGTCGGGGGTGTGGGCTGGGAGAGGAGAGGGCAGGAGTGGGCGATTGGCGTTGACCCAGTGGAGACTTGAGGTAGACGAAGGGTGGCTATGCAGGTGCTTTGGGGGACACAGTGCAGAGGCTTTAACACAGAGTGTGCCCAGCATGTTGTAGGGTAGCAATGATGCCAGGGGTCTGCAGCGAAATGAGCAGAGGGATGTTGGAGTTGGGGGTCAAGGAGTCGGGGAGGGGGCAGATCAAGCGGGGTCTTCAGGCCAGTGCAAAGACTGTCCTTGACTCTTTGAGAGGGAGGGTGACATGTGGTCTAGTGAGACTTGGGCCTTAAAAATACCACTCTTGCTGTGGGATGGAGAGTAGACCAAAGGGCAGGCGAGGGCAGAGGGAGGCCCTTGCAGTCATCCAGGAATGTGGTGGTACCTCGGGGACTCAGGGCTGGCCGGTGGCAGGGAGGGAAGGACGTCCGTTTGTTATGCCACAGTTCTGTGGTTCAGAAGGCCAGCACCGCCCAGCTCAGGATCTCTGCCCAGAGTCTCAAGAGGTCGAAACAAGGTGTTGGCAGGGCCCTTTCCTGGAGGCTTCAGGGGAAGAAAGCACTTCCAGGCTGACTCAGGAGGTTGGCAAATGCACCTGTGGCTGTGGGGCTGAGACCCCTGCTTCCATGCTGGCTGCAGAAGCCCCTCAGTTCCTAGAGGGCACCGGCTCCCCTCGCCCCATTTCTCCCTCCGAGACAGTGGCAGTGTGCTGATCTCTCCTCTGTTTAGATCTTCTGGCTTCTGCACACGGCTTCCCCCTCCCAGCGGGAGGAAGTCGCCTGCTTTTAAGGATTCACATCAGTAGGTGGGACCCACCTGGATAATGCAGGAAGCTCTGCTATGTTAAAGCCCCGACCTTAACTCTATCTGAATGTCCCTGTTTTCATGTGATATTATCACATAGACATAGGCCCAGGGACACCTTTGAGGGGATCGCAGAAGTGATTGGATTTGGGGTATGTATGTCCAGTTTTGATCCCTTCCAGAGGACCCATCTCTCACATAGATCGTCCCTGTCTTCCCCAGGAGGTAGCTCTCACCATTGGGCATCTTGAACTAGTCTCCAAAGAGCCTGCTCCTCCCTGTTTCCAGAATACTTGCATCTCGCTCCCTGTCTGTGACATAGGCGAAGACTCTCTTCCTTCCTTCCTTCTTTCTTTCTTTCTTTCTTTCTTCACACACTTGTCAAAACTACATTATTTAATTTTGAGATGCATTTTATTATTGTTCTCATTTAAAAGAAATGAACTAACCTGTTCCACACGTTAATGGGGCAGAAACATCAGATCTCTTTCATTCTTTCCATGAATGGCAGCAGAATAATGTGAGCCCCATTTTAGAGGAAGCTGTGCGTAGGGAAGCTGAATGACCAAGGTCAGACATGTTGAGGTGGAGCCCACATCTCTGCCCTGAAAGCCTGTGTTCTCAGCCACTAAAAACAACCCCAAGAAGCTTCTCCTGCCTCACCACCTTCTGCACGTGATACCGAGTGACTGAGGGTAGAGCTGGGGAAGAGATGAGCTCTCCCTCACTCTACAGGAAGGAAGCTTATGCAAGCGCATGGCTAGAAGATGAGGCCAAGGGTAGAAAGTGAATCATATCACATTTAAACAACGAGCATTATCCTCCAAAAGGTACGCTGAGCTCAGCTCACGTGGGTCTAGCAACTATCAGAAGCGCAGCAGGGAGATTTGGACGGTTCTGAAAGGCAACAATAGGAAAGTCTTTGTTAAAAGCACTGAATGGGAGGGAATAAAATGAGATCCTATTTATGGGGACGAATGGCTTCTCCTTGTCTCGCCACCATCTCTGTTCATTGTCATTGTGCAGCGCTGCTGCTCAGCTGCCCTGGAGTTAAATGCTTGAGACATTTCCAAAAAGACTTCCCTGTTGCTCTGGATTTTGATGAGCACCACAGTGATCAGTCGTTATCATCTTCGGTGGTGCGTGGTGCTCCTTCCCCTGATGATCTGTGGGTATTAAGGCAGCAGAGTGCACTGTGAGGCCATGGGACTGGGACCAGCAGCCTGCAGCCTCTTCGGTGCCTTGAGTAGGCGGTTCCTGTTCAGGAGGAGCCTGCTGTGGGCAGACGCTGTGCGTCAACCAGTCCTCTGTGTGCGCTGTTAGCATTCCTGAGTCATTTGTTACCAGGGACCTAAGAGGCTCCTGCTATAGGTCTGTGTGGATATAAGAACGGAGCTTATAAAACCCCAAAGGAAAGAGATATGTCCATATATGCTCAGGGGACTGAAGGACATGGTCAGGGTGGTTTGCCATTAGGGGAACACAGGCTTGGGCTCTTGGTGGCCGCTGGAGCATAAAGCCTGGCTGGGGGTCCTTGGCTTGCTACCAAGGTCGACAGCCCTGGATGGGAACTCTCCTTGGGCTTGTTTTTGGAGAGTAGGATTTCTAGCCTCCCCTCTGAGCCTGTCCTTCCTCCTGCCATAGCAGTGTGCAAGCCAAGTTCACCCCTTCAGGATTAGTGGACATGAACCACGGTCCCAGATTCTTGTTTCCATAAGGGAAAGGTCTATGGTCAGCGCGAGAGGCCGCGAGTCCTCCAGCTGTTTAAGTGAGGCGAAGGAGAGGTCTGGCCCGTGCCTGCTGCCTGGGCACCGCTGTGGGCTCTGTGCATCTCTCTTGCAGGAACCGGCCAGGCCCAGCTCCTCTCTGCTCTGATACATGCAACCCTGGACTTTGGATGGTGTGTTTGTGAAACGGGCCAGCGTGCAGGACGTGGGGCTGGGCTGGATGGGTGGCTCACCCAGGGCTTGGCTGCACAAGTCATTCACAGGGCTCCAAGTGTGTGGCGACTACTGTTTTGTTTTTGACCTGTGATTCGGAGCCCGGGCTTTCTGATTCAGAAATTCAGAATTACCAGCTGTTCTGCAGTGGAGATGTTGCCATGAACCAGGGACAAAGGAACAACGCCCTTCTGCATCTGGCCACTCTTTTATGATGGTGAGCTTCGAGGTGGCTCCGAAGCAGGGCAGGGGGAGTGTGGAGAGGGGACTTGGTGCTGTCCTTGATCCGGGGCTCAGGAGAGGACCCGGATACCAGAGGCTGAGCCCAGAGCAGCCCTGAAGTGCCCGGGGCTCCTGGCCGCCCTCTGGCCACTGCTCTTCCTCCTGTCCTGTGTTCCACACGATGGGTGAGTCTGGAGTGTGTGGTGCTTCCTATCCAAGCATGAAAAGACCCAGGGTCCTTGTTCAGTACTGGCCAGACTGGGCACAATGGCTCAGGCTGAGGGCAGGGGCTAAAAGTAATAAAACCATGCTTTCTCCGGAGGTGTGCTGAGTTCCTGGAACTCCAGCCTGGCCCGATTCTTCTGCCGGCTTCCATGCAGACCCACTGGGACATCTGTGGGGTCCAGGTCTTGAGGGTAACACAGAGACGCAAATGTGGAATTCACAGTCAACGACAAAAGCAAAGACTGAGTCTTTTTATGACCAACTTAGAGAGTCATTAAAAGGATGAAATTTTATTGTATGATTTTGTGCATCTAGATAGTCTGGGGACAGAGTAATAAAGTGAAAATAGATGAAATAAATAAATCATAATCCACGTATTCCACAAAATGCCATTTTTGCCTTCTCTTCAGCCAAACTACTAATTATAGTGCTGGAATCAAGATTTTCACATGACTTGTGTTTTAATCACAGTAATGATTGATATACAATGCTATTCAAAATCTGATCCTGTGGGTATATACAGAGGAAGGGGATACCTGGGTCAAATGGTGGTTCCATTCCCAGTTTTCTGAAGAACGTCCATACTGCTTTCCATAGTGGTTGCACCAATTTGCAGCCTCACCAGCAATGTACGAGTGTGCCTTTCCCCCACATCCTTGCCAACACTTATTGATATTTTTATTCTTGATAATTGCTATTCTGACGGGAGTGAGATGGAATCTCAGTGTACTTTTAATTTGCATTTCTCTAATTGTTAAGAGATGTTTAATATTTTTTTCATACTTTTTTGACCATTTGCATTTTTTCTTCTGTGAAGTGTTTGTTCAGTTCCTTTGCCCATTTATTAATTGGGTTATTTATTTTTTATTTTTCTGTTTTTTTTTGAGTTCTTTGTATATCCTAGAAATCAATGCCTTATCTGAGGTGCAAGTGGTAAAGATTTTCTCCCATTCTGTAGGCTGTCTTCATATTCTTGATTGTTTCTTTTGCTGTGAAAAAGTTTTCAGTTTGATACCATCTTCTTAATTGATTCTTGATTTCACTTCTTGTGCTTTAGGAGTCTTATTGAG
Organism: Marmota monax; assembly: GCF_021218885.2. Lineage (NCBI taxonomy): Eukaryota > Metazoa > Chordata > Mammalia > Rodentia > Sciuridae > Marmota > Marmota monax. Next base: position 27,061,833 of record NW_026695222.1, read on the forward strand.
GAAGTTGGTTCCCAAGCCGACATGATGGAGAATTGGGCCTACATTTTCTGCTAGTAGGTGCAGAGTCTCGGGTGTAATGCCTCGGTCCTTGATCCACTTAGAGTTGAGTTTTGTGCAGGGTGAGAGATAGGGTTAAATTTCATTCTGCTACATATGGATTTCCAGTTTTCCAAGCACCATTTGTAGCAGAATGAAATTTAACCCTATCTCTCACCCTGCACAAAACTCAACTCTAAGTTTTTATCTAATATGAGATAACTGACTTAAAAACAGCATACTACAGTGATGCAGCCATACCAATGTTGATAGCAGCTCAACTCACAATAGCCAAGCTATGCAAACAACCTCGATGTCCCTCAATAGATGAATGGATAAAGAAAATGTGATAAATATATACAATGGAATATTACTCAGCCATAACAAAGAATGAAACAATGGCATTTGCCAGTAAATGGATGGAACTGGAGACTATCATGCTAAGTAAAATAAGCCAATCTCAAAAAACTAAAACCCAAATATTCTCTGATTTGTGGATGATAATCCAAAACAGGGGAGGTTGAAGAGGGTAATAAGAGAAATCCACTGGCTTAAACGAAGGGAAATGAAGGGAAAGGAGGGGGGAGGGGAAAAGGAAAGGCAGTGGAATTAATCAGACATAGTTTTCCTGGCCTTGTATTTGAAGGCATGACCAGGGTAACTCCACATCATGTACTACCACAAGAGTGGGATTCTAAATAGAATGAGTTATGCTCAATGTATGTATAATTAACCATAATATATTCTATTGTCATGTAAAACTAAAAGGAAAAATAAAAAATGTAAAAAAGATTAAAATTCTGGTCGTTTTATCAGTTGACCTAGAAAAAAAAAAAGGGTGATCCTAGCAGTAGAGGAAGAGACTTATCTCTAACCCATTTCTGATGGGTGAGGATGTGAAGTAGAAAGATAAACACTCTCTCTCCTACCTACCTTACCAGCACCCCTACACCCACAAACAGTGCAGGGGCCCACAGGCCACACTTTGAGGAGCACAGAGAGGTTGAAAAGTTCTCATAAACTGAAGTGTGCAAAATTTTCGAGAAAATGGAAAAGATTGATACAGTATGTTTGTGTCTTGTTTTGTCTCAGTGTATTGTATTGTCTTTGTGATGAGAATATGGAAGGGGTGAGAAGTAAATTTCTAAGGGAAGAAGGCACCCCAGTGGAACCAAGAATAGTTAGGGCATGTGTTGATAAGAGCCCAGGAACTCTAGTCAGAAAGAAAAAGAAAGTTCAGAAGAAGAAGGATTATCAGGAAAAAAGTTGCAGCAAAAGGCTATTACTGAATACTTTTCGTTACCGGAGGGTGCGTGAAGCGGAGAGGCGGCTGCCGAGTGTGCAAGCCTGTCACAGCGCAGCAAGGATTTTCCAAGAGGTGGCGGTGACTGGCCCTTCCCCACCTCCTGGCCGGGGAGCTGGCTCTTCCACTGCCCTGAGCCCAAATCTAGACCTGACTTGGAGGCACAGTCTCGCAGGCTCTTGCTCCCTGTGCCCAGTAGCAGTTTGAGTCTGGGACACTCCCCAGGGCCATCTGGGGCTGCCCAGGCACTACAGCCAGCAGAGGACGCTACTGGTGTCCCTGATGTTTGGTCATTTCCAAGGCCAATAACTACAATGGTTCTCCCACACCTGGAAGCTAATGAGTAATGAGCGCCATTAATGCTTATTTCAAATGTAAAAAACCTTGAGGTAATGTACTAAATTGTTCAGAAGGTTGTTTTCTTAGTTGAATGCTACAGGATTTTCTTTAGCCATCCGGAGTTCCTGCCTTCGTCCCAGTGCCGGTAAAGACCAAGGTGGAAGAATTTCCAGTGTTGCTGAAAACCGGACAAGACTTTGGCTGAGAAATGGATGAGACTTCGAATCAAGCTAGCTGCCTGCAGAATTTACCTGGACTGTGATTTAAGCTAGCTGCCTGCAGAACTTACCTGGACTGTGAGTTAATCTATTGAGACACTGCTTTACCTGGACTGAGACAACAAACTGTAATCTACAACAAATTGTAACTCGGTATCTTTGCAAATGGTGTCATTGCTGATATAATTTTTCCAAGGGCTTCTTGCATGGAGCCATCAATTGGCTTGGTATTGTGGCATTTTGTATCCTCCCTTTCTGTTTGTAGCAGGTTATTTATGGTGTTTCTGTAAAAACCACTATGGTCGTTATTTAAATCAAACAAAAGGGGGAAATGTTAGAGTCTGTAAACAAGTCAAAATAACACCTGGCATTTTGCCAGGGGAATGTTAGAGTTCGTAAACAAGTCTGGAGGGTGCCTGGCAAAATGCCAGAGGGAGTGGTTTGAGAAGTAACAAAAGCAAGCCATTAAGTGTGGAGATTCCTGATTGGTTGACTGCTGTATCTAGTTTATGCTAATTAGATAAGCTCTGTGGAATGTATAAATACTGCTCCTGTCCTGCAATAAACAGCTCCTACTCCTGCTGTATCAATCTACACAAGTTGCTCGTCACCCCCTGGTTATTTTGCTGCAGCCGGACTGCGGCACAAAATCTGAACACATTTCATAAAACAATGGTGTAAACAGACTTAAGAATTTCATGCACACTTTAAAAGTTATTTTCCTTCTAAAATATTAAAACTATTCAAAGCAAACTCAAAATCAAAATTAGAATCAATGAATATGATAATTTTAAAGAAAATTATTTACATAAATTGTTGTTGTGAATTTAGGAATTTAACCTATGTTTGGTTAGATTTTTTTATATAAGTAAATTTTAAATAGGTATTTTAAAAGACCTCTTGGCAGATCTTGGGTTCCGTGTCCACCTCGCTGCTGTGTTAATGACAGCTCCTCACTCATGTTTTGCTCACACACACGTGTGTGCATGAGTGAGCAGAGCAGACAACCTGAAGGCTGTTTGAGTTAGACAGTAAACTCCTAGCCTTGTTTTGGCTCATGTCCCCTCCTTCACCTGGTTGGGAGTCACCAGTTGGAGAGTCCTCAGACTAATACCTTCCAATTATGCCAGGTATTTTCCTGCCCCCATGGGCAGGGTTCAGGCTGCCCTAGCAACTGACAGTGTGACGGACTGCCAGGTGCCCAGGGAGCTGACGTAGGTTCTGCAAGTCTGTCGGGGCATTTCTGGAAGAGGTGAGCTTCTGGGTGGAGGGACTGAGTGGGGCAGACGGCTGACCGTGTGCAGGTGGCAGTGGCTGAGGCTGGAGGGCCTCGGTAGAGCACAGGAGGAGGAAGGTGAAGGCTCAGGTCCATTTCCAATGTCTCCCTCAGCTCCTCCACCACGAGTAACATCTACCAGCAGCAGGCTGCGTCTGTGATCTCCCGTGTCCATGTTTGTGACAACCTGGAGGCTGCAGAGGAGGCTGAGGCTCGGTCCCAGTGACTCATGGCGTGGACACACGGCAGGGTTTGACCAGGAGTGGAGTCCCCAGAAGCTGTCCCTTGGCAGAACTCCCTGTGGCAAATGACTTGAGGTTCTGGGACTCTCTGTGGGAGAGGTGGTCCCTGACCCAAATCCTCCAACTCCTGGTCCAGCACTCACTCCATCTCAAGCACCGTCTTGTCCTTGGCATTGGAATGTGGCCCACGAAGGGGCTGCCCGGTGGCCGGCTCCTCAGCCTGCTGTCTGTCCTGGGCTGATCACCGTCTTCCCCAGCCTTGGAGCCATGCAGACCAGATCAGAAGGATGAGATCCAGCTCCAAGTGGTCCCCAGAGGCCTATCAATTTGTTTTGCTCACAGCAGCTTCAAATATTTGACCAACTTTTCTTTTGAGCTTTGGGATTCCTCTTAAAGGCAGAAATATTCATGATGGAGTTTTCCGTTTGGAGGAAACCCAGACACTTTGGAAAGGAGTTTAATGTCTAACTAAAACACAGCCTTCGGGTTGTCTGGTAGCTCAAATTGCTTCTCCTTGGGGGATGCACCTCCTCACTTGGCCGACATAGTGCCACCTCCCAGCCGCCTCCCAGGCCACTTGTGAGACCCTCTAGGTATAGGGAGGACCCTTGGGGGAGGACAGCCTTTCACTCATTATCCAGGATCCTGGGGTGTGGGAATTGGGGCCGTGGGTGGAGAGAGTCCACTCCATGGTTGGCCAGGCCCTGGCTTCAAGTGGGTTTGAATTATGCAGGCAGCTTCTTCATTAAGAAGAGACTTCGCCAGAGGGGAAATTCCAAGCACCTCCCTGAGCACTTTCTGCCTCCAGCAGTGGCCCGGGTCTTTTCAGACTCAGTTTTGGCCTCCAGAGTCTTCCAACCGAAAAAGGGAGAAAGTATTTGTTGATCCTCTATCAGCAGAAGAGAGGAAATGAGTCCCTTGTATCCAAGAAGGATGCTGGAGATAAGTCCGTTTTTCACATCCTAATAGCTCCTGGTCAGGCTCCTCATTAGAATGTGGGAGCGAGAGCTGGTGGCTGGGGAGTTAATTACTGATCTGAGATAGTTTCAGAAAACATTGTGAGGAACTCGCCCAGCTACAGATAATGACAATAATTGATAGCTGGGAGAAGGTGATTTTGTACCACGAAAACACTGGCTGTAAACAATAACATCCATCTATTTCGAGAATATGAAAGGATTCAGGAGACTTGGCATAGATTATCCTGTCACAGGCAGATGTGCCTCAAGGAGTCACACAGAGCCTCCAAGTGAAGGAGGGGACGTGAGCCAAAACCCCACTTGAATCTTCTTTAATCTCAGGTTACCCTAACTGGATAATTTAACCAATCTTTGAGTTCATCTTTCAGGAGTATGTACATGTCAAATGTAAGTAGAAGCATAGTTGGGGAATAAAAAAATTCTTAATTTTTTTTTTTTATATCCTGGTGAGCAAGATTTTAGGACTTATCTTGAAAAGCTCAGAGGAGGAAACCAGGGCTGCCGTGGACAGGTGTGCAGGTTGTGTACTTCCAACTCCAGAGAATACCATGTGTATCATGAACATTCCCGATTCATATTTGTTAGGACAAATTTTCTTAAAAGTGACAGTTAAATATCTTTGGAAAAACTGGAACTTTGTTGAATTGTTACAAACATGACTTGAGTGCTAGGGGCCACCCCGGCTAGAACTGTACCCATAGAGGCTATAAGCACATGTTCCAGGAGCAGAATGTGACCCATGTTTGTTTGTTTCAATTGCAAAGTGATGACCTGCTGCATTGAAGTAAATGAAGCTCTGAATTGTTTGCCAACATCTAAAAACCAGGCACATTTACATAAAAAACGTTAGATTTCTCATTTCCTTCAGAAGAGAGGTTTTGGGTACTTGATTTCCGCATAAAAATCCATAGCTCCAGCTGCATGCAGCCCTCCGTTGTAGGGGACGGGGCTTTCCAGCTTGCCCAAACCCCACCACAATACCCCTGTCCTCAGCTGCCAGGGCCACTGTCAGTCATTATTTAACACAACACTGTGCTTTATTTTTCTCATAGAAATAAAAGGAGAGTCAGATCATTCTCCATCCAGGTCTCCAAAGGAAGCTGAAAAACATGGGTAGAAGAGGACGGAGATGATCCAATAAAAACAGATGCTCATCTTTTTTTTTTTTTTTCAAAGGGGGAAACATGCCTGTGTGTTTAATATGCACAGTGTATTTTATGGAATGAATAGAACCCTGGACCCTGCAGGCATCTGAGCTTTAAACCTCCACAGGGAGATTGTGGAAATAGAGGAGACACCCTCCGCCCCGGGGAAAACGCCCCTCCCACGGCACTGCTCAGGCCACGCCGCATGCACACGCCCAGCCACGGGGAAGCAGGAGAAGGGACCCCACGCCCAGGCCAGGAGCATGGGGCCCAGCCTCCTGTCACCGAGGACACGTCACTTTGTTCGATGGCTGCCTGCACTGTGACTGCAGGGGCGTCTTCGATGTGTGCTGCTGGCCCTGACTGCCTGGTAGGGGACCTGGGAACAGGTCCTCGTTAAGACCCACTGACTGTGTGCCATCACTCAAAACCCTCACTGCTGGCAGAAGCAGGGACGTGGCCCTTGACAGTGCAGGATGAGGGCACAGGGTCAGCAGCAAAAGAGAATTGCATCACTTGGAATCACGGGTCGTGAGCAGAGGGAACCCATCTTGGGCAACTTAGGCACAAAAGGAATGAGTTGGCGTTCAGGGGGTATCCCTAGGGTAAAAGGAAATGGTGGGACTGCAGGCAGCTCTGGCCTCAGATGGCAGGCACCAGTGCTTCAGGACACAGCTGTCAGGATCTTGGGCTCCCAACTTGCGTCTGTCTTAGTCACTTGGCACAGAGCTGGGAGATGGAGTCTGATTGGCGATAGCTGGTGTCACTCACCTACCTCTTGTCCAGAGGAGGGCGGTGACGCTCGATGGTCCATCTCAGTGGACCACATGCCCTGCTGGCAGGGTGCGTCAGGGGTGCCCAGCTGTCCCTCCCTGCTCTGGCAGCCTTGGGCTATTCTTCATACTCCCAACTCCAGCCACAGTCATGTCCAGTAGGCACCTCCTGACTAGGGCAAGGGGCAGTGCTGTGGGTGAGTCAGAACTTGCCAGTACTCACAGATGCCAACCTTCACTTGGCCCTATCTGCTCTGTCTCGAAGGGTCTCATCTTCCTAGTTTTGAAAGAATCATTGGCTTTGGAAGGCTGGCTTCAGGAATAAAAGAATAATAATAATAATAATAATAATAATAATAGCTGTTATTTATTGTTTAGCCCGTGAGCTGGGTATGTGCTCAGCAGTTTGTCTGTATTATTTTGTTCGATCCCCACGTCTGACATAGACATTCTTGTTTTATGTATGTTACAGGTTACAACATGGACATTTAGAAGCTGAATATTCTCACGTCATTAGCTGGTAGAGCTCAGCTCAAATCCAGACTGTGTTCTTACTCTCCAGGGGCCTCCCTCCACATACTAATTGGCACATAAGCCTTAAAACTGGGTGAGGAATTGAACCCAAAGGTGATTTACCACTGAGTCACATCCCCAGCCCTTTTTAATTTTTAGACAGAGTCTCTCTAAGTTTCTTAGGGCCTCACTAAATTGCTGAGGCTGGCTTTGGACTTGAGATCCTCCATTATCAGCCTCCCCAGCTGCTGGGATTAGAGGCATGCACCTCAGTGCCCGGCCATTAGAGGGTTTTTGGATACAGCTTGCCTGAGACATTCCAGTTCACTGGAAGCCAGAATTTTGGTTCCCAAATGTATCACGTCCCCAGTCCTTGTCCTGAGCAAGGTGGCTTGAGAAGAGGCTCGATGACCCGAATTCTGTTGTTTTTTTCCACTGCCACGTTTTTAAAGGTCATCGTGAGGTGGGGTGTGTTCTCATGAATCTGCTGCATCTTCACACAGGCTTTCTTCATTTTGGGGTTACATCCATCTGTGTGAACTTTTGGTAATAAAGTGCCCTATCCTGTATTCAAAGATTAATAAATGAGAAGTATTTGTTTTTTCTTAACAAAAAGATAAGTTTATGCCATTTCTAACTATCCCTATGCTGTTTCCTTGGTTGAAATGTTGCTGGTTTATGAGGTACCACTCTGTCTCACCTCATCTGCTAACGGTCTAGAATATATGTGCGCCTAGAAGATGCTCCAACCCAAGAATGCAATGAGGAGTGAAATAAAGTATGAGCAGGCTTTAGGAATAAGCAATCATCAGAGCAGGAAAGCCAGTTCACAGGATCCACTGTTTTTCTTCACCTCCGTCGTTCGGGTGGGAATGGTGTGGAGTCGTGATTTCAGGTCACACTCCCATCAGAATGGCTAGGAAAAGTTTTCTTTTATCTCCTGGGATCACAGAATATAACATAACCTTAAATACAGTTCCTGCTAGAGACGAATAATAAATGTTTAGCTTTCCCATTAATTACCAGTTTTTGGAGTAAAGAGATCTCATTGTAATGATCTCCACTGATGACAGATGAGTTTAAATTTTGTTTTACTGGCCCCTTTCTTGTGTGCCAATCTGCCCTTGTAGATTCCTACGTGTTTGCCACATTCACACCGCTCACAGTCTCTATGGATGCTCTGCTTGTCTGAACTTTGGTCACTGGGAATCCCTTCTAGTTGCTTGGATGTCCTCTGGACAGGAACCTGTCATTCACTGAGTATTTCCTTGTTTTCTGGCAACAGTGTGACCTGGATTGAGCTCGTCTTCTGTTGCACAAATGAAAATGACTGTATGAATTCTGAAAATCAAAATTGTTGGGTCATATGCACCAAATTTAATATTTTAAAACATTAAGAAATGTCAAATTCCCCTCCAAATTGCCCTCCCACTTGTACCCCGGGAGTACCATGTCTTCATTCATGTTCATTAGCTCTTGAGATTACTCAAGTCTAGTAATGTCTCCAGTGAGATGGGTGGAGATGGTACTTAACTGCTGTTTTGCCTTCTTTTTCTCCAATTACTAGTGACGTTCAATACGTTTTAATATATGCCTATCTGCTACTTGAGGCTTTATTATTTTGTTTTGGTCTGGATATTCTTTACTCACTTTTTAATGGGCGGTTCCCATCACTTCTAAATAAATTCAAACAGAATTTCTGTTAGTAGGTTGCAAAGGCAGCTCGTTCTCGGCGGCGTCCACTGGGTGGCAGTGTTCACCCGCTCAGAGACGGGACCGGCCCTGGAACCCCGGAGCCGCGCTTACTTCCCTCGCCCGCCCCCGGCCAGCCTCCTCGGTTGCTTCGGCGGAAGATCGTCGGGAGATGACGTCATCATGTAAGTTGGCCAATCTCCTGTGCACACAATATTTTTCTTGGAATCAAACTTAAATAAAAATAAAGCCGAACTGCAGGTGCTCCCCCTTTGGCCCCTTTGAGCTCCTTTCTATTTTAAGTGGGGGCGGGCCCAGGAACTTGGGCGTGATCTGCGCGGGCTGGGGCTCTTGCACCTACAAACAGAAGACACCTGTTGACACTCAGCTGTGCGTGTGTGTGGGTAAGCTGTGGGCGTGGCAAGTGCTCTGATTGTTCTCTTTCATCTGCAGGCTGCCTGACTTCAACCTCAGGAGCTTGGAGTTTTGCTCCTTTGATATTGGTAAAAAGAAAAAAAAAATCACTATTTATTAAAGCCTAATCCTTCATAGAGATCACCTATTTTTTAAACTTTTTTTTGACCATAATATGCATATAAAAGTCCCCAAACCGGAGTATAGTAACAATTTTTATGTGTTAACACCAAAGCAAACAAGCATGGATGTCAAGACCCAGACCTGGCCAGTACCATCCCGGCCCGGAGCCCCCTTCCGCCTCCTCGCAGGTCCCGCCCACAGCATCCACCGCGTGGCCAGGGGCGAGGCAGGGCTGCGGCTGGCTGTGCGGTGCGGTGGTGAACCCCGCGGAGTGCGCGCGCTGGGCCTGGCCTCCCTCTCAGAACCGCCTTCGTGAGGTCCCGCGGGGACTGTCGCGTGCAGCTGAGCTACAGCCCGGATTTCGCTGTGGCGCGGGGCTCCGTGGTGTGAATGGCACCGGTTTGTTCCATCACTCCGCACATCATCTGGGATCCTAGGCGGAGTCCCCGGTGGATGCCCCCACGGGCAGCTTTCCAAAGTGGTCGTGTCCATGACACTCTGCCCATCAGCCCTGGAGGTCCACGGGCCCCGAGTCCTCAGGACCACTCGGCCCTTTAGGTCCTTTTCATCTTAATCATTCTGTGGGCGTAAAGCGTGAGGCCTGATTAGTAAGGTCTGTGTCTTGGTGTCCAGGCTTCAGTGTCCGGGCCCACCTGAGAAAGCAGAGACATTTGAAAAAGAAATCGGTGCGGGGGAGGGGGTTGGGGGGAAATGACTTGGGCTTCAAACGTCTGTTGGCAACACTGCTGTTCCGCAAAAGGAATAAGTGGAATCCGCTGTGCTGGAAGACATGTTTTTGTTTTTGTCTTTTTTTTTTTAATATCTAATTTTTAGTTTTTAGGTGGACATAATATCTTTATTTTATTTTTATGTGGTGCTGAGGATCGAACCCAGTGCCTCATGCATGCTAGGTACGTACTGGACCCCTGAGCCACAACCCCAGCCCCAAGAAGACACGTTTTTTAAAGGCCCACCCCACCCGACCCATATTAGTGAGAAAACAGAAAAGCAACTCAGTGTATTTTCTTTCCTTCTTAATTTCCAAGATAATTGTCTGTGATACAATTCCACAGATCATGGGCCCATGGGATCCTGAGAAGATGCCTGAGGGTGCAGCATGATGGAGGGTGGGCAAGGCCACCTGGGGAAGAGGCAGAGGCTCCCTTTCCAGCTCCTCCAGGTGCGGAGATGGGCCCTGTCACCGGGATTCTCCTGGCTGTTTCCCTGGTCCCGCTGCTGAAGTGGTGCCAGCTAGCAGGGAGATTCCTAGTTCCTGGCAGAACAGGCAATCACCGAGACCCAGAAGTGTCCCTTGAGTCGTTTCCACTAGAGCCGGCTCCTGGCACCAGGTGGCGCCCGTGGCAGTCACAACTTGGGGACTTGGAGCTGGCTGTGGAACAGCTGCTGGGACCAGAGCAAAAACCCAACCCACATTTTGCGTGGCTGGATTTTGCTCTCCTGCTTAGCACATCATGGTGGAGTTTTCATAGGTCAATTAGAAAATGTCGTCTGAAACCCGGGCCTCCACTTTGCTCCCACAGAACCACTGCTGACTTCTAGATGGCACATCCCAGAAGGCTCCCGGAGCCTGGAGGGACTGTGCTCCCAGCGTACCTGCCAGGGCAGAGGCTGCTCTAGCGTGGGGGGCACTGGGGGTGACAACTGTGGAGTGTGCTGCCCAGCACTTGCCCGAGAGAGGAGAAGCGGTCCTGCCTCAGGAGCCGGCGCGTCCTTGAGGATAGAGGACATACCAAGAGAACGTAGGCAGGACTCAGCTTAGGGCCTCGGTGCCAACACCGGGATTCCGGTTGCCAGGGCTGGGGGTTAGGAAGGCTCCCCGGAGGACGGAGGCCTGAGTGGCTTGACCCTGCGTCTCAGATATGGTGGACCAGTGACCATGCAGAGCTGCTTGGGAATCCTGGGCATGGCCTGTCAGTCACTGGAAGGAGCTACTTCTGTGGCTCCCTGCTCAGCCATATAAGGACAGTCACACTGAACTCCAAGGGATGGTTACAGTCTCCAAGAATGAAAAATGTCACCCAAATAAATGCCAGGCCCCTCTGTGGACTTAGGCACAGGATGGAATTGCAGAAGTATTGTCTAGACCAGCTTAAGAGGAGACTCCGATATGTAACTATGTAAGATGGCATCCATGTGGCTTTAATGTATGGCTCATGGCAAGACTTCTGGAACATTCTTGCTCTGCTCATCTTTCTGCTATGACCCCTTCCATGTTTCTCAGCCTCTCTCCCCTGCAACCCTGTCCAGGACCACCTGCCTTGGCTTCTTTCCCCAGCTCTGCTTGTCTCATTCTACAGATGTCCCTGAACTAATTCCCTGTCCTCTCTTCTCCTCCTTCCTTGCAGTGGATAGGAGAAGAGAGGCAGTGGGAACCACCTTGGGAAAGATGTAAATGAGGAGTGAACTTGACATTATTCACACGGCTGCTGCACTCTGCCTCCTGAAGTTGACATTCAAGGGAAACTGAACCCAGTGTGTCTCAAGATTCATAAATTCTCTGCAGAGAGTCCCCTCAGGCTCCCTCCTGAAGTGTCTGTACTTGTTTCTCACCATCTCTGTCACCCTGCTTGCTCCCTAAGTCCTCCGAAGTGTCCTGAACATTATCCTTAAAAAAAAGGGAGGACAAAAGAAGGAACAGGAATGAGGTCAAGTTCTTCTGGGCAAGAATCTAATGAGACCATCATCTGATGGGGGGTTGAGTGTGGTGCACTCACTGACCCTGTCAGTCCATCCATGTGCTGTGGGCAGAGTGGCCCATGGCATCGGGCCACACAGGCCCTCTTTGGGTGTTACTTTTAATATCTGCACCAGTCTCTCTTAGATCCTCATTGGGTGGAAAAGTCAATGAAAACAGACACAATCCTTTCTTTTGGTCTTCTTATTAGTAGAGAGCTCTGTCTGAGCCACTTTTAAGTAATTGATGGCTAATTGAATAGGATCAGGATCAAGCACAGCAGAGACCTCCAAAATAAGTCAGAAATTACGTGATCCAGATAATTCCTTCTACTCAGGCCCTCAGAGAAGGAGCCACACAGGACGTGGCAGCTGGGTAGGATTGAGAAAGAGGAGGTTTGGAGGTGGGGGGACATTGACTCCAATGTGCAGAGTATGTGGGGAGCAGACCTGCTTGAAACTCAAGCTGGAGAGGTCAGATGGGGACAAACGGAACCTGACCCTGAAGGCCAAGGTGAGGATTGTGGACTTTGTACGGAGGGCAATGAAGACCACCAGTTTTACAAACACAGGAGAGGCTGGATCAAAGCAGTGCCTCTGCAAGATGGGTTTCCTCCTGGACTTCTCCCCAGCTGCAGGGGAAGGGGAGGACACACAGCACCTGGGAGCAAGGGCTCTGCTCCAGGCTGCTGGGGCCCTGACCCTGGCCAGAGCTGCTCATGACAAGCATGGCGTGGCTGTTTTGGTATCCACACAGTGGGGCCACTTTGAGAACCCACCTCAGAGTCATTGTGCAGATTAAGTCAACAAATTAGAAAATGGTAAACATTATACAGTACTCTGGACAGTGCCTGACCCCGGCTATCTACTGACGATTGCTGGCTGCCATTTTTATTATTCCCAACGGACAAGGGGAGACAGCATCTGTCCCCGTCTCTCTCTCTCCTGTGCGGCAGCTCTCCCCGTCTTGGGGCAACACCTGTTTTCTTCTTTCACTGATATCTCTTAGGAGCCCTTCCTTCTCAGGCATAAACTTTGTTTTCTGCACCTCAATCAAAAGCAACCAACGAGTACAAACAAAGTGCTGACATGTCTCACTTCTGTGGCATGATGTCCTCAGATATTGATTTTTGTCTTGTCCAAGCTGTTTCCTTCTCCTTGGGGGGTAGGACACCGATGATACCACTCCTTGGAGTTGTTTTGAGGGTTAAATAAGAACACATCTGTAAGATGCCTAACAAAACATCTGCAGCCAAGGCCTCCACAGAGGGTTAGTTTCTCTGTACATCTTTGGCAAGGTGGCTAAGGCCATCTGTCACACCTGTATGTCACTCTCCAGGTCACTTCCATCTTCACTAGGAAATCACCACCAGACCACAGCTTCCACGTACAGATTGCTTCCTTCTTTCTCTAAGCACTGTCTTTCTCTTTAGGTTTCATTGTCTCTGTATTAGTTTGCTTGGGCTGCTATAACAAAACGCCACAGATGGGTGGTGTAGGCAACAGAAATTAATTTTCTCATGGTTCTGGAGGCCGGAAGTCCAAGGTCCACTTTAGCAAGGTTGGCTTCTCTGGTGGCCTCTCTTCAGGGCTTGCAGTTGTGGCCTTCTCCCTGTGTCCTCACCTGGTCTTCCTTCTCTGTGCATGTGTCTTTGGTGTCTCTCCCTCTTTTTTTTAAGGACACCAGTCTTGTTGTATTAGGGCTCCTACTTTATATACAATTTAACCTTAAATCCATCTTTAAAGGTCCTATTTCCAATTACAGTCACATTGGGGAGTAGGGCTTCAACACATGAACAACCCAGTCCTTGACAATTGCTCCTTTGGTCCTAGCTTGCTTGGCAGATCATCTGTGTGCTCATAAAGTACAGCTACAATGGCTGAGTTAGATTAGGTAAGTATTTGGAAAATCGAATTCTCTGTCTCCCACCTTCATGGGTGGAGTCTATTTCCCTGGGCCCTCTTTGTCTTTGGCATGTGACTTGGTTTGACCATTGTGAGCTTCCAAGGCCAAGGGTGTCCTCTTCAGCTGTCACCTTTTCCACAGGCAGAACATGCCCCAGGAGCTCATAGTTCAGGGAGGACCAGAGGCCTGTGCAGTGGGCCCAACCTAACCCTGTATCCTGAGCCCAGTCCCTCAGAGTTCCAGCTGTCCTGCAGATATGTGAGAGGTAAGTGCTCATTGTTAGGTGTCCCTGAGCTTGGGAGTGGATGTTATGCCACATTGGGAGGGTGGCAGCTGATGAATGCAATCATACTTACGGAATTCTTACCATCTTCTGGGACCAGTGCATTATCTCATTTAATTTTCATTAAGACCTCGACGATGTAGATACACTCATTTCCTCATTTAATAGACAAGGAAGTTGAGAATTGAGGTGAAGCAGCAATCCCAATGTCCTGCAGCCAGACAGCAGCTGGGCCAGGATCCCACCCAGGCCAGAGGGATGCCTGTATTATGTGCTTCTATTCTGTGAGCCTTGAGAGGACAGAGCGGTCTCTTCTTTTATAGCTGGGGCCAGGATTTCCTGGTTTCTAACTTCCCCTGTAACACAGAAAGCTACTATTTGGAACATCTTCCAAAGGCCCTGGGACGGGATGGATCCAGTGGCTCCTCTGAACTGCTTTCGCTGTGAGACGAGGCAGCAGCAGGTGCAGCCTGCTCTGCTGTGCATGTGGCAAGCAGCCTGCGAAGCTTATTTGGTCTGTAGGAAGAAGTTCCAAATCTCTCTCCACCCACAGTCTTCAATAACCCTGCGCTTGTCTTCTGTAGCCTGTCAACCCGGCAGACAATACTGCACCTCTTTGTCGTCTTTGTCTCTCCCTCCGGCTTCCTCTCTCTTGGTCTTTTCCTACCTGTTTGGCTAATTCTTGGTTTGGGGCATACGGTTGAATCAATTAATAGAGGATTTGCAGAATCACAAGTGCAGTTATTACAGGACGGTGTAATTAACTTCTTCAGACTAATTGAAAATTTTCATTTAGAAAGAGCAGCCAAGTGCCTCCTTGCTTAAATGGCTTTCTCCCATAAAACAGCCTCATGAAAAGATTCTTTAATGTGTGTCCATAAACCCGAGACCTCCAAGGCTGCCGCAAAACTCTGGGAAAAGAATGAAGTCATTTCTCTTGTCTTCCTCTCCCCCTCCTGCCTCCCTCCAGCCATCCTTGGAGTTACGAAATGGCCAGCAGTGTCTTGGGCTGCTTCTCAAGGACAGAGCAAGGTCAGGAGAAGTGGGCTGGAGTGAAGAGCCTCCCACACGTTGTGCCTTTTGATTGGCAGAGTGAAGCAGAGTGTGTTTCTGGGACTCTCACTTGGCACCTAGGCGGGCTGCTTTGGATGCTGGCATTTCCTTTTGGGAGTACCCCACCTTTGCTCTCTCTCTAGGTCCCTTGGGTGGGGCTTTTCCATCCAGACTGCTCCCATGACCCAGGTCTGTCCAATCAGTGACTACTTCCTGGTCATGGGATGTGATGGGTACAGAGGTTAGCATGTGATTCTCCAAATGCACCGATCTGAGCTCTCTGCTGGAATTACAGAGGGAGAAACTCAGTGTCAGCCAGGCTGAGCCACCAGGCTGTGGCCTAGACCTACTGTAGCCAGCTTGCTATGGGGAAGGCAGTCATACCTGGGAAGTCACCTGGAAAGCAGGGCCAAGGTGTAGATGTCACAGGGGCCATCTGTGGGTCTCAATCCTTCTGTGTCTGAGTGAGCCTTGTTTCCGGGCCTCCCACGTAGACATGCAGGCATAATTAGGACACTTTTTTTTTTCTTCCAGTCTGTATTGGATTTGGTTTTGTGTTTTCAAGTTAAAGCGATTTTAGAGCAATCATAGAATAAGTATTTGTGCAACCACCAAGGGCAGGCTCTGATAATGATCATGGGGGAGACAGCTTGAGCCACAGCTCCAGGGATGGCAGGTTCTAGAAGCCCAGTGGGCGCAGGCTACTACTGGAGGGCTTTTGGTCCAGCCTCAGGGATTCTTAGATTGAGTTTCACTTATTACCAATTACATTGGAGGGCAGCCACGGACCTTTTCTCTGGCCTCCAGCAGAATGACCAAATCTTGGGCTCCGCAGCCAGTGGAGTTCACTTGAAGTCCAAGACTGTGACTTTGGGGCAAGTGACTGGCCCCTTCTGTGCCTCAGTGTCCTCACATGTAAAGTGGCAGTGCCCTCCATGATGACCTTGTGATGATGTGCTAAGGGTTCCCGGGGCTCATGTCTATGAGGTGCTTAGCTTGGTGCTAATGGTGTTGGGTATAATTGCTGTAGGCAGGGTTTGCACCAGGAACTATACCTAATGGGGAATTAGGATAGTCAGAAATGACTTGACCACAGGGGTCCCAGCCCATTGGAGTGAGGAGGTTTTAGTAAGGAGAAAGTCTGCTCTGTCATATACTTGTATCAATCACTTGCTTATTCACACTCCTAATAGGGACAAATCAGTCGAATTTCAGGATGATCACGCATTAGCTGATGCTCATTCCAGGTGAGTGTGGAGCACACAGCCCCAGCAGCTCCATCAAGACCATCCTTTTGGAGAGGTGGGTATGATGGTTTTAGGTTCCACCAGAGGGCATGGGCAGCAATGAGAAAATTTCAGTGGGTGGCCACAGGGATTCTTGAGGGCAGGAAGACTTGGGTGATGGAAAACCTGTCTGACAGTTTAGAATAGCAGGGTAGCAGCCTACAGTGTAATTCCAGCAGGCAAACTTGGAACTTCAGCTGAATGATAAAGATCACTGCTTAATCTTTACAAAACCCCCAAGTGGCAGATATGACTGTTTTCTCCATTTTGCACTAAGAGGAAGAATACTTAGACAGGCTATGGCACTATCCCCAAGTAGGCACTGGGCACCCGAGAGGTGGGACAGGGATTTAAACTGAGGTCTCAGTGGTTTTAACTGCTGAGCCAACTGATCTCTGAGTTTGGGTCTTAGCAACCAGAAAAGGCAGTGCTGGACCCCAACAGACCAATGCTGGACTCCTCTCCATCCTTCCTTCAGAGGAGCCCCAGTGTTCCTCTGATAAGATGTGCATCAGCGGTTCTTGCGAGGAGGCAAGAGAAGGTTCTAGGGGTTTCACAGTTCCCATCTCACGGTAGCTGATAATTGTACCTGATAAATATTTGTTGGATGAGCAGCGGATTGGCATGGGAGGTGCCGTCACATCTGACAAATGTGGTGTCCGTGCAGTAGCCCAGGTGGTCACTTAGCCTCATTCTTAGATTCAGGGGATTGGGAGCCAGACTGCTGGAGTTCAGATCCTGGCCTTACAAATCACACCTGGTGTGACTTGGTCCCTGGGACTTGACTTCTCTCAGCTTCAGTCTCACCATCTGTGAAGCGAAGAGCCTAACGTCCTGGCCGTCTCTGTGGGGTTGCGTGGTGGCCGAAGGACGTACTGCGTGTGTCTGGTGCATTAGCCCAGCAGATGCCCGTGCTCACCATGATCACTGCTGCCTTTCCTTGCCCTGGCTGTGGGTGGTAGGAAGGACCTGGAGCCCCGTGGTGGAGACCTCGGCCACCACGTTGCTCATTCCCATTATCCTTTCTCCTTCTCTTAGGGGTGCTGGGAAATAGCAATTTAATTTTAAAGTTAGCATTTATCTCTGCCTGCCTACCCAACCCCATGTCATTATAGCAGCTGTTTCGTGTTTATCTGGAAAAGCTCTTTGGTTAATAATATGCTATTGGATTGCTGTCGAGTGCGATTGTGAGGCGGCGGCGAACGGCACTGAGTAAAGGAAACATGGCCGCAGCCTTTTTCTTCTCTGTGCCTCTCACCTGCCTGCAAGGCACACGGGGCTTCTCTTTTCTTCTTCTGTAGCTCACTCATAAATGGAAGGAGCAGGCAGTAAATACCATGGGGCTGATGGGTTTCCAGGGAGCCTGAGAAAGAGAGGAGGAGACTGCTAGGAAGCCAGGTGGCCTAGCGGGGCCCCTAAGCTGCGGCGCCTGGCCCTCCTGCAGCCACGGAGGAAGAGAACCCAGCGCAGCCTGAGGAGAGAGGGTGCTCCCTACTGCAGCGGGGCTCACTCCCACTGCAGGACTGGCATGTCATGTCATGTGGGCTGGGACCCTTATAGAATCGGTAAGTGCTGGCTTCTAGGGATCTGTCCAAACAGTTGAGGCTGATGGATTCAGACTGGACTGAAATCTTCACCAGGGTCAATGAGGCAGTGACAGAAGCACTGGGCAAGTGGCCCTTTTGTCCTGCATTTGCCATAGATGCACCATATGTTCTAGAAGGACCGGATTCCCTTCTTGGATCTCTGTTTCCATGGATGGGCAGCTTGACTTCTCAAAAACAATAGCTGGCATTTATCAGGTGCTCAAAATGTCCCACTCATAAATTAAAACCCTCTATTTAATCCCCATTTGAGCCCCACAACAAGGAAACCAAATCACAGCTGCTCAGTGTCAGCTGCAAAGCTGGGCCAGGAGCCTGGCCACCGGCTGCAGCCACTGTGACCCCAACGACGTGGCCTGCTGCCTTCGCAGCAGGATTGCGGTCTGTGCTGCATGCTGATGTGCCACCTTGTTCCAGGGCCGGGGTGAGGATCCAGCACACCATCACGCGCACAGCTTGCTATTGTGCAGTGACATGCTCTCAGTCTGCAGTTCTGGGTGAGCTTGGTTGGCCAATTGCTTCAGGGCACCTGTGACTCAGGATTGGCTCATGAGAGCTCTGCACCCCCTGGCTGCAGTGACTGGTTCAGGGATGGTCAAGTCACCCAGTTGCTAGATCATGACGTGACCACAGTCTCAGCAAAGAGAAGCCCTCTAGTCCCAGGGTTGTCACCTTGGCAGGTTGCAGACATGTGCTCCTGAGAGTCCTGCATCGACAGGTGATGCTTGAGAATAAGGCAAAGAGAGGGTGAAGAACAGAGAGGGAGAGAGAGAGAAGAGAGGTCATTCCTGCTGACATTGTTAGAACCCATGGACTCTGCCATGGTTGGACTCATAAATTACTTGAGCGACACCCCCCTTTTATGCTCAAGGTAGTTTGAGCAGGGTTTTTGCCTCTTGCAACTGAAAAATTGTGACTTGCATATACCTCATCTCTGACCTTGGCCAAAAAGAGAGCGCTGTAGATTGGCAGGCAGGCCTCTGCCACGCATTTGCCTACTGTTCCAGGCCTTGGTTTCTCAACACTTGGGAACAAAAGCTGTCTTCCAGAACTTTTGTGCTGGGCTGTGTGATCAGTGGCAGTTGGTCTCTAGACTCAGGGAGCCCTTGGTGATCCACAGGCCACAGCCTGGGGCGCAGGGCTCAGTGTGAGAGCATTTGTGATGATCAGCGGAATCAGGCCCTGAAAGGTCTGAGCTTGTTAGGTACGCCCATCAAGGGCCTGTGGTTTCTTGTTACTGTTCATGTCACCTGTGGCAGCCATCAACCCAGCAACCCCACGGCTGCTAAGGGCTTCGGCAGAGAGTGTCAGGGCTGCAGACAGACTGCAGATGGGACGGCCTGATATCCTCCAAGATCCCCGATTCAGTGCCTTCTCACACATTTGACACCTATGTCACTTTGAAATTAATCTTAAAGTCAGTGACTCCTGTCCTCTGCTCAGCTACTGTTACTCAACTAAAATGCTGCCTCCTGCAGGAAGCCTCTCCAGATACCCAGCCCTATCAGAGGCTGAGCTCCCAGGTATCCAGGTTGCTGTTTGAATTTGGCTGCCACATCCTCTGGGGTCCCGCCAGCTGCTCCAAGTGCTCTTCGCTGTCTTGAGGGTTCCAGCTTCCTCCGCCCTGCACCTGCCCCTCTATGGTTGAGCCACTGTGCCCACAACCAAGGGGAGCCAGAAGTGCCCAGGTCTGTGTCTCCAGGCTGGCCCTTTGCCAAGGCTGAGGGTGGGCATGACTGTGAATGCTGGGCTTGCCAGTCTCGGACTGGACTAGCTCTGAGGCACAGTTGCATTCCCAAGTCCCCTGTGCGCTCAGGCAAAGCTGCTCTCTGTGTGGCTCTGGGGGAGGTGGCCCCCTGGCTTGGCCTCCTGCCTTCCCTCTCCAGCTTCTGCCTCTGCCGCCTCCCTGGTCTCCTTGTGGGGTCTTTCTCAGCACACCCCCTTCACGTCCAGACCTTCCGCCTCAAACCCCCAGGTGCTGCTCTCCTCACACTGTGCACCCCCCCACCCCAGTCCTTACCAGAACTTTAAATTAGATACTTAATTATTGCTGGTTTCCTCCGGTGAAGGCAGAGTCATTGACTTATTGGTTGTTGAATCTCCAGGGTTCAGGACACGATGTGCTACTTATTGTTATTTTATTTGTAGTTACTTATATGAGTCGCAACTCTCTTGTTAATAGTGAGCTATTGGAAGGTAGGACCCATGTCTGATAAACTTTATATTCTCTACACCATCTACCACTGGGCATCACTGTTATGAGACCAGTCAATGTTAAGTCAATGTTATTGAATGAATACATGATATTGATTAACAATATGGACTGAGCATGTACTCAGGGTCTGGGGTGGGGGAGGAAACTTATCTTTCCTTTTACACATATTAAGTTTTCTGGGCCTCTGTAACAAAAGAGATTAATAAGAGCAAAGTATAGATACTTATTTAATGTGTCACATGACACAGGAGCCTTTTTAAGGAGGTAAAGACCTGCAGAGACAGTTGAACATGCATGTTTTTGTAGTAGGTGTTCTAGTGAGCTTTCCATCACTGTGACCGAAATACCTGACAAGACCAGCATCGAAGAGGAGAAGTTTGTTTTGGCTCATGGTTTCAGAGATGCAGTCCATGCTTGGTCAACTCCTAGCCCAGCGTGAGGCAGAACTTCATGGCAGAGGGCATGGTGGGGGAAAGCAGCTCAGGACAGGGCAGTCAGGAAGCAGAAAGAGAGCTCTGCTCACCAGGAACAAAAACATAAACCCCCAAAGCACACCTCCAGTGACCTGCTTGCTCCAGCCACACCCCACCCGCCTACAGTTACCACCCAGTTAATCCCTGTCTATATTAAGTTAAGGCTCTCATAACCCAGTCACTGAGCTTCTGGGGGACACCTCACATCTAAACCATAATGGTAGGTCTGGTAGAGAGTGGAAAGTTGTGGAGACATGTGACGGGACAGAGGGGGGCTGAGCTAACAGGACTGAATCGGGGTACACCTAACAAGGCCTGTGTGGGTGGACTCCTCCATGTCCCTGTGTTTTTGGAGATGAGGATGCTCTTTTCCTCTGGAAATGGGTGGCTGCTCCTCATCTGAGGACACATGATCTGTTTCAGAGGTCAGAAAACCTTCCTAAATGGACAGCACGTCCTCAACCCAGAAGCAGTGTGCCCAGCTCCTCCTCTGTGACATCCTGCACCCTCACAGTAGGAAGGAGCATGTGCCACTGTTGTCTGAGCATCTCATTTGGCAGGGGAGAGGTGAGATGCCGGGAGCTCAGCTCAGCCCCAAGATAGCGAGTATGTGGCAGAGTGGGTGCCTGACCTTGGCTGCTATCTAAAGCCAAAGCCCTGTCTTGCTGACTTCCTGGAATTCCAGATGGGAGGCTTCTTTGAGGGTTCATCCTCTTAAACCGAGCTGAGGAATAGGTGCTGAGATAGGTGAGGTGCAGGCCATAAGGTAGGCGTGGATAACTTCACAGCCTGCGACTGTGGCAAGTTTGTTGCTTGCTCTGAGCTTTGTCTTCACCCCCAGGATGGGCAAAGCTGCTCTGTGTGGCTCTCTTGACAGCACTTATTATTCTCAGAACAGTGCCTTTAAGGTACGGATGGACTTGTGGTGGTAACTCAGCAGGCAAGTGTGTGAAACTAGTGAGAACAAGACTGTAGCCTTGGTGGATGTGGTCAGTCCTGAGTCAGAAGGACCCAGAGAGCTGAGCTGCTAAGCTGATGGGTGGGATCCCTTCTTCCTGGTCAAACTACTCAGTCCTGTTGATCACTGCTCGGGAGCACATGAGTCAGGATTCTTTGGGTTGCAAGTCAAACTAACTCATCTCAGCCCCATCAATGTAGGGAGATTATTGGGTCAAATGAATAAGACCAGGGATGCGCCCTAACTTCAGGGATGGCTGGATCCAGGAGTTAGCATTAGGCCTGCATTTCTTCCACCATTGGGCTCCACATGTCTGTGTTGTCTTTATCCTTAATTGTCCTTGCCCTCCGAGTCCACGCAGTATCAGAGCAAGTTCAGGCTCTGGGCAGCTTTGGCTTATCAAAGCCACTCTTACTGGGAATGGAGTAAGGACTATGATTGGCCCTGCTTGGGTCATGTGCCTTATCCTGGGCCAATCAAGGTCAGAGAATGCTTATTGGCCAGCCTGAGTCACATGTGCACTGTGTGCGAGGAGGTGAGCCTGAGTTAGAGCTGCATCCACCAGATGAGGGAGGAACATGTTTTAAAAGCAAAGAAGGATATTGCCAAAGATGGTAATGGGTTAGGAATCTGGGCAGAAAAAACTAGTTATTGGTTGAAAGTTTTAGGTCATCTTCTTTAATAAGTTCTTGGTTAAGGACACTGAATTCACCACTCCATAACCAGCAGGCCTCCCCTTCTTGGCTGGAACAAACTTGGGCATGATGGAAAGATTCTGAGACATTGTGGCTTCAATTACCGTGATGACCAGCGCCCAGTGAGGCTGTTCTTCAAGGACTAGAGTGTCGAAGGGTTCAATTTCTAGTCTTCCCATTTAGTTTTAAATTTTAATTTTTGACATCGTCCAGTCCTTTCAATAAAAAATCAAGAAGCCATGAAAGGATGAGCAGCAAAAAGCGATGCTCCCCCCGATTCCCACGCCGTCTGAAAGCAAGGCTGTGACGTGGCTGGCTTCTTGTCTATTGTACCCGCGATGCTTTTATTCATAAATATGAAAATGCATTTTTCCCTTTTTAAATAAGAGTCATCCAACTGTTGTTCTGCACTTGCTTCCACTTTCAATATATATTTTATATTTCCTCCCATATTTGAATATAAAGTGCTTATTTATTCCTTTTTTCAGCTTCATAATACTCCATTATGTGGCTATGCCGTGATTAGTTTAACCAGGCCCTTGGAGAGGCACACACAGGCTGTCTATAACTTGCTATTATGAGAAATGACACTGTGGTAAATAACCTTAGGCATTTATTGTTTTGCACATGTGTGAATATATATGTAAATTTATACACATATAAAAATTCCTAGGAGTAGAGTTTACCACTGACTTTATTGTTACTCACGGGGTAATGCATTTGTAATTGCCAAATGTATATGGAAAAGTTGTATCAATTTGCATCCTGTGAGCAATGTACCCCCACCCCCCACCCCCACCTCACCAACCCAAGGAGTTTTCAGTGTTTTCCACGCTGCTTGTCTGGGGAGAAATGGTACCTCACGGTCATCTGCCCTTCGCTGGTACCCAGGGTTCACTGTTGTAGTAAGCATGCTTTATGACCCCTAACAGCACCTGCCTTGTGATTTGCAAGAGGGAACAAAGAGGGTGTTAATGAAACTCGGAGGGAACTGAATTTAGAGCTACTGCAAACATAGAAATAATGAAAGCAAACATCAAGATGTTAGAAGCGTGGTCAGGAAATTAAAAAGATGAGCTGTAGCTTGGAAATAAGTAATTAATAAAGAAGTTTGTGAAGATGGAACCAAAGTGTGCGACAGACAGGAAGATGGTGACATTCTTGGACTTCACTGAATGAGCTCACATTTTCCTAAGAAGGCAGGGTGTGTCCTGGACACGGCACGCTTCCACGTGTGATCCATAAACACTGTTGAGAAACCCACAGCCGTTTCCCTTTCTGTGAATTGGGGTCTGTCCCCAATACTGGCTTGTGAGCTGGCGGCCGCGAGGGCTAAGTGGGAGCATGAGGATGAGGACGTGCAGCACAGCCAGGGCACGGGCCATGGGAACCTGAGGCACAGAGACCAGCTGTGAGCCCCTCGTGTGTCTGCAGCCCTGCGTGTTCTGGGGTTGCTGGGAGTCACAGAGTGCTCTAGGGACATAGCAGGGGAAAGCATTTTTACTCAAACGTTCTTGGCAAATTACCTACAGACATCCAAGAGGAGAGGGATGTGAGTTTCCAAGACCCTTATCACGTGTGGTGATCGTCTTCTCCTCTAAATAAACATGCGATTTCATCCCCTTCTGGGTCTCGTGTTATGTTGATGCCTCGTATTCTTTTTTAAGAAGGTCTCCAAAATTGCATCTGGTTCCCGAAGACCTGGCCCTGCCTCTGATGGATCAGTGTTGCTGCTACAGCAAGAAAACTTAGGGGGAGGCAAAGGGGTCTTGGCTTTGAAAATGAATTACGGCAGTGAACAGCAGCTGAAGGGCTGGGGGGTGCTTCGAAAGCTCCTTCCTCCTTCCTTCCGTTCTTGTGTTCTGCTCTCTTCCCTTCTGCCCTCTTTCCTGTGCAGGCAGCTATGGGACGCGTGGCTCAGTGCTGAAGTCCCCGCTGTCATGAATCTGACATAGAAGTTGGGGCGACGGACGAGGAAGCAGCGTGTCAACAATGCATCCTGCCCGGCATCGGGGGAGCACTGGGCCCGTAGGAGAGAGCAGGTTGGGGTGGGGATGCTTGGGGTCAGCTGTTGGTAAAAGTCTTTTCAGAATGGTGACATTTCAGCCGAGCCCTGAGTGGGAAGCAGAAGCCACTCCTGGAGCTGGGGTGTGTGCAGGTAGAGGAAGGAGCAGGTGCGAGGTCTCAGGGCAAAGGGCCTATGGGACCAGTGGCTGCTGGCCTCGGGGGAGCTGACCATGGCCTTCACACAGCGCCTCTTTTATTCAACATCATGGGAGACCACTGCAGGCTCTCAGTTGTGGGACAGATGCTAATAGAGTTGACAAACACGCTGAGAAGAACGCAGGGGTTCACAGGGCTCCCAGGGGCTCCCCTTGTGCCAAGTCACTCTATTTCCTTTCTCATGATATTTATGAAAGTAAGAGATTAAAGCAATTCTTGTAGACATTGTGGATCATGTTTATAAAAGCATTTAATGAGATAACTCAGGAGAGTAAAATATGGAGTAGATGATAACGCCTTGCAGCAAATTTGCACCTGTTTGGACAATAAATTGAGGTCAAGACCCCGATGGGTTCCAAGAACGCGTGCGTATCAATGTTGTAGGTGGCCAGTGCTGGCAGGAAAGTCCACAAATTCCATGATAGGACCTGCATGACAAAAAGAATGGGTGCACTTAAAAACGCTGCCCTTTAAGACAAGAGTTAATGAAGTGTGGATTTTAATTTCACTTTGTAGGTCGGCCCATACCCAGTCATATTTAGTCTTTTAGAATTTTTAGTTTTTAAATTTATTTTTAAAGTTTTTTAGTTGTCAATGGACCTTTATTTTAGTTATTTATATGTGGTGCTGAGAATTGAACCCAGTGCCTCATGCATGCTAGGCAAGTGCTCTACCCCTGAGCTACAATCCCAGCCCTTTTAGGCATTTTTAAATGACTAACTTGATTTATTTAAAAAGAAGAAACAAATTGATTTAATGATAGTCTCAGAGGGGGGACCCAAAGTAAGACTGAAATGACACCACATGAAAGCCCTTCCCCGAGATCTGGCCTTGCGGAGCTCAGAGCTGGCTGGTCAAGGTGTGAGAACCTGGCTCTGTTAACTTGCGGGAGAGGAAAATCTAACAGGACAATATCAGATGACTCCCAGGATGAGGGCAGGACGCACTGTGGGGTGGGCTGGGAGCATGGCCACTGCAGTGGGGGCTTGCAGGACAGAGAGTCCCAGGGCTAGCCCTGCTTTGGAGCTTCTCCAGCTGGCTTGGACAGCCTGGCTTGGGCAGGGGCTGTTGTTGGCCAGGTGAGGGCAGGGGAGGTTGGAGATGCAGTCCCACAGGCAGTTCAGCCATGCTCAAGGTGACTCCTACAAAGGGTCAGGGTACTCTCCCCAGACAGCAGAGTGTGTGGGGCATAACCAGAAGGGACACAGTCCCTTATCAGTATCAACTACAACATTAATAGAACCGCGACATCTACCCTGTCCTCCTGCTTTCCCGGTATGTATACGTCCGCACACATGCGTGTGTATTTAGGGTGCATTTTACGTGGAGGTGTGGGAACAGTTTCATATGAAGGAATGGAGAGAAGTGAGCCTCTGGCCGTCCTTCCCTGGAGATTGAATGGAGAATTAAAGGAGCATCATGATGGGGCCAGAGGCCGTATTTGACATCCACGATGTCCCTTGGGTGGCTGCTTCTGAGGTGTGGGGAGACCTTAATGTCTATTCTGTTTCCTACAAAGACTCTTTGCTTAGCAAATCACAGATTTCATTACATGTTCAAAGATACTCTACTCACCTGGGCTCCGTGGAGGCTGAGTCCAGAGAGATGCCAGCAAGTCAAGGACAGAAGCGGGTGCTGGAGCCAATGCCCCAGCACCACCTTGCACAAGCTGCATGACCTGGGGCAAATCATTTGCCTTCTTAAGCCTCAGTTTCCTGATCTGGGCAATGGGTATGGCAGGATTGCCTTTCTCCTGCTGGGTCTGGGGTGAGGGTCAGCAGAACCGTGCCTGGCAGAGTAAGTGTCTGAGGTGTCAGCTTTTACATGCTAAGCCCACGGGATATGGAATCAGACAGGGTCTTCCAACATTGAAAACATGTATTGTAGCAGGTCCACCCTGTGGTGGCAAAGACATCAAAAGGAGTTAACAGAGACAAAGTTTTGGCCCAGGACCCCCTTACATGGTAGCTGCTGTGCTGTCTGCATGCCGGCCTTGCTAGTACCACACTGTGAACCTTGGAAGACCAGCACGGCTGTCTTAGCTCCAGAGAAGATGCACGGCAAGAATTTTCCACTGTTTCTTTTCATTGTTTCTGTGGAGACTAGAGGTAACAGCATGGTGAAGGGAATTTGGAAATTACAAATATTTAAATTCCTTCCTTGAAGGAAGAAACTAGAGGATGGGTGTCCGGGAGCCCTTCCCGAGAGTGTGGGGTTGGCAAACCTTTGCTATAAAGGGCCAGAGAATAAGTACTTTAGGCCCTGCAGGCCGAGGGTTTGTTCCCCCGGGCTCCACCTATCCCCCTCAGCAGAAGCCAGCCACAGATAACAGGTGACTGGTGAACGAGGCTGTGTTCCAATAAAACTTTATAGACAGAAGCAGGCGTTGGTTCTGATTTGGGCTGTGGGCTCTGATTTACTAAACTGCTTTAGCAACTAAAACAGAACATATTGGCGCCCACAAGGCCTTGGGGGTGGAGCTTAACAGCTCACTGTTTAATAGATCACCTTCCTTGATCTATTATTCATGGAGAAGCCTCCTAGAGTTTCAAAGCATCCAACATCCACGGAAAAATCTGGTCATCCCCCCTAAACCCAAGTGGGAGCTCTGGCGTTTCTAGTTTTAGATTCGCTCCTGGTGTCAGCTGGATTAGTCCCATGTCATTTCTACAGCGTGGGGCCAGAGGATGAATTGGGGCACAACTCAGGGTCTTTCTAAACCCTTGTGGTCTCCCTCACCCGCCCATGCCCTCTCTTCTCAGAGGCACTAGACAGGGCGCCCCTGGTTTCTGGTGCAGAGTGTTCCTTGCTGGTCACCCCCTCACTTGGATGTTTTATCTTCTCACTCTTTGGCCACTGCAGAGGGACAAGTCCTGCCAATCCCAAGATGGTTACTTGGAAAGTACAGAGCTTTCTGATCTCTCCCAGGCTAGTTGTCCAATAATATTTCCCTCCAGTCCTGGGCACAATTGTGTTTGCTTAACATTTGGTCTTCTGCCAGGTAATTTACCTATAAGCTATGCATGGAAGAAAAAAGAAACCATCCATCTAAAGTATTCAGATTTTGGCCTTAATTAAAATGCAGAATAAATATGTAAAGGCTAAAGAGTATGAATTATAGATACCAGGGTTTCTATATTAAAATCGGTTTTCATCTATGCAGGCGCGGGTGTGTTTATGGCAGGGAGGAAGTGTGTATACAAGTCGGTGGAAAGCAATATAATTATGACTGTGTGTGCTTAGCAAGATGGGAAATGGATCTATTGTGAGAGAATGAATTCTCCCTACCTTTCTCATTTCATTGCCTCCGTGGATTTTTTTCCACCTGATTCTATAAAGGGCTAATCCTGACCCTTGTTATTTAAATTGCTCACTATGGTTAGAAAAGCTGGCTTCTGTGTCTTAAAAGCCCTCGCTCACCTGGCTCCAGGGGCAAAACCTTTTCCATTCATCGCACCCCCTCGAGGAGGCCTCTAGCTGTGAGGGGGCAGAGAGTTTTCAAAGGCTGATGGTCAGGTCATAGCTCATCCACCCTGAAAGTTGGTGGCTCTGGATTTTCCCACGAGGGTCCCAGATTGGAGATGAAGAAATCACAAAGAGCTGAAACCAAGGTCCAAGTCTGTGGCTCTCTGCATAAGGGTGGGGATGGGTGGAAGGGATGCTAAGGTGGAGGTCGGCTTGGTGTCTGTTTCATAATTGGGGCTCTTCCCCCTCCCCCAACATGTAAGCTTACCAATTGGCATTCATTAGAAGATACATTAGCACATTGTTTTAAGGTATTGCATTGGGAAGATTCATATGGAGAATAATTTGCATTATTCGAGAATGTTGGAAAACATTTAGATGTGCAACTAACAATGGTGTTGTAATCAATGTGGATGCAGAACGGTAGCTGGGACAGACGGAAGAAGCCAACTTTTCTAGAAAGCATCTACATTTAGGGAAACTTAGTTTCAGAGAAAAGTGATGCTTTGAAAAAATCCCAAACCCTCAAATGCATGAAAAATGCACTTGTGGCCCATACATTGGGCTCCTGATTCCTGAGTGACCTCTGGGGGCTGGTGGGCTGTGAGGCCTGATGCTGCTTTGGGTCACCCTGCTGGAGGCAGAAGCCAGGGCCATTTCCTAGGGATTAAACAGAAAGGAGCTGGAGGGAAGCAGCTTCCCATTCACTGCACACCTCAGACCTGCAGAGGCTGTGATAGGGGCTGAGGAATAGTCTTGCTTTTTTGGGTCGCTTCCAGGGACTTTGTCACGTTAGCCTGAAGTTACCTGTTGCTGTTTGCAATGTGAATTTGAGAAAGAGGGAGGAAGGTGGGCTCTTCCAAGTTTGGAAAAGAAGCCCTGTTATTACTATGTTCTATGGTGCCCCCTGCGTTAGGGTTTTCTAATGTGGTATTGGCGTCTCTCTCTTGAGAGTGTCAGGACAGCTTCCTTCTAGGAGGGTCTGACCAGTGGAAAGTTCAGCTTGTCAGGTTCGAATCCGGAATGTGGGAAACAGGAGAGATTGAGCACTCACAGGCTCCAGAGGTGGTGGGTGCTGATGGGAGCCCTACCATCTGCGGAGTTCAACTAGCGGGTGAGGAGTTGGGGGGAGCCTAGGTTCAAGCCTTTGGGGTCCCAGCGTTGCCTGAGCAGGTTCCCACAGACTCCTCACTGATAGGTTTAGAGTGGCTGGGCGCCAGCAGCAAGGCCTACTGTGACTGAGGGATGGAAGCTGTGGCACCTATGTGCAGTGCCGGCAGAGGTGTGTGTGTGTGTGCGCGCGCGCGCGTGCATGTGTGTGTGTGTGTGTGTGTGTGTGTGTGTGAGAGAGAGAGAGAGAGAGAGAGAGAGAGAGAGAGAGAGAGATTTAGCTGCCCCACAGGGAGGTCGTTGTAGACAGGTATCTGGATCCATCACCTTTGCCTGGGAGCAGGCCAAGAGCTGGTGCTGTGTCCAGGGTGTCTGAGCCCCGCCTCAGTTCAACCTACATTCAAATGGATACGGGGCACCATAAGATTGTGAGAAGTTTTCATCACGGTCACCATGGAGATTTTCCCCAGACCACCACCTCCAAAGCTGTGGAGCTCTCTGGAGCAGCCGGGCCAGGAGAACAGGGATCAGCATGCTGTGGCCCAGGCCCGTCCAGCTAGCACCTGTTCTATGATCCAGGTATTCAAAATATCGCCAGCCTCGTTCACCCACAGCTGCTTCTGCTTGCAAGGTGCTGCATGGACTACGAAGCCTGCAGTAATCACTGTCTGGACCCTGCGTCAGACTAGAGGGAAGAAAATGAAATTCAACCTGTTTTCTAAAAATTTGGAAACTTCAGCATTTGCGGTTGTAGGTCTGGGACACCCTCCTCTGCACCCCAGACCCCTCACGCCCCTCCTGTACTATTATCACTCTGTTGGCCCGACTGAATGGACCACATCACACAGGTTGACATGGTGATATTTTAACAGAAAAAGTGATGGATTTTTTTTCTTCTCTGTCTCTTGCTTCTTGAAGCCACATAACGGACATCATCATGTGACAGTGCCTTCTTTCCTCATTATGAAATGGTAAAGGTTGTCCTGCTCAGATCTTGTTTGCAAGTATAGTGCTTGGCTAACTCTTGGACATGTAGATTCTTCACCCGGTTATCAGACTGGCAGATACTTTGACAGGTCTCACAGATAGAACTGTTTATATTTACCTGTTCCTCGGCACAGGTCACGTCTTCTCCATTGTCTTTCCACTGCATGGAGGCCCCCCTGCTTGGGCCATACTCCTAACAATTACAGGCCAAGAATTGAGACACTTGGAAACCTGTCATCAACTGTCCCTTGCTTCCCTTTCTTCTTAGGGAATGAGCCAAATGTTGACTTCTTACAGGGTAATTACCATATATACAAAAGCACACGCCGCTAGCCCACGTGGGACACCCCATAATTTTGTGGCAGCGGAAACAAATAACCATCTCTTGATTACGGCTGTGCTCACTGCACCTCACACATCAGAGCATGAAAAGCTGTAGCATCTTCTAGACAAACCTGTGTCAGCTGTCCAGGAGTGAGCGGGCTGGTTCTTTGGCTATAAGCCTTCATGATTACGCAGGCTTGTGCTTTTTGTTTGCAGTTTAGAATTATGTGATCTTCTAAAACCCTTCCCCTTGGTTGGGGATATTTTTTCAAAATCCGTAAAATGAAATCCCTGCAAATAATAACCTGTAGAACTGTGTGCAAAATATATTACATCTTTAGCATCTAGAAGAACCTACAGTTCTGATAACTTTAATTGGCTCCCTGAAGCAAAATTATTCCTGGGATAACCAAGGCATATTTCTTAAGACATGGCAGAATTTGGCCTTAGGAAATTTCTTTTAATTCTAATACATCAAAATTACTGGCTGTTTACATAAGAACTATTCTATAGAGGATTATCTATTTAAGACGTAATTGTTTACTGGGAATGAATTGCGAGCAGACAGCAAACTTAAAATTCGGATGTTACATTTAGAGGTCTTTCAAATTCTGTAGCCTCTTATTTACCTGGGTTGTTTTCTTTTTAATGGTTGTTTTTCTACTCTCTTTCTTCCCTCAGTGTCCAGATGGTCTTAAAGCCATTGGTTTTGTGGGCTTGGTAGAATGTTTTGAAGAACTTAAAGTTATGAGGGTTGCGGGGAGCTGCCCCGGGGAGGGAGCAGGAAATGCTAAGCACAGGGTGGCAGAGATGGATTTGCTGCTGCAAATTCTTGTGACTCTGACCCACGGCAGAGATACCATGCAGGTTCCAAGTGACTGTAGTGTGGGGACAGGAGGAACGACTCTGTTCCCTGGGTTGATGAAGAGCTCACCTGTTGTCCCTCTCCACTTAGAGTAGGAAGGTCTCCAATTCCCATCAGAGTCCAGAGCGGGGAATTCAGAAAGTGCCTCATGGAGCCAGCCCTTGCCCTTGGCACTGGATTGGAGGGCGTAGTTGGGTGGGGGCTTGGGAAGGGTGGGGAGGAGCAGGTGACAGCTGATGTGATGATGTGAAGGGCTCCTGGAAAGTCCTGGTCCCATGCTGTGATGTCCTCTGCCCTTGCCACTTAGAGCTTGAGTGGTGGTACTTGTCACTGGTAGATTTTTAGTGTTCTGTTTCCCTTCCCTGCACCGCAGTGGGTGTAGCTGGTGGGAATCGTCCTTCCTGTACTGGGGTGGAGGGCGAGTCCAGGCCTGGCTCCTGAGCTGGAAGCTGAGGGCACAGCCCCTCCCCGTGCCTCGATAAGAAAGCCCAGGTGTGATGAAGTTGAGCTCACTCAGGGGTCTCAGCTGGGGCGTTTGAGTCCCCAGGGGACATTTGACAGTGTCTGGACACATGTTTGCTTATCACAGTGAGTGGGGGTCACTGCTGGCACTGTGTCAGGGATGGCGCTTAATGTTCTGCAATGCCCAGGGAGGTGCCTGCAGCAAAGAGGAGGCCAACTCCGAATGTCAACAGCGCCACCGCCGAGGCGTCCTGGGCTTTGTGTTCTGAGGGAGTCAGGTGAGGAGAGGCCACTGTGGGAAGCCTTCCTCCCAGCTGTGGCAACCCTGTGGCTACAGACAGTGTCCAAGCCACTTGGCTACAAAATGGTTTCTTTACTTCCTAGTGCCTCCTGCCAGGGCCTCCACAGCTCCTTCAGCCTTATCTTCCTCCTTCTTTTCATTATTTTGGTACTGGGGATTGAACCCAGGGGATTCACCACTGAGCGGTTTCCCCCTCCTCATTTATTAGCTTTGGTTTTGAGACAGGGCCTTGCTAAGTTGCTATGGTTGGCTTTGAACTTATGATCTCCTCCTGCCTCAGCCTCCAGAGTTGCTGGGATCTTAGGTGCGGCCCCTGAGCCTGGCTCGGACATTATCCTTCAGGGAGTCATTTGGAGTTGGTTTCTTTTGCTTGCAACAAATAAAACTGCTTATCATCACTTAGCAAAAGTAGACTTTTTTTTTCTTTTCTTTCTTTTTTTTTTTTTTTAATACTGGAACTGTTTTCCCTCCCCGCAAGTGGAATTTTATGTGGAACTTCATTATTCTCCCCAGGGGAAAAGGGGTGGTTGCTTGTGACTCAGTTTCCTCACCAGTGCCTGAGAGGTGCTCATAGGAAATTGAGGCTTCAGGAAAACTTATATCGAAGCATGAAGACTCCTGTCATAACCTGAGCTAGAGGATATGAAACCACCATAGCTCCTTCTTTCCTTTTTAGAAGGAGTTTGGTGATTGCTTAATTCATGAACAGTCGGGTGTTCAAAGAGGAGGCGACTCTGTGGAATGACGGTTAAGTGGAAGGCTTTCTGGGCACGGGGGCAGCCTGTGGGGCAGACCCAGGGCGTCAAGGCTTGGGGCACGGTCTGGGAACGGGGCAGGTAGAGCAAGGCCTGGCAGTGGGGGCGGGTTCCAGGAAGCTTCTAAACCTGGGGCCCCAACCTCAGATTCCCACAGGCCATCAGGTACATGGCTGGTGAAACAGGTGGGTATTTCCATGTTGGAGACACCAGATGGTCTTCCCATCTACGCTAAGTGTATGTGTCTCTCTTGATCTGCATTTGATTATTTCTCTTAGGAGAAAAATCATGCAAGAGTAACGGGCGTAAACGGCAAATCAACTTCAAGGTGGCAGAGTCACAGGGAGTGGTGGGGATTGTGGCCAAATGGAGACTGAGTATCCCATCCAAGAAAACAGCTGCTTTTCAGATTAGGCAAAGATTACTACAGGGGATGGCAGGGTCTGGGGGACGCAGTGCTCTGCTTTGAAAGAGAAGCCAAAAATCCAAATTTCCTGTGAGTTTTCCCTTTTTAAAAAATTACGAAGTAGAGACAATGTGACTGTGGCTTACATTTGATTGACTGGACACCGGCTTGGGAGCGCTCTCTCTGACTGCAGCCCCGGGTTGCCTGCTTCCCTGTTTTCTCTCGTGTCTCCCTCTGTCTGCTCTCCCTCTCTCTCTCTCTCTCTCTCTCCCTCTCTCTCTCTCTGTCTCTCTCTCTCTCTCTTCCCCTCTCCCCCCACCTCCTCTGTCTCCGCCACCCTCTCCTTCCTCTCCTTGATCCCAGCCTCTCTTCACCTCCAGGCTCCAGCTGGCTCTGTCTTTTGGAGGACGCCTGCTGCCCTCTGGCTCACACCTTGCCCTTGGCCTGTTTCCACACTTTTTTTTTTAAGAGAGAAAAATAGTCTATTATATTTTCCCAGATATTCACTATTTCTGTTGCTCTTTCTTCATTTCTGAAGTTACAAACTTCCTCCTAGTATTCTTCA
This sequence comes from Marmota monax, assembly GCF_021218885.2. Taxonomy (NCBI): domain Eukaryota; kingdom Metazoa; phylum Chordata; class Mammalia; order Rodentia; family Sciuridae; genus Marmota; species Marmota monax. The sequence goes on from NW_026695222.1 coordinate 27,095,517, forward strand.
GTAGGTTATTTGTTCTCTTTAGATATACACGGCAGGAGAGTGTGTTTTGACATATCATACACACATGGAGTATGACTTTCCATTCTGTGGTTGAGGGTGATGTGGCGTCACACAGGTCATGTGTTCATATATGAACAAAGGACAGTGATGTCTGATTTATTTTACTGTCTTTCCCATTCCCATCCCTTCTCCCTTCCCTTCATTCCCTTTTGTCTAATCCAGTGAACTTCTATTCCTCCCTCCACCACCCTTATTGTGAATTGGCATCCACATATCAGAGAGAACATTCGACTTTTGTTTTTTTTGGGACTGGCTTATTTCACTTAGCACTATACTCTCCAGTTTCACCCATTTATCTGCAAATGCCATAATTTCATTCTTCTTTATGGCTGGATAATATTCCATGGTGTATATGTACCACAGTTTCTTTGTCCATTCATCTGTTGAAGGGCACCTAGGTGGGCTCCATGGCTTGGCTATCGTGAACTGACCCTGCCTTTGGTCTGGAAAGCAGAACTCCACTCTAGATATGAGTCAATGACCTTGGAGGACAGCAAAGGATGTGCAGGGTCTGGAAACTTGCCAGGAAGGCCTGCTGGGGAGAGCACCAAGGTGGGCATACGTGACAAGGTGGAGTGGGGGGTGGCCCAGGGCGATTGTGCAGTGACAGATAATTCTGGCCACCCAGCTGGGCCTGTGGGGTCTGCACTTCACTCCGGCAGCAACAGGGGGCTGCTGCAGGGGTTGAGCAGGTGGGGCAGGCAGAAGCCACGTCTCAGAAGAGGTGACAATGTCTGCAGCAATGTGCAATGTGGGTGGAGCAGGAGGAGAGCAGCACCTTCTAAGGAGGCGGCAGCAGAACAGCAAGGTAGAGTTGAGTGAAGTGCTTCAGGGGACAAAATAATGAAAACAACCGCAGCTTTTATTGCTGCCCAAGCTCAGTGGTTAAGCACCTGGATGGAGCCACAGGGCGGGCCATCTGTGGTCATCTCATTATCCATACACCTCAGTTTCCCTGCCCGTAAAAGAGAAAATAACAGTAAGATGGTTAATTGGTTAATATATGTCAAGAGCTTAGAAAACACCTATGTAATATTCAGGAAATTAACAGGCATTCTGCTTCAGATAAGCAGAACGTGAGCTTCTTGCTACCTCTTGACACCTGTTATCATGATCTACACAGAGGACTCCCCCTAGCTGGATGCGGAGCAGCAATCTTTTATTCCTGATGTGCAGAAGCAAACACTGAATCTCAGAGAGGTTGGGTAGCTTGGCTGGTGCCACACAGTAACTGGCAAGGCTGACATGGAACCTGGTCTGGAATCCGATGCAGCAACATTATTTGGACAGTTGATGCCCAGGGTGGGGTGGGGCAGTTTTGGTGAGGCTCTCTTAGCATGAGGAAGAGGCCAGTTTCCTGCAGTTACTGGAAGCATAGCTCCTGCCTGCAGTGTGGGCTGGGTCAGTGGTATAGAAGGGGCTGGAACTGGGTGCAGAATTTCCTTTCCAGTGGTTGACTCCAGCAATTGCTGGCCAAGTGGCACTGGGAGCTGGTTTCCAGGGACAGTGACATGACCTCCTTAGCGGAGCAGTTTTCCTATTAGAGCTTTGCGCAAGCCTGGCCTCAGTCTGGGGTAAAGGACTTTGCAGCCACTGCTGTTCTCACCTCAGGGAGACTCTGGGCAGGTTCATCTACTCCGGGTCCCTCCTCTCGCATTCTGCCTGGGAAACAGTCACAGTGTTGTTTGGGGGAATCTGTGATGTCACGTCTATCAACAGCTCTCCGCTTTGTTTATGCACATGGAGGAGAAGTGCAGGGCTCTGCATTAACACGCGTTCCCAAGCTGCGATGGCAACCCAGTAAGGTTCCAGCTGGCTCTGTGGTAGTAAGAAGGTGTGTGTGTGCGTGGTGGTGGGGGGTAGTACAGAATGGGTGTCCTCTTTATCAGTGTTTTCTCTTTCCTCCTGTGGTCTCTCACATACACACACACACACACAAACACACACAACCCACACTACACTATGGGCAACATTATTTGGACAGTTGATGCCCAGGGTGGGGTGGGGCAGTTTTGGTGAGGCTCTCTTAGCATGAGGAAGAGGCCAGTTTCTGATGTTCTCCGCTCATGCTGGGCTGGGCAACTAACAGAGATTCTTTCTCTCCTGGAAATTTTAGTTCCCATCAGAGGCGTCCTGTATCTTGAAACTGCAAAAGCCTTGGATATTTGATGTCCTGTGGGCTCTTGGTGGGTTTCAAAGGTGGATTAAATTGCCAGGTAGGTTGTCAATAGAAATCAAGCCGGAGTGGAGCTGTAGTCCTGAGCAGCGCCGCTCCAGGGAGGGTGGGCGGCCCTGTCCAGGGGTCCTGTGGCTTTTGCTTCTGATCAGCCAGGGAAAGAGCAAGTGAATCTCGAATAGCGTGAGAAACAAAATCCTGTGGACCCAGGAGGCCCTGGGCAGGTGGGAGACAGCTTCATGGAGAGCAGGTGGACCGGCACTGAAATGCCTCAGCTGCTTCCGCCCTGGGGGGTGGGGGACCCGGAGGCAGAGATGCCTCGGGCAGTGTCACCATCTTCACCCCACCCCACCCCATGCTGATCCTTCATCTTGTCCTGTGGGTTTCATCTCCTATCTTGGTCTGGATCTTGACCCTCTAGACGTCTGTCCCCCACTGCCACTCCTGGCCCAGCTGTCTTCTCTCCCCATGGGCCTCCCAGCTGGTGTCTCCTGCCCGTCCTGGTCCACTCTGGCCCATGCTGACCTGCAGCCAGAGTAGTCAAGGCAAACTTGATTCTCTTTTTTTGTGTTTAGGGTAAAGAAAACAATTCTTTGCACGCCCACAACATCTCTGTCCAGCCATTTTCTGTCTCTGATGTCCCCACCCTCAGGGGTCCAATCAGGTTTGCCTGGGTCCAGGTCCTACCTGCGGCTGTGTATTTAGGATGCTGATTGTACCCTTGGGTCACCACCTGCTGAGCCTTCACAGGGCAGCCCAGTTCATTCTCTCATTCAATAAATGCTAGTTGGAGACCTACTATGTGCTGGGCATGGCTCCTTGGTGCTGCTAATAGGACTAAAAGAAGATAAAGTCCCTTCTCTCATGGAGCTTATATCTTCTCAGCAGAGGACACGTGGGTTTGCAATGTGTTTTGAGGGGTGATAACTGGGGTGGGGAGAATGAAGCAGGTGAGAGGCAGAGAGCAAGAAGCGGATGAGGGGCCAAGGACACCTTTGCTGAGGAGACTCTCCAGGGAGCTGAGGAGCAGGTCCTGGGCCTGTGGGTCTGGGAGCCCTTGGCTGTGTCCACCTCCAGCCTTCGTCTGCTCACAGGCGAGTTCCTCTTTGTGTTGCTGATCACAGGCACATTTTCCCACGTATCAGTACAATCCGTGTGATGGTTTGTTTCCTGAATAGATTACTAGCTCCACACAGGCGTGGGCTATCTTCTTTCCTTCCTGCCTGCCCATCACTGTGTCCCCAGTGCTTTACTTGACATCAAGGAGAAGCTCAATAAGTATCTGCCGAGTGAAGGCAGCATACTGTAAGGAGAGTCCCAAACCCCTGCAAAGACTCGCTCCCACCTGATCCTTGGAGGACCTGCTGTGGGGTGCAGAGCCCAGAGTCAGGGCCCTGGAGCAGAGTGCTCCTCACACTCTGTGGCTTGTGCCTCTGCATCTGCAGGCGGGAGGGGACCAGGAGGCTGGAGCAGGGTCAGACAGGGAGTGCACCAGAGGGCGAGGGCCTGGCCAGGCCACCGAGGGCTCTGTGGCTCTCTCAGAAGGTTGAGGGTGCACAGATAGCCTGCAAGCTCATGTCTGAGTCAGTTGTGTTCAAACTCACCGGACACCCCCAGTCCCTGGGGGAGCACTCCACTCCACACCCCCACCCATGCTCCCCATCTTGTCCCCGTCAGGCGCGGAGCAGGCTGAGGAGACTGTGAAAGAGCAAGTGTTGTGGGAGGCTTTGGGGGCAGCCTTCTCTTCCTCACTACAGGCGATAAGGAATGTTACATAAGTTTCCTCAGTGAGACCATCAGACAGGGAGACCTGGACCAGGAGCCTCTGAGTAACTCTTCCTTGAAATCAACCAGGAAAACAGAATCATTAACTGCTGGGAGCGTTGTTGCTGCGTGGCAGGGTCCAAGATGAACAGGGAAAGTCAGGCCTCACTCCTCCATCCCATGCTTCAAGACCACACCGAAATTTTGAGAAGCTGGTAACATTTCAGAGCAATTAGCAGAAGTGCGGCCTCTCCTGGGGCCTGTGCAGGCACCTGTGACTCCACCATGTGGCCGTGCACGTGGGCGGGCCAGGACTCATTCCAGGGGCACTTTGGCACTCGGGGCAAAAAGCAGCTCAGCTGCTGGTTTGAAAAATGGACAGAGAGCTGGGGAGGAGGGAGCCTGGACATTCGCTTTCTGCCGTCTTGAGGCCGCCCGCCTGGGCCTGCACTGAGGAGCCAGCCCCCACTTCTTAATGGTGTTTTCTTCTGTGTGGGTTTTACCCTCAGCTAGACTCCTGTGGTGGCCGCTGCTGGACTGGCACCTTCTTGAGGGCAGGAACAGAGCCTTATTCTGGGGGTACCTCAGTACCACATGCTAAGAGAGGGCTCACAGGAATCAGGAAGTTCTCCATGGGTTTGTGCAGCCCGCAAAGGCCCTTTTCTGTTTGACAGTCTTCCGTGGATGGTAGTAACTGAGCACCTCCATCAAGCCACACCTGAAGTTTGACCTGCACTGGGCTTTTCAATTCTATCAACCAATTCAATTCTGTTTACTTTTTTTGGTCGCTTGATGGTTTGCTGAAGCATCCTCAACCCAACTTCCATGCAGAGAGGCCTCGAAGCATCCAACGCCAGCCGGGCCCAGCCTCTGTACTTTCCTACCCGCCTTTCCCGCTCAAGTCCGCTGTGTCTTCAACAGGCTCGGCTCGATCCTTTTCTCTTGAGGAAGGATTAGAACAGGTATCACCCAACTGTGGCCCTTGGACCAAATCTGGTTTGTTCGTTTGTTTTTTAAAATAAACTTTTATTGTCACACACACGCCCATTGGCTCACTGGCTTTCATCTGCATGTGACAGCAGGCTGAATAGACGTGTGTTACAAACTGTGGAGTAGTGACAATGCCTGAGAGCCGCAGCACGGAACTGTCCACTGTGTGGCCTTCCTGGGAAACGCGGCCCACCACGGCACAGAAGAGTGGTCAGTGGCCTGGCCTGGGGGCGCAGGCAGGGTGGGCAGAAGCCCAGCTGTGGTGCTGACTGAGTGGGTGAATCGCTGCATCTCCCTGAGCCTCGTTTTTCTTGGTCAGTAAGAGCTTCTGTGTCACAGGCTTATGATAATCACGCGTGAGCGTGTGCAGAAGTCCTTTAGCAGAGGCTCGGGCTGCGAAGAACATCAAGGTCACACGGCGCCGGTTGCCGGTGCAACTCTTCATGTAGAACCCCCAGACTTTGGAGGAGCTGTTGAGCTGCTTTATTGTCTGACAATTTTTCTCTTGGTAAAAAAGAATCACCTAAAGGTTTAGGCAACGCTGTGGAACACAACCCTAACTGATCGTTTCAGTGGGGCTGCAGAGGGGACCAGGCTCTTCATCTGTGCTTGGCTCTTCTTTTGTTTCCTGAAACACAAGACAAAAAAAAAAAAAGTCTCCTTTCAGCTCTCAGAAAAGGTCATGTTGGACGACTGCAGTATGTTAGCGAAAACTCAGAAAAGCTTCCAAATCAAGGAAGCTGAGGCGGGAGGCGGGGAGGACTGGGAGATGGTGCTGAGGCTGCGCAAGGCTTCGTCCCAACCCCGCACGGTCTGCTTCTGGAGCCTCAGCAAACAGCTTTGTGAAGAGCTCCATTCTGGGATATCTTATTTAGAAGCAAAAAAGCAACACAGAGCCTCAAATACCACGTTGCGATGGGGACAGCCACTGCTGCCAGCGCCTCGTCAGCTCCACAGATGTGGAACCCAAAGGCAGTAGGTGACTCTGAGTCCAGGCGGGGGCAGTCTGGCGGGAGTCCAACCCTGATTGCACGGCTCTGTTACCCAGGACAATTACTCAGCCTCTCTGAGCTCCAGACAGGTGATAAGAGCTGCTGCTTGGTGGGGGGATGAGGGTAAAAGAGGCAGCATGTGTCCCGTGGCCGGCATGGTACCAGTGAGGGATGTGCAATGATTTATTAGCTGGCACTTCTGTGCGGTTTGGCAACATTATTTTCCCTCCTCTTTATATAAAACCAGCACAAAAGTGTGTGTGTGGGTGAACTTGTTCAGGTGGTCACTAGGCGAGTTGGGCAAAGCAGTGGACGGAACACTGGCCGTCTTGGCAGGTGGGGGCTCACCCGTGGAGCCTCAGCACGGGCAAGGTCCTGGGGCAGTGGGAAGCCAGCACCTCCTGAGAAGCTTGGCTGGGTTCCTGTGAAATGATTGCCTTAAACCAGACTCGCATATGTGTCTCAGAGAACCAGGACTCCAGGGAGGAAGCCTGCAGCACCTGGCGTCACCCTCCTCCCGGTCGCCAGTGCCACCACTTCCCCTGGCTCCTCCTCAGCTGCCGTGCTCAGGAGGAAGGGGTGGTGGCAAGGACGTGAGCACAGGGACATCCTAACACAGCTGGAGCTCTGAGGCCAGGGCCTTTCTCACAAGGTCAGGAGTCCGAGGGGAGGGCCTCTCTTGGGCAAGCTGTCTGTCCATATTTGTTTTCCAAAACAACGTGTAAGAATAGACGCTATTGGAAATGGCCCTGTCCAGGTACTTTGGGTTTCAGGAAGCATTTAGAGATGAAATCACTGGTATTTGGTTAAAAATTGGGGACCCCATTCCTAAAGCCCAGCTGATTCTTTGCTGGTCCATGTCACCCCCACAAGGCTCAGGGTTGTGCTTGGAAAGACCTTGGTCTATGGCTTGTGCCTTTTCTGGGTTTTGAAAGAAAGTCTGGAGATCACACGCAGCGCCTCAGGCCTGGGCAAGGGGAGTCTCTGGCTGGCCGCGCTTTCGGGTCTGATTTGTCCCAGGTCTGTCCCCTCTCATTCCCTCAAGCGTCCTACCAGGGCCCCAGAGGAAAGGACTCCAGCCAAGTAAGACTCAGGGTGTTGCTTCCTCTGCCTGTTCCTAGTCTCCTGGAGGCTGTGAGGGTCCTGCCTGAGTTAGCCATCGAGATCGTGGGCTCTGCTTCATGCCTTCCTTTCTGTCACCTTGAGTCTAGGGCAGTTATTAAAGACCATGCTTGGGGCGTCGTCTGCCAACTTTTGTGTGAGGGACAGATGGTAAATATTTTGGGGCTCCTGTTGCAGATTTCCCACTCTGCCAGTGTGTCGGGGAAGTAGCTATGGAAAATAGGTAAATGAATGGATGCCGCTGTTTCTAATATGAGTTTATTTATAAACCAGGGAAGGCTGGGTGTGATCCACGGTCACACTTTGCCTACTCTGATTTAGTGGAAAAAATAATATAGCCTTGGAAGTCACACTCTGGGCTTGACCCTTGGCTCTGACACTTCTTAGCTGTGTGACCTCAGGAATCTACATAACCTCTCAGGGCTTCAGTTCCCTCCTCTGAAAGGTGGGGCTTGAGGACGGTGTATGTCACAGGTGGTTGTTTCAGGTGGTTAAGTGATCTCTGCAGGGAGAGCACTCGACAAAGTGCCTTCCATGTAAGAAATGTTGAATGAACACCGGAGCTTTAGGATTTCATCATAGTGCCCATATCATGTTCTGGAGGCCTTGCCGTAGTTTGGATATGGCTTGAGTTTGTCCCCCATTGGTTCCTGTGCTGGAAGCTTGACCCCAGTGTGACGATGCTGGGAATGGCAGGATGTTTGAGAGGTGGGGCCTCATGAAAGGAGATTAAGTCATTGGAGGCAGTGATCTCAGAAGGCAATAGTGTCATTCTTAAGCGACCTGCAAGAACGGATTGGTGGAAACACAGCAAGCCTCACCCCCTGATCCTTCCAGCTTCCGCCCCATGACTCCTTCTCACAGGTGCTCTTGCCATGAGCTGTCCTCCATGTTGTGATGTAGCCAGAGGCCCTCACCAGAGGGTTGCCACCAACCCTTGAGTTTCCAGAACTGTGAGCTACGTAAGCACCTTTTCTTTACAAAGTACTCATCCTCAAGTATTTTGTGATAGAGACAGAAAACAAACTATCATCAGAGACCTCATGGCAAATCTATGAGCAAATGGAAGATTAGGAAAGTTAAGTAACTTGACTTTATTCCAAGCCAGGATGAGTTGGGGCTAGTTGATGTATCAGAAGGACTGAGTGTGTCCTTGAGAAATGGAGGACAGTATTCACAAGAGAAGTGAAGTGCAGGGGAGGGGAGCATCTATTCACCATAGACTTGATTGTTTTCCTCATTCGTGTCTCAAATTCATAGTGACCAGTTCCACTTCAAGACATGAGGCTGGTTTCAGAGCCCAGAGTGAGAACAGGTGCAGGTTCGGAAGAGCAAACTTCTTTACGATGTGATATTGAGTTTGGCAAGCACTGCTGTTGGTGCCCATGTCCTGAGTCAGGACGCTGGAGTCTGGCTTCTGCCCCAGGGGACTAGATATTGATTGGTCTTGATTCTGGAAATAGCCTCTCCATGCTTTAGGTCCCTGGCTGTGTTTAGGGAAAGGATTGTTATGTAGATAATCGCCCTTTATGTAGTCCTTCACCTGTTGGGTGATTTTGAGTGCAGGAGACATGCAGTAGAAGTTGGTTTAGATCCCACCTCTGCTACTTTCTCACTCTGTAAATTACTTTGCTCACTTTTCCTACCTGTAGAACACCTACAGGTCTATGGCCCGGTAATAGTAAGAATTAGGTAAAATAGATAATATTTGTAAGGTGTTTATCCCAGGGACTGGCACAGAATAAATGTTCAAAAATGGTAGCTTAAAAGCCAGTCTTGGTACAGAAATGTAAACGTCAGCACACGCATAAAGACCCCAAAAATAAAGGCTTCCTAAGGCTAGGAGTGACCTGAAGGGACACATTGTTTGGTTCCTCTTTTCAGCAGAGAGATGTCTAATAATTCCAGGGCAACAGATGTTATCAAGCCTGATATTGCAAGGAGACTCCTTAATCGGTTTTGGTGACCTTTTCCAGTGTTATATAACCTTGAAATCCAGCTGCGTCACATGGCAGCCCCTAAGGATTTGAGACCCTGGCTGGCTACCACTGTATCACTTCAGCACCTCCGACAGGGCTCCAGCCAGCATGCAGGCTCCATGAATGTTTGGTAAATGAATGAAAGAACGTCATTAAGAAAACACACCCTATGGCCAGAGTGAAATCCTTCTAATTCTAACTTAGTTTATTTGCTCCCTTCTGTTTCTTGTCCAACTGGTTAATAACTTTACTACCCAAAATTGGAAGACAGTAATTTAGAAATCCCTTAGGCTTCTTCTCTCTATGTTAATCTATCCTCGATTCCTTTATCTTGTTCTTTTTTTTGACTCAGTTTTAAGCTCTATTCTTGATAGGCATTGGGCTACATGATTCCACTCAGCTGGAGACGCCTGGGATGACTGAGGGTAATAATTCCCAAGCCATTGCAGATAATATGCAAAGAAGAAAATCCAATTATAGGTAATTAGGAGTCAACCCAAGATTCTTTAGAAAGTGGCTTGGAATTGCCTTATGGCCATAAACAACTGAATCTGAATGAAAATTAATTTGAAATAACTTGATTAGTAATTTATATAATTATAAGTTTCCCAGGACTTCTCGCTGCCATTCATTCAACCTCAGCATTCTTAGACACAAGAATTGCAGATGTCAGAATGTATTTTATACGTAACAGGTACTTTGTTTGGAACTATATTAGGATCTCTTTGTGCTATTTATGTGGTGTTAATAGTTTTACTATTAAAACTTCATAGTAGTAAATGGAATGAATTAGCTCTGCAAAGCTTGAATAATAACTCACTGTTCACTCTCGTTTCCGTTTCTTTCCACCCACAGCAATTTTTCAAAACAGAAATAGCTTTATTATGAAAATCTCTCTTATGCATATTGAAAAACTTCAGAATTTTACAAAAGACAGAGATCGCCTTTAATTTATCACCTAGAGATGATCATGATAAACTTCTAGGAGTAGATCTCTGGTCTGTGTCTATGTATCTTATTCTGTCTCCTCCTCTATTGAGAAACATAAAACCACCCATGTATTCTGTCTTGTGATAGGGTATTTATCACTTAACATTCTTTCTGTCATCAATAAATATAGAACTTTGTCACCATTTAAAATGGCTGCAGGGTAATAGTCCATAGTTTATGTATTTCAATTCTATCATTAGTTCAAAGTCCTCTCCTCTCCACCTCCCACTTCAGCTGCAGCTGGATGGTCACTTTATATGGAGGACCTGACCAGCTTTGTACAGAGACAATTCAGGGTGGGAGGCCATCTTCTCAGCAAATGGGGCTGGGACAACTGGTTCCTCACATGAGAAACAGGAGCCTCAATCCTGGCCTCATTTCAAACATAAAAACTAAAGTGGAATAGATCAGAGACCCAAGTGTCAAATCTGACGAAAAGCAACTTTTTAGGAAAATCAAGAGAAAAAAAAATGTTTTGATCTTTGGTTAGGCTAAGACATTTTAGAATGCACACAAAAATGATGGACCATAAGACAAATGAGTGATAAATTGGACTTTGTCAAAATTATTAACTTGTCCCCCTCATGGAATTATCAGAGCATGAGAAGTTAAGGTACAGGCAAGTAAAAAAAAAATCACAAAACAAGTAGTTGATAGAACTACTTGTATATAAAGAATTCGTCTGACTCAATAAAGAAGGATAACTCCATCCAATATTGGAGAAGACTTGAATAGTCATTTCACCAAAGAATACATACGAATGTCAAATAAGTACATGAAAATATCCTTGACATCATTGGTCTCTAGAGAAGTGCTAATTAAAACTATGCAGATTCTTTTCCTCATCTGCTAGAATGACTAGAACTGAAAAGACCAGTAGTCTCAGGAGTTGACAAGACAGGAATGGAAGGTGAGATGGCTTCTTTAGAAGATGTTTTGGCTTCTTAGAAGTGTCAACAACACTCACAGCATGACTAAATAATCTCATTCCTAGGAATTTTCTCAAAAGAAGCAGAAACAAAAACGTAGGTGTTCACACCAAGACTTTTACTTGAATCTTCAGAGCAGCTTTGTTCATAGTAACACCAAGCTGGAAACATCCAGATGTTTATGGGTAAACAAGATGTGTATCTATACAATGGAATACTATTAGCAATCAAAATGGCTAACTGTGAATGCACACTGCAAACAGGATGGACTTCAAAGCCTTTATTCTGTGTGAGGTCAGCCAGACACAATAGTCTTGGTATTGCATTATTTCATTTGTGTGAGATTCTAGAAGAGATAAGATGTATTGACAGAAACTCGTTTGGCAACTGCAAGGGCCCAGGATAGGGCTAGGGATTGTAAAAAGGCATGGGCAATCTTTTTATTATTATTATTTTTATTCTAATTTGTTATATATGACAGCAGAATGCATTACAATTCATATGATACATATAGAGCACAATTTGTCATCTCTCTGTCTGAACCCAAAGTAGAGTCACACCATTAGTGTCTTCATGCATGTACTTAAGGTAATGATGTCCATCTCATTCCATCGTCTTTCTATCCCCATGCCCCCTTCCTTCCCCTTCCTCCCCTTTGCTCTATCTAGAGTTCATCTAATCTTCCCTTGCTCCTGCTGACCAACCCCATTATGAATCAGCTTCCTTGTATCAGAGAAAACATCTGGCGTTTGTTTTTTTGGGATTGGCTAACTTCACTTAGAATTATATTCTCCAACTCCATCCATTTACCTGCAAATGCCATGATTTTATTATCTTTTATTGCTGAGCAATATTCCATTGTGTATATATACCCCATTTTCTTTATCCATTCATCTGCTGAAGGGCAACCAGGTTGGCTCCACAGTCTAGCTATTGTGAATTGTTCTGCTATAAACATTGATGTGGCTGTGTCCGTGTAGTATCCTGTTTTTAAGTCCTTTGGGTATAGACAGAGGGGTGGGATAGCTGGGTCAAATGGTGGTTCTGTTCCCAGTTTTCCAAGGAATCTCCATACTGCTTTCCATATTGGCTGCACCCATTTGCAGTCCCACCAGCAGTGTATGAGTGTGCCTTTTTCAGCATGGGCAATCTTTTTGGGATGATGAGGATTTCATCATGATTTCTCCTGGTGGTCTTGTGACCATGTACATTTGTCTGAACTCATCCAATTATACTTTTAAAATGACCTAATTGTATTGTTTGTAACTTAAACCTCAGTAAAGAGGATAAAAATGTGGTTCCTGCTCTTATGGAATGATTCACACAAGCCTACGGGTTCAGGATTCTAGAATTACCCGGCAGGCAGGCATTTCTTGGGCAGCAACACTCGAGCAATTGTATTCATTGGAATCCACAGTTACCCACTGCTGTTAGGATTCTGATCTCTTTGTGTTAACTCACCCATGGGCAGTATTCTTGCCAGAAGCATCCTGAGCCTGCTCTTTGCATGGATAGAAGTTGGTGGTAACCTAGGCAGCAGGGAGATCCACACCACTGTGTGTCGGGAATCGTGTCTAACTTGGCTCATGAAGGACCCCAGGGAGCTGGAAGGTAGTGGAAATGGAAATGTCCCTTGACAGACCCTAGATGGCCGTATCATTTGTCTTCAATCGGTCTCCACTGAAGGTTAAGTTCATTTTCTTATCATCAGTTGCCAATCTCAGATGCGGATGAATTCTGACACTGTTAGCGCCCTTGAACTGGGACTTACTTTCCCCTTTCAATTCCCCCTTCAATTTACCCTTTGCATAGCTTGATACACATCAGTGGCACTAAATAAATAAGCCATAATTAATACATATTTGGCTCTTGTACTGTTTATTTTCATCTTCTGAAGCTCAGATTAGAATATCCCACAGCTCGAATATTTAAATACTAAACCAAAGGGTTTTTTCTGCCCCCTTCTTTCTCTTGCCTTATAGTAAACTAATTATTTTAACTAGGGGAATGGCAGTGTCCCAGACCCCTTCAATTTGGCACCTTAATAATTAGATGACTTAAAAGAAAATACTTGTAGGAGTAATGGTTGTGTGGACAAGTAACACATGTGTGCTTAAGGAAATAAGAAAGTCCCCTTAGGAATATTAATCTCCCCCTAGAAAGGCCAGAAGAGGTGTGTTGTCCACATGCACCATGTCTTGAACAGATTCAGGAAAAGCACCTGTCAGCACCTTTCCGAACTCACACATTTGCGTTCCCAAATATATGTCGAGTGAGAAATTATTTCTGGTGTGGAAATAGTTCTGAAATACTGTCCAGGGAAGCTTCATGAATGAACCCTCATAACTTCTGGGAAAGGGAAGGAGAAGGCAATTGTACATTTGATATAGTTTCTCAGAATCAAATCATCTATTCAACCCTTGCTATGTGCTAAGAATTTAGTACATACCACGCTACTTGATCTTTATAGTAATCTTACAACTTCAAAGTGATATCATCTCCATTTTACAGATGGGGAAACTGAGAGTCACGGAGATTCCATAACTTGCCCAAAGCTATGGCACTAGCAAGTGGAGGATGGAATTTAGGTCCATCTGGTTCCACCTGTGGGTTCTTAGCTATTGGTCCTCTACTTGTTGTTAATTCGTCCTGCAGGAGTCTGACACCACTGCCAAGCAGCAGTGTTGGTACTTCCCCATTGGAGCTAGTAAAGAATTTTATTTCCAGCAGCCAGCAGTTGGAGTGGCACTCAGATCATTAACTCGTCTCCCCTGAAGGAGCTTTGCTCACGGGACAGTCTTCAAATGGGGCATGAAAAGGCACTTGGCAAATTGCAAAAGGAAATAATGCTTCAAAATGAAAAATGGGTGCCCATTTATCATTTGTGGGCAACACAAGAGCAGGTGCCATCCATCCTAGGCCATTGCTGAAGTCAGTTCTAAGGAGTTATGCGGGCGGTGGAGCCGTTTGTATGCCTGGATTCTAATCTTCCACCAAGGCAGATGCCATTTCCGTCTCTGTGTTACCTGGGCCCCGAGTGGACTCCCTCTTTGCTCTCTTTTATTTATTTATTTTTTCTTCCTATTTTAACGGTGGGGGAGACCCTCCAGGGCATCCCAGCAGGCATTTGCAGTATGCAGCCACGAGCTTTTAAAATGATTTCTTTCGTATCAGTTTGAACAGAAAGGCCATTTTTAACATCAAGAGGGGCTTTGCCTCTTTCCCAAATTAAATGTTGTGACAGTGGAGCTCGGGCCTGGTGTGAGGTTGAGCTTTGTGGGTGCTAGGACTGTGGAATACAGGCCCCATGCTTGGTTGCCCAAGGAAGAGTGAGTTTCCGAGGCTTAGGAGACTGCTGTTTTCCTATTTGGTTACTTTGAATATTAGATGAACAACCTGAATAATTTATTCTCCTGTTCTTTTTCCACTGCCTCTAAATAGGCCTTCCCACCTCATGAGCTCAGGATCAAGAGTGAGCGATTTAGAGCCAATTCGTAAAACTCCGTCAGAAGAAACCAGCAGAGGAGAACACACTGCTGGGTGCGCTGGTTGTTAGCGCTGGAGGAAAGGATATTTATGCACATTCAATAAAGGAAGTCAAAATTGCCTTTCATAACAAAAACATGAAATTAAACTCTTTTGCCATTAGCTCAAGCACCAAACAACCCAACAATTGCTTCTTTCTTAAAAAAGTGAAAACAAATACATAAACATACAAACACACAAGCAGTCAAAAACCAACAGCCAGCAGCATTCTGAGGGACTTGGAAGAACTCAGCTTTATTCTTTCTCCTGCACACTGAATCCAGCAAGGACTTATTGAGTGTCTACTACACGGCCTGCTTTACAATTTTTTCCTTCTGCTTAGACTCGGAGAGGCTGATCTGAGGTTCCCCATTTGATTGCAGTAACTTCCTCCTCACAGTTTTCAATGATGGAGTTCTAGATGCTGTGAACTTCCATGCTAGCTCTTGGCATTCTGTTGGATATAAACAGACAGCTTTTTCACAAGCTGCTGTGATCTAAAAAACAATACCAAGGTTTCCAATCTACATACAGAAATATGATTTGAAAATCCTCATACATTTGTATATGGATGGGAGAAAAGCGATTAATATACCATGGTTTTCCATCTCCTCTTGCCCTTGTCCTCTGGAGGGAAATGGGTCTTGCTTGGAGCATCACCTCAGTTTTCCTTTGTTAAGCAGAATCTGAACAATGGGTGAAGGGAAGCCAGGGTGGAAGCAGCCAGAGAAGCCCAGGGATGGCCTCACAAACACCTAAAACCTGGGCAAAGAGTAGTGGGAGGAAGTCAGTGGACTGACTGCGTTTCCAGGAGAGACTGCAGGAGCGAGTGATTCCACGTGGAGGACGAGGGGCGTGCTGGACGCAGGATCTTTAAGATGTATGTGAGTCATGTCCAGAGTTTTACCAAGTTCTTAGCAGTTATGTGTTTTGTTATACTGTTGATATTATTGTTGTTGTTATCATTTTAATAGATAGGGACACAGCTTGTCAGCCAGGATCACTTGAGCTTCTGGTTATAACCAGATGATCATTCATTTATCCATTTGTCCATCCAACCGCCTATCCATCCTTCTGTCTGTCTGTCCATTAATTCCATCTGTCCATCCATCTGTCTATCCACTTGTCCATCCTATCCACCCATCCATCCATCCATCCGTCCTTCCATTCATACCATCCATCTGTCCGTTAATTCCATCCATCCATCCTCCATCCTTTATCTTTCTTTTTGGTTTATTTCACAGTTTTCTGCCTCTTTTGTGTGCAGCATTAAAATAACCTGGATTCTTGGGCAGGTAACCTTTTTATGTGATCATCAATTATGTAACCTCAGGTGATACACAGATCTTCCAGCACCCCCTTTACACTCTCCTGACCTGCAGCTAATTTACCTATAGTCTCAGTCACAGAACAATATGTGCAGATGTGCAGCCACAGGAGCAGTGGGCTCCTCTGAGGGTCCTGGGTAGTCACGTGGTCTCCCCTTGCAAGGTGCCCCTGCAGCACCTCTTCAGACTCCTTTCATGTTGTGGTCCATGCAGTCCATGGGGTGATGGGAAAGTCACTGACAGCCTGGGCCTGGGTTAGACTGGATGTCCTTTCCCACTTAAAAGTATCATGACTTTACATCATGTGAGGAATTTTAAGTTACAGACAAAATCATTTCCTGGGATTAATTGAGGGAACAGGGAACAGTGTGCAATTATTAGCTCTACCCAAGAGCTCTGCTTTTGACATCGGATGCATTTGATCCATCTGACACTGTTGCAGAACCTGCTTTTGTATTTATAGATCTCACAGTAAGTTGTTTCCACTGACATTTTATTCATATAATCAGGATGGCAGATGTTCAGGGAAGTTTTGAATTTCTTCCCTCACTTGTGAAAAGCAAGGGCCTTTCTCTGTTGTACAAATGTCGCAGCCCTCTCTCGACACAACCTGATGCATGCTAATAACAGTGGGAGGGAGACAGGGTCGCCATGGAAGTTTGAAGATGGTGCAGGGAATGGCAAGTCAGGGTATGCTGGAGTCGTCTTGGATGCACTTAAAGAACAATCAAGTAGTAAGTGGGTTCTGGTAACGCTAACTTCATGCTAAGTTGGTGGATGGTTTTTGACATGCTGTTGGGTTCTTGCCTTCTCTAGATTTTTTAGACATAAATACTAGATTAATTCTGCCTATATTATCAAAGGATGAAGGTGACCAAGTTGTTGACACAGAGTCTCGTGTAAAGCATTAAGCATCATACCTGGTAGCTATGACGATGATGATGGTGACTGGCAATGATGGTGGTGAGGATGGTACACAGCAGTACCCGCTCCTCCTGGTATGTTTAAAGATCTAATGTCTGCTGCTGGATGGTCAAGCATTGGCTTTGGCTTGATTCCTGGGTGTGCCACTTAGCAGTGTGATGTGGCACAGGTGGCTTAATCTCTGTGAGCCCAGTCCCTTATCTGAACAGGAGAGGATAAAGACGGAAGCTCCCTCACAGGGCTTTGAGAGGACTAAGTGGGCTGGTGTGTAAAGGTCTCAGCTGAGTGTCCATCACAGAGGAAGTGCTCAGTAAATAACACTGGTGGTTGCTGCTATTATTGTTATTAACCAGATGTAAGCTGTAAGCACATTCTCTCTAAATGCAAGTAACATATGCTTTTAGTAATATTTTCAATAATATGGAACTGAAAAGCACTCGCCCTCATCATTTTCTCCAACCATGGTTCCAAGTACAAAGTATTTCATAAAGATCGATAAGGGAGGAATTTGAAGGTTCCCAACATAAAGAAATAAATGGTAAGTGTTTAAGGACATGGACGTGCTAATTACCCTCATTATTTTACATTGCATATGTGTGTCAAATTATCACACTGTATCCCGTAAACATGCATAATTTAAAAAGAATAAAACCAGCAACAATAAAAAACCTAAAACAAAAGATTGCTAGCTGTTTGGAAAGTTTCATAGATCCTTCCCCAGGCACATGAAAGCATTTAAGTGACATATATTTACTTAACTAAAAGTTTGCATCATTAATTATTATTTTCACTGTGCTTCCATGTGATAGTGACACATGTATTTCTGCAATCTGCTTTTTTTCCCTTCACCCTCAATCTTGGCCATCTTCTTAATCTTTAGAATATAGGAAGCATTGCGTGTTTAAGTCAGCTTTTTTTTTGGCTGCTGTGACCAAAAGACCTGAAAGAACAATGTTAAGGAGGAAAATTTTACTTGGTGCTCATGGTTTCAGGAGTCTGGAGGCTTGAGGTGAGGCTGAACACCACGGAGGAAGAGTGTGGTAGAGGGAAGCTGCTCAGGACATCACACCAGGAAGCAGGAGAGAGAGAGAGAGAGAGAGAGAGAGAGAGAGAGAGAGAGAGAGAGAGAGAGAGAGAGAGAGTGCGAGTGCACGAGAGAGCATATGAGAGCGAGTGCTCCCCTCCCCTCTGAAAAAATATAAACCCCCAGGGCACACCCCAGTGACCTACCCCCTATAGTCATACCCCAATTGCCTGCAGTTAGTACCCAGTAATCCCTATTAGGGGATTGATATTGATTGGGCTGATTGATATTGATTAAGGCTGTCATAACCCAATCACTCATTTCTAGTCTCTCTTATATGAACTTTTAGACATCTCATATCTAAACCATAACACTCCCTGATTTGGGAGATCCCGGCACTGTCTCACACATGAGGTTTAGGGGATACCTCATATCTCACTGTAACACTACACCAGAGCAAGAGCTAGGACAAGTTTGGATGGTACTGTTTCTTTTCTATCCTGAGGTCGTTTCCCTGGGTTTGACTCAGGTATTGGAGAGGTGACAGGCAAGAACCAAGTTTCGCTCCTCTTGGCATCAACATTGTGGGTAAGCAGGAAGAAGGACAGGGCATGGACAAGAGCTGTCAGGAGAAGGAGCTGCTCAACAGAGGCTGCACCCCAACAGTGTGTCCAAACCAAGATGGCACCACTTCTAAGTAGAGTGTTCAGTGATCTCTCAAAAAAATGGTAGCTTTTAACAAACGGAGGGTGTGTGTACGGCAGGTGTGCAGGCAGCATGGTTGCTGGGGTACTGTGAGATGGTTCTTTCTCATCTTGGCCCTTCTTTCCGGGACCCACTTCTCCAGCAGCCTCCACCTGCCTTCTGATCCTCTGATGAAGAATTCAGACACTCTATTTGGCCAATAGCTGAGCTTTGTTGTGCTCTCGGTTATGTCCTATGTTTCATTATTCAGTATCATTGTTATTTGGAACTGAGGAGAATCCAGGGGTGCTCTACTGCTGAGCCACACCCCCAGCCTTTTAAATTTTTATTTTCAGACAAGTTCTCTCTAAGTTTCTTAGGGCCTCAGCCTCCCCAGTCACTGGAATTATAGGCATGCCCCACCACATCTGGTTATGCTTTGAAATAGTTGTCAATATTTTAAAAATATCGGGCGTGTTTCACATGGAAGTCTGGGATCTTGTATTCTCCTGAGAGTGGATCAGCTGCAGTTATCCCCTTTCTGGGGACAGGTGCTCTCTTGCCAGGTTCATCATGCATGTCACCTGCTAGCCAGTTTTTGTGCTCCAGGAAGTCCCCTGGTGCAGAGGGCTTGCTCACAGGGCTCTCTGGGCAGGATAGCCGGCCTCACCTTGCCTGCTGTCTCCCTTCAGGCTGAAGCCCATGTACTCTGGAAAGCCTCACTCGAATGACTCTGTTTCCTGGCATGTCTTGGACAGGGTTTGAGAAAGTGTTCCCCCTCAGGCAGGAGGAGACTTTATCACCAAAAATGTTTGGTGACTATTTAAAGCAGATGACTGACTTTCAAATCCACCATTGACAGAGGACCTCCCTTCTGCCAGTCCCTGGGGGAGAGCTCTCCCTGCCTGACCCTGTTCTCCAGGGTCATGTCCAACACTCATGTAGGAAGTTTACGAGTATTTATCTAATCATATGATTCATGGCTCCTTCTCCCACCCTCTGAACTGCAGGGTCAGCTCACCATTGTACCTGCTGGGTCTCACAGGTGCCGGGCCCACTGGAAGTGCTCTATGAGATTTATTGAATAGATAAACGACTAAGTAGTAGCTTGAGAAATAACACTGCCTGATCCATCAAGTTGACTTGGGAACAGAAATCTTTTGCATATTAAAGTTCTTCCCAGAGAAGATGGGAAGCATGAAGGCAAATTCCTACTTTCTCCTCCAGAGGAAATTAGAAATTAGGAGGGAAATGTGCACCCCTAAATCAATATGTGGCAAGATTTCAGCTGCGTAACCTTAAAGCCCAAGCAATTAACTTTGTTTGAAAAGGTCGGCAGCAGTGCACTTCCCCTTGACAAGCTGAGCTGTCTAGCAGCACTCCTCTCCAATTAGAAATCTCTTTGGCAAAGTTAATCAGAGGCTTATTTATGCTGTCATACTTCAGGGAGGTGCATCTGTCCCAACTCCAACCTGCTGGGGAGCAGGTAGGGTTTCCTTGGCATGGGAATCTTGCCGTGACTATTACAGAAACCAGTGGTAAAAGTGGTTGTGTGTTTTGAGTCTCTGCTCTGCAAACACTGGATTCCTTGATAGATACGACCTTCAAGCTGTCCATTACCTGTAAGGTCAATATCACTCTTGTTCTTATTTCAGGCAGAGGAAACTAAAACTCAGAGAGGCTTAGCCACTGGTCCAAAGCCACAGTCTGAGATATGGAACCTCTTACTGGTGGAATCTGGATAGTATGATCCTTCTGTGTATGATCTCTGAAATTCTGGGCTGGGGGAAGTGGAATTGGGGTTCCAGAGGGAAAACTGGCCCCTTAATTGGGTTATGATCAACTAGGAAACTGCAAAGGAGTAGGTTGAAAATAATAATAATAATCAAAGATACCTGTGCACACTGGTATGTGCAAAGAAATTACGTTCTGTTTATTTAATTAATATTTGTGGTACAATTTAGAAATAAGGATTCATCATGTAATTGATAGTTGAATTTGATGACTAAATTAAAAATATTAAATGTCATCATTTCCACAGTCCCTAAGGGAAGGCTCTTCATTATTACTGTAGCTTCTACTTCCAGATATTCTTAGCCTATGGCCTGTGCACATCCTCCTGGTACATGTTTTAAGTCACATGTACAGATTACATAGAATAGCCAGTGTGTAGTCAGAGTTCTCTAGAGGAACAGAATCATCAGGAAGTATAATTATAAAAAGGGGAATTATTAGGTTAGCAGAAACTGGATAGTCGACAATGGCCATCTGTAGGCTGGAGAGCTGGAAACAATAGCTGCAGAATCCAAGAGGCTGAAGCCCCAGAACAAGAGGGATCAACAGTGCTACCCTAGTACGAGACCGAAGGCTGCTGGAGAATCACTGGCAGAGCCCACTTTGGAAGAGTGAAGAAGTTAGAGTCAGAAATCCTAAGGCAATCGCAGCAGCAATCAACAACCAGTTCAAGAAGAATAGAGCTTGCATCTGCTGCTGCTTCCTTGTTCTTCCTACTTCTGTTCCATCCAAGCCATCATCCTATTGGATGGTGCTGCCCATGCTTAGGGAGTGTCTCTATTTCAGTTGGCTATCCCACATGCCAATCAACCCTAGACACACCCTCATTGACACACCCATGCCTCTTAATCCTTGCCATCCCTCAATCCAATCAAGTTGACAATTCAAATTAACTATGAAAAGCACCATTGTGTTCATGGGGCCTCCACCCTTGGGGACCTGATCATCCCCAAAGCCCTACCTCTTAATGACATGGGTTAGGATTTCAACATACGAATTTTGGATAAATACATTTAGACAAGAGCGGTCTCA
Organism: Marmota monax; assembly: GCF_021218885.2. Classification (NCBI taxonomy): domain Eukaryota; kingdom Metazoa; phylum Chordata; class Mammalia; order Rodentia; family Sciuridae; genus Marmota; species Marmota monax. Next base: position 27,116,830 of record NW_026695222.1, read on the forward strand.
CTGTGGGAAGATTTTGTATTAATATTTAAATTTTAGTCTCTAGAGAGTGGCCAGGAGAGATGGAAGGTCATGGGATTGGAGAAGAAAGTGGACTTTGGGACCAATGGGGAACCAAGTTCAAATCTTGGGCATTAGCCCAGTGGTCATGGGCGAATTACTTAACCTCTCTGAGTCTGTTTCCTCTCTTAAAGAAAGAGAATCTTGGTCTCCTTGTGAGATTGCTATGAAGACGAAGGCTCTGAAATACCAATCTAGCTTAGACTGGTTGCTGAATGCAAAACAGTTCCTGCCCTCATACAACTTATAGTTTTAGGTAGAGATGGAACAAAAAACATTATGATAAGGTACATTAAATGCCATTGTGAGGGACATAGTGCAGGCTGGTAAAAATGAGGCGCCCCTAGCCCAAATTCACCATGTGGGTGTGATGGGTGTGAGAGACCTACAGGCAGATCAGGAAGGAGCCAGGGCTGATGGGCAGATGAGTGGCCCAGGGAAGATTTGGAGGTGTGCCTTTTAAGAAATGTGCGTTTTATTATGGCCCTGATAGATATTCAGCTGTATGACAGATATTGTCCACTTGTGTCTTTCAAGGGTCTTAGATTTAACATGCCCAGTGCTCATTCTTGACTTCTTCCCACTTAAGTCGCCCCCTTTGATGGACAGCACCTCTGTGTTTCATTGCCTACAAGCCATCCTGGAGTCACCTCAACGCTCTCTTCTATTCCATGAATCCTGCCAAAGATGCCTTCTCATTCCATTCCTTGTCGCCTCCAGGGCCACCACCCTGAACAAGACACCACCATTTTACAATGGAACCCTAACGCTGTCCCAGTTCCTGCTGCACCCACGGTGGTTCATTCCCTGCCTACCAGCCTGGGTGACATTTCTTCGACATAGGTTAGATAGGGCAGCTCTGTTGTAGTCTACCTGTGGCTGGTTCTCTCTTCAGAGCCAGGGCCGCTGCTCCTGGCCTCCTGGCTGCCCACTGACTCCCTCTGCTGTCCCCCAGCCACACTGACTTCCTCGCTGCTCCTTGAATGTGCTGACAGGCCCCTGCCGCAGGCCTCTGCCTTATCCAACCTGATGCTGGGCATACTGCTCTCCTGGGTGGACAATGACCTCACTCCCTCATTTTATCACCCTTCTTCAAATGTCCACTCTGTCTAAAGGCCCTCTTGGACTTCCTATGTGGAATGGCCCCTCGGTACCATCATGGCACTCGACTCTTCCTCATGGCATGTGTGACCACTGGCCACCACAGGTCCTTGCTCATTTTCTCTCTCCTTCCATCAGCATGAGCTCTGAGGAGTAGAGAATCTGCCTGTTCCATTCTCCATTGTATCTGTGACACACAGTCATGCCTGGCATGTGGATGGGACTTAAGGGACAGGTGTGGGATGGAGCATAACCCAATCATGTCACACGGCTCTCTCCAATGGGCCATGAATTGGCTAAATTCTGCCAGGTCAGTTGGATGGTCACCCTTATAGTCCAGTGCTGTGGCCTCTACCAGAACCATCCATCCTTAGCCACATCTGCAGAAGCTCATTTGAGCCACACTCAGGCCCCACAGGAGAACCCTGATGTTCGAGGAAGAGCATGGGGAAGAGATGGTGCTGGCCTGTTGGCTGCAGGTCACCGGACACACAGTGGTTACTTTCTTTTTTCTTTTTGGTACCAAGGATTGGACCCTGGGGTAGTTAACCACTGAGTCACATCTCCAGCCCTTTTTTTTTTAAAAAAAAAATTTGAGACAGGGTCTTGCTAAATTGCTTAGGGCCTTGCTAAGTTGCTGAGGCTGGCCTCAAATTTGTGATCCTCCTGCTCCAGCCTCCCAAGTTGTTGGGATTTCAGGTATGTGCCAATGTACCTGGCCTGAGAGTGGTTTCTATTTGCAACTCTGTCTGGTGGATACTGACATTTCCAAAAGGACACATCTGTGCCCTGGAGAGCAAATGAGATGGTTTGAGTGGGCTTGGAAGAGACTCATTACAATAGTTATTTCTTTTAATGTGCCTCTGCTCCTCAACCATGATTGATGGCTGTTCTAGCCCAGGGCCAGGCGTCAGCAGGATAGAGGAGCGAGCTGTATCCCAATGGCTCGCCCAGGGTTACATAACGAGACAACCGCAGATGCATTACCAGGTGATTTTAGCACAAAACAAGATTGAATAACACAATCAGAAAGTTATTCTCTTTTCCATTCTCTTTTAATGTTTCTGATTATAGAAGGAAAAGACTCGTCTGGTGCTTGAACACTCGCCAGCCCTGATTCATCAAGGAGCCAGCGAGTTGCGGGCTCAGATGGCTCCACAGGCAAAGGCCAGGATCCAGTGACGTGCTTGTTTTCATTGTTTATTTTAATTGTGTCCTATTGGTGGCAAGCAGTGCTGGTTTCCACTGGTTGTGATACAACATTTCAATCTGTATACTTTTATTTAAGTCAGATATTGAATTGACTTAAATAAATTCCATAAATGATAGAAGAGCAGATCGTGAGTGATGCGGTAATCAGGAAGGTGGAGCCCACAGGACGGACATGGCAGAGGTGGGGGTGGTGTTGGGCTCCAGCCTAGCAAGGGTAGGGCCCACCAGGCCCGGCCACACTCTTGTCTGGGTTGTGCCACTCATCTGGGCAGGCTCTGGCTCCTGGTCCTGTATTGCCTTCCAGTGACTTTGAATCAGGCCCCCAGGTGCTTCATGCCAACAATTCAGACCCCATAGCCTGCCCCGGGTCTTTGGGAAACCACGGTGACCCAGTTATTCAAGTCTAAGTGGCCCTCCTGTCAGTGTTCAGGGACTCATTAAAACATAGTTGGATCGGCCTCAAGCGTGGCATACAGCGCTGCCCTTTCTAAGAACCGAAATCTGAAGTCAAAACATGTTTCTGGGAATGTCACCACGTGCACATTCCCATCTTCTTTTTCCCCTGCCTCGTGCCTTTGTACATTCAAAGACCTGTCTGGGCAACGTGTGACCTCCGGAGGAGACAATCTGATGTGACGAGACTCCACAACCAGTTCCACTCTTGGAATACCACTGAGGTGCCGGGCAGTGGGCACTCGAAGAGCCCCTGGTTGTTTTGAACCACGTAGCTGCCCACAGTGCTGGTGAGTGACACTTGGGACAGCCACTCTGCATGGAAAATGAGTGAGGGGACGTCTCTCTGGGTGCTTCTGACGTCCTGGTGAAGCGACAGCTGCGCTCACCACAGGGCGCTGTTGACCATGTAAAGCAGCGTTTGTGATTTGGTTGGTTCAGCAAAGTGAGGCATTCTGCTGACGCAGGCGAGGGCCCGGCATGTCCCTCACGACACACCATGTATTTTACGTAAGTTCCTGTGCTTAATTCTCATGGCAATTTTAAGCAGCATCTGGTATTGACCCCATTTTGTTGATGAAGAAGTCGAGACGCCATGGCTGTGCGTGGCTGTGAGCAGCAGAGCTGGGCTCCCACACACCTCCTGTGCCTGCGCTCGTGCGCCCTGGGGCAGATGTGATTTTTGTGTCTTAAAAAGTGATTTTAAGATTCTGGAACTTAATGTCCCAGCTCTGCCACTTCCCAGCTGAAGGGTGGCACCATGGGTACACTGGCCAGAGGCAGGTGGCACGCCCACAGGGGAGGAACAAGGGGACGCGGAGTTAGGGGAAAGGGCAGCTTCCTAGCTGTGGCGATGGTGGAAGGACACAGCCAGCCACAAGCTGCACTCTGTGGGGGCCCAGGAAAGTGCAGGCTGACCCCTCCTTCCCCTTGCCCTCTTCCTGTCACCTGATGCCCAACCAGAGGCCCTGGGGCTGGTTGACGCAGCCCAAAGAGTTCACCTCCCAGGGGAAATGCAGGGTGGAGGGTGGTGGGGACAGGATGCGAGGCGTCAAGGGAGAGCCCCCGCCCGCACGCCCGCCCTTCCTGAGCCTCGTGGAGACCACAGCCCTGAGAGGAGTGCACCAGGGCCTTGTCCTCTGGAGGCTCCTGTGGGTCATGAGTGCAGGCCAGGCTTGGCGAGTCCATACCTCCAACAGGTGCCGCCCAGGCAGTGTGGGCTGCAGTCACTGCGGTACTTGGTGCTCCACTGGGAAGGGAGAGCTTCCAAACGCACAGGCGGCTCACAGCTTCTCCCTGGCTCCCGCCAGAGGCAGCCCTGAGCTCCTTGCTGCTGTGGTAGTGTGGGTAGTGTCCCCAAAGTTCATGTGTTAAAGGCTTGGTGTCCTCGACACAGTGGGCCTTAGAGGTGGGGCTGTGTGGAGTTCCTTAAGTCACTGGAGTGGGACCTCCAAGGGGAGGTCTTCTTGCCCCCTCTCTGCTACCTGACTGGTGAGCTCAGTGGTTTGCTCTGCCATAAGCCCCTGCTTTGATGTGCTGCTCTCATCAGGGCCCAAATCAATGGGGCTGTCTGATCTTGGACTGGAACCTTCAGAACTGTGAGCCACAGTGAACCTTTTCTCTTTAGTCAGTTGCCTCAGGTGTTTCAATATGGTAACACAAAGCTGGCCAGCACACTTGCCCCAGCAGCCTTTCAGCACACAGCTGGCCATGTGAGTGCACCAGCCAAGGAGGCAAAAGTCTGCTCACAAGAAAGAAGCTTTTGTAGCCTAATCCTGCAGTGGCAGCCTTTGCTGTGTCCCATTGGCTAAAAAGAGGGAATTACACAAGGGCATGGAGACCAGGAGGTGGGGATGACTAGAGGCATCTTAATGCCTACCACAGCGACCTCATCTGAAGAGTAAAGCAATCATATCATGATGTGACAGAGCACGACACTTTGGATAAGTCAGCGAACACAGAGCCACACACACAAGAAATCAGACTCACAGAAGTATATGGGGTGGGTCATGGGACACTGTTCATGTGAAAGTGCTTTGCAAATAAATAGCTCTGAGGACCTACTAACGGCCTCCATGCTGCAAAGTCATCTGGATCCCAGGCTCGCTTGCTTTCTCTGCCGAGCTGGGGCCTCTTGAACGTCCTTCCCTCTGACCCTCCCAGTTTGGGTCCTGCAGCTTCCTGGCCCCTCTGTTTCCTCTGTGGTCTTTCCTCTCTGATGCTGCCATCACACAGCCTGTGTGCAGCCCCAGCTGTTGGCCTGAGCTGTCGTCCAGGAAGTCACACGAGTGTGTGGCTTCTGTTGTCACTGTGTGCAAGTTTCCCCCCACATTTCCAGACCCCGCACTTGACCTTTCCCCCCAGCTGCCTGCTTGAACCCTTGGTTCTTTCAAAGACCCGCATCTCCAGTCCAGCTGTTTTCCTGGAGGTGACCGCCTCAGTGCTGTTGTCCTCAGGGCTGTTGTCCCCTCCCTTGGGCTACAGAGGAATCTGGGGAGGAACCTTCTAGGGCGCTCTCTCCCTCACTCCGTTCAGCTACCCCTGGGTCCTGCTGGTTTCACTCACTCTTAACCTTTTATTTTGAAATAATTTTACATTTATAAGAAAGTTCCAGAAGCGGCGCCCTCAGCGGCTTCTCCCCAGTACCTAGACAGAGAGCCACAGGGGCAGGGACTTCACACTGACGCAGCTCTGTCACTAATCTACAGATGACACTCTGCTTTGCCCACTGTCCATCCCACTGGTGTTCTTTCTCTGTGCAGGGACTCCACGCCTCCCTAGTCTACTGTCCTCTGGAAAAGTCAGTCCTCCATCTTCCTTGTTCATGATCTTGAGAGGTGTCAAGATTCTTGGCCAGTTTGCTTTACAGATCGTCCCTCAACTTTTTTTTTTATGCTTTTTTCATGAGTGTGTGTTGCATTTTTGGCAAGGATCCCACAGACACGCTCTTGTGCCGCCTTCTAGAATCATGTCCAGACTTCCACGGAGTCCCATTCCTGGGGATGGTGACTTTACTCACTGGGTGACAGTGGTGGCTGCCAGGAGTCTCTTCCGTCAAGTTACTGTTTTTTGCTTTGTATTTAGCAAGTGTCTTGTGGGGATTTATTTTGAGGTTTTGCAAATATCCTGTTCTTCATGGTACTTTCACCCACTAATTTCACATCTGCTGATGGGGATTCCTTCCTGCAACAATATGGCGTTGGTGTTTGCCAAATGACAATTTTCTGTTTCCGTGGTTCCTTCAGTTGTTAACTGATATTGTCACAAGAAAAATCCATCTCCTTTCCCTTAGTTATTTGCTTATTTCTTTCCTTTACTCGTATCAGTATAGATTCATGGCTATTGTTCTGAGTTATAATCCATTCACATCATTATTTATTTTGTTATTGAAGCTATTAGGGATCTGGCCAGTGGCAGTTCCTTCAAAGGGCCCCGTTGTCCTTTTGATATGCTTTGGTCCTTTTTTGAGCACATGATTAACATGTTCTGGGCCCATCTTTTCCGGCCCTCATCGCGTCATCTTCTGTGGGTTGAATTGTGTTCACCCAAACAAAATGTTTAAGTTAAAATCCTGGGGTCCTGCGAATGTGGCCTTATTTGGAAAGGAGGTCTTTGCAGATGCAGTCAAGTTAAGATGGGGTCACACTGGATCATCGTGGTCCCTAGCTGAATGACTGAGTTCTTGTGAGGTGAGGGAGATTTGGACAACAGAGGAGGCACACAGGAGAGGCCACATGATGACGGATGCAGAGATTGGTGCAGCGTAGCTATGGCCGTGGATCAACCCCCAGAGGATGGAGGTCTCATGGAAGGCTCCTGGGCCCTCCAACGGGAGCTTGGCCCTACTGACATCTTGACTTTAGCCTCCAGAACTGCAGGAGGATACATTTCTACTGTTTTAAACCACCCAGCCTGTGGTGCTTTGTTACAGCCAAGCTCAAAAACAAATTCAGAATCAGTTGTTTCCCAGATGAATCAGTTGTTTCCTGATTCTTTTCACTGGAGAATGGCCTTTCAATGCCAGAATCTGCGGGCCGGCATGGCCTTCAGCCTCTGTGGGGTCAGTGGATCTGCTGCACCCTACGGGCTGGAGCTGCCCGACTCTGGGCCCTGCACCCTTTTCTTTTCACTTTGTGGCCTTGCACATAATGTCATATCGTCCTTTGTCTCTATGACAACAGTCTAAGCCACCATCTCCTCCGGCTTGGACAGGTGCAGTAGCTTCTTAATCTCTACACCCACTTTTGATTTCTCCCAATCGAATCTTGATGATATCACCAAAAGGATCTCATTTAAAAATGAGATCATTTTTATTCTAGCACAGATTTAGATTTACAGGAACATGGCAAAGGTAGCATGAAGAGTTCCCATGTACCACGTGTCCAGTTTCTTCTATTATTAATATTTTAGATATGAATAATAATATAATGATAGTACCTTTTTCACAATCAGTAAACCATTACGATATCATGATTAACAAAAGTCCTCACTTTATGTGGGTTTCCTTGGTTCTTCCTGAGGTCCTTTCTCTGTTCCTAGAGCCCCTCTAGTGAACCTTGATTTAGTAGTCATACCCTCTTGAGCCTGAGAGTTTCTCGGACTTTCCTTGTTTTGATGACCTTGACAGTTTCGAGAGGCACTGGTCAGGTATTTTGTAGCGTGTCCTTCAGTTGGGATTTGTCTGATGTTCCCTCCTGAACGGACTGGGGTTATGAGTTTCCGAGAGGAAGACCACAGAGGTAAAGTTGCTTCTCATCATCTGCTATCACAGGTATGCACAGTCGACATGATTTATGACTCTTGACTGACCCTGACCACCCGGCCAGGCAGTTTGTCAGGTTTCTCGGCTGCGGAGTTGCTCTTTCCCCTTCTCCTCCCGTACTCACTGGAAGGAGCTCACCGGGAGCATCTCACTGTTGTGAAGGGGGTTGTGCTCCAGCTCGAGGAGGACAAAGCATCCACGTGAGTTATGTGGAATCCTTCTGCACAGTAGGCTCATCCATTCTCCCCCCTTTATTTATTTATCCAATCATTTGTTTATATCAGCATGGACCCATGGATATTTGTTTTCTACTTGGTTCATAATTTAACACTGGTTTATTACTTTGTTGCTTGAATTATTCTAATGTTGGTCTTTAAAAGGTAGTTTAGCTGGTTTCTGTGTCCCTTTGACAGACTCTAGCAGTGTGTGTGCGTGTGTGCGCACGGGCGTGTGAGTGTGTGCACGTGTGTGCACGTATGTGAGTGTGCATATGTGGGTGTGCATGTATGCACATGTGTGTGTGTGTCTGTGCCAGCACATTCATGCACCCACCTGTGTGAAGGTTCCCTCACCATCTGCAGCTGCATGATGCTCCAGGCTGACCTTGCATACACTCTGTTCCTGTTCTAGAATCAGCTGTTTCTCCCCAAACCGATCTTTCTAAGTGGATCTTTCTAAGTCTTTCTGACTTACATTCAGCCATTGCCAAACCCTCGCCTTGGCTGAGCCTGGCTTCAGTTCACCTTTCCATGCTGCACTGGTCTCCCCTGGGGAGTTCCCAGCCCTGACCCTTTTGGCCTCGTTTCAGTTTTTTTGCACGTGCCCTGCCGTCCTCTGGTTCAGGACCTGGACACACGCCTGCTGGCCACTTGCGCAGCCATCTCCCTCACCTTCCTGCCTGAGTAACTCCCCTGTGTTCTCCTTCTCAGCTCCTTGCTAGCTTCCCACAGCCCCCAGGCGGTTTCCTTCCCCGTCTCCTCCATGGTAGCGCAGGGAACAGTTATCATTTCACATTTTTTTATGGGGTCATTTGTCTCCGTCTGTCTGTTCAGGCTGCTGTAACAAAGTGCCTTTGACTGGGTGCTTTATAAACAACAGAAATTTATTTCTGGTCCGGGATGCTGTGAAGATCCAGATCAAGGCATCTGGTGAGGGCTCTGTGCTTCACAGTTGGCACCTTCTTAGTGTCCCTTACATGGCAGAAGTGACAAACAGGCCTCCCTCAGCTCCTTTATAAGGGCAAAATTCCATCATGGAGCAGAGCCTACACACAGGGCCTAGTCCCCTCCCCAAAGGCTCCACTGTGAACACTGTCATATCACATGGGGATGAAGTTTGAACGAGAATTTTGAGGACACACGCATTCAAGTCATGGTACCGTCTCTCCTCCACTGCACTCCAGAGGGCAGAGTGTTTGTCCATTTTTGCTTCCTTCACACTCCTAGACCCTGCGTCAGGAAGGTAGTGGTGACAATGAATACTTGTGGAATGAGTGGGTACTGCAAATAGTGAATTATTTAACATCTTCATTCATTTATTTTATTTATAGCCTAGTAACAGTTGTGCTAAATTATAGGGAGAGAAAGTTATGTGGTGTCCAGTCTCCTTACAGAAATCTAACATCCTGAACTTAGCATTTCCCAAGATTTTTGGGGAGCATGTGGCACAGCATGGTGCACCATATGGTGTCAGTGTTGAGTAACAGGAAAGTCTAGGGAGTGTCACAGTGTAGTTCCCATAAAGGCATGTGTCACTCAGTACCTCTCCATTCATCCCCCAACCACCATCCAACCAACCTACCCAATCCCAGCCAACCACCCAACCACCATCCAACCAACCTACCCAATCCCAGCCAACCACCCAACCATCCAGCCAAACACCCCAACATTTCACCCAAAAACATTTCATGAAGCTCATGATGGTCCAGCATCAGGGATTCAGAGGACAGCAAGATGAGAAGTGTTAGGCAATGTTTCAGGGTCGCCTTAAGAGTTTACAACACATATTTTTAACTAATCCAAATCCAAATAATGCAATCCGTTTCACAAGCAGCCTAGGCATCTGTGACAGAGACTTCTCACCTCCTCCCTCCTGTCCTCATGAGGCTACTGTCATTCATTTACTGTAATCACCAAGTGCATTGCTACTCTTACAAATACTTACCTTTTAGATTAAAAGTGAAACAGCCAAGGGATTCTTACTTTCACTTAGTTCTTCTCTGTTGTTTTTCTTTCTTTGTGCAAATACATGTTTCTGGCCTATATTATTTTCCTTCTGCCTGAGGAATTTGTGACATTTCTTGCAGGGTAGATTTGTTGACAATGGGACCCTTCAGTTTTTGTTTATTGAGAAAGCCTATTTCTCTTTACTTTTGAGAGATGATTTTACTGGACATAGAATGTTATGTATTTATTTTTATTTTAGAATTTTGTTTTGATGCTAGGCATTGAACCTAGGACCTTGTGCATGGCAAGATGTGCTCTTCCATGGAGCTGTGCCCCAAGCCTAGGCATAGAATTTTGGGTTGGTATTTTAAAATTCCAATAATTTAAATATTTTAACCCACTCTTTGTCTACTTGCATGCTTTCTGAAGTTCACAGTGATTCTTATCTTTGTTTCTAAATAACACAGGTTTTTATTTATTTATTTTCCTTGTTCTGGATTCTTTTGAGATTTCCTTTTGCCTTCGATATACTATGTCTCTCTGTAGGTGCACTGGGTGTGCTTTGTGATGTATCCTAACTGGTGTTTTCTGGGCTTCCTGTTTGTTGGGGTTCATCTTTGGTTTGGGGAAGTTCTTAGCCATTATTACTTCAAACATTTCTTCTGCTCCTTCCTGTCTTTCTTCTCCTTCAGGTATTCCAGCTACAAATGCATAACATCTTTTATAATTGTCTTTTCCCCTAATTCTTTTCCTCTTTGCATTTCAGCTTGGGAGGCTCCTACTGGCCTGTGTTCAAGCCTGCCGACCTTCTCCCCATCACCTGTGTCCAGTTTACCTCTTCATTCTCATTGAAATGTCGTGGTTTCTAGTAACATGACACTTGCGTGTTGTTTTCTTTTCCAATAGCATTTTCTAAGTATCCGTCGTCGTTGTTTTAATAACCCTGACTGGTAGTTCCCAGGTGTGTCCAGTCGGAGTCTGCTTGACCACGTTTTCCTTGCCATCTGGCGTGCTTCACCAGGTAGCTGGAAATGAGGTAAGCAGGGCTTCATTGTGAGGATTCATGGCTACCTGGCTAGGATTTGGAGGTTTGTGTTTGACATTTGCTGTGGCTGTAGATGCCACAGGTCTCAGACTGTTCTAGTACCCATAGGTCGTCATCTCCTCTTGAGCTCTGCTGTTCCTCAGAGACTCTGTGCTTGGCAGCTTTTCCAGCTGTGATACTGTCCTGTTGCCATGGTGGTAGATGGTGACAGGGGAACGTTCTAAAATCTTCTCATGGAATCCTTCAGAGGGCCCATATCCCTGGACTGTGACCTGCACTAGGGTTTCCCCAATGGGAAGGTTTTATTCACCTACCTCCACTCCCTTCCCTGGTGGTGGCGTCTCCGATCTGTATTCTCAGAGCCCTGAGCCTTAGCATCTGCTTCTCTCCCCATGGATGAGTCAGGAGGGACAGAAATGAGAGAATGGCCTTTCCTAGTGGGATGAGGTTTGGGCTGTTCTTCCTCTGGACAGCAGCCCTCCTTCTTTTTTCTGGGCGCTGTCTATCTATCTATCAATCTATCATCTGTCTTTCCAGCTTTGTGCGGTTGAATTAATAAATAAAAACTGTGTGTATGTAAGGTATACAGGATGTGCTCATCATTGACTGTGGCAATCGTTTCACAATGTGGGCCTTCGTTTTGAGGAATCTCCTGATGTGTTTTATGAAGATCACATTAATTCTCCCCCAGCCAGAGCCTTCCTTGGGGATCTTACTTGGGTCTTCACCAAGAGCACCTCGTGGAGTTCTGGAGGTAAAGCCCATGGCATCTGAGATGGCGGCCCCATGTTGGTCCACACTCAGCCTCCAGCCCTTCATCAACAGCACCATGCAAGTTCCTTCCTGTCCTAACTCCAGGGGCTTCTTGTCCATAACTTGTCCATAACTCGTTTTTCTTCTTCTCTCCTCTAGATTTTGGGGCGGCACTTTGCCTGACAACCTTACTTCTTTGATGAGTCCAAAAAAAAAAAATTCATTAGTTTTCGGTTTGTCTGCCTATTGTTTATTGTATGAGCAGGCGTATCTACTCTGAAACTTTTTACTTGTGTGAGCTGAAACCAGAAGTCACATTGGCAATACACAGTTAAATGAAGACACCGTCTGACTTCATTTTCCCTTGTGATGGTTAATTTTAGGTGTGGCTAGCTCATAGACACCCAGTTAACTGTTAAAGTGCTATTTCTGAATATGTCTCTGAGGTGTTTCAGAAGAGGCTGGCATTTGAGACAGTGGACTGATGGAGGAAGTTCTGCTCTCACCCAGTGAGGACAGGCGTCGTCCAATCAGCTGAGGGTTCAGATAGAACCAAAGGGCAGAGAAAAGGTGAATTCTCTCTCTTTTCTAGAGTTGAGACATCTGTCTGTTCTAATGTAGACATCAGAACTCCATTTCTTGGATCCCTGGACTCTGGAGTTATATCATTGGCTTCTCTGTTTGAGGCTTCAGGCATGGATTGGGCCAGGCTACCAGTTTCCCTGGTGTTCCATCTTGCAAACTGTCTATCATGGCTCTTCACCTCCATAGTTGCATGAGCTAATTCCTCTAAAAAATTGCCCTCCTCTCTGTCTAGCTATCTTCTTCCTATCTACTTACCTATCCACCCTATTGGTTCTGTCCCTCTGGAGAAACTCACATACCCTCCACTACTGAATAGACCTCACGGTTCATAGAAATTCTGAGATGTTTGTAGAGGCTTGGGACCGAAAGCAGCTTGTCTCCTAAAGCATAAGGTCCTGATGAGCCCTAGGCTTAACCAGACTATGCCAAAATGCCAGTGTTTGGGGGTTGGAGGATGAGGGTCTGTTCTGAACTACATTTCCCTTGGCAACAGGGTCCCAGAGAAAAACACCATTTGGAAACACAGCCAGAGTAAGTTGATTTGCATCGAAATTAGAACTTAGTTCTCCCAGCTCTTCAGCTGCCGAGTGAGCAGGAATTTCTACTCTCTAAATGGAGCCAGCTCATTGTTCAATGGGTCCACTTGGGCAAATCCAGCAGAAAACTCTGAGTGTGGAGAAGGAGGAGAATCCATTGTGCTAACATCTGTGCGGTGGCGACTGACTCATCAGTCAGCCATATGCTGGCCCCCTCCATTTCCGGAAGTCATTCATGAAGTTCTCTGAACAGGATCTTAAAGGCCCCGCACTCCCACCTTGTGGGGTCAGGAACTCTGTGAGGCACCTCTTCCCTTGTAACCAGCCACAAGATGGGCCTGGCCATCCACACTTCCCATTGCTACATGCACATCTGGGCTTTAGGCTGATGGCAGAGAATCACTCAGGCCTGACTCTTTTCGAAGAGCAAAGTGGGAGAGACTCACCTGAGGCCTCTCCCTAGTGAGGAGCCCCTTAGCAGTCCCAGGGAAGTGCCGGTGAGGGCTGGAGCTGGGCTCAGCTCCCTGGCTAAATAAAGTGGCTCAGTGGTGCCATGTTGACCCTCTGCACAGTGGATGCTGAGAAACTCCCTCCATTATTCTGAGAGTGGCTGTTAGGGCAGGAGAAGGCACCTGAATTCAGGGTTGGCTTTCATCCTGTAAAGGAGTTGATTTGCCAAAGAGCCTCTGGCTTTTTACAGACTGTCACCCAGCAAGACATTAGGGTCACGGGCATTGATGTTGATTGTTAGTATCACCTTTGTGCCTGTTGACAATCATGTGACTGTAAAAAACTTGTTTCACTTAGTCAGAGTCCCCGTGTGGGAGGGCCAGTGGGAGCTCTGCCTGGGAGAGAGAGTTCTCTTTGCAGGGCCACGTGGATGAAGAAAGCCATCTGATGTTTTCTCCCTTCCATTTTAGTGAACACTTCTGACTCTACGAGAAAGGATGTGATATAGGTAGAAAAAAATGAAAAGGATGGGATCGTAGTTTTATTCTCTTTTAATTGAGGCTATAACAATGTCCTAAGGAAATTAAAGGGAGGGATTGCAGCTTTTGAAACTCAGCTGTGTGGGGTAGAGCAGCCTCAGGAGCCCCGGGTGCTCTGCCTCCCCTGGTCCTCTGATTCCTCTGTGTACCTACCCACCCTCTTCTCTCCCCCAATGGGTTTTCACAGACTACTCTCCCCACCTGTCATGCGATGCTGCTCCTAAATTTGCAGTTTTCTGCCACTTCATTTTGATCATTCTCAGCTGCTTGACAACCCCAGATTCCTGAGAGAGACTCTGATCTGAAGAGGTGCAGACTTCCTGGTGGAGGAAGGTGCCCCGCAGATGGTTTTTCTCAGAGAAACAGTGTCTTCCTGGAAGACGCCCATTAGCGTACTTCATCCCAGCTTGGCCCCCATTCTACAGATGAGGAAACTGAGACTTAACCTCGCTTTTCTTGAGGTCATGCAGCCTCACCTATCTTTTCTTCCCGAATGAAGACTGTGAGGAAATAATTTCATTTTGGTCGAAAATTGGTGCTATTCACGTCGTAGCTGTTTTTAGAGAATCGGAGCTATCTTTTGTCAGCTGGGGTGCATTACTTAACAAAAATCTTTTTCCTTTGTAATTTTGTCAAAAGGAAACACTTTTTTCTCAAACTAAAATGAGAGTAAGTGAGAGTAAAATTTTAGTAGCGAAGAGAATGATTCCTAAAATAATCCAGAACAGTTATGTAATCACAGAGCTCTCTGGTATTTCCGATTTCAGAAAAAAAAATTAAATGCAAGAAATGAACAAGAAGGAAATCAAAATCCTTTAGAAAAGTCAAAGCTGCCCCAATGGCCAGTTGTTGAGGTATGCTGCTGAGACTTCATGAGGAACAGGACATATAATAGCCGATCACAAGTGAGCTGCGTGTAGGACTGGCTGATGGCGAGAAGTGGAAGGAGGGTCAACTTCGCATCTGAGTATTCTTATTACTTTCCAGCTTTTTCAATACATTGGCTTCCCCCACTGAAATACAGTGATGGAGTTGTCAAAAATAAAACCAGAAGAAAACATTTTAAAATTAAAAGTTCATGGGGCATACAACAGAGTGATTTGTGAGCTGCGAGATCTCAAAGCGAGAATATTTGGAAGTCCCCCAAAGAGGGTCACAGCACAGCTGTGGGACACAAAGAGGGTGTGTGTGGCCTCCCAGGCTTGATCTGTCTGCATCACTGCCCTTGCAAGGCAGGCGGAGCTGCGGAACTGTTTTGCCCACACCAGTCCTGAATCAGGCCCACAGAGACATAAAGCTTACCGTTTGTGTTTCATTCATGACTACGGATAGCTTTCCAGGGAAACCAGGATGACTTCCATATGGCTACGTGGCCAGAGGCAGTTGCTGGTGGGATTTCCAAACTTGGGGATCCATCCCATCTCTGGGCTGGACCATACTGTGATTTTTTTTTTTTTTAATCTAGAGGAAGCTTTCAGCTGGATGATAGTTGCAAGACAGTCTTCCCAGTCTTACCCAAAGCGTGCCTGACAGCACACAGACAATGCCTGTCCACCTGCAGCCCCCACCTTGAGTGGACTCAACAGTGTACCCCAGTGGCCTGGCTTCCACCACGGGAGAGCTGCTCTTCAGAGCCTCTTCTATGTTACTTTTCCAGCAAATGGGGAGGAGGACTTACATACTTTCCCGGGGGCAGATGGGATTAAAGAAAATCCATCAAAATGCAGCCTATTTGCTGAAGGCTCACAAGTCATCAACAATGGGGCACGAGGAGTTTGGCAGATGTGGGTTCTGAGCGTCAGGATACACCCTCTGGCTGCCCTCCTGGTCGTCACAGCATCCCCCAGGCTCTGTGCCTGGCTAGGGGGAGGTGTGACAACTAAACTCTCTGTGCAATGCCTGCAGCCTCCCTTGGTGTGATGGCGTGTCCACCTTCCTGCAGGGACCTGTCAGAACAAATGAGATGGAAGGCTCATGGTGGTGATGGGATTGGATCAGATCCCCTATACTGGGGCAGTGGCATGATGGAGAGAATAAGAAAAGGTTTTTTTTTTTTTTTTTAAACAAAATTATATTAGTAATATTAATTCAAATAGGGTAGTAACAATTAATTCATCAAATATTGGTTGAGCATTTAGTAAGTGCTGCATGACCTCCCGGGGAACATGGGCAGAAACCCCAGATCCTAGTCATCCAGTAAACTTTTCCAAGTTTCTTTTAACAGAAGTGTGGTGAATCCCTCCTATTCAGATGCAGTTACTATTTCCAAAGTTGAAAAAAATGGACTCTTTCTCCCTTTCTCTTCCAGGTTCATTGTACAATGAACCTACAAACTCTAAGAAATAGAGAATAGAACTTGATGTTGGTCATTGGTCAGGATTTGCATTTCTAAGTCATTAGGAACTACTCAGCTAAGTTTTTCAAAGTATCAATTAAATAAGGACAAGAAAGATACCCACATAACAGTAAACCACGGTTTGCTTTTGTCTCACTTTCAGCCTTTGCTCTGAAGTACATTTTTATTAGCCAAGCTATTGTTCTGTGCTTTTCCATAAATTACAACTACCCTAAGGATTTTGTTTCTAATGAATACATACTGACAGCACATTTTGCTTAGCAGCCTGTCTCAATTTGCCATACAATACAAACCCTGCTTAAAATAACTTTTTTTTTTTGCATGACTATTAGTGCTTCGAAGTCAATTAAAAATACATACAGAAGAAAGAGCAATCTGCTAACCTAACAAGGGATCCAGGAAATTTTCACTGTTGGTTTCAGTTCTGAGTTTATTGTAAGTGGACAGAAAATTTGGAAAAATGTTTAGAACTATTAGTGCTTTGTATTTATAAGTGGTGTAAGAAAGCTTATTTTCATCAACATCCAAAAAATCCAATAAGACTTCCATTTTACACCAATAGGTAAATTTCTCCTAGGCCCATTTGTGGAGAACTTTATATATATATTATTCTTCTCCTAGCAGCTGATAGATAACCTTGATTTCCCTTGCTTAAGAACAATAATGCTTGCCTAATAATGTCCTTCTTCTTATGAGAAGGGAAAACTCTTACATGTTGGTGCCAGGGGTTTCAGATCTTATAGTTTTTCTTTATTCTTATTTTACTTTTCATGTTGGGAATGACCTATACAAGCAAATCAACCTCCATTCTTTATTGATCTAGGAATTTTGACCTTTCGAAGTCCTCTTCACTCTTCGATGGTTTTAGTAGAACTTCAAACTTGGAGGATAATATTTTCTGAGTTATTGGGGAAGGTTTGTGTAGAAAAACACAAGATCCCTGTATTGGGGGATCAACTGTTTATACCGTTGTAACAAACAGCCTCTAAATCTCAGAGGCTCAGCTCAACAGAAGTGGATCTTTTCCTCTTACTCAAACCTCCCATCCCAACAGGGGTCTCTGCTCCACAGAGTCACTCGTGATCCCAGGCTGATGACTCATTTTATAGCTGTAGCGGCACCATCTGGAATATGCAGCATCCTCTGTTGCCATGGAGAAGAAGGAAAATGCTGGATAACTGAGCTTGGCTTTTCCTTCCTCAGCCAGCAGTGACACACATCACATGTCATGTGCCTGCCTCTCCCTGGCCACAACTGGTTCAATGGCTGGCTGCCAGTGGGCTGGGAAATGTATGGAAGGAAATGGGAAGAAAATCAAACATGAGTAAGCTTGCCTTTGGACCCAGATCTGAGTTAGAATTATAATCTGTGGATGACAGAAAGCTTACGTGTGTCACCATGTTATTCTTAGGCCCTGGGGATGTCATCTGCTGGGATTCAAGGCTGGTTATAACAAGCCAGACATGAACCCTGGAGCTCAGAATTTCTGGTCTCCAGCGTCTTTTTGATATTGAAAAATTACAATTAGGATCTTAGTCTTGCTGGCATCCAATAAAGTTCTATTAGTTTGACTTATTAATAGGGGAGCTGCTCTTGGGGACAGGGCTCTACTGGCTCCTGGGCTCAAGCTGGTTGAGCAGGAGTTGTTGGTCTCTTCCTATCTCTGGCTTTCCTCAGTGTGGGGCTGTGTTCTGATGGTCTGTGTGGTGGTATGGTAGCTTCAGGGACTCTAGCCCAGATCTGAGCCAATTCAGGTCCAGTGTGAGTGAGTAAAGACCCTGAGATTCAAGCTCACTGCACTGACTTAGGTCATGTGCTTACTCCAAACACTGGTCAGGGCAATGTGATGTGCTGATGGGCTCAAGCTGGAGCTACGCACTGTACCCTTGGTCCACCGAGTGTGAGCACAGGGGCTTCAAGTTCACAGTTTTCAGAAGAGGAGGAGATGCAAGTTAGGGAAGACCATGAGCAATACCACTCTATGTGTTTCCCAGATCTTTTTTTGAAGAAAGTTTCAGGCCCACGTACTCTGGGAAGAATCCCACAGACTGCCCTGAGGTCTTTTTGGTCCCTCACTGTATTTAAGCAGTTGGTGTCTATTTAGTACACATACTATCCAGGCGCTGTGCCAGTGGGCTAGGAGACAGGTGAGCTGGGCCAGCTCTGCCCTCACCAAGTTTACAGTCCAGTGGTGAGGCCATGTGAGACGGCTCCAGGCTGTGCTGGAACAGAGGCCAGCTGGAGGTAGGTTGCCATGGGAACCCTCTGGCTCACTCTCAGGGCCACTTGAGTGGTTTTTCAAGGCTGGAGATTAACTAAGAGGGGAAGCGCTCCCTTCTGTCACCCCTATTGTCTCCCGGGAAGAGGCACCAGAGTGATCTGCTTCTCCATCCCTGTGCACATCTGACCTCCTCACTTCTTGAGGTCTTTGAAGAAGGGGCATTTCATCAGTCACTTCCTCTGATCATCCTCCCAAACCATCCACCCTGCCACACTAGCACTTCCTGTCACTCTAGCACTTCCTGTCACACCAGTACTTCCTGTCACACTAGCACTTCCTGCCACACTAGCACTTCCTGCCACAACTAGCACTTCCTGTCACTCTCCACAATATTCAGCACCATCTGGCACAGGACTTTAATTAATGTTTTTAATGGTCACTCTCTCCCTTATAGAAGGCCCAGGAAGGCAGAGTTTGTCTGATTCACTGTTGAGTCTCTACCACCTGGTTCTCGTGAGCAGTGAGTGCTTACTAAGTTTCTGTTGAATGAACAAAGGAATTGATAAAATGATATGTAGCTTCTTTATTTTGTACAACCAAGCTCATCTTTCTCAGTGTCACTTAATGACTAACAGGTGGCACTTTCTAATAAGTGGCACATCTGATCTGTACAGCCAGGGCTCTGATTTCTAGCCCCTCTCTTCACAGGTGGCTTTTTGGCACTTGGGCAGGGAGCCAAGAGACTGTGTAATTTGGGTGGGACTGCATCAGAGCCTCAAATCCAAGGCTACTGGGGCATCTCTTGGCCTCTGCTGCTAAGTTCTGTGGCCAGTGAGTTCATGGTCAGCTTCCTTGCCTAAGTGATGGCTTGGTGGTCAGCCTCACTGGTCCTCTGATGCTGACCTTGGTCCTGGTTTGCATCCTGCTCCCTGCCCACACTGTCTAACCCTGATTTCCAGTTAAGCTGGAAGTTCTTTTGTTTCTAACTTTATCATAATTTTTTAAAATTAAAATGTTTATGTTCCCTAATATCCAGAGTATACAAAGAACTCCAAAAATTAGACAATAAGAGAACAAACAACCCAATCAACAAATGGGCCAAGGACCTGAACAGACACTTCTCAGAGGAGGACATACAGTCAATCAACAAGTACATGAAAAAATGCTCACCATCTCTAGCTGTCAGAGAAATGCAAATCAAAACCACCCTAAGATACCATCTCACTCCAGTAAGATTGGCAGCCATTATGAAGTCAAACAACAACAAGTGCTGGCGAGGATGTGGGGAAAAGGGTACACTTGTACATTGCTGGTGGGACTGCAGATTGGTGCAGCCAATTTGGAAAGCAGTATGGAGATTTCTTGGAAAGCTGGGAATGGAGCCACCATTTGACCCAGCTATTCCCCTTCTCGGTCTATTCCCTAAAGACCTAAAAAGAGCATGCTACAGGGACACTGCTACATCGATGTTCATAGCAGCACAGTTCACAATAGCAAGACTGTGGAACCAACCTAGATGCCCTTCAATAGACGAATGGATAAAAAAAATGTGGCATTTATACACAATGGAGTATTACTCTGCATTAAAAAATGACAAAATCATAGAATTTACAGGGAAATGGATGGCATTAGAGCAGATTATGCTAAGTGAAGCTAGCCAATCCCTAAAAAACAAATGCCAAATGTCTTCTTTGATATAAGGAGAGTAACTAAGATCAGAGTAGGGACGAAGAGCATGAGAAGAAGATTAACATTAAACAGGGATGAGAGGTGGGAGGGAAAGGGAGAGAGAAGGGAAATTGCATGGTAATGGAAGGAGACCCTCAGAGTTATACAGTGGAGGGGGTAGAGAGAGAGGAGGGGAGGGGAGGGGAGAGGTGGGGAGGGGGGAGGGTGGAGGATGGGAAAGGCAGCGGAGCACAACAGACACTAGTATGGCAATATGTAAATCAATGGATGTGTAACTGATGTGATTCTGCAATCTGTGTATGGGGTGAAGGTGGGAGTTCATAACCCACTTGAATCAAAGTGTGGAATATGATATGTCAAGAAATTTGTAATGTTTTGAACAACCCACAATAAAAAATTAAAAAAAATGTTTATGTTACAATTTCAAAAGTAATACATGCCTATAATTTCAGGTCCCAATCCACTTCCTAGAAGTACCACTTATAACAATTTGACACATATCCTTGAATAATTTTCTCAATGCACATCTGAACATATACTGATTAAATTTATTCTTAAAATGGGAACTCTGTTACAATTTTCCTCCTTATCAATATAGCATGGGTATCTTTCCATGTAACTACAAATCATTCTACCTCATTTTTTAAGATGCTACATAAAATTCCATATATTCTCCTATTTATTTACTCATTCTTTTATTGATGTACATATGAGATAATGGTTCTTTAAAAAAAGAAAAGCAACACTATAACAAATGACCTTGCTTTAAATATATATATATGTTTCATTGATTTTTCTTATTTTCTTCATACTTCTGTATAAATGAAAAATGTCTCCTTTTCTTGCTTACACAAGGCCCAAGAAAAGGCCTGATAGTTTTTCACTATAATAGTTGATGCTTTCTGAATGGCTCTTTTTTTTTTCTTCTTTGCCAGTTAATCCAGCAATGTGTAGCGTTTATTCCTCAAGTGGAGTGGGCATTGTGTGAAACATTCCATTGCTTAATTACCTCTGACTCACTTGTCATAGCCCTAATAAAAATGTACATCCATCGCCATGAATGCTTAATCACATTAGCTGCAAGGAGAGTAAACCGTTGAGAGGGAAGAACAAGAACAGCTACAATGTTGGCTCTTGTTTGGAATTCAGAACACTTTCTCCACACTGAAGCTGCGGCTCCTTGACAGGGCTGTGGCCGAGAAGGTGGCTCCTGTGGACTGTGTCCAGAGAACCCCCAGACCCCAAAGAACGTGTAGGCAGTGGGGGTATCAAACTCTGCAATATTTGCACGTCAGATTGTTTGCTCTGAAACCAAGTGATGATCAAAGCAGAGTAAGAGTTTGCCTTTCTGAGCTCATCTGCTAGGGACAGGAGACACAGTGAGCACAGCAACAGATAAAGATATATCAAGAGTGCTGACAGGAAGCGAGGAGGTCCAGGTGGAGTGCCATGGTCCAGGGACAGCACAGGCCCTTTCCTCAGGGCCCCTGGGGAAGGATTCAGCCAAGGTGAGCCAAACAGGGTGGGGAGATCCTCAGTTTAGGACTGAGGTGCAAGCCCTTAGCTTTGCTGGTGAAGGTGCTGGCTCCACAGACGTGGTCCTTGGGGATATCTTTCCACTACAAGGAAGCAAAATTTTGTGAGTTTTCCCAAAGAGCAATCCCCATTACTGGAGCTTTGCCGTCCAACATGAGTACCTACTATCAACATGTAGCTAGTGGCTACCATATCAGACAGCAGAGGTACAGAATCCTTCTGTCATCATGGAACATTCCGTCAAGCAGTGTTGTCAAGAGGATTTTCATGGTTAGGTGCCTTACTGCCAATAACAACAGCAACACTGATGATGGTGATGGCAGTAACGACCACAGAAATAATCGTGATGTGACTTGTCATTTACCAGGTGTGTAGTAGACAGGGGGCACTCTGTGGATATTATCTCGTGCCACACTCATCCAGGCGGATTTACTCTCATTTTACAAGTGAGAACCTTCAGCATGTTGAGTAAGTTACTCAAGGCAGCTCCACTATTAAATAGTGGAGCTGGGAGCAGGATACGATCTGGGCTGAAATGAATAATTGTTTTTAGTCACCATAGTGCCCTGCTTCTGGATCCAAGGCATAGTTCCCAGGGCTGAGAAAAAGTCCCAGGTGGGAAAGCTGATGAGTTTTATTGGAAAAGTGACTCTTTGTCCTGTGTGGGTGCTGGAATACTGAGTTGACCTATGTCAGCCACTGAACTTTTCTGCAGCTAAAGTTCCACTTATTAAAGTTTTAGCTGGAATCCCTCTCAACATCCCTGATATTCGCTGGGAACTTGTCACAGCACTAATGTATAGTGTCTCAGGAGTGATGGGGACCCCCAAGATTTGTGCAAAGAACAATCTGAACAATCATACATGGGGGCCAGGTTGATTTGGTCTTTTTTTTTTTTTAATTGTAGGAAGACTTTAAGTCTCCTTAAAAGTAAGTGGCTGAGGCATCTTTGAAAAAATGTAAAATATTAACAGGTGCTCGTCAGCGATTCCTGCAGAAACCACCCACACACCCTGGTATTAAGGCTGGGACTCATTCCCTCTCTACAGGCCCTTGATGGCATGACTCAGCTGTCATGAGGACCAAGACTTAATTTTTAAAGAGTAATTTGTCACTGCAGCTCACAGTCAAGAAACATTAGGACTGAATACATCTGGAGTAAGGGAAGTGGAGGCAGGAAAGAAGAAGAGAGAGTATAAGTCAGAGCAAGAAGTCAGGGATAGAGATGACTCCACCTCTTAAGGATGCCTCGCCACCAACCAGCCACCGACGGCATCTGATCTCCATGGCCATTCCACAAGGTAAGCTTTGCTACTTCAATTACAAATGGGGAAATGAACTAACACAGTGAGCGCAGCAGCCAGCAGTTGAACTAGGTATTCCTGACCCCAGGAATAAGGAAGGACAAAGACCATCAGAGTAACAAAGCATTCAGTCCCGAGATACGGAAGGTGCTAAAAAAGAGTGTGGCCAAAGCAGAGTTCCGTGGATGGGAACACAATAAGGGGTCCCAATTAGAAACAAAAGTAGAACAGGTAAGGCTTGAGATAGGGACCTTCACTTTAAATCAAGGTGAAAAATTTGTCCCCTGCCTGAAGTAACTGAAAAAACAGGCAGAATATATAAAACAATTGATTTTAAGACCTTGACCATCAAACAATGAAGGACAGTGACTCTTGGCAGATGGGAAATAGAAAAAGGTAACCTTATGTTTGCCTCAGTTTACTATCTGGAGAGTCTACAGACTGGGGCATAAGAGAGAGAGCCAGGTGGACGCCAGCAGTCTGCTGTAGCTGAGGAGACGGAAAAGAACTATCAGGGAAATTTGGGGGGGGTAGAAATTGTAGGAGGCCGGGTGTGGTTGTGAGTGGGAGGTAGAGTTGCTGTGTTAGTCAGCTCTCATCACTATAACAAAACACCTGAGGTAACTGTATTATAAAGAGAGAGAGCTTCTTTTGTCTCATAGTTTTACAGGTTCCAGCCCACGGTTGGCTGGCTCCATTGCTGTGGGCCGTGGTGAAGCAGCATATCATGGTAGGAGCACATGCTGAGCAAAGCTGTTCCCCTCCTGGCCAGGAAACAAGAAAGCAAGGGAAGGACCAAGGCCTCCCACCCACTTGCAGGGCTCGCTCCCAGTGGACAAGGAACTCCTATCAGGCTCCACCTCTTTAAGTTCCAGCACCTCCCAATAGTGCTAAGCTTTTAACATGTAGGTCTTTGGGGGGAAATTCTAGATCTGTATCATAGCAGCTTCACAGAGAAAATGGCAGAGGGCCTTTGTTAATATCCAGCTGGTACATGATTGATTGACACATGAAGTGATAACACTATCCAAGGCCAGGTAAGGAATGAAAGGAAGGAAGGAAGGAAGGAAGGAGAAAAGAAAGAAAACAGCAGCTGGCATTTATATAGGGCTAGGGATAGTGCTTGTTCTCAATAGTGGCCCTGGAGACTCTCAGGATTCAGTGGACTTCGGGTGGATTTCATTGCAGGTCTTGCCCAGTCATGGGGTCTGAGCATCCCAAGACTGCCCAGTGCTCTGCTCATCTAACAGATCTTAGAAGCCAGACCCAAAAGAATTAAGCTGTTTCCAGGTAACTAATTACATCCTAGGACAAAGGCCTAGAGTATCTGAAGGAACTACTGCATATCATTCCACAATGCAAAATGCATAGTATTTGCATCCAATAAAAATTTCCTAGGCAAGCAAAGAAGCAAGAAACTGACCCAGAATGAAATCTAATCAATCAAAATTCACCAAGAACTGACAGATGTTAGAATTAGCAGAAAAGTATATTAAAATGTCTATTATAACTGTAATGTATATGTTCAAAAAGTTAAATAGAGGCATCAAAGATATGAAAGACTCAAGTGTAACTTCCAGAAGTATAATTATACTGTTAGATGAAATTAGTGACCTTGAAGACATATAAATTATATAAAATGAAATACTTTAAAGAGAATGTAAAACTGAACTGAGCATAAGTGAGCTGTGGGACAATTTTAGGTGGCCTAAAATGCATGTAACTAGAGTTCCAAAAGGTGGAAGAAAAGCATGAGAAGTTGTGGTGGCTGATATTGACAAAAACCATTAATCCACTAATCCAAGAATGCCAACAACCCCAAACACAAGAGACACGAAGAAAACTGCAAGATGCATCATGATCTAATCGCTGAAAACTAGTGTTAAAAACCCCTTCAAAGCAGTCAGAGGAAAAGGAACATAAGGCCTAGCAGCACAAATATAGGGATGACAGCAGATTCTTGTCGAACGGCACAAATGAGAAGATAGGGCAGAAATAGTATCAAAGTCCTGAAGAGAGAATCTGTCAATCTAGAATTCTCCACCTAGAGAAGGCACCTTTCAAAAAAGAGCAAAGGCAAAATGAAGACGTTTTCAGGCATACAAAAGCTGGGAGAATCTGTTTCCAGAAGACTACAGAGATGGAAAAGGAGATCCGTTGGCCAGAAGGAATGTAGAAGCAGGTGGAAATGTGGACGTGCACAAATGAATAAAGACCATCAGAAATTGAACTTCATGAGCAATCACATCAGATTATTTTTTTTACAATTTAAATATTTTAAAAGATAATTGGCTAAACAAAAATAGCAACAATGCAGCATAGAATTTTGCGACACATGCATAACTCAATGTATAATGACAATAACCCAAAGGTTGGTCGGGGAGAAATGGAGCTTACTATTGGGAAGTTCATACATGAGAAGGTCTTCTCAGGAAGACCAAGAGGGAAGCCTGCTATAAGTCCTAAAATAACCACTAAAATAACAACAAAAAAAGAATTATAGCTAATAAGACAATAAAGGAAATAAAATAAATTATATGAATTAGTCAATTAATCCAAAAGAAGGCAGAAAAAA
Source organism: Marmota monax (assembly GCF_021218885.2). Lineage (NCBI taxonomy): Eukaryota > Metazoa > Chordata > Mammalia > Rodentia > Sciuridae > Marmota > Marmota monax. The sequence goes on from NW_026695222.1 coordinate 27,142,169, forward strand.
AACAGAAAAAAGAAATAGAGGACAGATGGGATAACTAGAAAGCAAACAGCAAGGTGATAGGTTTTAGCTATAATGATATCAATAATCACTCTGAGCGAAATGGTTAAAATATCTCAAATAAAAGGCACAGACCGTCAGACTGTATAAAACAGCAATACCCAATTATATTCTGAATACAAAAATGTGCTCTCAATAAAAAGTTACAAACAGAATGGAGAAAGACACACAGTCCTCATTCATTTTTTGTGGGTTCTGTGTTTACAAATTAGCCTGCTTGCTAAGATTTATTTGTAACTGTAGAATCAGTACTTTCAGTGCTTTTGCAGGGTAGATACACAAAGAATGGCAAAGCATTTGAGTTGCCTTGTTAACATTATCAACTGGGGTCCACTAAGGCAATGTTCTGGGGTTCTGTTACCCACTTTCAAACAGAGGAAAGTTATCCAATTCAAACAGAGAGTCTCTCACATTTGGAGACAGAAGATGCTCTTGGGCCAGTGGGTAGGATTTGATTCCCAGCACTGTTATTTGGTAGCTGGTTAGCCTCAGGCAAGTCCCTTCCTTAACACATTTAAACCTTCTTGACTTTCTTTTTTAATAAAAAAATGTGATTTATCAGGATGAGTTTTTAATATTTTAGATGATAATTTACATGAGATATACACTTATGTTTTCTTTAGGAGCAATAATTCAGTATTTGTTAACTTAGTGCTCACAGTGACTTGAAAGGATATAACTGCATAAATAATGAGAATCTACTGTACTATGCTAACAGTGGTGAAGAGAAGGCTGGAATGGCTACAGTAATGACAAGAAAGAAAATCCCAGACTGAAAAATGATACCTGAAGGAAAGAAGAAAATTCCATGGTAATAAAAGGGCCAGTTCTCTAAGAGGACATAATAATGTACTTCATAACAGAACTTCAAATACATGGAATAATTACCAATAAAATTGCAAAACATAAACAAATACTATAATTGCATGTATCAAATAGGTCCTCATAATTACTAGAATAAGTAGACAAGAAATCAGTAAGGATATAAATATTAGAACAATGCTGTCAACTCACTTGACCTAATTAAATTTTATGAATGTTCCACTGATTGACATATACATTTAGAAAGATAGACCATATGCGGGACCACAAAACAAGTCTCAGTAAATTTGGAAAGATTTAAGTCATCCCAAGCATGAAGGCAATTAGAAATCAATTACAAGAAGTATTCTGAAAATTCCCCAAACCAAAAATATACTTTTAAACAACCCATGGGTCAAAGAAGAAAATTAATGGATGCTAGGTAGTATTTTGAAAAGAATGAAAATAAAAACACAACATATTAAATTTATGATGGTCATTAAACAATACTTAGAGTGAAATTTATAGTGCTGACTATATTAGAAGAGAAGAAAGTTCTCAAATTAATAACCACAGTTTCCACCCTTAAGAAACTAAGAAAAGAACAAATTATACATAAAGTGAGAAGTAAAAGTAAATAATAAAAATTAGAACAGAAACCAATAAGACAGAAGTAGAAAAGAAATAGAGAAAAATCAATGAAACAAAAAGGTGTTTCTTTGAGAAGATTAAAAAATTGATGCACATCTAGTAATACTGACCAGGAAATAAAGATAGAAGGTACAAATTACCAGTATCAGTTATAGTTATTACAAATAATGCAGGTTTTAAAATGATAATAAGGGGCTACTATGAGCAACTGTGCAAATAACAGTGTAGATAAAATTATCAAATTTCATGAAAAACATGAACCATCAAAACTTACTTAAGAAGAAATATATAGCCTAGGCAAACCTATAGCTAGTAAAATAATTGAATTTCTGGTTAAAAATCTTCCCTCAGGACCAAATGGCTTTATTGGTCAAATCTATCACTTAAGGAGTTAATGATACCAATTCTGTTCAAACTCTTCTAGAAAACTGAGGAGAGGACTGTGTTCCGACCCATTTGATGAATACAACCTGAGCAAAACCCAACAAGCAAAACCCAGCCAAGATATTTAAAACATATAAAATTATAGACCCAAATAATAGATATGAAAATTCTAAATAAAATTGTACTAAATAGAGTCTAACTGATATCCACACATGCACGTGTGCGAGCGCGCGTGCACACACACACACACACACATTCTCATACTCCCTGATTGACTGGGATCTATCTTAGGAAGGCAGAGCAGTTCAAACATTTACACTTAATGTGGGTTGGTGATATAGCTCAGTGGTAGAATGCTTGCCTAGCATGTGTGATGCCCTGTATTCAATCCCCAACAACGCAAAATAAAAAATACTAATCAATGCAATTTTCCATATTAAAGAAAAGAAAACAAAATATGATCATCTCAAGTGATTCAGAAAAAAAATTCAAAAAAATTGAGTATTCATTCCTGGTTCAAACTCTAAGCAAACTCAGAATAGAAAAAAACACCTTCATCCTAATAAAGGACATCTACAAGAAAACATACAGCGAATACACTTGCTGGTGAAAGGCTATCAGATTAGAAATAAGAAAAAGATGTGTGCTTCCATCACTCTTTTACTCAGCATTGCTTTAGAACTTCTAGCCAGGAGAATAAGTCAAGAAAAAGAGGAAAAAAGCTATCTAGATCAGAGAAGAAGAAGTACAAGTGTTTGTTTGCAGATGGCATGATAATTTATCATAGACTCTAATTAGGTAAAGTAGACCTAATAAGTAAATTTAGCATGTTTACAGTTTTGAGATCAATATACAAAAATCAATTTGCCATATACAAAATGACTATATATGTGTGTGTGTGTGTGTGTGTGTGTGTGTGTGTGTAGACTTTATATTGTATAAAACTACAATTAGATATTTTGGTTAAAATAATATAATTTATAATAATATCATAAATATGAAATACTTAGGGGACAAATCTGACAAAAATGTGTCTGACTTATGAATTGAAACTACATGAATAAAAGACCAAGGTATGAAAACTACATTTCTGAAAGAAATTAAAGAAGGTCTAAATGATGTAGAAATATACCATTTTCATAGGTTGAAGCACTTACTTTTGTTAAGATGTGAATCCTCCAGAATTCATTGATATACCTGATCCAATCTCAATCAAATCCTAGCAGGTGTTTTGATAGAAATCAGTGAGTTGATTCTAAAATTCACAGAGAAATACAAAGGACCCAGAACGGCCAACACCACTTTGGAAAAGGACAACATTGGCAGACAAACATCATTTGATTTTAAGGCTTATTACAGACCTACGGTAATTGAGACAGTGTGGTGCTGACATCAAAATAGGTAAGTACATCATGGAACACAACAGAATTCAGAAAGGACCCACACGTGTGTGGATGACTGATTTTTGGCTGAAGGTGCAAAACCTTTTCAACAAATGGTCCTGTAGCAATTGGTTATCCAAATGCAAGTAAGTGAACTTTGGTCCACACCTCTCACTATGTGTAAAGATTAACTCAAACAGGATCATTAGATCTAAGTGTAAAACCTAAAACTACAAAAAATTTTAGGAAAAAAAAAAAAGAAACCCTTTAGGGCTTAGGTTAGGCAAAGATTTCATTGACTCAAGAGCAAAAGCATGAGCCATAAAAAAAACAAATGATAAACTGAAACTCATCAAATTTAAAAAGATCTCTTCTTTAAAAGACAGTGTTAAGAGAATAAAAAACCATAACACGCTGGGAGAAAATATTTACAAATAATATACCTGATAAGAGTTTTTGTCTAAATTAAATCAAGAACCCTCAAAACTCACTACTGAGAGATCAAGCCGCCCATCCCCAAAATGGGCAAAATATTTGAAAAAAAGTCTCAGCAAAGAAGATGTATGTGTGAATGATAACCACATGAAATGACACTCAGCATCATGGTCAGTAAGGAAATGCAAATTAAGACCTCATCAAGACACCTCTGCACGCTGGCCAGAAGGGATAAAATAACAAAGACAGACTGAGCAAAGCTGGTGAAGCTGCAGAGAAACTGAAGCTCTCGTACACTTCCCCCCAGGGACTGCTCGATGGGACAGCTTCCAGAAGAGTCTGGGGATTTCTTAAAAGTTCAACATATATGTTCTATAAGATCCAGCCTTTTTCATCCATTTTCCCAGGAGAAATGAAAGGTTGTGTTCATACAGAGATTTACACATGAGTGTCTGAAGTGGCTTTATTTATAATAGCTCCGAACTGGAAACAACTCCAATGTCTTATCTACAGGTAAACAGATAAACAGTCTGTTTTATCCATGTAATGAATAGCAAGGAATGAACCATTAATAGATGGTACAACACAGATGAATTTCAAAATAGTTATGCTGAGCAAAAGGAGCCACATTAAGAAAGGGTACGTGCTCGATGATGCCATTTATATAAAATTAAAACAAACTGCAAACTAATCTCCCATGACAGAGCAGATAGGTGTTTGCCTGGGGATGGAGGAGGAAAGAGAGTGGCTGTGGCATGGATTTTTACAAAGGAAATTTTACCTCATCTGTGGTGATAGTTGCACAGATATGCATAGATCAAAAATTGTCAACTTCTATACTTTAAATATTTGCAACTTATGGCTTGTCAATTATAACTCCTATGATTGTTGCCAGGGCTAACAGATTGTCAGTGACCAGCACAGTCACTTCCAATTCCGGGAAGATGGTTACTAAAATAAATAGCCATAATCTTTATCACTGTTCATATGGAGTTTGTGTTGTGCAGCCGCTGTTCTGTTCCACATGTATTAATATATTTAATGCTCATCCACAGAGGCAGACCCTGCAATGGTCCCCATTTTACCCAGGAGGAAACCGAGTCAACACAAGGCTAAGAACCTTGTCTAAGGTCCCAGAGCCAGTAGTGGCTGTAACCCTAGCCCTTGGGGATCAGTTTCCTCTTACCTAGCTGTGCATGAAGCCGAAGGGACATCTGTATCACTGTAAATGTGATTCTAAGCTTCAGACTGGGGAAAAGGATTGAGCTGTAGAGAAAAACCCTACTTTTAAAGCGGAAGTGGAAATTTGTAGAGTCGGTGTTGGTGACAGGCTAGTTTTTTCTTTATTTTAAACAACATTTCATTTTTTTTTTAAAATTATTATTCCAGCCCAACTTGCCTCCATTCAGACCATCCTCTGCACTCTCAAAGCTTCTGGCTAATCAGTACAGTGTTCATCACACAAGGTTGGAACTATTGTTCTTGCTTTTTTTCCCCCTCTGATCTGAGGCATCCTAGAAAAATAATAGCTATAAAAGCTAACATTTTATAGCACTGGATGTACCTGCCAACCACTATTCTAAGTCTTCTACATAGATAACTGGCTTGGTTATCCCACTCTGTCACAAGGAGTGTTGTTACCATGCATATTTTACAAGCGAGACCTTGACTATCTATCTGGCTGGGGAGTTGATTCCTAGTCATTGCACAGAGCTGTTCCTCCTGATCTTCATGATCTCAGAGCCTAGCACACAGCAGGCACTCAATGAATGCTTATTTCACTGAACAAGAGTAATAGGTCACTACCAGTGTGCACCTCCCAGTTCTCATTGACATCTAGACACACAGCACTTATTCAGATGAACAGAGTACAAGATTTGGGGATGAAATGATAAGAGAAACAAGGAAATTAAATATTGATGAACTCTCACAGTGCAAGGGTTGGGGCTCAAAGAGAACTTGGGAGCTTCAGGTGGAGGTTTTTAATTCCTCTGTACCGTCCGCTCTGCTTTCTCTGTCCTCCGAATAGGGTCTCTGTAGTTGAGAATAATTCATGCTTTATTTAAAACCAACTTTGTGTGTGCTGGTTCTGGCAGAAATTCTCTCATTACATTCCGGGTTTCTTTTTAATCATCTTCTGGGTAGACGACTACAATTCCTCACGTGGGCCAAAGGTTGGACCCTCTAATGATAAGAAGATTTCCAGGGTATGTGAATGATCCCAGCCTGCAAGTGGCAGCCACACTTACTGTTTTGTTCCTTTGTAATTGAAACCCATTGATTAGATGCTATTAAAGAGCCCGATGCAAATTGTAAAGATTCTCTGGGAAATGAGCCTTTCTCTGAAAAAAAAAATAAGTCTCTAATATTGCTTCTTCTTACTGTAATGATCCAGCCTCAGCTTCAAGATGCCATTTGCTGCATTATTCAGAGGCAGTTTACAAAAGGGTTTTGATCTCTGGCTTACAGCTTTTAAAGCCAAGGGAATCCTAAGTAGCATGAAACTAACTGAGAGATGGCACGGATTAGGAAGCACAGTCGCTCTCTCGGCTCCTGATTCAAAATCTGCCTTGGGGGAAGACTGTCTGTTCTTATCACAAGGGGCCTCATTTGGGGCCCCTCCCCTTCTATTACCACCAAGCAGAAGTTCCCAGCCACGCTCAACCCACCTTGAAGCTGTTAAACACACAGGTTCATGGTAAATGAAGAAGGCAGAAACCCAGCAGACAGGCAGAGCAACCGGCCAGCCAGAAGCCAAACAGGGAGCATCTGGGGGCCGGGTGGCACCTAATAAGGCCCTACCTTTTATTTCCCACAATGCAGTTCAACAGCCTCAGACTGCACGATTTTGGACCGTGCTGGTGTTGAAATGATCAATTATGCAGGTGTTCTAATGCAATTAAGCCTCATTTACTTCTGCACTTTACTTTCATTCACTGGAGTTGAGACTCTCTAAGCTCCAAAGACGCAGGATTATTTTAGATATTTATAATTTCTACACACGTCTCCTTGGAGAATATCGCTGGAACCTTGGGTGTATAGAACTGTTTAAAACCTGCTGTTTACCTCAGCTGGGGAATTTTCTTCATGATTAAATGATTCGTTTTATGCACGGCTCAGGTCTGAACTAAGATTTCTGTGTTTCAGTTATTAAAGCAGAAAATTCAAGCCTGCGAGTGGCTGAAACCCAGCCAGGTAGTCGCGGTGGGATGGGACTATCTCGTGGCCATCAGTAACTACTTAAATGAGGAGCTGGGAAAGCGGGAGCCAGAGGACTTGGGTTTTCCTCCCTTTGCAGAGTGAGTTTCCCGTCTCTGCACCAGGTCTTGCGGGATGCCCTAGAATGCATCTGCAGGTCAGAGCTGCTTCCTTTGTCTCGGTTCCTGACGTAACTGCTATTAGAGGGAAAGGTCTGCTTTGAGAAGCCAGAAAATGGAGCAGAGGAGAGACAGACTCTGAGACCTTCTCTGGGCTTCTCGCGGCACATAGCAGCAATTAGCGCTGCGGTGGGGGTGCGTGTGCGGCCCGGGGTTGCATAGTGATGGGTCTGAATAATAGGCTTTGCTCTTTTGGAGCATGTGAGGCGCCTTTGAAGATTATTGTATATTTTTTAAAAAGAGGCATTACCTATTTTGTCAGAGGTGACGCACACTCAGGGTTGAGAACCACTGATTGGTGTATAATGGGTCAAATACTGGATGGGAAACCATTGGTAGAACTATGATTTAAATACGTAGGGGAGGCGCATGCGGTGTCTTCTAAATCTAGCTGGAAAGTGGATCAGGAAGTACAGAAAAACCAGAGAAGCCTTGTTTGGGGTGAAATCACACACACACACACACACACACACACCAGTGCCAAGTAGAACCTCTGTGGAAGGCTGGCAGAGTGGTTTCCCTCTTTGGCTTTGCGTTCTTATCACCAGTGTTTGCCATGTGCACATTCAGGTGCTTTCATTCAGGTACAATCTACAATTAATGAAGATTTGCTCATTAATCAAGTCCCTTTGGGTTTCGTAACCATGATTGAGTCTTACCAAATTTGCGTTACAAAGCAGCAAGGCCAGTCTGCCACTACTGTCACATGCCATCTCCTACAATCAAGGGTGACTTAAGCACAGGAATGAATCTCTAATGTGGGATTCCATGTCTTGAGAATCCTAAAAAGATGAAAAAGATATAGTCAGATCTACTGGGTCCAAATTCCAGTTCTTCTATGTACTAGGAGTAGGACGGGCCTAGTTACCTAATAGAGTTGGGCCTCATGTTTTCCTTGGAACAAACTATACAAAACACCCACCAATTTCAAGGTTGTGAGAAGTAGCTGAGACGAAAGTTTCAGTGGTCACCACCTCTCCTTGGCCTGCACTCCCTTCCCATGCTGGTCCCTTCAGTCATTCTGCCAGTGACAGGGTTGGGGGAGTTCTCTGGGGTGTTGATTGACAGGCCAGCCTGAACCTGGCACCATCATCTAATGATTCTCCTTCTCAGGGAGCATCCCAGGGAGCAGAAGGTACATCCTTCCAATAGATGGGGATGTTCTTAAGTGCTTACCACCGCACTGTAGGGTACAAAGTCCCACCAAGGAAAAGGAGGAACACCCACATTCTTCTGGGACCTTTTGTTGACGTTGTTTAGAAACATAAAGTTCATATATCTCTGTAAATAATGCAACCATATCCGAGAGATGAAAATGAGGCTGGATCACAGTTTACGTTGCCTCAGGACCACTCTCTTTAAAGGGAGAGAGAGAGAGAGAGAGAGAGAGAGAGAGAGAGAGAGAGAGAGATAGATAGATATCAGACTATCTGGGGTCTGCCTGGGTAGCTAGACTAGGGTTTCAACCTCGGCACTGTTGGCATGGAGGTTGTGCCCTGTGGGAGGTTTGCCAGCCTCTGTGGCCTGCACACTAGATGCCAGTGGCACCTTCTCTAGTTCTGATCACCAAAGATGTCTTCAGATATTGCCGGCCTTCCCTGGGAGGCAAAACCCTGCTACTGCTACGTCCCCTCAGTTTTCACCCCCAGCCCACCTCTGCTGATGAGAAACTGGATGTCACATCGTCCTGACCCTAAATGGTCCCCCCTTTGTGAGGGGGGTTAAAAGCACACACACCTCAGTCAAATAGATCAGCTTTTGATAGAGAAAAAGGCGAGTGAAGCTCTGTGAAGGATCTTTCCTCTAACTGCCCTTCCATTGTGTTTAGATTGTTCAAATTCCAGTCTGTCCAGAGGCAGAGGGTCCTCCCTCCATTGGGAGCACCTGAGTCAGGGCCTTCTCAGCTCAGCTGAAGCCACACGTTCAGGTGGCTGCAGAGGCAGAGAGAAAGAGCAAGATCCACACATACTCCCTGTGTCAGGAAACCCAGGGGCCTGGGCACACCATCGCTTGTGTGCATAACTTGCTGGTTCTTAGTTTCCATCCTAGCTGGTTTTGCAAATGTGCGGCGACTCCTCTGTCCTCCATCTCCCAGAAGTACAGCCTTTCTGTCCCTTCATGTCAGAATGCGTGGCAGAAAATGGTAACCCTACACGGAGGCTTCCTTCCCGCCTCAGCAGTAATGGAACGTGATCTCCTGATCCTGGTGGAAGCCCTGAATACAGATTCTCTAAGCTGCTTTGAACCTTGAAGAATAATACCGAATTACACCTAGTCTGTAAATAGGAGAAGAGGGTCTTTTCCTCCCTCCAGTTGCTTTCCACAGACTTTAATATACGAGTGAGTGATTTATAGCACTGGTGACAAAGCCGCAACACAGCTTGAAATTTTTTATAACGGCTGTAATACCACATCTATCATAATGAAAAATGTCTACAAAATCATTTTCTGCCAAAGAACATCTTCCCAGATTCTATTAAGAACTTTCTATCTACATGAACACCACATCTTGCTGAAACACATCGCTATAGAATGGCCCTCGTGGGTGGGGCCTGCTGCAGCCTTTGGAGTCACTAAAATCCCAATCAGTGGCAATCAATGAGGAAGCTGGTGGAAGTGTCCAGAGGAGGAAGCCAGGAGTGGAGACGAGATGGTGGAAAAATGTATTCCTTTATTAAAAAAAAAAAAAGAACTAATTTTGTCAGGATGTTACTGAGTTTGGCAGTTGGATGGATTTAGATTCTATTGCCTGTTCTTGTCACATTTACCTAGGAGCTATTGACTTCCTGCTGTTCCCAATTTTTAAAAGAACACAATGGTCCCGCCTGCCTATTATTACTGCATTCTATTTGTAGTTATCTCTGCTTCCAGGAAAGGCAGAGAACTTCACCTTGATTTGTGCCCTTGTTGAACAGAATCTTTTGCACAGAAGGATCAGCCCTAGTCTTCTGAGGACCAGGGGAACCTGACGCTGCTCCTCGGTGTCAGAAGGTCAGGGTTCCAGTTCACGGAAGCCTCAGGGTGCTTGGGTAGGAGCCTCAGAGAAGTGCTTCCTGTGCTTCCTGTGCCTCCTCCTGCCCTCAGAGAACTCTGCAGGAAAGTGGGAGGAGGCATTTAGATGCAAGTTCTGGAAAGTCCGGCAAGAGGGTTCATGGATTGGCACTCCTGGGGAAGAATTTCATTTTCTTCTGGTTTGCCATGCAAACCACCTTAAGAATATCGATGTTAGGCTGCTTTCTTTGCAATATTTATTCTGGCCCATTTGGATAGTAATCATTAAAATAATGCTCATCTCCCCTCCTCCCTCCCTGGGCCCCTTCCCTCTACTCTATTGATTTTTCTGTTTACTTATAAGATTTTTAAAATTAGTGCCTTGTGGATTTACCCGATGATGAGATTCCCTGTGGTATATTCGTACATATACATAGGAAAGTCAGGTGAGATTCATTCCACTGTTTTCCCCTTACCCTATCCCTCCCCACTGCCTCTCAATCCCCTTCCTCTACTTCGAAGATCTTTCTTCTGTTTTGGTGGAATCCCCCTCCCCCCACATTTTTCTCTCCTTTTGTTCCTCCTTATTTTGGATTAGCTTCTGCACATCAGAGAAAACATTGGATCTTTGACTTTCTGGGTCTGCCTTATTTCACTTAGCATGATAGTCTGTACTTCCATACATTTACTGGCAAATACCATAATTTCATTCTTCTTTATGGCTGAGTAATACTCCATTGTGTATGTATGCCATATCCATCCAGTGGAAGGACCTTGAGGAAAAGGGAAGTAATAAGGACTGAATTAGTAGAAACTATCATGCTTTTATAATTATGTCAAGATAAATCTTAATAATTTGTGTAACTAAAAAGAACCGATGAAAAATAAAATAATGTTCATCAACATTGTTTATCTTTAAAAATAAAATCTCTAAAATATATGGAAAAAATGCATATATTTCATATATAATGAAGTGTACTATCAACTTAATATACCTGAGCTCAGAGTGTTGCCCTTGTAACCCTATAAATACCAAGGTCTGGGCCTGGTTTTAGTTTACTGTACCATTATTTTGCTAGCTCTCTGTCTTTCCCCAGGACTTACTTTTCTCCCCTTGTACGATGAGATGTCTGCATTACCTACCTCACCCACCTCCATGATGGGAAGGCATTGGGAAGTGGTTTGGGAAACATGAAGTGCTGTTTTGGTGCCTAGTGTTGGCATGAGGAAGGCGGGTGGAAAATCATTCCCTGTTCTCCAATGCCCTGTTGGCACTGACCTTGATGTACTGGACTGAAAGGTTCTCCTGTCCTTGGTTCTGAATACCACCCTCCCCTGCCGGGGGACATGCTTTGAATTTTCAAAAGAATGCTTTTGACTGGAGACACTAGTAAGCCTTAGACAGCCCATGCCCGCAGGAAGTTGCTATTGGTCTTTTCCCTTATCTTGTTTTCTTCGTTTCTATTGATCAAACAGAAGTTTGGAATAAACAGAATCACGACACACTTCACGATTAGATGTGTCTTGTTTACATTTTGGAAGCTCTTCTCTTTCCTAACACATAGATTACTTTTTGACATTTGGGGGTATGTGCCACCCTCTTTACCCACCCTAGTTTTATGCTCATTCCTCCATGTGTCAAGGGCTGTCACTGAGTGTCGTTAAGTAGAAAAATTTGTGAAACTCTAAAACAAGGCAGGAAAAGTAGCCTGCATGAGGTGCCTACTGTGTGCAGTGGCCCCTGTGAAGGATGCAACATATTCTGCTTTGTTTCTGCCCCACAACCACCCTGGTGGTATTAACAGCCACAATGGATACATCTTGGCCTCCATGAAATTAGTACATCATGTGTCACATAGCTGATGAAACTAGACTTACCTGAACAGCTTCCTGAACAGTGGTTTTCTATGCACCATACCAGGGAAGGGTCATGTTTTGGGACAGGGGCCTGAAAGCCATCAAGTTGCTGCTAATTGTTCGTGGCCCCAGAGACATGGAATGAAGAAGCTACCTCACTTTGAACTTGTGACTTGTGAATTGAAAATTCATTTTACCTATGCCGCCTCATTTGATTTTTGTCTTAACCCTGTGAGGCAGGGAGGATAGAGAGTGTGTTGTTCCCTATTTTGTAGACGAGGAGGCTGAATTCAGATGAAGTGACTTGCTCAAGGGGCTATAAATCATGCTCCTTTATGCAAACGCACTGCCTCTGAGCAGGAAGATCACTTGTGTTTTCAAGTACCTCAGACTTCTAAAACCTGCCTTCAAGTTCATTGTGGAATATTTGCATTTTGTATAGTCTTGGGTTATTGTCAAGTTCGGTGCAGTGCATAAAAGTCTGGGGCCAGGGGATACTGTGGGTGTGGCTCTTCATGAAGCTCTGACAACCAGTCTATTGAGAAACAAGGCTCCCCACTACCTGGAAGAGCTGGATTATCAAGCTAACCTTGCATGACCTTGTTTTCATTGGCGACTTCCTTTCAAATGCCAGTTCTGGGAAGTTCTTTGGCATTTTTACATTGGTGGGGCACCGTTGCCCTGTGTCAGAACAGGGAAATCACATAACTCTATGCATATATTCATACATACATTGTTTATACAAAGTTAAGATTATATGAATATAAAGTATTCTCTGCTGCTTGTGAATTTTATGTTGTCATGAATATTTCCATGTATGAAAATATGACTTTTATTTGCTACATTCATAATATTTCCTTAAAGGAATATACCATCCTTTGTCTGGCTCCGGATTATTAGATATTTTGATTGTTTCTAGTTTTTTTTAAATTAAGTCATTTGCTTCTTAATATTTGGAGACATTCTGATTATTTCTTCAGGATGAGTTCCAGGAAATTTAAGAAAAAACAAGATTGAAAGGAGACACATTAAAATTGTTAACAGTGAGCAGTGAGATTGCAAATGCTCTGAGCTGTGAGGTCCTCACCATATGTAACACTTCAATCACCCATATCACCCTTTACCCCATTGAAAGTACTTTATTCCCAGCTCAAGGAAATCTCTGATCTGATTTCCATCATTATAGTTTGCCTTTTCTAGAATTCCTTACAAATGAGATCATACAGTATGAAGTCCTTTGTATGGGCTGCTTTCATCTTAGCATGATGTTTTTGAAACCCAATGCGCATTGGTGGGTGTATGAATCATTATTTATTCAAATTTCTGAGTAATTATTCTGTTGAATGGATAGTGTGCAATTTGTTTATCCCTTCACTGATTGATGTACATCTTAGTTACTTCAATTTGTAGTTATTATGAATAAAGCTGCCATGAACATTTGGGTGCACTTCTCTATGTGATTATGTTTTCCTTTACCTTAGGATTACCTAGAGATCACTGGATCATATGGAAAATATCTTTATGAGAAATTGTCAAGCTTGTTTCCCAAGGGGACTGATATTTTGCTGTTTCACTAAAACTGTGTGAGAATTCTAGTTGCTCCTTTTTTTTTTTCAGCGTTGACATTTGAACTCAGTGCCTAATCATGTGAGGCAAACACTCTACCACTGAGCTACATCTCCAGTCTCTAGATGTATTTTAGAATCGGTTTGTTCTTTTTTTAAATTAAACTCCATGCTATAGATGTGATTAGAATGCATTGAATGTATAGGTGAATATGTAAATAATTGACATCTTAAAATAGCGAGCCTTCCTATCCATGAGCATGGTATATTTTTCATTTATTTAGGCTCACTTTAATTTCTCTCACAACATTTTAGTGTATAGATATTACTCATATTTTCTTAAATTTATTACTAAGTATTTCATATTTTTAATGCTATTTTAACTTTAAAATTTTAAATTTTCAATCATTCAGCACTAATGCATTTAAATATAAATGGTTTTTTGTATAATGACCTTGACTCCTGAAACCATTTAGTTTCTAAATTCAAATGTTAGTTCTATCAGCTATTATTTGGAGATTCCTTAGGATTCTTACCGTGTTCTGTGTCAATACAGTTTTACTTCTTCCTTTAAAACCCACACACATATCTTTTTTTTTTTTTTGTTATATCAAGATGGAAAGAACCTTTAGTGTGACCTTGGCTAGGAGTACTGAGAGAATTCCTTTCTTTTTCCTGTTACTAAGAATAAATATTTAGTCTTTCAACATTACATTCTGATGCTGTTTGTAAGTGTTTCACAGTTGTCTTTTATAAGGTTGAAGAAATTCCCTTTTGCAATTAATCAAATATTGTTTTCCCCTCCCAAATTCTTATGTTGAGGTTCCTCACCAAGAAGCAGACTCTCCTAATACCTTAATCTTAGACTTTCAACCTCTAGAACTTGAGATGTTTGTTGTTTCAGCTACCCAGTTTCAGCCACTGACTTTGAAATGTTTCTGTTGTTCTGTGCTCATATCTGCATTCTCTCAACCCTGAATTCCACTAAATGTACATTTAGTTTCAGATATTATGATTTGTATCTCTAAGAACTCCATTTGTATGTTTTACATACAATAATAACAAGCTTTAATGTTCTCAGGACTATTATTTTTCAGAGGTACTTTTAAAAATTCCTAACATTGAAAAACAAATTAGCTGAACGAACCCAAGATTTACTTTGGGCTGAATTCTGGTGATGCTAGAAAAAGTTATGGAGAATAGAAATGTACCTGTAGGAGCTTGCGAGGATGAACTATCACTCCAAACACTAATAAATGGAAAATCCTGTCACTCAACATTTGGCTCTTTTCAAATCATTGCACATTATTGGAATACATGCCCAAGCTCACTGTCTCTTAATATTACTGCTTAATTATAAGCTTACTGCTGGCGTTTTGTGTAGCGTAATAAAACTGTCTCAAGTCAAGATTGTGCATTTATTACAGGATCTAATTTAGCAGTATGAAGGAGACCTTTCTCAGCTGTCAGAAAGCTGTGATGAAATGAAGAAATTCTATACTGACATTCTATTAAGTGTTGTATCTTAAAAATAATTCAAATCAATCTTACTTTAAGAAAAGCTATAATAATCTTTAAACTTTCAAATTTTTGAAATTGTTTCACTATGCTAGATTCACATTAAAGCGGCGGATAGCATTGGAGGATTTTAGTGTAGACAAGATATTCCAGACCTCGTTTTTATTAAATATGTGAGGAACGTAATGCTTTCAATTAGCACTTGGATCTTTCTCATGAAGTATTATTTAGAACAAATGGAGTTCAGAGACCTTTTAAAAGAAGAAAGACCAAATCTTTTTCACTGATTCAGAGGCATAAAAATGGTTAGCTCTGAGAACCTACACCTTTCTATGATGCGATTGAATTGAGTGAGAACTTGATGAGGTTGGAGTGACCCCAGGTGACCTCTGTCAGAAGGAAACCAGAAGATTAAAGGGGTCTGCAATCAGAGAAATTCAATAACGTTTGACTAAAAATATTCATGTGGCAAAGTAAGAAGTACAAAGGTCTTTTGATGTCTCTGAATGATTAAAGAACAGATTTTTCAATCTAACGCAGAAAGAACAATAACGGCAATACCAATGGCTATTTGGCCAAGCCTCCCCTGGTGCCAGTTATTGTGCTAAACATTCCACATGTGTTACCTCCCTCATCCCCACAGGTCTCTGAGGGGAATGTGTCACTTTGCAGATATCACTTTGGAGTGATGTGGATGCTTGCCCCAAACCCCTCAGCTCCCAAGTGGCAGAGCTGAGATCCAAACAGACTTGTGTAGTTTTCAAGATCTGCTGGGACCATGAGGCTCTTCCCTGCTCACACCCACGTTTCCGGAAAGCCAGGCAGTTGCCATGATCCACGTGTATTAGCACACTTAATCCTCACCGCTACTAAGAGGAAACTACTCTTACTATTCCTACTTTTCGATGAGGAGACCAAGCAGAGAGGTTAACTAAATTGCTGAAGTCATAGAGCTAATGAGCCATGAAACTGGGATGGGAACCCAGGCAGTCTGGTTCTGCAGTGAACCCAGTAAGCCCATCTTATGTGGCTTCAGACTCTAAAAAAAGGTTCACATGACCAGGTTCAATTACATGTGAAGGAAAATGACAAGATGGCGCAGCCATGGATTGGTGAGGCTGTCATTCACTGGCTGCAACACGGTGGACGAGGCAGTGGCTGTTGTGGTCGCCGTGGCTCGCTCTCATTTTGTAAGCGGAGGCTCAGACAACTTTTATTCTGCAGGATCTTCTCCAGGATATTTGTTGCAAACAGCGTTGGAGGACAAAGCGTCTCCCTTGGGGCCCAGAGGTTTGTTGACTGTGCAGTGTAATAAAGCTAGTGTCCCTTTGCAGGGTGAAGGTTGGGCAGCTGAGCTCACAGTCCACTGCAGAATCCAGAATTACCTAAGTTTTCATTTCCTTGGGTGCCAAGCAGAGCTACATGCTGCATGTGCAGAATCCAGCTGGGTGCTGCCCCGGGGCCTGGGAAGAGGGGAAAGGAAAGTGAGCCGGGAGCTGGAGCTACCTGCATGCTGTAATACATTCCTTTGTCTCTGACTGTGGAGTCTCGTGCTTTCTGCCAGAGTCCTGAAACTGGGGCAGGCCTGCTTGTTATGCTGAAGCAGAGGGAAGTGTTGCACGGACTTTCACAGTTCTTGACAGTTTTTTTTTTTGTTTGTTTGTTTCTCTCATATAAAAGAAGATTGGAGATAGGCAGATTAGGGTTGGGGGGCAGCGTCAGAAATTCAGCAGGCACGCTGGCTCTTTGGCTTTTGGCTGTGCACCATTTTGCCCATTTCCCAGGGCCAGAGCTGCCCACTGGTATTCCAGCAGCCATGTCCCCGTTCTGGGCAAGAAGGCTTTCAGAGATGTCTTGCAAAGTGACTTGTGCTTGTCTCTCAGTAGCCACCAGGAGAACCAGGCAATGTGAGCTTTGGGCTGAGCACAGCTTCACTCAGAATGTAATTGGTGTTCTTTTACAAAGAAGAAAGGAGAGCGGATGTGGGGCAAACAGCAGGCCACCCCAACTGTGGCGAGGCAGACATTGCACTGGGGATGAGCTGAGCAGGGTTGTTTTATGTGAAGATTTTCAGCATAAATAAATATTTGATTACAATTCTAAGCCCCTGTCCTTGCTTGGAAAAATGCAAAGTGCAACATACGAAGGCAAATCTTGTTATTGCATGCACATCCCAGCTGCTAATGGAGACCCTTGTGTACAGGAAGCATTTGGTAGTTGAGACTGTGGGCTAACAACCAGTTGGAAGAAAACAGTAGCCTCTGGAAGCGCCTTTGCACCAGTAATGACCCTGGTGAGCCATTAATCTGCAAGAGATGCCCTATCTCTAGGTCACTAATTTATAAACCGAATATCAATACAGGCTGCCAGGGGCATGCTAATTATTTCTATGGATGAAGCCATTGCACTTGGTCTGTGCAAGAAATTTTTGATGAGAAAAATGCATAAGTTCAGTCTTTTGGTGAGAAGCAAACTCTGAATGTTAGGGCTTCACTCGCCCGTCCTGCTTTAGCTCTTGGGACCCCTGGTCAGCACCGTGTGTCCTGGCGGTGTCAAGTGGCTCTTCTGTGGGTCTGGTTGGAGAATTTTATTGTGATGTATTAGAATTTTTTTTTTTACAGTGCTGTGGCTCAACTGCTAAATCATATCTCCATCTGTGTATATTAGATATAAGATAAATTACTGAACCTGTTCAACTTGTCCAGGCAGGCAAATGGCAGGGGTAGGTGCTAAGATCCAAACACAAGTCCATGTGAGTCTAAGGTCTAGGTCCTTTTTTCCCATTTAAATATTTTTCATTTAAATTTATATTTTAAGTGATACACAGAATTTAAAATTATACATATTTGTCATGTGATGTTTAAATCAGGGCATGTTCCTACTCTCCTGGGCCTCTAGTAACCACCCTTCTGCTTTCAACTTCTATAAAATCAACTATTTTAGATTCCACATATGAACCTGGAAAATGCACACTTGTCTTTCTGTGCCTAGAGATCTTCAGTTCCATTTATGTTGTCACAAAGGACAGGATTCCATCCATTTTTTTGTGGCTGAATAGTATTCTGTTGCCTACTTACACCAAGTTTTCTTTGTCCATCGGTTGATTGACACTTGGGTTGTTTCCATTTCTTGGCTGTTTCCAATAGTGCTGCTATCTTTTTGACTTGGGGAATGCAGCTATCTTTTTGACATATGACCTGTCACTTCCTTTGACTAGTAGTGGGTATAGACATAAGGAAATTTTGCTGTCTGCGTCTTTTCGCTGTTCATTTTGGCAGAGGTCCCTACTCCCCATTGTGCCACCAAACCTACCCTTGTGTCACCTCTGCCCATAGACACCTGGCTGCTCCTTGCATCCTGGCCCACACTGTGGTTCTCAGGGCCCTGTTCTCTGCTCCTCCTGTCCTCTGCAGCTGGAGTTTCCCCCAGGTTTTACCTCCAACTTGTTTTCTCTTCTAGTGGCTTGAACCCTCTGGCAGACTGTCACACACTGCCCTGTGGCAGCACCTCCGTGGCACATGCTCTCCTCTAACTGAGTTGTTTCCCCATGGCTCCTCTCTCTCTCTCTCTCTCTCTTTCTCTCTCCCTCTCTCTGTACAGTCTTCCTTTGTGGCTAATTGATTTACTGTAGTAGTGTGTTTTGATTCCTTGTTTATTATTTTAGGATTGTCTGTTATGGATTTTTGTTCTGTGGTTACTCTGAGGCTTACAAAAGGCATCTCTTGATGCTAACAAGGCTATTTTCAAATGATATAAACTTCACATGATTGTAAAAGTCAAGAAGCAAAACAACAAAGAGAAAATGTGCTAATAAAAATCATGTCGGGCAGAGGAAGGAGAAGGGGAGAGGGGAGGGAGGTCAGGAGGGAAACGGGGAGGGAATGGGGGGAGGATCACGAATTGAAACTGAATTCCAGGTACGTAGGAGTTCGTGGGTACGAACCCAACCACTGTGTATAACTGTAAATCTCTAAGAATAATAAATCCAGTGTGTGGCCTGACCTTACTCCTGCCCACATTTCGGATTCTGATGTCCCCATGCTACATCTCTTTGCATAGAAGCCAACCTGTCCTTGCCTGGGGCTGTTTGGTCTTCATGGCTCACACCTGCGTTCAGTGTGCGCATCCTGCATTCACTCACACGGCGCCTCCCCTGCGAGTTCACACCTACCCGTGCTATCTTCCTGTTCACTAACAACTCTTTCTTTCAGCTTGAAGGGCTGGCTTAGCCTTTCTTGTAGGACAGGTCTGGTGGCTGTTGCTTTCCCGGCTTTCGGCTTTCATTTTTCTGGAAAGGTCTTTACTTCTCCTTCACTTCTGAAGAATAGCTTTTCTGCGCACAGTGCTCCTGGCTGCCAGGGTTTTCTTGGGGGAAGCCAAACCTCTTGCCACTCTCTTCTGGCTGGGAAGGTGTCCCCTGAGATGGCTGCAGCTGGAAACACTGGGTCACCCTCGTGTGCCTGACGTAGACTTGATGGAGATAAATCTGACTGGTAACCTTTGACCTTCCCACACCTCCTTATTTGTATCCTCCAGATTTGGGAAGTTTTCTGCTATAATTTCTCTGAATTTCTTTCTTTCCTTTTGACATTCTCGAGTCCCTCTTGAACCCCAGTAACCCAGATATTTGCTTTTGAATGCCACCCCAAAGTTCCTATAAGCTTTCTTCATCCTCCCTCATTTCTTTTCCCTCCTCCAACAGGGTATTTTCAAATAGCCCATCTTTGGACTCTTTTTCATTCAATCTATTCTGCTATTGATGCCTCATATACATTTAAGAATTTTCTTAGTATATTTCTCAGCTCAAGGATTTGTTTGATTTTTTTTAAAAAAATTGCTTCATCTCTCTGTTTGGCTTCTGTTAGACTATTGCACCATTTCTCTATGTTCTCTTGAAGCTCAGTGAGTTTCCTTAAAACAGTCGCTTTACGTTCTCCATCGTGGAGGTATCTAGTTACGGTCTAGTAGCTTGGGGTACCGTATTTGGACTGTTGGATGAGGTCACTGTTTCCTGAAAGTTCTCGATGTTTGTTGGTGTGTAACATCTGGGCGTTGAACATTTAGTTATTTATTTTAGTCCCCCCTTTCTGGCTTTATTTGTGCCATTGTTTTTCCAGAAATTCTAAGCAGTCTACTTATTTTTTCTAAGGATGTAGTCACTTCTGCTATTTTAGCACTAGATGGCACCCGATGGCCTGGTTTCCTGTGTTGTTGTTGGTGCGTTGTCACTGTTTCAGCACCAGAGGGAGATCCAAGCCCAGGTCTGTCTCACACCTGCAGTTGATGTGTTGTTCATTAAGGGAGCACCTAGAAAGAACAGCTCATCCCTGAGTCCAGACACTTTTTGTGGTGGAATCTTCTGGGCTCTGGCAGAATCACTGTGGAGTCCTGAGCTACACCACAACTTGGTATCCACCTCCATTTTCCTCCCTCAAGCAGTTACTATCTCCATGTTGAGCTACCAGGGCTTGGGGGAGAAATGGGATGGATGGTCCTGTAGCTACCAATACCACCATGCTGTGTCATATCCTAATCCCACAGCCTGCTGACACCAGCATGGCCCTGGGGTAGGGTCAGGAAATAGACTGCTATTGGCTGCTGACTGTCAAGGTGACTGGACCCAAGGCTGCTACACCCAGCCACGGGTGATGCTGACAAGAACAGAAGTCTGATAGACCAGGCTGGGATGTCACACTGACACCATCCTGAGTTCCCAAAACATTGCTATGGTTTGAGTCTAAAGGTCTCTGTGTTAGCGGCTTGGTCCTCAGCTTGGTGCTATTGGGAGGTGGTGGAACCAACAAGAGGTGGGTCCTAGTGGGAGGTCTTCAGGTCATTGGTATGACTTTGAAGGGAGCCCCGCTGCTTTCTCTCTCTCTGTTTCACTTTGTGGCCAGGAGGGAGTGGTTTTGCTCTGTCAATCATTTCTGAAGGCTCAAAGCAACAAAGCCAACAGACCATGGACTGAAAACTGTGAGCCAAAGTAAGCCCTCTCTCTTTATAAGTTGATTGACCTTTTGCCTAGTGATGAGAAGCTGGCTACAGCGGAAACACTGTCCTTACCACCCTGTTCTCCTGCCAGAGAATGGAGTCTTGCTCCAGGCCATGCTCCCAAGTCTAGAGTAGCATCGGTGAAGGCTTCCTGGTGGCTTCCAAGGTTGGTCCTAAGCTTTGTCACACCTGAGTTATGCAGACCCACACCACACTGCTGGTGATCAGGCTGAAGCATGAGTCTGTCCCACCAGAGGGCATGCAGTTCTCTGCCTTGTGCTAGGGCAGGTCTGGGCACCCTCTGTGAGTGTGGAGATAGCTATGCTGACCAGAGGGAGGTTGATGGAGACGGTCCCTTGGTCACCAGGCTGATGGTAAACTCGGTCACATTTGAGTCTCATAGCTCTAGGGATTTGCACTCTTGGGGCAGGGGGTGTGTGCCCCATCCAAGGCAGATAATGATACAGGCCAGAACATGAGTCTGTCCCACTGGGGTGAGGTCTCTGTCTGATGCCCAGGCAGGTCTAGAGGCTCCATCTGCAAGCTCTGGTCTGCATATAGGGGCCTTTAGCTTCTGCCTGGGGGGGGGTGTCTCATGGCAGCAGAGCCTTAAGCAGAGTCCTACAGAGCTTTCTGCCGTGTCCCCCACTCTTCTCCCCTCTGCTGCAGGAGGTTGAGGTGGAGAGGGGGCAGCGATCCCTTAGCTGCCTGTGGGTTCCAGAAGCTCAGCTGAGAGTACCAGCCTGGGGACGGGGATCCTGGGGAGTCTCTTCCATGCTGCTTAGGCTCGGGGAGGGGTTGCAGTGATTCTTCCCTCCCTGCCTTATCTTGTGGTTCTACTACAGCCAGGCTCTGTGCTCTTCCTCCTGGCCCCCTCAGCTCTTGGGAAAGTAGCTTGGTGTGGGAACAGCTGTTTGCATTGGGGTCTGTGGGAGACATTGCTGGAATCTGTTTCTGTCTTTTTCTTTTTGTGATACTGGGAATTGACTGTAGGATGCTCTACCACTGAGCTCTCTGGAGGCAGGGTCTTAGTAGGTCACCCAGGCTACCCTCCAGCTTGCGACCCTCTGCCTTAGCCTCTGACGTCTCTGGAGTTCCAGGGGAGCCTCACTCAGCCTCCTTCTTGCTCTGCCTTCCAGGGTCTGGGCTCCCAACTCTTAGGTGACAAAAGCTTCCGGGGTCAGAAACAGAAGAGTCTTTAGTCCCTGCTCCTCTTCCTCCCCTCTTCTTCCTCTCCCCCTCCCTCCTCCTCTCTTCCTTCTTTTTGCCTTCTCTGTTCTGTGCTCTTCTTTTAACAGCAGAAACAAATAAAAGAGCCCTTTAATGCCATCCTCACCTTTTTAATTTTTTTGCACCTGACGTTCTAAGTCTAGCTGACCTGCAGCGGAGCTTCATGAGTTCCATTCCGGGCACTTTCACCCTGAACTTCCTCTCCACCAGGGCCAGCTGCTCAGTGGGGATGAGACCCCCAGAGTCCCCACGATCACTCCGCAGACGTGGCATGTTGCCTTTTACTTCTCCTGAATTGCATTACACTAAAAGCCATTTCCATATCACTACCCTGTCTCCCTAATTATCATTTTTAATGTCCTCATAATATTCTATCATGTTGATGTACCATAATTACCTTCAATATTACATTTCTGTTGAGCAATTACGTTGTCTTCAGTTATTTGCTATTATAGATAACAAGCCTCTTTAATCCTTTTCTAAAAATAAAATAAGTAAGCACAGATGATCCCGTGAGGAATATCTTTGTGCCTGTAGTTTTATTCTCTTGTTATTTTTTTCCCCCCTTGGGAAAAAATTCCCTAGAGTGTAATTACTGGACAAGAAAGAAAGTACATGTCTCCGACTTTGTCGAAGTGTTAATAACTAACCGCTACGTGCAGACACTTTACCTGTCTTATTTTATATAATGTCCACACACACTAGAAAGGCAGGTGAGGGAGCCTCGCTGTGCTGATGAGGAGACGAAGTGGCAGAGAGGTCAGATCATTTTCTGGAAGTGATGTGCTGTGGGGACAGGGATCCAAACGCAGGTTCACGAGGGCCATAGTCCTGTCTTAACAGCCACCAACTAGCCTCGGCTTCCGAGAGTTGCTCACTTTTCCTCACCAGCTGGTGGTAGAACTTCTGCAGAGCTCTGAAGTGGACAGGCAGGGCAGAAGGCCTGCTCCACAGATCTTTCTATGCCCTCAGCAGGCAGCTCATGCCTTATGTGGGGGGGCTGCAGCAAGACCACAGGTCAGGCATCCCACGAAGGCCAGCCCTTCTTCTCATCATCAAAACCATGGATGTGCTGCCAATTTAGGCTCGGACTCCTCTTCCCAGATGCTACCTCCTTACTTGGGCTTTCCCACTCAGTGTAGTGAACCAGGTACTCTGGGGAACAGAGGTGACAAAGTCTAGAGGTGACTCATTCCTCCTTCCCTTCTTCCTCCCTCTCTCCCTCCCTCCTTCTCCCCTTCCCTCTCACCTGCCTTCCTTCTCTCCCCTTCCCTCCCTCCCCTCTTATTAAGTGATCTCTACAAACACTCTTCCACATACTTATACACGTATTACAATCTTTTATTCCCCACGACAGCCCTGTGAAATAAGTGCAGTTGTCCCCTTCATTTTATTGATAAGAAAACCAAGCTACAGAGAGCATAGATCTAGGCAGAGGCAAACTTCCCCCCAAACTAATGCAGCTTAAGCACCGTGCCCCTGTTTAGCCAGGGCCACTGTGAATCCTGAAGTGGCTGTGAGTTTATAGAATGTTCTGGGGGAAAGGGAAGCCAGGGTGCAGTCAGTAAGCTTTTTGTTTAAGCACTTTTAATTTGCTAGGGAGATCTTGGAAGACAGAGTTGTGAATTGCTGGGCCTCCGGTAAGTTGTTGTGATTTCTTTCCTCATTCAAGGTAAATATTCACTTTTGTCTCCAATTTTGTATTTGCAATTTTGTGTGATTTCTTATATAAACAGGGTCCTCAAATTGTATGAGTTTCAGGCCCTCACAAAGCAGGTGTGCTGTCCTGGAGTCTGGCTGTGCCAAGTGCCATCCTGTGCTCCACGGCGGTGGGAGCCATGGTGCCCCTGGGGTAGATAGGTTCCTTGCTGTGCAGGCCAATCTGGGGCTTTGCAGAACACCCAACGTCCCTGGACCCCACTTCCTAAAGGGCAGTGGCCCCTGGCGTGGTAAAAACCACACATCTGGTTGACAAGGAAGGACCATGGCCTCGGGTCCAGCTGCACACTCAGCAGCTGTGTGGCTTGGAGCCGTGATGTTGTCCATGAAACTGTGCATGAGCTTCCCGAGCCTGCTTGAAAAAAATCACCATAGGCTGGTGGCCTAAAGACCAGGGAAGAAGAGTCTTCTAGCTCCATGTAGGCACTTTGCTTGGTGTGTCAGGATAGAACCAGTCACTCCAGTCTCTGCTTCTCTCCACCCGGCCTCTCCTCCGGGGTTTGTGTGTCTGCTTTCTCAGCCACAGGTGTAGAGCCTGCCCTCATTTAGTGTGACCACACCTGAGTTAATTACACCTACCAAGACCCCATTTTGAGTAAGGTCCCATCTGACGTTCTAGGCAGATGGGAAATTTAGAGGGCAGGGAAGACATGGCCCACGGCTTGGGTGGAGAGTGAGTTGTAGCGCAGGGAAACTCTCAGTGCCAGGTGCATAGGCGACGTCTGTAAATGGAGGCTGCTGTTACAGGAGCTGCATGGTCCATCAGAAGGAGTGGCTCCAGGGATGCCAGGGGAGGTTGCAAGTGACTTGTAGGCTGGGCCTCTTCTCAGGAGCTCTCCTGGGATGGGCTAGGCTGCTTTGTATCTGAAGATCTGATCACTTCCTTTCCTCTCTTGGGAGTCAGTTGTCCTGTGAAATAAATGTAAGCCGTTGCCCGAGAGTCGGTGAAGAAGGGAGCCGGCTCTGTTGGCTAAGGGTGGAACCGGGAAAGGGAGGGGCAGTTGGTGATTCAGAGGTCATTACACAGAGCAGGGAGGTTCACACACCAAGTCTCCTTGGGCTTGAATCCTGCCTTCAAGTCTTATAGCTCTGTGACTTTGAACATGTCACCAAAACCCCTCCGAGTCTTACTAACTTCACCTGTAACGTGAGAATAAAAGTAGGGCCCACCTTACAGGTCGCTGTGCACATGAAATAGGAGAGCCCAGGGGAGCAGTTAGCAGAAGTGAGGTCTTTGGAAATGGTCACTTCCATCATTTTCTCACAAAAATGGTAAGACAGCCTCCTTGTGTGTGGCCGAGCCTGTCTGGGTGGCCAGGGAGATTTCCTAGGGGCTTTGTGCATTACTACTTTCAGCTAAATAAAAGCTTTAATCAATCAGCAAATTAACTAATTTAGTAATTTATTCACGTATTCAATCATGTCTTCCACACTGGTCTCTGTGCTGTGTCCTGAAATATGTCCATGCTTGTGTCCCTGCACGGACACTTGGGGGCTCTGGAGACGAGTTATGCATAGCCTCTGTTTCTGGATCATTTGGCAAAGTGACTACTGACTGTCTCACTGGTGGTTGGGCTTGGGTCTTCAGACTGATTGATTAACTTCAGGGACCACCTGGGGTCAAATGGATGCTTTGTGCTTCCTGGGCACTGAAGGTTCAGAATAACTTGGAATTGGCACATTTTTTTTTTCATCAGATTAATTAAACAACCCGCCCACCAAATAAACATGCACTTGACATGTTTAGCACAGAACGTTTCCAATGCTGGTTCTGCAGTGGCTAAAGCTGACACCCTGTTGGGCAGCAGAGCCAGGCTCCTGATTTTCTTCCTCAGAGGGAATGCTCTTGGCCTCCCCCGCTGGTAAACTGCATGACCCAGCCAGGGGGTGCTAAGTCCCATGGGTGTGCTGCTGTTGGACAGATTTGTCCCAGCTCCTCACATTTCTTGGAGATTACCAAAAGTAGATTTTGTTCTGTTGTTTATGTTAAGAGTGTAAGGATCTCAAACTCTGAGCAGAGTAAGCCTGTGTCTTAAAAAAAAAAAATCTAGAAGCCAGGAAATAAAAGTCATAATAAAACAGTAAAATGTTTTCTTCTTCTTTTCTTGAAATCATCCTCGGAAACAGTTGGGACAGCAACCTGGCAGGACTCCCAAGGACTGTTTGCTGGATTTCAGCTGCCGTTGTGGGTTCAGGGTCGTCCAGGCAGGCTGCCCATTAACTTGGCAATGTGGTTCCCCAGACCCTTCTGGTTCCTTGCACCTGGCAACTTACCTGTAGCCTAATATTCACCTGGTTGTTTGTGGAACCTGATTTTATCATGAATGAACTTTTGAAATGATCATCCGGTGATATTGTTCTCATTTACCTTGAATCAGATATATTGTCCCCACCAAGACCAAGGGCCACTTTTGGGGGGAGTGCTTTGGGGAATCTGGGTAAATATTGGGATGTCGAGAAAAATAATTGTATTTGAGACTTTTCTAGGGTGAGATTTGCAGTGTGGTTAAAAGATTATATCAAGGATGTGATGAGCTAAGGACTATGTCCTGTCTGGCATTTGTGGCCATGTGACCATCGGTGGGAATCTAGTCTCCCTGGGTCTTTGTTTGTCCCCTCTACAGAGTTAATGCAACAGGCTGATTAAATGAAGAGAACTTAAAATAATTGGGAGCATAGAGAAAATTTAAACAAATAAACTTGCCAGGTGAATAAGTTAAAAATAAATTTAATAATAATTATAAGGAGTAGATGATTAATTAATAAACAATTTTGTAACACCTTTTATCAAATTGCAGGAAGTCGACTAGAACTGAATTGCATGCAATGACTGAGACACTCCACCGTGGCTACAATATGAGTACAAAATGAAAAAGCAGATCCTCTTGTTCAAAAATTAAGAATTTCAAGTTCGTGGCAGCTGAGCACTAGATCAAATGCAGGGTCTTCTACGTGTAGGGCCCTGGGATTCTGCACCAGCCCATGAGCCAGCCCCACCACCTTCTGAGGAGTTTTGTTCCTTCATTGGTCCATTTGACAAATGTTTCCTGCACTCTGTGGAATGATCTCCAAATCAACAAGTGTGATGAAATCTTGCCATGCCTGGTTTTCTGCTTTCACTTCAGGAGATGCCTTAGAAAACAAAACCAAGCCAAACCAAAACCAGTCTGATAACAGTTTTGGAGGGAAGAAAACCTACCATGTTATGAATCCTTGTGCAATCTTTTTGTTTTCCCATATTAGGGACTTTGGAAACGATTCCCAGCTTTCTCCGTAAATAGAGCATTATCTGCCTTGTACAGGAGAAAGGCACAGCTGATGATTACGGAAGGTGCAGATGGCCTGGCGTAACTTTCATTACTCCACAATCCCTGAAGTAGGAGAGCTAAGGGTATCTAATGACAAGAGGTTAAACCAGGACGGATGATAACTCTTCGTCCTCATAATGATCATTCTCCCAGTGTGAGCCACTACTATTTCAAAAGGACAAGGACATCATTCTTTCCTTGCTCTTTTAACAGCCTGATCTGTATAGAGATGTTTTAGCTGGTTAAGGCTGGTGCTAATGAGGCCAAGGTCATGAGCTTGATCCCTGTTCAGGACAATAGTTAACCTCCAAAGAAAACCCAGACTCTGCCTTCTACCTTGGGTGGCCAGTTCACAATTGCACATTTCCTTGGAGGAAGCAGCCCCTCCCCTCCAAAAAGGAACTCCGTTTGCTCCATGGGTGACCAATTAGGGGCTCAAAAGCCCCATGGCCACAGTGACCACTTAATCAGGGACTCATACATCTCTCACCTTGTTGACTGGTCCTGGAGACATGTGATTTACGTCCGTCTATTGGGAGAGGATCTCGGGACTTGTGTGCAGGTACCATACTAGCAAAAGAGTCTGTTTCCTTCTATCTTAAACCCGGGATATTGTCAGTCTGGAGCCGAGGGGACCACAGTATGAAGCCCAAGGAGGAAACTTAGTGCCTCAGAAGACAGCTGAAAAGGAGAGGGAAACCAAGTCCTGGTGACAGCATTTGAATCCTTGATGTGGCTATGCCTGCAGCCTATCTTTATTTATATAAAGCAAAAAGGTTTTCTTTTGTTCTTAGGTCAGTTTGAACTGGGGCTTCTGCTTCTACGATCAATAGAAATTCTGAATTCTTTAAGCAAGGAGGGCTCACTTTGTTAAAGTTCTAGGAGGACAAGATCTTGGGAAATATTTCCAATATCATTCATCATAGGTTTACACTCTCTGCTGAGTTTCTAGGGTATTTTTATTAAGTCCATCAGTCCTTGGGTGTCCCTTGTGAAGAGATCAAACTGGAAAAGATGTGAAAATCCAATACACTAATCAACACTATATAGTTTTTTAACTTGCTGGCAATTTTCTGTGAATCATTAAATTCCCCAAATATGAAACTTCTTCATTGATATGTGGATCATGTAAAATAGGCTTGAATACAATTGCTATTTCCATGGTACCCAGATCCCTGAGGCTCTGAGCAGCATTTGTGCTGGTCATGATAATTTTTCTGTTTCTACCTTTTGCTTAACTCTAGCATTAAGTGGTGTGCTGCATTTAGACATATGATTTCTACAAAACTGTGTATGTGGGTGCAAACATGAAAATATTTTCTTTCCTCTCCAGACTGACTTTAATACATCAGATGGTAATCAGAAAAACGTTCTGCCACTGCTTCAGAGTCTACCCCAATAGTGCCTAGGTTGATGTGGAGGATGCTGTCATAGAGACCATTGCTCTTTGGGTCTTGGAAGAACCTTCAAGAGAGATGATAAAAATAAATTGCTTTTGTACTGACTTGGGAAATTTTATTATCTGCCAGCATTCCAAGAGTGGTAGGGAAGGCAAGCAGAACACCTTAATCCTATCTCAACAGCTGTGCCATTTGGGCAGGGAGTTGTGGTGGTCAGAACCCTTCCCCAGCACAAGCTGGACTCCTTACCATATTGAGGCTCGTTCCTATCAACCACAGGACGTCCATGCTGTAGGACGGGAAGCGACCATCAGGGATGGCAGGCTAAATCCTTCCATTAGCACATGTCTAGCTCCTAATTCTCCTATCCCTTCAGTCCTGTTGGGATCTTTGGTATCTCGTGGGACTCTCATAAGCATCAAGGTACCTCTCTGAGGTCTTCATCTGCCCAATGGTTCTTTGCTCTTATATTTTGAGTAGCATCTCTATAGACTCCCCGCACCTCATTCACGTGGTCACTGGAGAGAACTGTCCCGCTGTGCCTTAGCTAATCATGTGATCAACTCTTGATCAAACAGTGTATTTTATTCCCTTGGCTGTAGGGTTTGACTCATGGCCATCTGTATGTCTTTAGTCAGTCCCTCAGAGTAAATCCCAGGACTTCTCCTGGAACCATCAGGAAGGAGATTTTCATTCTGGTGGGAGTACCAGCATGGAGTCGTAGGAGGCCACCTTGCCACCATCAGACACACCTGAGAATTAGGTCCATGAAAAAAGAAAACTAAAAGATGGAGAAAGTGGGTCCTGATGACATTGTTTGAACCCCTGGTCTAGCTGTTCCTGAAGCCAGAACTATTCCCTACTTATGTAGGTGAGTCAATAAATAACATTTTTTTTTCTTAAGCTAGTCTGAATTGGATTTCTGTCACTTGTGGCAAAAAGAGCCCTGAGTTATACAAGCAATCACAGAACCAAGCTTTATTTGCTAAGGTCTCTCACCTGTGTCCAGCATCAATAAGTCAGCAAATGAAATGCTCCGGATTACATAGGCAGGAACTAGAGGAAATGTGAAAAGCAATTTAATACAAAAGGAATGGAATAGCTACATGAGGCAGCTCCATTTAATAGATAAGGAATTTCGGGAAGAAAGCGATCGTGGTACTTCCTCCCAGAGCAATTAGGACTGAGGACTGACTGGGGAGCTCTGTGTACCCATGTTTTCTTCTGGAAGATTCCCAAATGCTTGGGTTTTTACTAAATATCTGTGTATGATGATGCTTCACTGGGCTTTTTTTTCTGCTTCTTTTAGAGCAATTGAAATGGTTTCACCTGTTGGAGGTAGAGCTCAAAGGTCACCAACTGGCCTCCTATAGGGGACAGAGAGGTCTTTTGAGGTGGGAGCCACATCTCTCTGGACTTTGTCTACCAGGTGTATACTTGAGGACATTAAGAGCAACAGCTTGGGAGCCAGTAAGACCCAAGTTCAGGTCCTCCTGCTGTCACTTGTGGGCTGCAAAGTTTGGGTTAGCTATTTAAAAAGCCCTAGCCTCAGTTTCCTTCTGTGTGAGATGCAGGTGGTATTATCACCTCCTTCCTGGGCTTTGGCAATAATTAAACAAGAGGGTTTACTCTTTCAGTCACAGGGGTGGTGTCATTCAAAGTCCTCATGCCATAGCTGGCACAGCGATGCTCAATAAGTGAATGGAAGACACTTATCTGATGGCTTTGGGGTCCCAGGTATCTCTCTGACTTCTCCTCCATCATCTTTTCTCACTTTGTCTCAATCCTTTTAGATAATAATAATTACTGATATTAACATGACAATATGAATAATATGAATTATTTCCATCTGGCTTTTGCCTGCTGAATTCCTACACTTCCCCTGACGCTGCACGAGTGGTCATACTCCATTCTGACAACATCTTTCAGGCTCTGCATTCTCATGCACCATTTGACAGATGAGGTCAGATGTGCAGAAAGGGTGCCTGTTTGCTCAAGCTCAGATGGGCAAGAAGTGGCCGAGATGGGTCTCCATCACAGATCTGTCTGGTCTCAGAGCCTGTGACTTCCTCAGAAGGAAAGCTCCAGTCATAATGTGACCTGGGAACCAGCATGGTGGGCATCATCTGGGACCCTGTAAGGCTTCAATCTAGACCTGGTCAACAAGCATCTTCATTTTACTATGACCTGTCCTGTCCCATGATCTTGTACACATCAGGTTTGCAAAGCAGTTTCCCAGCTGATCTTCCAACGCCATCAAAACACCTATGTAATGTGGAGTCCATCAATGTTGCTTTTTACTGTGACACAAGAGTTTGTGGACAATTTTCTGATGGCAATGGAACTGTACTTAAAACCTATTTAAAGATATGAATTTGATGGTTCATGCCCTGTCACCAACATTTCTTGATCCCCCAAAGGCTTCTTTTCAAATTGTTCTTGCAGATGAGTTGTATTACTCTGAAAGTGCTCGCCAATTACTGGACAGTTGGTGATGATGCATCTTGAAAAATAAGGCTCTTGACTGTTCTGTGGCTGATTCACCTCCAACATATAGATGTGGTTTATGGGTCAGAATTTTTGACAGGTTCAAAATTACTTTAATAGTGTGAAATTTGAGGCCATTGATTGCATCCAAGTCCCCTACAAACACCAAAACTTGTTTGAGAAACTCCACACCAATTGCAAATGCTCAGATGGAGAGAAAAAAATAAAACTAGCCTTGATTAAAAGGGACTGTTTCTTTTCTACTCTCCTATTATTTATTTATTTATTTATACAATTGTAAGTTTTTAAAGAGCATTCATGACTTAAAGTCTCCTTGTATTGTTTGTCCTGTAAGCTTTCTGGATGAAAAAAGGAAAAAAAAGATAAACAAAAAAAATTACATGAAGTATTGCATTTTAAGAAGCAGTGTGTGTCTGTTGAGGACCAGCAACCTGACTTCACTCATCAATTGCCCTCTTGCCAGCTGGGCAAACTGGGACAGTCATCTTGGCCTTTCCTTACCTCTGTCTTTCCTGATTGTAAAAGGAACACCACCTGCCTGTTAAGGTGATGAGGAGATCAACAGACTTTAGGAAATGTGCATGCACTTAGGGAAGCGCTGGAGAAATATTCAGCCTCATTAGTAAGCCCACTTTGGTCCCGGCTAACCACAATACATTGCCTTAGGCTTCTGTCTCCTCCGCTCCACACACATTTATGAGGCCCTGAAGCAGGTCTGCACTGAATCCAAGGAACAGAAAACCAGTAGCAGCTTCCAGAGGCACCAGCCATAGCCAGTCACAGCATGGTTAAGTGGACACACACACTTGGGGTCAGACTACTTCCGTCCAACCCTGTCTTCATCGCTTGTGTATGAACAAGCTTTCTGACTCCTGGGCTTCAGTCTCGTCCTCTGTTCATATTGGTAATAGTGCTTAGGTAGCGGGGATGCTGTAAGCAAGAGAAGAAAGCAGTATATTGCTGCCTTGCTTGTGGTGGATGCTCACTGAATGCCGGCTGCCTTCTGAAAGCTGTTGTTGTTAACAGTTGCAGCCCTTTGTGAAACGCTGATCTTTGTCAAACTCATATCCTTACACACACTCCATCAGTTCTTATCAAATGCAAAGTTAAAATAAATGTCCTAAAGATGATGCATGAAAACAAGGCTTAGGGGACATGTCACATTTTAATATCTTTGTGGATTAAGTTTTAGTTAACTTTGGGGTGAAAAATGATATTTATAGCAATAGAAGAAGAAACAGAAAGTCATAAGAGCCCACTGATCAAAGAGAATGGAACAAAATGTTCCCCAAGGATGGCGATGCCCCTCGTCTACCTTCATCATCACTGTGCTTGAACCACATCAGCTAATAAATGGACAAATGCCACTTACAAGCAGGGTACAAATGGAGGAGGACCCAATTAATTCCTTAATTCCTTCGATGCCAGTCTGCAAATGTCTTGGATTCTCAACTTTAGGAAGTAGTTGAACTCGAATTGTATGTCCTAGTGTAACAGGTTAGACAGTGTGGATCACACAGAACAGTGCAGAGAAATACAAAGTAACCGTGGAAAGGAGGAGGAGTTTTGGATGGAATGGTTAGGGACAGTCTCTCTAAGGAAATTATTGAGATGTGGAGGACACCAGGGATTGAGTGGATAGTCATCTAGAGAAAGCCTTTCCTTGTGTTTTCTGGGCATGAGGAACAGCGATTGCAAAGACCCTGAGGTGGGATGATGTTTCAGTGTCTGAAAGAGGTTCAGGAGGCCATGTTAGTGGGAGCAGAGTGAGCAAGGGAATCAGGGTGGGGCGGCGGAAAGAACAAGAGCTGGTGGGCCAGGTGAGCCTGCTTGAATGCTGAGTAATTGGGCAAGTGACTGACTTTCTCAAAGCCTGTTTTTTTTTTCATCAGCAAAATGTGGACAAGAAAGCCTTCAGAACTCTCACAGGAATCGAGGCAGTGTTGGGTACATGATTGACAAAGGGCCTTTGGGGTAGCGGGTGCTTGCAAGTATTGCAGCTGAAAAACAACACACAATTTAAGAATCTACAGATTTGGCAATTTATGAGGCCAGGTAGCCAAACCAAGTCCACTGCCAGTCCCCTTGTGTTGGCTTCATCTTCACACTGTGCAAGCTGTGTGGTCACACGGGCAGGTCCCCCAGTGCCTTCGTCCTCAGGGAGCCTCCGTCTGGTAGAGGTGATGCATGCAGAAGATGGGGTCTGAGTTCTATGGGGTGATGGCAAATTCCCCAGGGCTTCTCTCTGTTTCAGAGGATCCCTTTAATTTCTGGACAGCCATTTTTTTTTTTTTTTTTTTTTTGCAGAAGCTGCTATTGTCACAAGAAAATGAATTTAGGTCCAAATAGAATTTGTATTGATGATTCAGCGATGTGACAAACACCCTTTGGAATTTTCTATGGCAAGGTGGGAGGGGGAGGAGCATCTACAGTCCCCCCTCACCCCAGGTTTACCACCAAATTAGGTAGAGAAGTCAGAGGCTTTATCATACAACTTGGTGAATAAATAAAAGAACATTTTGAGTGACACTGGGCGGCAACCAGGGAAAGACATTCTGCAGAGCAGTATTTAGCATTCACGAACTACTCCAGTGATTGAAAGATTAAAAAAAAATAGCACCATTATGGAGGCTAGGAAGTACATTCAGTTCTCTAAAATACCCTTGCATGAGAACATGCAAAGAGCCAGGAATGGGCTTGAAAACAAGTGTTCTCAGGTTTCAGCACACAGACCATGTGGTCTCAAATGTCCCCAACTATATCGCCATCACAACAACAAACTGGGATTATCTAGGAATCTGACTGATAACAAACATCACAGAATTTATAACATGAAAACAAGCACTGTCAGTGAGCATGGTCTTTTGGCAAAAGAACTCTGGTCTTGCCCTCCCATGGTGTAGTGGCAACATTTAGAGAATAGATGAGCTCTTGGCTTGGGGTGAGTTAGACCAAGGGATCTAAGTGCATTTTTGGAGACGATGAGTCTAAGGTTTCCTAGATTATAAAGGTTAAATTTAAAATATCAAGCACCACTAATTTGGAAGCCAAATATTGTCAATGGTGGATTTCTTTTTTTGTCTCTGGAAGTAAATTTAATATTTGGAAAACTCTAAAAGCCATTTAGGGTGTTGTCTAATGACCTGAATGCCTGGCTACCGTTTCAACTTCCACACACCCAAGTGGAACTCGCCTTCCCTAATACTGTTCGTCATCTATTTAAGGGGAGTCCTCAGCCATCTGGTGGTGACAGCACAAAGCTGGGAAAGTAGACGCAGGTTTTAGAGGGCCTGAGGCATATGCAGTCTAAGAGCCTTCATTTAAATTTATTTATTTATTTATATATGACAGCAGAATGCATTACAAGTCTTAGTACACATATAGAGCACAATTTTTCATATATCTGGTTGTATACATAGTATATTCACACCAATTCATGTCTTCATACCTGTACTTTGGGTAATAATAATCATCACATTCCACCATCATTAATAACCCCATGCCCCCTCTCTTCCCCTCCCACTCCTCTGCCCTATCTAGAGTTCATCCATTCCTCCCATGCTCCCGCTCCCTATCCCACTATGAATCAGCCTCCTTATATCAAGGAAAACATTCGGCATTTGGTTTTTTGGGATTGGCTAACTTCACTTAGCATTCTTTTCTCTAACTCCATCCATTTACCTTTAAATGCCATGATTTTATTCTCTTTTATTGCCGAGTAACATTCTCTTGTGTATATATGCCACATTTTTTTAATCCATTCATCTATTGAAGGGCATCTAGGTTGGTTCCACAGTTTAGTAATTGTGAATTGTGCTGCTATAAATGTTGATGTGGCTGTGTCCCTGTAGTATGCTGTTTTTAAGTCCTTTGGGTATAGTCCAAGGAGAGGGATACCTGGGTCAAATGGTGGTTCCATTCCCAGTTTTCCAAGGGATCTCCATACTGCTTTCCATATTGACTGCACCAATTTGCAGTCCCACCAGCACTGATGAGTGTACCTTTTCCCCACATCCTTGTCAACACTTATTGTTGTTTGTATGCATAATAGCTGCCATTCTGACTGGAGTGAGATGAAATCTTAGAGTGGTTTTGATTTGCATTTCTTTAATTGCTAGTGACGATGAACATTTTTTCATGTATTTGTTGATTGATTGTATCCTCTTCTGAGAAGTATCTAAGAGCCTTCATTTAAAATGTACACAGGGACCGTGCAACTTTGTTAATAGTAATGGAGGAGTGACTGTGAGAACTTTTGCTGAGACCCTCCCCTTTGAAGCCTGGAGTGGGATTTCTCTACACAGAGATCTCAAAGTTTGGGCTCTGTGGTTTTGTGACCTGTCCATCCTGTCTGGGAGTTACCCCGGGCTCCCCGCTTTCCATTCCTCATCTTCAACACCCAATTTTGTCTTTTCTATTTAAAAATATCTCTCAGATGCACACACCTGTCTTAGCTTCTGCTTATCAAAGCCACAGCCATTTCTCGCCTGTTTATCTGTGACGGGCCCCTTTCTGGTTTCCCACGTCCACCCTCTACCCTCACCCTTCATGCATTTTTCTAGAGCAGCCTGAATGCCCATTTGAACTGTGAACCCAGGTGTGACCCTCCCCATCTTTCAATTCCTCAGCTATTTCCCAGTGGCTTCAAGAGGTGACCACTCATGGTGACCCCATCAAGATCACCTCTGTAGGGTCATCATCTTCTGTTACCGGACCATGTCCATTTTCTTTGTAGCATTTGTCACCAGGTCTAATTCTGTGTGCCTGTGTTTGACTATTTGTGTGCTGTTCGTCTCCCTACTAAGTTGCAACTACTCGACTGTCAGGAACTGTACCTTTTATTTGAGTATATTCTCAGTTCAACATGGCTCTTCGTACATAATAAATACTCACTGAATACTAGTTGAGTAAAGAAGGGATTTAACAAGCCGAATGTGCGCATGGTGGTCCAAACCAGAGATGCCTATAAAATAATGAGAGATTTTCCTGGGAGGTGGTTAAACTGAAGGCGATCCCCAGAGTGAGCCTTAAGAATGAGTTGACAGAAGTGTCACCAGCCGGACTTGGTGTACAGTCCTCACATGTTTCTCCACCAGAGAAGGAGTAACCCTGCACGTGTGCTGGTTGGTGTCCTGTTGGCAGCGACACCCTCCGGTTGCTTGAAATGTTTTGAAAGGAATATGAAGTAGGACACCTGAGACAGGGTGTATGGGGCACAGGGAGGGTTTGTGAGGGGGGTAGATCTGTTGTCATAGAGTGACTTGTGGGATTGTCAGTGCTGACTACAAGGCCCTGTAGCAGGTCTTCTTTCTGATCCTTCCACCAGTCCTAGGAAGGGGAACATTTTTATTTTCTGTTTCACAGATGAGGACACCTAGACGTAGAGGACTTGGAGACCTTGTTTAATGTCACACAGCTATGAAGAGGGAGTCAGATTTCGACCTGCACTCCCTAAAAATACTTTACATCCTATGAAGACATTTACATCATTCAGCTAAAAATACGAACAAATAATGAACGTGGGTGATCTTGGCTCCATTCAGTTTTTTTTTTTTTGAAACTTGCAGACAGGTCCTTCTCCTGAGGCAGGGGAGGTGCATGTGGCTCATGAGCCTAATTCCTGAAGTCTGCAATTTCCCGGTTATCTTCTTGGCAACTTATTACTTACACAAAAATATCATGCTCGCCAAAATGCGGCCGCTCTCTCATTTTCAAAGCTGTTAACAAGAAAAGTTGGTGCTATTTTAGGAATTTTCTTATAATATTGACAAGAATTGCTGCCTTCCTTTTCAACATATAGTTTTCACATTATAAACATCCTTTGATTTTTGTCTCTTTCAGACTTCCTTTCTTCTGGTCTTGGAACAAGGCTCTGTCGATGCTGATGGTGATAACACGAGGGGGTTATTCCATTGTTTCCAAAAATGAGGGAACAAAGGCTGACCTCAGTCAGACCCACCCAGGTGCCCACGTTGGCCCATTGCCCTCCTCAGGGAAGGTTGGTCTTCTTAATTCAATGGCCCCTGAATGACCACACCTCTATTCATGTTGTTGGTCCAGGGAATCCTTGGTTTCAGAAGCAGTTGAGTTTCTTTTAAAATTCTCTTACATGAGTGTTAACACTGTGATCTGGACATAGCTTGATGCCTCTCGTGGCTATCTGAATTAAAAAAACACACAGTGACAAACAAACAAGAACAACACATAAACAAACGATCTCTTTTTATTCTGAAACTCCAATTGCCTCAGTTTCCTTATCAAAAGAGAGGAAAAAAATGCCTCTTTTTTGTTCAACTGCAGTTGACGTCATAATCAAGGAGCCCAGGGGTCTGAACCTTAGGAAGGGACAGTGGGCCAGCCAACATTCTGGAGGGGTTCTCTGGAGTCCTGGTGCCATGTTTGTTTCACTGAGGGCCACAGACTGAAGATGAGGCTATGCCCACAGTGGTTTGTGCCACACACTGTGACCTCCATGGTAAAGTTGGCCACCCAGTAAACCTTTGACTGATACCTTCTTAGTCAATTTAAGAACTGCATTAGTCTTCATTTTGCTTCAAATTATACCAACAATAAGCAAAGTCATTCTTTTTGCAAAAGATTCACACAATACTGAAGTTCAGATGTTACTGGTACAAGGGGAGAGTGCACAGGGGATCCC